>NC_137091.1:43943506-44543506 GCF_951640355.1 Cnephaeus nilssonii
CCCGCACACCCCCTCCTCACAGCACAGAGACAGACCGGGAAACTGAGGCTCCAAGAAGTGAGGGGTTCGCCCAAGGCCACACAGCTGGCAGAGGCAGCCGTGTCTGGCTCTTTGCACGCCGCCATAATGGCTTCGATTTATCACCTGTGAAACAGGGATGGATTGGTAACAGCCAGCGTGCGGAGCTGGTGTGGGTCTCGGGGAGGGGATGCAGGTAACACGGATACAGGCTCAAAAACGATCGATGGGCCTGCTGGTCCTTGACCTGGCTCCGCCCCAGGCCATCAGGCAAGACGCCCCCCCTTTATGGATTCGGTTCTTCATCCTGAAACAGATGGAGGCAAACACCCTTAGCAATGCGGCCGAGCTGGACAAAAAGAGGGGCTCGCTGCCATTATCGTAATTGTTGTTGTTATTATTATTATTCAGCGAAGACAAGACAAAAGGGAAGAGGAGGAACAGAGGCTGAGGAGTTCAGGGGTTCATCTGTTGCCTCCCTAGTCCCCACTCTGAAGGTCAGGGCAAGAGCACAGAAGAAAGGCCCAAGGTCATTCCCTTTTCCACACACATTTGCTGAGGTCCATTCTGGTGCTCGGTGCTCAGGATAGAAGGGTTCCACGTGGACCTGTCCAGAAGGAGTTCAAATCCAAATGGATTCCCCCTCCCGGCTGGTGTGGCTCAGTGGTCGAACGTCGACCTACGAACCAAGAGGTCACCAGTTCGATTCCCAGTCAGGGCACATGCCGGGGTTGTGGGCTCGATCTCCAGGAGGGGGTGTGCAGGAGGCAGCCGATCAGTGTTTCTCTCTCATCATTGATGTTTCTCTCTCTCTCTCTCTCCCTTCCTCTCTGAAATCAATGAAAACATTTTTTTTTTTTAATGGACTCCCCTACCCCACCCTCCCCTGGCTCTGGTCCCAGCCAGCACTGCCACGTCCATCAATCCCCAACGCCTGTTTGACGTCCTAAATATCACTGGGTTCCTCAGAGCCCCAACCTCAGCTCAGCGCTCAGCACCCCTCGCCTGGGCCTTCCCACCAGTCTCTCTGATCTGTTGGCTTCTTGTCTTGCGCCCTCCGAGCCATCATGACCCTGCAGATTCGCTCTGACTCCCGGGTCTGACCCTGGCCATCCTCCGCTCAGAACCTCTCCATGCCTGTCATTCAATCCAAGTAAGAAATGTCGCTTTCCCCGGCTCCCCGTACCAGACCCCTCGGTCTGGTGTTCAACCTCTGAGCCTGGGCCCCCGCCCACTTTTCCAGCCTCCTCACACCGCATCCTTCTAATGCAGTTTCGCCCCGGTCCCTGAAGGAGCCCCGCTCTGCGGCATCTGGCTTTAGCACACACGGTGCGTCCTGCCTGGCATGCCCTTCCTCCTCTGCCTGCCTGGGAAACGCCTCCTTCTTTAACATGCAGTTCAGCTCTCATTCTATTTCCTCCTCAATCCAGCCCCACGACTTCAGTTCCGGCTCAGACCTTGACTCTCTCCCTGACCCCAGGCCCCTCCCAGCCTCCAATCTCTAGTCTCACCCCCTCCGGTCCATCTCTACAGGCCCCAAAGGGGTCTTCAGGCACCCAGAGCTGCCCCTGCCCCTCCGCTGCCCAGAGCCCCGCCGTGGCTCCCTATTGCCCCCCTGGCCACGTCCCTATTTCCCCGCCTTTCCCACCTGCATCACTCCACAGCCATCGCCTCATCCCCGATGCCTTCCTGGATCGGTTTCCCCGCCCACCCCACAGCGCACCGGTTCCTTCCATATCGGCTGTGGACCTCCCCACGCTGCACTGCGACTGCCTGGGACGAATAATGGGGACTTAAAGTTTTCACTGAGTGGCATTGAGAGGAGCCTCTGCCCTCAGGCACCTGGCCCAGCTGGAGGCAGTAAGGCAGGGGCTTAAGGCAGACTCAGGAGTCAGCTCCGTCCCAACCCAGCACTGCCGCTTGCTAACTGGGTGGCTCCGGGTGATTCCTCGCCTCCCTGTGCCTCAGTTCCATCCCCCAAAACACGGGGCTGCTAGAAGTACCCACACCCCGGGGCGGCTGCAAGGACGGCACAGGCTGGCGCGTGTGGCGTACTCCAGTGGCGCTTAATAAACACCTCGGAAGACAAGCGTAGACCCAAACAATTGTACTAGAGTGCGCTCCGTGAGAACAAAAACAAAAAAGAAAATGTTCCTGTTTGTTAGGTCCTGAGGGTCTGTTACATTTCTCTCCATACTTGTCTGTATTTGGGGAGTATCTCATAAATTTATTTTAAAAACTGAATAGGGCCGAAACCGGTTTGGCTCAGTGGATAGAGCGTAGGCCCGCAGACTGAAGGGTCCCAGGTTCGATTCCGGTCAAGGGCATGTACCTTGGTTGCGGGCACTTCCCCAGTGGGGGATGTGCAGGGGACAGCTGATCGATATTTCTCATCGATGTTTCTAACTCTCTATCTCTCTCCCTTCCTCTCTGTAAAAAATCAATGAAATATATTTTTTTAAAAATTGAATAGGGATTAGCCAAGCTGGGCGGGAGGAGGGAGTTGCAGGCAGCGGGAAGAGCTGGAGGCAGAGAATCATCACGCTGCCAACACTGAGCGGCTGCTGCGTCCCGGGCACTGGGCGAAGCATTAGATGTTGGTACCTGGGTTTGGTGGCAGGTCCCTGACAGAAGGGGAGGGGGGGAGGCGAGGTGACTGGGGAGAGCACAGACCAGGCTGGGCCTCACAGGGGCTGTGGCGAGGGCCCCGGGGAGAGGAGGCCCCAGCTGGGATGGGAAGGTGGTTGAGGGGCAACAGCAGGAACAGGGCTTGGAGGCTCTGAGGACTGGACGGGAGGGAGGGGCCAGAGCTGCCCACGGGTGGATAGCAGGGTCTGGTCTACAGATGGGGGACCCAGGGGCACAAAAGGGTTTGGGGGGAGGCTGAGCTCCACTCGGGGCCCTGGAACCTGCTCCCGCCTCCGCAGATCTTCGCCCTCATCGTCTTCTCCTCCCTGCTGACCGATGGCTACCAGAACAAGACGGACTCTTCGCAGCTCCGCTGTGTCCTCAACAGCAACAACGCGGCCTGCAGCTTCGCCGTGGGGGCCGGCCTCCTGGCCCTGCTCAGCTGCCTGGTCTTCCTGGCCCTGGACGCCCACGAGGGCCACATCGCCTGCACCCGCTTCAGGACGGCTTTCCAGCTCCTGGACTTCATCCTGGCCGGTGAGCCGGGACCACTGCCCGCAGCCCCCAGCCCTCCCTGGCCCGGGGACCCCAGCACCCCGCCCTCCCCCACCCAGCCGGCCACGTGGAACCCAAAGCGCTGTCCCGCCCTTCTCACGCTCACTGCACCTGCAGTTTCCTCCCCTGGGAATTATCACTCTGTCCTTTAGACTCAGCGTAAGGGTCACCTCTTCCGATCCCCGGGCCCGTTCTAGAAACCGCCCTCTGCTCACCCTTCCTCCTCCTCCCCCTCCTCCCGCTCCCCTCCCTCCTCCTCTGCACAGGGCCAGTCCCAGCATCGCCGGGCTGGGAGGCCCTCAGTGGGCACTGGGTCCATGCCCTCCGAGAGAACTTCCTGTGAGGGGGGACGTTTGGTACCTGCGCTTCCCACACAGGAGCCGCCGGCCACATGTGGCCCCTGAGCACTTGAAGTGGGACCATGGGGCTGAATTTTTTAAAATACATTTTCATTGATTTCAGAGAAGAGGGGAGAGAGAGAGAAGCATCAATGATGAGAATCATTGATCGGCTGCCTCCTGCACGCCTCCTACTGGGGATCAAGCCCAAAACCTGGGCATGTGCCCTTGACCTGGAATCGAACCGAGACCTCCCGGTTCGTGGGTCGATGCTCAACCACTGAGCCACACTGGCCGGGCGGAGCTGAATTATTTTGACTTTTATTTTAATTGATTGAAATGTAAACAGCCACGTGTGGCCGTGGGCAGTGCAGCTCCACTCCAGCAGCACATCCTACAGAGGCTGGAGGGAGAGGCCCTTTCCAGGCCAGCGGCCCTTCCTGAACAGCTCCCCCCCCCCTTCTCTCCTGCGCCCCCAGTCCTCTGGGCAGGCATCTGGTTCCTGGGTTTCTGCTTCCTGGCCAACCAGTGGCACTACTCGCCACCCAAACAGTTCCTCCTGGGGAACAGCAGCGCCAAGGCCTCCATCACCTTCGCTTTCTTCTCCGTCCCCATCTGGGTGAGGATGAGCCGCCCCCCCCCCCCCGCCCCCGGGCCCCCTCTGCAGGGTGGGGCGGGAGGGCTAGCCCAGCCTCCCGCTCACTCAGCTCCTGGGGCCTCCGCTCGCCCCTTCCCTGGCTCCCAGGCAAATCGGAAAGAGGGCGCCCCTTCCTCCGAGGCCTTGTGTGGGTGACGGCTGAGCTGGGTGACGAGTGAGCAGTGGGCACAGCCGCGCCCTGCGACTCCCCCCAGGCCAGGCCCCGGGCCCAGTCCCTCTTTCTCCCGCCCAGCCCAAGCCAGCCTCCAGCACGCCCTTCTCTGCCCCCAGATATTCCAGGCCTACCTGGCCTTCCAGGACCTCCGCAATGACGCTCCGGTCCCCTACAAGCGCTCCCTGGATGAGGGGGGCGTGGTGCTGACCACCCTCTCGCCGCCCTCTGCCGCCAGCCCTATCAACACGCCCACCACTGGCCCCAACAGCATGAGTTACGCCAGCTCCGCCCTGTCCCCCTATCTGACCACCGCAAAGGTCCCCCGCCTCGCTATGATGCCCGACAACTAGACTCCCCCGGCCCCTCAGTAAAGAGCTCACCCTCCCTGCAGAAGGGTTTCTGGAAACAGCCCTCGGTCCTGCTCATGTCTGTGCCGCGCCGGCGCCTGGAGTGGCCAGGGGCGGGGAGAAACCCAACAAGGTCACCTCAGGGGTCACTGCGTGGGTCCCTACCACCTCCGGGACCCTCCATCTGGGTGCCACCGTGGTAGCTGCACATTAGAGGTGGGACAGGACAGGGACGTAGCTCCTCCCATTAACCGTGGAGGGGGGCACGGGGTATCCCGCTGCTGCGCAGTTGAGGAAGTTCAAGTTCAGAGAGCGTGCTAAGAATCAGGGTCAACGTTGGGACCAGCCCTGTTGCTGACACCAAAGCCCAAGCTCTTTCACCCACTCCAGTGACAAGGGACCCAGCTCCGTGGCTGGGGTCCGGGAGGGGAGATCCTGATCTTCAAATATTTGGAGGGTCGTTGGGGAAGAGGAAGTGGGTTTATTCTAGAATCCCAAGCTCACGGAGGACTCACACACAGGCCACAAAACGCTCCTGTCCGTAGGACCAAAAAGGTCACCCCGTGGGTGAAGCAGCCGTAAAGTGCATAGTGGGGGGAGGGGCCGTGTCTAGGAGGGGAGCACCCACACTCGCCACCATGGGCCTAGAGCAGCGCTGTCCCATTGAATATGGGCATGGAATTTTTTAAAATATATTTTTATTGATTTCAGAGAGGAAGGGAGAGGGAGAGATAGGAACATCAATGATGATAGAATCAGTGATCGGCTGCCTCCTGCACGCCCCCCACTGGGGATCAAGCCCACAACCCCAGGCAGATGCCCTAGCCACGATTGGAACCGTGATCTCTTGGTTCATAGGTCGACACTCAACCACTGAGCAACACCGGCCGGGCAGGGCATGGAATTTTAAAAAGTAGAACAAGTGAAATTAATTTTCATATATTTTATTTAACTCAGTATATCCAAAATATTATTTCAACATGTCATCAGTATAAAAAATGATCCGATATCTTACATTCTCTCATACCAAGTTTTCGAAATCCTTTGCATATTTTACATCAATTTGGACCCGCCACATTTCAAGTGCTAATGGTCACGTGTTGCTGATGGCCACCACATTGGACCACGCAGCTAGAACCTTCTGGGTTTTCTAGAACCATTGGACATTATGCAAATTTTTTAACGTTATGCAGGCCAAACAAAACACACTCACAGAGAGTCATGGTGGCCTGCAGGGCATTCATTTACAAACTGCACAAAGGGATGCAAGTTGTGGGGGGTCAAACGTGGGCTCCGTGGTCACTTCGTGGGGTTTCCTATGTGGCAGGCCCCATGCTCCGTTCTGGGGGTACAGAATAGGACGGTCCCCGTGGGCATGGGGAGAAGTGGCAGAGGTGGCGTGGAGGGCGGCGCTGTGACGGGGGCAGGGGAGGGTGCGAGCCCTAGTCCTCATTCTGTGGCCAGCTGGACAAGCCGGGACCTCTCACTTAGCTTATCCGGCCCGATCCGTGTTGGCTGGAAAGCTAGGGACTGGGACCGACGAGAGCGATGGCTTTCCGACCGCACGCGTTCCAAGAGGTGCCGCTCCCAGCCCCAAGCCCACCCTCGCAGCCCTGTTCCCGCTTCCCACATCACCTTATCTACCAGGCTTCTGGGCAACATCCCTCTAAACAGGAGGCCCCTGGGCTTAAAAGAAAGAAAAACATAAATAGCTGGAACACCCCACAGCAGTGACTAAACCCAGGCTCCAGCGTGAGGACGCTGGGCACAAACCGGCCTCTGCCACTCGCCCTCCAAGCCTCAGTTTCCTCCTCCAGTGCCCCCTTCAGGGGTGCGGAGGGCCCGGGGGCTCCTCCATGGAACCCACGTGGCCTGGCGCTAGCAAAACGCTCAGGAAGGGCCGGCTACCGCCTCCGGAAGCTTCCAGAGCCATCCTCGGAGACCTGGGGGTGGTGAGGGGTCTCAGCAGACGTCCAGCCAGGGAGTCTAAAACCGGGGGCCCAGCCCCCAAAGCTTCCCAGGGCCAGGCAGGGGAGGCCAAGGAAGGAAACAGGCCAGGTGTCAAGCCCACCTGGAGGGAGGCGTGGAAACTACCTCCCTTTCCTTCTCACTCCACAAACACAACCAGAAAACAACGCATCAGGCCCGCAGTGAACGCAAGGACCCTCCGCCAAGCCCTGGGACAGGCAGAGAGCACCCATCCACATTCAGCCCAGCCACCTGCTGCCGCCCGAGAGGGGGACCAGCCATTGTCACGCTGACGGGTGTTTTTCAAGAGAAGCCAGAAATTCAGATTTTCATGCGAAACGCTGGTTTTTAAAGACTGGCAACTGATTCCTTTTTTTTTGGTAAGAAACAGAATGGCGCAATAAAACGCCAGATGAGGGTGGGACGGGGCTGCCTGGTGGTGACCCTGAGCTTCGGGAGAACAGCCAGGGAGGTTCTGTGCTGCGACAGGAGGAATCTTCGGGGTTTTTTCCTCCAAAGCATCTTCCCCCGTGGCACCGTGAGGACTCGGGGTACAGCTCAGAGTCTCAGGAAACCCAGTTTCTCGTCTTCCTGCTCCTCCCAGGCCTCAGCCGCCTGCGGACGGTCAACGGGACAAAGCAGAAGCAGACAGGGGCTGGGGCGGGACCCCACAAACGCCAGAGAGGGCAAGGAGTAGCAAAAGAGAGGCATCATTTTCCTCGGTTTATTTCAAGAGAACAAAGAAATCAACCATCAGTTCTGTACAAAAACATGGTGGCAGAGTCACGGCGACCCTGGAGCCAGCCCCCTAAATGCCCGAAAAATGAGGACGAGACTAAAAACCCCAAACTCTGGGGAAAATTATGAAAAATCAGGGCAGACCATTCCTCCCCTCCTCCTTTCCCCAGCCCAGAAGTTGGGGGGCAGGGGCTGTGTCCTGGGTGGGAGGTGGGAGGTTGGGAAGGCCGTGCAGGCAGATTTAGTGTTTGGCAAACAGTGGGGCTGGGGGTAAGATCCGGAAGGGAGCTAAGGGGCTTGGGAGAGAGAAAAGCTCTCCCACCCTGCACCCCTACCCCCCATACAGGATACTTGGAACGGTTTATAAAAATCGGGGCCAGAAAGTAGAAGAGAAAGGAGTCATCAGAATCAAAAACTAAATCGTGGAAAGATTTTTTTTTTTCTTCTCTAAAAGGCAAAAAACTACAAACAGCCCAGGTCCTGAGCTCCCCAAGTCTTGGGTCCTCCACCACCCCCTGAAACCCGGCAGGAGGAAGATGGGGAGTGGGGAAAAGTTGGTTCTTAAAAAAAGTCACCCCTGGACAGGAAGGCTCTTCGTCTCCCATCACCTTCCTCGGCCTCCCTCCGCTGCCAGGGAGAGGGACGAGGACCAGGGCTACGCCGGCAAACTCAGCTTCTTCCCCTTCAGAACTGCGAGGAGAGAGGGGGGCGGGCATCACCACGGGGCCGCTCGGAGGGACGCCCTCCCACACCCAGAGCCGGACGCCGGGCTGGACAGAGAGGCCAGGAGGGCTGGCCCCGGACCCCGGATTATAAACTGGGGGAATGGGCCTGAATCTCTGCGGGGTGGGGCGCAGGGACCCTAGTCTCGTCCTAGGGGCTGAGCAGTGAGGCGAGAGGAGGCCCCATTTCTGCTAGTGGTGGGTCCTCCTCTCCCAGCCTTGGAGGACGCTGGCTGGAGGCCTTGGCTCATCTGGAGAGGGAGCTGGGGTCAGAGGGCGTGGCGGGGCTGGCCGGGGAGACCAGCCGGGACCCCGAGGGTCCCAGGGCTGCCTCCAGGCCTCTGTGCTCCTGCCCCCCCTCTCCTTCACACCGACTGAGGCCTGATTCCTCAGGTCTCTGCTTTCATCACCATCTCCAGCAAGAGGCCGCCCCTGAGGCACCCCCCATGTAAAGTGGCCCCTCGCCCTCCACAGCTGCTCACACCCCTGGTTTCCTTCTGCTGTAGCTCTCCACGCTCCTTGCAATCATCGCTCTTTACCTGTTCATTCACCATCTCCCCCAACGAGAATTATAAGGGGGGGGGGGGGGCGAGGGGAGGGGTGGGGAGGGCCTCGTCCATCCTTTTCCTACTGTTGCACAGAAAGTGCTCAATAAATTTCTTTGAATGAAATGAATGAATGAATGAATGAATGAATGAATCGATCGATCAATCAATCAATGTTCGTGGGCCTGAGTTCCCTGAGGGTGAGATGGAGATCAATGAACAAAGAGGAGGCCCTCCTCTCTCTAAGCACTGCTGGGCCTGGGGACATGGGAATTCCAGATTTTTTTTAGGCGTGAGACCGAAATCCTATGGATCTGGGATCTCAGGCAGGCGGAGGGCTTAAGACAAATTGCAAGAGAGGAAAAGTCAGAGGCCACCCTCGCCCCTCTCTCTGTCCTGTCTCCTCTTCCCCAGATGCTCCCGGGCTGGGAGGGGGGCCGCCTGGTCTCCGTGTGGTCCCAGCAGGAAGCACCTCTGTGTGGGAAGGCGGCCCCTGCTGCCTCGTTGTCTCCCCTCAGAGATGTGGGGGCCCGAGAGCAACTCCTTGGTCCTTAGGGAGGCCAGGGCTGGAAGGCTGAATGCCTAGAAGGGCGGCGCGCCTGGGACCCCGGGGCCTGGGAGAGGAAGCCGTCACTCCCCTGAGCGAGTGATACAGGGCTGGGGCGAGGGAGGGTGAGAGCGGGGGAGGGAGCAGGGCCCTCCCGGCGGCCCCCACCCGGCTACCTTTGGTGATGTAGAGGTAGAAGAAATCGCAGTAGAGGACTGTCTGGACCAGGCCGGCCACGATGGCGATGAGATCAAAGAAGCCCTCGAAGTAATAGCGCCAGATCCAGTTGAAGAGATAGAGCGTGCGGTAGACGCCCAGCGCGAACAGGTAGTGGCTGGTGATGGTCTCGGCCTCGCCCGTCTTGCTCACCATGAAGAGCTGCGGCAGGATGGCCACTGACTCCAGGTAGATGGAGAAGGTCCAGAGGATCTGCAGGGGCGGCGGACGGGGGCAGAGGGCAGGACGGGGTGGGAGGGGGCAGGGCGGGAGGGAACACAGGTGCAGACAGGGATGTGGGAGAGAGAACGGACAGCAATGCCTACCGGCACGTCCTCTGTGCCAGACAGCGCCCTGCCCGCGCCCTGCCCACGCCACGTGTATTCTCATTTCATCCTCAACAACCCCGTGATGGAGCTGCTGTTGGGAGCAGCCCGTCAGTGGCAGAGCGGGACCCGGAGCAGGTTCCGCGTCGGTGCGCATGAGCACTTGACAGTTATGCCTCTCCAAAGGCAGACCGGGGTGCACCTGGGCTCTGAGACTTCCCGTCTATGAGACTTTGGGCGAGAGACCCAGATTCTCCGAGCCTCCGTCTATCTCTAAAATGGAGATGATTTTTCCTGCCCCTGTAGGGGCGACATTCTATGTACCATCTTTAGGGACAGTAATCAGACCGTGTCACTCACTGGCTTAAAACCATCCAGTAGCTTGCCGGGCCAGCGTGGCTCAGAACAGAGCGTCAACCTTTGCACCAGGAGGTCACGGTTTGATTCCCAGTCAAGGGCACATGCCCGGGTTGCGGGCTCAATCCCCCCCTCCCCCAGTGGGGGGCGTGCCGGAGGCAGCCAATGGATGATTCTCTCTCATCATTGATGTTTCCATCTCTCTCTCCCTCTCCCTTCCTCTCTGAAATCAATAAAAATATATTTAAGAAAACAACAACCCATCCAGTAGTTACTTCTTATCACAACCAGAATAAAATCCAAATCTAACCGGGTCTTCAAGGCCCTCCCCGATCCAGCCTCAGCTCCTGCCGCTTCCCGAGATCTCTGGGCTGCAGCCAGGCCCTCCAACATGCAGGCTCCTTCCCGCCCCAGGACCTTTGCACTTGCTATTCCCTCAGCTCTGCCTCTTCCGCCTCCTTCCAGGCTCAGCTCATCAGTCACCTCCTGGGAGAGGCCTTCCCTGACCATCGTCCCCCCCAGGACTGTCACATCACCCATCTTATCTTTCCTGGCAGCGCTGACCAGAATGTGAGTCATGAGGCTCAGATCCTTCATCTTGTTCACCCCATGACCCACCCCTGGCACAATGCCTGGCACATATCCGATGCCTGGATGAACGGGTGAGCGAATGGGAGTCAGCTCCACGTGCTTGTCATGGGCCACCATTTAGGGACCAGTGACAGTCAGGGCACCCTGGGAGGGGGACGAAGAACCTGCAGACATCTGTCAGCCCCCTTTCCGTCCTCGCAACCTGACAGTCCACCTGGGGTCACGTGTGATCCGCAGACACACTGAGACCTCCCCGCAGAGAACGAGGCCAGGTGGCAGGGATGGCTCCTCCTCGGCTGTTTCGGTTTGTGGGAGGGAAGCGGGGGACGTCAGGACGTATTCCCAACAACATGTGCTCACAGAGCATTCAGCATGAGGCACTGCTCCCCGAACCTGGCAGGTATTAACGGACTACTGCCTTCACCCTGTGAGGTAAGTCCTATTCTTATGCCCAGTATACAGATGAGACTGAGGCCCAAGGCTGCACAGCTAAAATGTGAGCAGAGCCGAAACCGGTTTGGCTCAGTGGATAGAGCGTCGGCCTGCGGACTCAAGGGTCCCAGGTTCGATTCTGGTCAAGGGCATGTACCTTGGTTGTGGGCACATCCCCAGTAGGAGGTGTGCAGGAGGCAGCTGATCGATGTTTCTCTCTCATTGATGTTTCTAACTCTCTATCCCTCTCTCTTCCTCTCTGTAAAAAATCAATAAAATATATTTTAAAAAATAATAATAATAAAATAAATAAAATGTGAGCAGAGCTCAGACAGTGTTGCTCAGTGGTTGCGCGTCGACTCATGAACCAGGAGGTCACGGTTCGATTCTGGTCAGGGCACATGCTGGGTTGCGGGCTCGATCCCCAATGTGGGGCGTGCAGGAGGCAGCCGATCAGATCAGGGATTCTCTCCCATCATTGGTGTTTCGAACTCTCTCTCCCTCTCCCTTCCTCTCTGAAATCAATAAAAATGGTAACTTTGGCCAAAAAAAATATTTTTTTTTAATTAAATAAATAAAATGTGGGGAGATTCCTCTCCAGGCAGCTGGACTCCTAGGTTTGCTCCTATAATCACTCAGAATCCTCCTGCAAGGCCCGCACAGTCAGCTTAGTGAGAGGCTTAGAAAGGTTACAATTAAATGGGTGCACACCCCATTGTTAGCCCTTGGGACTAGAATCATAACATAGGGGGAAATGGGAGGTCACGTTCTTACCATGTTTATTTTTATGTATTCACGACGTCTGAATTTTTATTTATTTATTTTTAATATATTTTATTGATTTTTTACAGAGAGGAAGGTAGAGGGATAGAGAGCTAGAAACATCGACGAGAGAGAACCATCGACCAGCTGCCTCCTGCACCCCCTCCCCCCCCCCCACCGGGGATGTGCCCGCAACCAATGCACATGCCCTTGACCGGAATCGAACCTGGGACCCTTCAGTCCGCAAACCGACGCTCTATCCGCTGAGCCAAATCGGTTTCAGCGACGTCTGAATTTTTAAAGAATATAATTTAAAAATCATTTTTGAGCATGCAGGAGGACTTGGCTTTAAATCCTGTAAGCTCTCTCCTGAGCCTCACCTTAGTTCTCCAAAAAAATGGGGATGAGGATGCCTGCTTTCCCAGGTGGCTGAGAGGTCAGACTGGATGATGGCATATTTAGAATGGCCAGCATGGAGCTGGACACACAGTCAGTGCCAATACTTTGCACAAGTGAACTCCCCCCTCTGAATGAAACAAACGAACAAAAAAACTGGCCTAACACTGGGGGGGTGGGATGAGGGCATGCGACAGGAGGTAGGGGAGGCTGGGGGAAGGTCAATGGGGGAAAAAAAGGAGATATATGTACTACTATATGTAATACTTTAAACAATAAAATTAAATTTAAAAAAAACAACTGGCCTGGATTCTGATCTGGCCTCTTCTACCTGGAGCAAGCCCCACTGCCTCTACCAGACTCAGTCTTCCCCTCTGCGAAATGGGCGCAGGTTGGGTGAGTGCTCCCAGCAAGGTGGTGGTGATTGTTTGCAAAGTCCAGGGCCTACAGCCAAGCCCAGCGTTCCTACCACAGCACCGTGCCGCCTCCCTCTGACATTTCTGGGGCCTGTGGGCCAAAGTCACCCTCCGTCCCATTTGTCTGGCCTGCAGGGTACTTTAGAAATCTATTTTGAATCTGTAGCCAAATTTTTAAAGCGAGACCTCGCAGGAAAACTCCTGAATTGTGGCTTCTGTTGAAAGCATCGGCCCATCCGGCCACTCGGGGCCAGCTTCCTCCAAGGCAGGAGTGAGGCTGGGAGAGGCCAGGCTGCTCTGAAGTTGATGCCTGCCAGGCCTCCGCGGCCAGGAGAGCACAGACTTAACACACGCCCTCCCGAAACTCTCCCAGGAATTTGCGCAGGTGCCACCAAAATGCCACGGAATAGAAGCGTGACAGCGAACGCTTAGGAGTAAAAGTATCAACTTGGTACCAAATATTTCAAGTCACTGAAGACACATTAACACAGAACTTCCTACCTAGTGCCAGACGCTGCTCTACCGATACCATTAGAACCTCTGAAGTAGGACCTGATCATCCCCATTTTACAGACAAGGAAACTGAGGCGCAGAGAAACTGACTTGCCCAAAGTCCCACGGCTGCTAAGTGGGCTTCGAATCCCCGCTCTCTGGTTCTACAGTCCATGTGCTTCACCGCTAGGCGATGCGGTATACTCTCAGCAAATCCTCACATGACCTGATAACTTGATAAATCAGAAAACGGAGGCACGGAGAGGTCAAGGCACATGCCCAAGGTCACGCTAATAGAAAGCTGCCGATCTGGAATCCCAACCCAAGTAGCCCAGCTCCTGAGCCCCCGTTCCCAATGTCTGAGCTGTTCACTAGGCTGCCGACCTTGGACGAGTCAGCTAGACTCCTTAAGCCTCGGTTTCCTCATCTGTACAACGAGGCCCCTGGAAAAGCAATGGGTGAATGTACACGGAGTACTTAGAGCAGCATCCGGCACACAGTGGGTGCTGCTGCCTGTTGGGTTAACATCATCCGATTCCAGAGCCCACGCGATGAACTTAGTCCTAAAATAAGGAAGTTTGAGCAAATCTCGAAGAAGGAGACCTTTGAGGGACCACTGTCCATAGCTGTTCCGACAGCCCGCCCCCCCACCCCCCAAGGGCCCTCCCAGGCAGCCTACCTCTAGCGGGGTAAAGTCGTGGTTGACCAGGAATGCCAGGATAGCTGTGGGCACAACGAGAAACTCCACCCGGAACGTGTCGTGGTTCCCATCGTAAGTGGCTTTGAACTTGCTGTAAATCATCCAGACTGTGGTGAAGGAGCAGGCGATATAGACCACCTGTGGCGGGGGATGAGGAGGGTGCTTCAGCTCGCAGCACCTGCACCCCCCATAGGCTCGGGCCCAGGAGCCTGGAACCCCAGCCCCTTCTCCCTCAGACCCAAGAATCTCAGCCCCTGTCACCTCCTCCCTCAAATCCAGAAGTCGGGGGCCCAGGCTCCCCCTCAGGAGGGCCCAGCGGGTGGGGCAGAGCCTTACCTTCATGCATGTGTTGTAGAGGGAGATGTAGTTGGTGAACAGGTCCAGGTAGCGGGCAGTGAAGACCACCGCAAACAGGACCTGGCTCTTCCCTGAAATCCCTGCGGTGCAGAGAGAGTGGGGGGCGTCGGGGTGGGCTGCCCAGGGACACCCCCAGGCCGGCGCCTGGGCCGAGCCTGGAGCAGCTCCGGAGTGCAGCCGTCCCTGGAGGCCTGCCCTGCCCGCCCCGCCGGAGCAGAGCCCTTTCCCGGCCCACAGCCAGGGGGCAGCCGGGCCCCAGAGCTACTCCAGCCCGAGGCTCCGTCCCGAGCTAGGCCTCAAGGCCACCCCCGGCCCCCTCAGGGTCCTCCCGAGTCCAGGCTCCAGGCGGGGCCTCGGGAGAACCCCACTTGACCTCAGCGCCCCCAGAACCGGCCGCCTCCCTCCCGCTCGCTTCCTGGCCGCCAGGGTCCACGTCACCAACTCCCAGCCACCTCCCTGCGGGCCACGGCTCCCCGAACCCGGGCCGCCCACATGGGGCTGGGGGAGGCTGCACTGGGTGCCTGGAGCCACCCCCACCAAACTGCACGCACCCCCAGTCTGGGGGGAAGGAGCTGACCCCCCGGTGACCCGGGACCTGGAGGGGGGGATCCCCAGCAAGCGGGAGGGGGAGGGACCCGTCCCCCTATTGCCTCCAAGCCCGTCCCCGCGTCCTGGAATGTCCCCCGCGCGGCCCCCCTCCCGCTCCCGTGGGCGTCTCACCGGCACACGAGCGGGACTTCCAGATTTTGAGCAAGAGCAAAATGATGGCTAGAAGGTGGGAGAGGTCTCCCAGGAATCGGAAGAGATTCATGGCTGGGGGGGCTCTGGCAGGGCTGGAGGGGGGCTGCCCCCCGGGGCTGCTGTTCCGGCCGGGCGGCTGGGCTGGCGGACGGGAGAGGGGCCCTGGGTGGGCTCCGCTCCTGGAGGGGGGCTCTGGGCGGGGGAGCCGAGGCGGGAGCGGGCGGCGGAGCCGGAGCTGGGAAGAGGGACGAGGGCGGGAGGGGGAGGGTCCGGGCGAGGAGGCCCCACCCCGGAGGGCGGAGTCCCGGCTCTCTGGCGCCCCCTACCCGCACCAGCCGGCTGGCAGGGATTGCACCCCCAAGGCCGCCTCCTGGATAGGTGCGGGGGGGGGGGGGGGGGGGGGTCGTCTCTCTCTGGGATCTGAAACTCCCAAATCTGGCACCTGCTCCCCTAGGCAGTCTGTACTCAGCCCCTGCCCTTGGCAGCGATTAGGGAGGCTGACCTCGGAGCTTTAACAATCCTAGACGGAGACCCAGAGGCTGGCTTTTCATGGGCCTCAAGTTCGAATCCACCCAAAGGACAAGAAAGCGGCCCCCAGCACCTCCCTCAAACCCAGGAGTAGGGAACCCCAGCCCCGCTCCCAGGACTCAGGAGTCCAGGCCCCCAGCCCCCCTTCCTTAGGGTCCCACCTCAACCATCTTGTGTTACGAGCACCCTAGACCCAGGAATCTAGGGGCACAATTCCTGCCCCCCTCTGAGACCCACAAATGCAGGCCCCAGTTTCTTCTTTTCAAGAACATAAGCGTTCACCCCTGCTCTCCCGGACCCTGGAGTCAGCAGCAGCCCACAGCCCTGGCTCCAGCCCCAACTCCAGAATTGCCTCTCTCTCTCTCTCTCTCTCTCTCTCTCTCTCTCTCTCTCTCTCTCTCTCCTGGCCTCTGCCCTCAGGAGCCCAGGTGTTCTGTGCCATACTCCACCCCCACACCTTATGGAGGTGCAGGGCCCAGACTCTCTAGCAGGAGGGGGGGGAGAGAGCTGGGCAGCTGGCCTCAGAGGGGACCTGCCAGGCTGTGTCTACTAGGGGGTAGATGCTGCTTTCCTCTGATGTTTGAGTACCCACAGGTGATGCAGGCCTAGGCCCCTCAATAAAAGAAGGGGTACAGAGGTATGGTTTCCTCAGAGGGATGGGTAGACATCCATGAGCCTTGGACCAGTGGACCCCTGAGAGGGTCAAGTTGTCTGAGTGCTTAAAAGGGACTCAGGCCAGGAGGAGGGGGCCTAAATTACTGGGTACCATTGGAGAAGGGAACCAGGGGCCTGGACTCCTGGGTCTGAGGGAGGAGGGGCTGGGGGCCTGGACTCCTGGGTCTGAGGGAGGAGAGGCTGGGGGCCTGGACTCCTGGGTCTGAGGGAGGAGGAGGCTGTGGGAGAGGCTGGGGGCCTGGACTCCTGGGTCTGAGGGAGGAGGGTCTTGAGGCTTGGGCTCCTGGGTCTGAGGGAGGAGGGGCTGGGGACCTGGACTCTTGGGTCTGAGGGAGGAGAGGCTGGGGGCCTGGACTCCTGGGTCTGAGGGAGGAGGGGCTGGGGGCCTGGACTCCTGGGTCTGAGGGAGGAGGAGGCTGTGGGAGAGGCTGGGGGCCTGGAGTCCTGGGTCTGAGGGAGGGGGCGCTGGGGGCCTGGACTCCTGGGTCTGAGGGAGGAAGGACTGGGGGCCTAGACTCTGGGTCTGAGGGAAGAGGGGCTGGGGGCCTGGACCCCTGGGTCTGAGGGAGGAGGGGCTGGGGGCCTAGACTCTGGGTCTGAGGGAGGATGGGCTGGGGGCCTGGACCCCTGGGTCTGAGAGAGGAAGGGCTGGGGGCCTGGACCCCTGGGTCTGAGGGAGGAGGGGCTGGGGGTCTGGACTCTTGGATCTAAGGGAGGAGGGGCTGGGGACCTGGACTCCTGGGTCTGAGGGAGGAGGGGCTGGGGACCTGGACTC
Organism: Cnephaeus nilssonii; assembly: GCF_951640355.1. Taxonomy (NCBI): domain Eukaryota; kingdom Metazoa; phylum Chordata; class Mammalia; order Chiroptera; family Vespertilionidae; genus Cnephaeus; species Cnephaeus nilssonii. Next base: position 43,960,489 of record NC_137091.1, read on the forward strand.
CTGGGTCTGAGGGAGGAGGGGCTGGGGGCCTGGACCCCTGGGTCTGAGGGAGGAGGGGCTGGGGGCCTGGACTCCTGGGTCTGAGGGAGGAGGGGCTGGGGGCCTGGACCCCTGGGTCTGAGGGAAGAAGGCGCCAGCTACCTGGAGTCCTAGGTCTGGGCAAGGGGACTGGAGGCCTGGACTTTTGGGTCCTGGGGGAGGAGGGGCTGGGGACTTGAATTTCTGGGGCTGAGAGAGGAGGGGACCGGGAGCCTGGACTCCTGGCTCCATGGAGACCTACTTTGCAGGCCTGGCCTTCTGCGTCCACACCAGCCGAGAGCTGGGTCCTGGCATGTCGGGGACCAAAGTCAGGGAATGGCCTCCTGTTTCTCCAGCCTCAAAGTGGGGGGGAGCCGGGCCCTGAAGTCGGGGGTCCCAAGCTGATATCTCAGCGCCAGATTCTGAGTCCCTGCCTCCCCCCCCCCCCCAGCCCCTCCTCCCTTTTTCTCTGCGGCCCCTCACTCTCTTGTCCCGGGAGGAAGGCAGAGGCTAGAAGCTGGGGTGGGGGGCAGCCCCCTGCCCCCGCCCTGGCAGGAGGAGGGGTCCCCAGGGAGGCCAAGAGGGGGGACTGTGCATCTCCCGGCAGGGGCGGACGGGGACTGAATATTAATCGCATCCCGAGTGAGTGTGTGTGTGAGAACAGAGCGAGTGTGCGGGTCCCTCCCGCGCCGGCTCCTCCAAGCCGCGGCCGCGGCCGCCGCCACCCTCCGCCCGCCCGCAGCCTCCCTCGGCCGCCGGCCCCGGTCCCCAGCTGCGGGGTGCTGGCCTGGGCGGGTCCGCCCGGCCCCCAGGGGTCTCCCGTGCATCGGCTCTCCGCCGGGTGAGGATCTGTGGGTCCGGGTGTCGGCTGGGCTGGTGGAGGGGGGGTGTGTCTGTAAGGGCTGCGGCGGCGGGAGGGAGGGAGGGAGGGAGGGAAGGAGGGTCTGTCTGTCTGTACCGACCCTGAGCCGCCTGCGGGGGTGTCGTGGGCCCACCCGTTGCCTCCCACCAGCCCCCAAACCCGAGTGGATGGTGTGTACCTGGGCTCTGTGCCTCCTGCCTGCGTCCGGCCGGGCGTCTGGCGTCCCTGGCTGCCTGTGTCCCGCTGTCTGTCGCACAGCCCCTGACGGCGCGGCGGCCGGACCCCGGTGTGTGTGTGTGTGTGTGTGTGTGTGTGTGTGTGTGTGTGTGTGTGTGTGCGCGCGCCCCTCAAGCTCCGGGTGAGGCAGGGAATCCCGGGGAGGGGAGGCTGTGTGTGCCTCTGCCTGGGCTTCAGAGTGGGGGCGCCAGGGGGCGGGGGTCTGGAGGCGGCCGAGCGGAGAAGGGCGAGCGGTTCCCCAGACACGCAGCCTCCCGCCCCTCGCACCCCCACACACGCCGGCCGCCGGCTTCAGAGGTGACCCAGACAGACAGACAGACAGACAGGCAGGCAGGCAGACAGACACAGACACGTTGTGTGTGTGTGTGTGGGGGGGGGGGCCGCTGAGGGCACAAAGGAGGGGGTGCGAATGAGCCAAGGAGAGGCGGGACTGGACACATGGACAGGGGGGAGGAGCCGGGGCTGAGGCAGCGGAGGGGGGCACCCCGGGTGGGCGGAGGGGGATCCCCACGGGGTCCGGGCGGCGAGAGGACACCCCGACAGCCTCCGCAATGTCCGGGGCCCAACTTCCAGCGCAACATGTGTAGCGGCGTCCTCGCCTAGTCGGGGTGGCCGCAACCTTGGGGGACAGACAGGGCAGGGCGGACCTGGGCAGAGGGAGAGCCGAGCCAGGGACGATCCGAGGTCCCCGCCGCCGCCGCCGCCGCCGCCGCCCCGGGGCCTGCCCCCCGCGGCTCCCGAGCCCTCCGCGGAATCTTCGGGTCGCCGGACTCCGGGTTCCGGTCTTAGCCCCCCGCATTCCCCACAACAGATCAGGGTCATGAAAAGGTAAGTCCGGGGTCGGGGATGCAGGGGTGGGGGTGGGGACGTGGACCCCCAGATCTAGGGCAGGGAAAGTTGGCCCCGGGGCCTCAGGGAAGGAGGGGGTTGGATAGTGGTCTTTGCCCCCACCCCCCCACCCCCCAGCTTCCTTGTCCCTTGGGGACTCTTCTCTGTCCTCTCTGAGTCCCTTTTTCCTGATCTCTACACCTCAGACTTCCTAACCCCCCCAATTTCTGACACTTTGCTCCCTCTCCCCAGCCCCACCTACCTGACACCCCTTTTGCCGTCCCCCATCTCCCCATCTCCCCTTCCCTCCGCACACCCTGTCCGCATCCCTCTCCCCCCTCGCCGGCCTGTCCCTCTCCCTCTCTCCTCCCGCTCTCCCCTCCCTTCTCAGAGCTATGAGTCTGCTATTAATACCCCTGCCAAGGACCTTGAGGGCGTCCGGGCCGGCACCCCTCACCCCAGGCTGCCGCCCCCTCCTCAAGGTTCCCGAGTGCCCTCCCAGCCTCTGGGCACGGGGTCGGGAGGGGAGGGGATGGGGCTGTAGGTGCGGGAACGGGAGGGAAGCCGTCTGCAGCACGACGCGAGGGAGGGCGGGCTGTTGATCCAAGTGGCCTCTCCTCTCTTCTGTGATGGATTTTGGGGGGGGGGGGGTGATGGAGATAGGGGCGCCCCAGGAATCTCGGGCACCCTCCTCCTCCTCCTCAGCTGGGGTCAGGCTATGCTGCATACAGGACGAGCTGGGCAACTGGGGAGCCTGGAGCTGGGGGTGCCCAGGATGTGGGGGGACTGATAGGATTTGAGACGAAAGGGGGTCCTTAAGGGAGGAGAGGGCTATGGGCCTGGACGCCTGGTTCCCGGGCGGGCGCGGAGGAGGCTGGGTGGGCGCCTGGACCCCTGAGCCCAGGCCGGAGGGAGCCGGGCCTCCTGGGTCCCGGGAAAGGACGGGGCTGAGCGCCCCACTCCTGGGTCCTGGCAGGAGGGAGCCCAGGCCAGGACTCCGGAGCCTGTTGGAGAAGTTGGAGGGGAGGGCTTCTTGTCCGCGGGAGGAGGGGACTCCCCAGTCCCTGACGGGGCTGTGGGCAGGACTCTGTGGCCTCATGGGGACGGGAGTGGGGCCTGGGGAGGTGGAGATTGGGGGCCTGGACAGCATGACCCCTGTGGGTGCAGCTTCTGGGGGTTGGGCCTCCAGAGTCCCCTGAGCCTGGGGATACCGCTTCTTGGCCCCCCCAGGGATGGGAGACTGCCCTCTGAACCCACAGGGGAGCATCCAGGCTCCTCAGAAGGGCGGGGCTGGAGCTGCCCTCCTGGGCCTCGGCGGGGAGCAGGACCCTGGGGCCAGGCAGGGGTGGGGGGGTAGGTCTGAGAGGCAGGGGAGGGGCTGAGGGGCGAGCAGCCACCAGGAACGGAGGAGAGCGAAGTGTTAACCCCGCGGGGGCCAGGCCACAGCTGTGGGTTATTTTGGGGTAGGGGTGGGGGCTATTCTGAGCACTGATTGAGCCAGCTGCTTGGGGAAGGGCAGAGGAGAGGAGGGACATGGGGAGCTAGGATTTGGGAGGGACAAGCATGCTAGGAGCCCCCCCCCCCCTTTCCTGGGAAGACAGTGGCCCAGGACCTCTGGGCAGGTGGGTGAGGTGGGGGTGGGGGCCTCTGGGCAGGGGAGGGGGTTGTGGGCCTCTCCCCCACTCTAGCTATCAGTGGGGTAGACAGGCCTGTGCTACCATGGCAACCGGACAGGAGCCTGATTGACAACCAAGATAGAACCCTCCCCTGTCTGGACCCTCACCCCTGCAGGCAGCCCCTAGTGCGGGCTGTAATTCCTCTCTGGGAACCAGGCGTCCAGGCCCCCCAGTGCCCGCCTCCCTCGGACCCAGAAGCCAGGAGTCTGGGCTCCTAGCCCGCCCGCCCCAGGCAGCTAGCATTCAACAGGGGACACAGGCAGAGACGCTGTATTTCCTCTCATTTACAAAATTGCTCTGGGCTGGGAGCCAGGGACCCCCTGTCCCCCAGCTCTCCACAGCTGTGCCCCCCCACCCCCAGCCCCACAGCCACCCTGGGCCATGATTCTTTCTAGCTCTCCCTGAGAATGGGGGAAGGGGGACCGGGGCAGCATTAAGGGGACACAAAGTGGGCTGGGGGCTGGGTGAGGGGTGAGGTCAGGGGGCATTCTCTCCTTAGGATGCCCCACTAATTTTTTTTTTCTCTTTCTCTTTCCCCCACACACCTGACCCCTTTTCCCTTTCTCATCTTTGTCTTCCTTTTTATTTTTGATCCCTCCTGCCACTCGCCTTCCCGGTCTTCCTTTCATGTCTGTGCTGGGCACCTCCCTGGCGGGGGTCTTGATCTCTCTGCCTTGCCTCGCTATTTCTGTCTTCCTGTTTTCTGTCTGCTCCGCCCGCCTCCTCCCTCAACCTCTGCTTCTGCCTGCTTCTCCATCACTTGTGTGTGCCTGTCCCTGGGTGGCTGTGGGGTCTCTGTCTCCCTCCCTGTCTTCCCATCTTCCTCTCTCTGCCCAACTTTCTTATCTCTCTCATCACCCCTGCCTTCCTCTGTCCATCTGCATCTGTCCTGGGCTCCCTAATATTCCTTCAATATTTGTCACTCCGTCTTATCTCTCCACCTCATCTCCCTGTCTCGCACTCTGAGCCCCTCCGTCCCTGACCTTCCATCTCTCTCCTTGTTTCTGTCGCGCTCTCTCCGGGACTGTCTCTCTATGGTTGGCATCTCTCTTGCTATCTCCCTGGCTCTCTCTCTCGGCTCCCATTTTGATACCATCTCTGTGGGTCTGTTTCCCGTCTGTCCTGTCTCGTGATCCCTCCCCATCCGCACCTCGTCTCTCTTCCCCACCTCGGTCTCTTCCCTGTCCCCATCCCCCGGCTGTCCCCGGGTCTCTCCCTGTCTCTGTCTCCCCCATCTTCCTCCTATCTCTGCATCTCTCCCTCCCTCCATCTCACCTTCGTGTATCTCTTTCTGTATCTCGTCTCCCTGTCTCTGTCTTCCCACCGCCCTGTCTCTCTGATTTGTGTCTTTTTTTCTGCTCTTGGTGTCTCCCCATCTCTGTGTGCCCCCCTCCTGGCTCCCGGTTCCCTCCTCGGCCCGGGAGCTCAGAGGCCGCCCGGCGGGGCCCGCAGGCGATGCGCGGAGCCGGTGGCCCCGGCGGCCCTCGGGGCCCCGCTAAGATGCTGCTGCTGCTGGCGCTGGCCTGCGCCAGCCCGTTCCCGGAGGAGGCGCCGGGGCCGGGCGGGGCCAGCGGGCCCGGCGGGGGCGCCGGCGGGGCGCGGCCGCTCAACGTGGCGCTCGTGTTCTCGGGGCCCGCGTACGCTACGGAGGCGGCCCGCTTGGGCCCGTCCGTGGCGGCGGCCGTGCGCAGCCCGGGCCTGGACGTGCGGCCGGTGGCGCTGGTGCTCAACGGCTCGGACCCGCGCAGCCTCGTGCTGCAGCTCTGCGACCTGCTGTCGGGGCTGCGCGTGCACGGCGTCGTCTTCGAGGACGACTCCCGCGCGCCCGCCGTCGCGCCCATCCTCGACTTCCTCTCGGCACATACCTCGCTGCCCATCGTGGCCGTGCACGGCGGCGCCGCGCTCGTGCTCACGCCCAAGGTGCGCGCGACCTGGGGGCGGGGCCTGCTGTGGGGCGGGGGGCGGGGCCAGTCGTGGGCGGGGCCGCGGAAGGGCGGGGCTTGGGGCAGGGCCCGTCTCGAGGGTCAGCTTCTGGGACCAGTGAGGGCCAGATGGTAGTCGGTGAGGGGTGGGGCTACCCTGGAGGGGCGTGGTCTATAGGGTGAGCGTGGGGCGGTGGGGGGCCTGCCTGGGGACTCATCTAGAAGTAGGGTCTGAGAGAGTCCAGTCATGGGGGGGGGGGGGTTGAGGATTCTACAGAAAAGGTGAGACAAGGGAGGGGGTTGGATCTGGGAAGGGGCGGGACCGGCCAGGAAGGGGCGGGACGGAACGAAAAGAGACCAGCCTGACATGGCAAGATCTGGAGGAGGGGTGGGATCTGGAATCAGTGAGGGAGGAGTCACTTGGAAAGGAATGGGGTTCAGAAAGGGGTGAGGTCTAGTGAGGAGGCGGGAGCCAGGAAGGCAGGGACAGGGACCAGGAAAGACGGGTATCAGGAGGGACTGGGAGGCTCGCCCGGCTGAGCATGGGGTCTAGAGCTTTATGGAGAAGGACGGAGCCATCGGTGGAAGGAGTATGAGGAAGGGAGGAGTCCTTAGAAGTGGGCTGCGGAGGTAGAGTCTTGGAGCCAGTGGGTGGGTTTTAGAGTGTGGGCAGTCAGTGAGGGGGCAGGGCTCCCCGGTGAGAGGTGAGAATCCTGCCTAGAGAGGAAGCCAGTCCTGGGAATGGGTTTGGGGCAGGGCCTACCCAGCTATAAGGTGTGGAAAGCGAGAATCCGGAAGCTGGGCCTGGGAGGATGAAGGCCCAGCCACTGAGAGATCCTAACCAGGAGTCTGCGGGAGAGGCTGGGGCAGAGGCTAAAGCGGGCTGTGGCCTGGAGCGGGGCCTGCTTCCCTAGGGCACAGGAGGGGCCAGCTGCAGTGAATTCCTGGTAGCCAAGGTCAGAATCGAAACTAGCCCAGTGTGCAGACTGAGAAGGAAAGGGGTCATCCTTTGATGGAGGTGCAGAGAAGGGGCGGGGCCTAATCAGGAGTGGAGCCAATGTGACAGAGGATAGGGCCACCTGAGTGGGTGGAGCCTAGATCTCCACCCGCTCCCAGCTGTGAGGGTGGCTGGCTTTGTGACTAGATTACTATTGCATGCTGGGACTCGTAGTTCTCTCCTGTCTAGAGCATTCTGGCAAAGGCCTCTGCCCAACTTGCTGCTTGTCTTTGGCATGGCGTTGTCCACAGATTTGTGGGCAGATCACCTTCAAGGTGAACTTACAGTTTCCTGGCTGCCTCCTCATGATAGACCAGGAGGTGTGGTCCCTCGTGCCTCCATGGCTGAGAAGTGTGATCTGCTCTGTTTATTGTCTCTTGGGCGCTGTGGCCTGCTCCGTGTACACCCATTCCCTTCTGGGAAATGTAGTCCCTCAGTGTCTTCCGATGAAATAGAGAGTGGTCCTCACAGCTCCATCTGTGCCCCCATTGAAGGCTGGGAACGTGGTCCCCTCAGCACCCCTCCACCTGCAAAGGGTGAGGTCCTTTCAGGGTTTCACTGCATGCTGGAAGACCTCATCCCCTCAGGGCAACTGCCTTCTCCCCTGCACATATAACCACAGGCACACACCTCGGAGTAAGTCCACTTGCTCTTCTCATCGCATTACTGGAAGATTTATTAAAGGCTGATTCTGTGCCAGGGCTGTTTCAGGTTCTGGAGAATACAATTGTAAAAGGATATATATATTCCCTGCTGATGGCGCTTGCATTCTAATGGGGTGACAAAGACAAAAAAAAAAAAAAAAACAAACAAAAAAACAAATAATGCAATAAAATTGGTCCTGGAAGAAAGCAACAGGATATTGTAATGACTGAGATGGGGTTTCAATAGATGGCAGTCGGAGAAGGCCTCCCTGCGATGGTGACAACTGAGCTCACCTGAGGAACGAGGAGGGGTAGGTCCAACATGGAGGAGCTGGGGGAAAGTGTCCCCATGAGGGGTAACAGCTCATTTGAATAGGCATAGGTGGCTAGCGGCTACCCTGTTGGAAAGCCCCTTGAAGCAGAAAGGAACTTGATGTGTTTGAGAGAGAGCAGAGAGGTGGGGGTGCTGGGAAATGAGGTCAGAGAGGCAACGGGGCCCAGCTCACGCAGGGCCTTGTGGGCCACAGAGACGGCCTTGGCTTTGACTGGAAGAGAGAATCACTGGAAGCTTTTCAACCAAGAAGGGAAGCAATCCAATTAATATTTTGCAAAGATCACTCTGGCTGCTGTCTGGGGGGTGGACTGGAAGATCCAAGAATGGGAGCAGAGATGGGTTGGGAAGCTGCTGTCATTGTCTAAGCAAGAAAGTGGTGACAGTGGGGGAGTGTGACAGGGGCCGTGATGAGGCGTGAACGGAGAGCCAGGAAGCCTTGGAGATGGCCTGCGTGTGGGCATGAGGGAAAGAGAGAGGAAGGATGCTTTAGCTTCCAAGCCTGAGCAGCTGGGTGGATGAGGAAAAGACAGGGCACAGGTCTGAGGTGAGGGAAAGATGGAGGATTCTGTGTCTGACATGTTCATTTTGAGGAGCTTCTTGGAAATCCAAGGGGAGATGTTGAATAGAAAGTTTTGTCCAGCGCTCACAGGAGAGGGGGTGGCTGAAGTCAGGAGTCACCAACACCTCCAGCGCGGTCCAATAGAACTTTCTGGAATGAAGATGGCCTGCAGCTGCTCTGTCCCAAATGGTAGCCACTAGTCATGCGTGGGTGTTGGACACGTGACACGTGGTTAGTGCAGCAGGGAACTAAATTTTAGTGAATTAAAATTTGAATAGTCGTAGTTGGCTAGTGGCTACCATCTTGGATAGTGCAAGAGACTGTGTTTAAACCCATGGATAGGGATGAGATGACCAGGAAGAGAGGACCTGGAAGGAAAGAGGAGACTAGGGCACTCCTGCGTTTAGAATTCTCACCGAGGAAGAGAGTCCAGCAAAGGAAGCAGAGAAGGGGACAGGGAAATAGAAGGAAAACCGGAGAAGGGCAAGTCCACTCAGCAAAGCTTCTTGAAACAGTACTTCCAGCACCCTCGTTGCATGCTGGGAGATGTGGTCCTTCTCGGTGGCTTCTGGGAACTGTAGTTCCCCCACTGATGGGAGTATTCATTATGGTAATGCTACTCCTCTAACAGCTAAATCCCTACATCTCAGTAGCTCACCCCAATAAAAGGTATTTCTTACGCATGTAAAATCCAAACAGGTGTTCCTGAATGGAGGTGGCCCCCCTCCAAGTGGTGACTTAGGGACTCAGGCTCTTCCCTGCGCCTCTGTAATCCCCCTAGGACCATGGTCGGCAAACCACGGCTCACGAGCCACATGCGGCTCTTTGGCCCCTTGAGTGTGGCTCTTCCACAAAATACCACGGCCTGGGCGAGTCTATTTTGAAGAAGTGGCGTTAGAAGAAGTTTAAGTTTAAAAAATTGGGCTCTCAGAAGAAATTTCAATCGTTGTCCTGTTGATATTTGGCTCTGTTGACGAATGAGTTTGCCGACCACGGCCCTAGGACTTCAGAGTTCTCTTCTAAGTCCTCTGCAGCTGCCCTCAGACAGGGAAGAAAGTAAGGTGCAGGGGGGGGAGTTTTAATGGATGAGCCCAGAACTAACTCCATCATGTGGCTGACCCTCACCCAGGTCCAGCTGTGACGGGGCAGGAAAAGGAGACGGGTTGAAACAGCTAGTCAGTCAGTCAGTCAGTCAGTCAGTCATACTGAGAGCCGTGACCCCCTGGCGGTGGCCGGGAGCTGTGTCCCTTTACCAGCTTCTGGGCAATGAGGTCCCCTGTCGACCCCTGGGAGCTGTGATCCCCTGGTTGGTGGCTGAAGGCTCCTATGGACGGACCCCTGGGAGCTGTGGTCTCCCCATCTGGAGGCCTGACACCCCCCTCCTCCCGCAGGAGAAGGGCTCCACCTTCCTGCAGCTGGGCTCCTCCACGGAGCAGCAGCTCCAGGTCATCTTCGAGGTGCTGGAGGAGTACGACTGGACGTCCTTTGTAGCCGTGACCACACGTGCCCCTGGCCACCGCGCCTTCCTATCCTACATCGAGGTGCTGACTGACGGCAGCCTGGTGGGCTGGGAGCACCGTGGGGCGCTGACCCTGGACCCCGGGGCCGGTGAGGCCGTGCTGAGCGCCCAGCTCCGCAGCCTCAGCGCCCAGATCCGCCTGCTCTTCTGTGCCCGCGAGGAGGCCGAGCCTGTGTTCCGGGCAGCCGAGGAAGCTGGCCTCACGGGGCCCGGCTACGTCTGGTTCATAGTGGGGCCCCAGTTGGCTGGAGGCGGGGGCTCCGGCGGCCCTGGAGAGCCCCTTCTTCTGCCAGGAGGCACCCCACTGCCTGCCGGGCTGTTTGCAGTGCGCTCTGCTGGCTGGAGGGATGACCTGGCCCGGCGTGTGGCAGCCGGCGTGGCCGTGGTGGCCAGAGGGGCCCAGGCCCTGCTGCGTGACTATGGCTTCCTGCCCGAGCTCGGCCATGACTGTCGTGCCCAGAACCGAACCCATCGAGGGGAGAGTCTGCATAGGTGAGTGGGGCTGGGGTGGGAGGGGGTGGGAAGACTCCGAGCCTGACTACGTAGGATACTCCCTGCCTGAATGCCGTCAGATGGGTCACGTCCTCTCTGAGCATCAGTTTCCTTGTCTGTGAAGGAATGGGTGTAATTGAGTAATTGGGTCTCCTTCCTGGGGTTCAATAAGATATTTTGGGAAAAGCACCTGAGACACAGTGAGTATTACTGTATTTCATCATTATAAGATGCACATTTGTTCACAGTTTAATGTCTTTGAAATCAAGACGTGTCTTAAAATTGATGTCTTATCATGGCTTAACTGGAAGAGCTTCTTTCTTTATGCTACATAGAAATAATGGTACATCTTCTAGTTGATAGCATCTTAGGAAATACCCTGGTTAGAGTACAAGCTGAACTTAAGTAACAAAAAGACTCAACGATCAGTGCCCCAAACAAGATAGAAATCTGTCCCTCTATCACTTAACAATCCGGAGATTTGGGGTCCAGGTTATCCGGAGACCCCATTGCTCCATGTGACCATTCAGGGACCCAGGCCCCTCCCACCTTGTTGCTCTGCCATCTCCTTTCCTCACAGTCAAAGCTGGGTCGTGGTCAAATCTGAATTGCAGGTCATGAGAAGGGGGGAGGAGGGGAAGTGGAGAGCAAGCCATTTGCTTTTGGACAAGTAAGGTGGAAGGGACAGGTCTAACTCCCCACGGGTGAGAACCTAGTCAAGTCATGTGGCCAGCGCTGGCTTACTGGCTGTTCACAGACACGTGCATGCGCATTGGTTAGATCTGGATTCCGATTGGCGAATGCCTGTGCCTTACTGGTTGTTAGATGTTTTGAATGTGGCTCCTGCACATGCCGTGCCCTGGGATAGCTGCAGAGAAGATTGGGAAATGCCGATTCCAGCTGGGTAGCGGTGCGCCCAGCATACACACGATTATTTTAAAAGAGGAGAACAGGGTGTTGGAAAACAGCACCTCCGCCACAGGGAGCTGTTTGAGAGGGGAAATGGATCGGCTGGGGGACAGAACAGCGGAGGAAGGAGCGGCCTAGATCCTGCAATGAGCTCAGGAAGAGGCGATGGGTGAGCAAGAAAGCCTAGGGGAGGCGAATTGAGAACCGGTGAGTTGGGAATCAGGATCCAGGGGACAAGAGGGTGAGAAAAACATCCCTCGTTCATAAATACTTACTGAGTTCAGCCTGCCAGGAACGAGGGCTCACGCTGGGCGCTGGGAACACAGATGAAAAAAACCACGGACTTCTCTTCAAAGAACGCGGGGTCCTGTAGGGGCGGCAGACACGGATGGGATAATGACAACACAGCGGGGTGCTTGCCGTAATGGAGGTTAAATGGGCATCCTGGGAGCACCGAGGCGAGGACTGTCTCAGCCAGGACATTTTTGGTTGCAAGAAGCAGAGTCTCATTCAGATTTCCTCGGGGAAAGGGGGGTTTATCGGAAAGATAAACTCGCACAGAAACCCAGGTGTCAGGAATTGAGGCCAAGACAGTCCCCCCCACCCCCCCACCCCCGTTCCCTCGCTTGCCACTCCGGAAGGCTGTCCAGTTCCTTTCTTACCGCCACTTACCCAGGACTCTGCTTCCTCCCATAAATTCTCTCCTCCTGTCCACCACCCATCCCTCCAAATGTTACAGCTCACGTCCTCCCAAGAGAGGAATTCCATTGGCCCAAATCAGCCTTCCAAACTGGACTACGAAAGTCTTAGCTCAGCCTGTGGCGACAGGGAGGTTTCCGGGAGGAGGAGATATGTGAGCTGAGACCTGAAGGATGAATTGCTCACTCACTCACTCATTCATTCACTCACTCATTCACTGAAAAGCCCTTTACATAGTCTGCTATGTGCCAAGCACTGCTTTAGGCACAGGGTATGTGGAGCTGAACAAGGCCCCTGCTTTCACAGAGCTGACAGCCTCACAGGGGACAACAAAGAAAAGGAAGAAGAAAACACCAGCAGGTGATCACTCCTCAGATGAAAATCAAACCAGTGGGATGTGATAAGAAATGGCTAGGGTGGCCCTAACCGGTTTGGCTCAGTGGCTAGAGCATCGGCCTGCGGACTGAAAGGTCTCAGGTTCGATTCCGGTCAAGGGCACTAAGTACCTTGGTTGCGGGCACATCCCCAGTAGGGGGTGTGCAGGAGGCAGCTGATCGATGTTTCTCTCTCATCAATGTTTCTAGCTCTCTATCCCTCTCCCTTCCTCTCTGTAAAAAAATTAATAAAATATATTTTTTTAAAAAGAAATGGCTAGGGTGCTAGGTTAGGTGAGGTCCTCAGGAAAGGTCTTTCTGAGTAGGAGAAATATGGAGATTAAAACAAAATAAAGAGCCCTAGCTGGTTTGGCTCAGCGGATAGAGCGTCCACCCGAGGACTGAGGGGTCCTGGGTTCGATTCCAGCCAAGGGCACATACCTAGGTTGTAGGCCTGGGTCGGGAGGCACGTCACGTGCAGGAGGCAGCCAATCACTGTGTCTCTCACATCGATGTTTCTCTCTCTGTCTCTCCCCTTCCCTCTCTCTAAAAATCAATGGAACACTCTCTTCGGGTGAGGATTGATAATAATAAATAATAAATAAATAAAGAGAAGGAGCCAACTACTGGCAGGTCTGAGTGAAAAGAAGGGAGGGGACACAGCAGGTGCAAAGGCCCTGGGGCTGGAATTGCCTGCTTGCAAGCCTGAAAGGCCAGCATAAAAAAGAAAAAAATATTTTTTTAAAAAATTTTAATTTGAGAGAGAAAAATATGGCCAGTGTGGCTGGAGCTTAATGGGTGGAGGGCTATGACTAGGGGACAGAGAAACACAATGGGCTCAGCTCATTTAAGGCTGTTAGGCCAGGTCAAGGGGTTTGGGCTTGATTCTAAAAGCAGTTGGGAGTTCACCAGAAAGAGGGAGTATTCCAGGCAGGGGAACAGCACTGGGCAAAGGCCCGGAGGGGAGAAAAACTTGGCCAGATTGGTGGTACACAAGAGCTCAGGGTAGATGAAGGCCGGAGAATTAGGGTTCGGGGCTGATGAGGCTGTGGAGGTAGATGGGGCCACAAGGACCTTGAACACCAGGTTGAGTCTTGGACATTGGGAGTCTTGGACATGGGGCACTAGGGAGCCACGGGTGGGTTATGAGCAAGGGAGAGATGGGGTCAATTTTGGGCATAAGAAGACCCCTTTGGGCCCTATCCGGTTTGGCTCAGTGGATAGAGCATTGGCCTGCGGACTGAAGGGTCCCAGGTTCGATTCTGGTCAAGGGCATGTACCTTGGTTGTGGGCACATCCCCAGTAGGGGGTGTGCAGGAGGCAGCTGATCGATGTTTCTCTCTCATCGATGTTTCTAACTCTCTATCCCTCCCCTTCCTCTCTGTAAAAAATCAATAAAAATATATTTAAAAAAAAAAGAAGACCCCTTTGGGGCAGAGTGGGGAACAGACTGAAGGAATGAGATTGGAGGCTGGAGGCCAGGCAAGAGGCTGGGGCAGGGCTTCAGGATGGCTATGAGGATGGAGAGGAGGGCATGGGACAGAGAGATCCCAGGGGCAGGAAGGATGGGGCTTGGGGGCCGATGGCCTGGGCAGAGGAAAGGGGACCAGCTGATGATCTGGCCCAGTGACCAGGGCAATGTGACAGACCTTCAGAGTGCAGGGTGTCATTGCATAGTGAAGAAATGTGGGGTCCATGATCTAGCTGGTTTGGCTCAGTGGATAGAGCGTCAGCCTGCAGACTGAAGGGTCCTGGGTTCGATTCTGGTCAGGGGCACATGCCTGGGTTGTGGGTTCGATCCCCAGTGTGGGGTGTACAGGAGGCAGCCAATTAATGATTCCCTCTCATCATTGATGTTTCTATCTCTCTCTCCCTCTCCCTTCCTCTCTGAAATCAATAAAAATATTTTTAAAAAAAGAGATATGTGGGGTCCAGAGACCCTCGGGGGCTTCTTCCCAGAGGAAGGACATTTGAGCTGGGTCTTGAAGACGAAAGGATTGGTCAGGATGAGAAGGGACAGAATAAATGTTTTCCACGCAGAGAGCACAGCACTTGCGAAGGCCTAGAGACAGGAAACCGCTTGACATGTTTGGGGACACTCAGTGTTAGTGGAACGCAAAGTGGGTTTGGGGTAGAAATAGTTGTTTTTTTACAATATATTTTTTATTGATTTCAGAGAGGAAGGGAGAGAGAGATGGAAACATCAGTGATGAGAGAGAATCATTGATCGGCTGCCTCCTGCACACCCCAAACTGGGGATGGAGCCCGAAACCCGGGCATGTGCCCTGACCGGGAATTGAACCGTGACCTCCTGGTTCATAGGTCAACGCTCAACCACTGAGCAACACCGGCTGGGCGAAAGAGTTTGAGGATGGGAAGCAGTCAGAGATGGCAGGGGCCGGACCACTCAGGGTGTCCACCGCCCCAAACCCAGGCTGAGGCTCTAGGACCTTGTGTGTGGGCGCTGGGCAGCGAGGAGAGAGTGCCCGGCAGAAAAGAGGCTTATGGGAGTTTTCAACATCTTGGAGGAGATTCCACGTGGGAGCTGGGGCTGGTCAGCAGAAAGGGGCCTTCTGTTTTCAGCCTCCGTGGTCCCGTCCAGGTGCCACAGGTACCCCCCCTCTCTCCCGGGCAGGTACTTCATGAACATTACCTGGGACAACCGGGATTACTCCTTCAACGAGGAAGGCTTCCTGGTGAACCCCTCCCTGGTGGTCATCTCCCTCACCAAGGACAGGACCTGGGAGGTGGTGAGTTCCCGCCCTGCCCTCCGGCTGGGAGAGGCCTGGACTGCTGGGTCCGGGGCAAGAACGGGGAGCCCGGACCCACAGGGAGGAGGGAGATGGGGCCCAGACTCCTGGATCTGAGTGAGAAGGAGCTGGGAGCCTGGGCCACGAAGGCCAGGACATTCTGGGAAGCTCCCCCCCTCCCCCCCGGAGGAAGCCTGAATCCCCATCTCTCGGCCAAGGTGGGCACCTGGGAGCAGCAGGCCCTGCGCCTCAAGTACCCGCTGTGGTCCCGCTACGGCCGCTTCCTGCAGCCGGTGGATGACACGCAGCACCTCACGGTGGCCACGCTGGAGGAGAGGCCCTTTGTCATCGTGGAGCCCGCCGACCCCATCAGCGGCACTTGCATCCGAGACTCCGTACCCTGCCGGAGCCAGCTCAACCGCACCCACAGGTGACAGCCGGGCCCAGGAGGTCCCGCTTCACTAGCTTCCTCCTGCCCTGCCCGTGTGGGCTCAGTGGTTAGAGCGTCACCCAGTGGACTGGAAGGTCCCGGGTTCGATTCCGGTCAAGGGCACGTATCTGGGTTGCAGGCTCCACCCCCGGCTCTGGTCGGGGCACGTGCAGGAGGCAACCAATCGATGTGTTTCTCTTACATCGACGTTTCTCTCTGTCTTTCCTTCTCTCTTCCACTCTCTCTAAAAATCAATGGAAAAAATATCCTCGGGTGAGGATTAACAGAAAATAAATGGAAATATACATGGGAAAGTACCCTCAGATCGGAGGATTAACAACAACAAGTCCTCCTCCCTGGAAGCCCAGGGGTCCTGACCCAGCCCCTCCTTTCTTGGCACCCAGGACCCTCACCGCCCTCCAGCTCGGTGACCTTGGACAAGTCCCGTCACTCCTTTGAGCCTCAGTTTACCCAGAAAGCGCTAACCTTAGTTTTAGCTGCTGCCTGCCCCTCCCTGCGTTACGACGAGCGGTCCCCAGTGTCCCCAACCCTGCTGTCCCCCGCAGCCCTCCGCCGGACGCCCCCCGCCCGGAAAAGCGGTGTTGCAAGGGCTTCTGCATCGACATTCTGAAGCGGCTGGCGCAGACCATCGGCTTCAGCTACGACCTCTACCTGGTCACCAACGGCAAGCACGGCAAGAAGATCGACGGCGTCTGGAACGGCATGATCGGGGAGGTGAGGCGCCTGCACCGGGCGGGGGTGCCAGGACCGGAGCGAGGAGGGGCCCGAGGGGGCGGGGCCACGGGGGGAGGACTCTGGGGCTGAGGGTCTGGACTAAACCAAGGGAACCCCTGGCTCTGAGGGGCGGGGCCACCAAAAGGACCCGCCTTGACGGGGGCGGGGCCAAGAGAAGGTGCCGGGGCAGGGGCGGGGCTTGGAAGGTGGGCCTCCTAGAAGGGGCGGGGCCTGGAGGATGGAGCCCAAAACCCAGCTGCAGGAGCAGGATGAGGTCAGTTCCCAGGCTCTCACCTCCACCGTCCCTGCCCTACTCTGCGTCCCCCTCCCCCACCCACCCACCCACCCACCCTCCCAGCCTCTCTCTTGCGCTGTCACTGGTCTCCTCCCGGGGCCGGTACTGCCTGCCTCCCGCGTCTATCTGCCCGAGCCAGCCGGGCGCCCTCACCCGCTCCTCGGCCCTCACCCCAGGTGTTCTACCAGCGCGCGGACATGGCCATCGGCTCCCTCACCATAAACGAGGAGCGCTCCGAGATCGTGGACTTCTCCGTCCCCTTCGTGGAGACGGGCATCAGCGTGATGGTGGCGCGCAGCAACGGCACCGTGTCCCCCTCGGCCTTCCTCGGTGAGCCGGGGCCCTGGGCGCCAGGCTGGGGCAGCTGTGTGCCCGGTCCCATCTGGTATTGCCGGGACTCCGCCAAGTGGCTTCACTTCTGAGCCTCAGTTTCCTAATCTGGAATATGGGAGAAGTCATTTCCACTACCAGAAGGCAGCTTCGGGAGCCTTCTCTCACACAGCCTCTGCAAGGCCCTGGGCCTGGTTTTGTAGTCATGATTCTGTATTTTTCAAAAATATATTTTTATTGATTTCAGAGAGGAAGGAAGAGGGAGAGAGAGAAACATCAATGATGAGAGGAAATCATTGGCTGCCTCCTGCACGCCCCCTATTGGGGATGGAGCCCACAACTGGGGCATGTGCCCTGACCGGGAATCAAACCATGACCTCCTGGTTCATAGGCCATTGTTCAACCAGTGAGCCACGCCGGCCAGGCGGTATTCTTTTTTCTTACAGAGAACCCTCCAAATTGTATGAGCTTCAGGCCCCACAAAACCCAAGTCTCCCCAGTATATATATATGAGATGAGGAAGAGATTAGCATGGTACCAGCACAGGATCAGTGCTCAATTCACCCACCAGACAGTGTTTGTTTTTTTGTTTGTTTGTTTTGTTTTTAAATATATTTTATTGCTTTTTCACAGACAGGAAGGGAGAGGGATAGAGAGTTAGAAACATCGATGAGAGAGAAACATCCATCAGCCCCTCTTGCACACCCCCCACTGGGGATGTGCCCGCAACCAAGGTACATGCCCTTGACCGGAATCGAACCTGGGACCCTTCAGTCCGCAGGCCGACGCTCTATCCACTGAGCCACACCGGTCAGGGTCAGACAGTGTTTTTTGGGCACCTAGTGTGTGCCAGGCTCTGAGCTGCACACAGATCCCACCTCAAAGAGCTCTTGGCCTCCTGGGGGAGACAAAATACATTCTTAAAGGGACCCAGGGGCAAAATCACTGAAGATGGTGACCAATACTACAGGAAATTACGTTGGGGGTCGGGGAGAGAAGGAAAGGAGTGGTATTGGTGCTGCGGTGGTTGGGCAGGCAGGCCCCTTTACGGACGCGACTCGGTCCTGTGTAGATCTGCCTGGAAAAGCGTTGTAGGCAGAGGGAACAGCAAGGACGAAGGCGGCGATGTGCATGAAGTAATTGTGAAATAGCGGGGGCCTGTGTGACTGGAGGCACAGAGCGAGTGGAGGGGTGGCCGGTGGGCCTTGGTAGGAAGACTGGGTGTCCCCCTTACTGAAACGGCAAGGGTTTTAACCGCAGGCGGTGGGAGAAAGATGGCCGCGAGGGTGAGACAAGGAGGCAGTGTGAGAGGTGATAGGAAGCTGACACCCCGGTGAGCTGGGCTTTGCGCTGGATTGGAACAGGATAGAGAGCTCATTTACTCAGCTTGGGGAAATAGACGGAAAAGTCTTGTCATTTCCCGCTCGCTGTCTGCGTCTGAGCAAAGCTCCTGGCGGGGGAGACAGCTTCCTTTGTGTTTTGCTTTTGGTTCTTTCCCCAGCGATGTCTCTGGTGGCTTCGTCTTGGCACCGAGGTCTCTGCAGGGCATCTTGAGATGCACCGCGTGGGCCCCGCTTTCAGCAGGGGAGTGACAGGGTCATAGGCATGACCCACCCGGCGGCCCAGTGGAGATGACAGGCACGTCCCCAGATGCTGCAGGGACAGTCCAGGGTGGTGACTCTGCGGTGACAGGGGCAGTCCTGGCCGCTTGCACTTGGCGCAGGGAGATCAAAGCAGCCAGTACTCATCTCAGGGGAAGGGCTGATTGTCAGCGAACCCCCAGAGGCCGCGTGAGGAGGGGGCACAGGAAGTCTGTCTGACGGACACATCAGGATGGGAGGGGAGCTGTGGAGACCGGGGCAGAGAGGGTGTGGCTAACTGTGAGGTCTTGGTGGGTAAAGCAATGGGTTCTTGAGTGATCCGGCTGGAGACGAGGGAGGGAGCAAGGCTGAGAGTGGGGCTTTGTCCTGGGGTGCTAGGGAGCCACGGAGGACTGTGAGCTGGGGAGAGGTCAGGTCACCTCTCAGTGTAGAAAGAGCTTCAAGGGCCATGGAAAGGGGGGACAGGCTTGAAGGGAGAGACTGGGGAGATGGTCCAGGAGAGGGGGCAAGGCCTGGTCCAGGAGTGGGGACAGGAGGATGGGGGTGGGGGCTGATAGGCTGTGGCTGGGGAGGGAGAGAACGGGAGAGAGAGAGGATGTAAATAGGGGGTTGGTTTGTGACCGAATGGATGGTGGGAATCCCAGGGTGGGGAACCTGGGAGTTGGTGCCGGGGTGTGGGGCATGAATGGCCTGGGGGGATGGCCAGGGGAGATGGAGACTCGGGTTGGGGCTCAGGAATCATACTTAGAAGACGCTTTCTATCTGGTGCTTGGGACCACAGGAATGGTTGAGGTGGCTGTCTGTGAGAGAGACTGGCTCTCAGGGGCCTGTGTGGACAGCGAGGCTGTTCCTGAGATGGGAAACTTGGGAAGGGGACGGGGTAGGACAGGGTCAAATCTGGGCTGCACCTTGGTCACATGTCTGTGGTCCCCCAATCTTTTGCTTGGACACATGTCTGTGGTTCCCCAATGAGCCATGACCACTCATCCCCTTGTCCCCAGAGCCCTACAGCCCGGCCGTGTGGGTGATGATGTTCGTCATGTGCCTCACCGTGGTCGCTGTCACTGTTTTCATCTTCGAGTACCTCAGTCCTGTCGGTTACAACCGCAGCCTGGCTACCGGCAAGCGTGAGTCCCCTTCCTCCATCACCCTCCCTCAGAGCACCTGGACCACAGAGAGAACTACATTTCCCAGGAGGCATTGGGGTAGAGCTATGGCCCCTTGAGGTGGCAGAGCCTCAGGGGCCACTGGGAATTGTAGTTCTTTCTGCTCCCTCATTGAGCAGAAGGAATTTGGGGTCCATGTCCCCGCTCCTGGCCCCCTGCAGGCCCTGGTGGCTCAACCTTCACCATTGGAAAATCCATCTGGCTGCTCTGGGCCCTGGTGTTCAATAACTCAGTGCCTGTGGAGAACCCCCGGGGTACCACCAGCAAAATCATGGTGCTGGTGTGGGCCTTCTTCGCCGTCATCTTCCTCGCCAGCTACACAGCGAACCTGGCCGCCTTCATGATCCAGGAGGAGTACGTGGACACCGTGTCTGGGCTCAGTGACCGAAAGGTGTGTGTGTTTGGGGAGAGGGGGTTGGCTGGGGTTGGAGGTCACAGGCCTTGTCACGTGGGTGGGCAGAGGAGGATTCCTGGGGGTCTCCTCCCAGAAAGAGTTCCAAAATTGTAGAGATCTGGAGCCCACAATGAACTATTTAAGTATTCCCAGGGGAAGAGTGTTGCCAAATGTTCCAGGGGCAGCAGTGCCAAATAGACCACGGTTCCTCTCAAACTGTGATGAAGAACTAATTCTTGAAATTTCTAATCCAGTGGAGACCCATGCTTTTATGAAATACAGTCGAAATGAATTACTAGAAAAGTAAAATTTAAAATGGAGACATGAAAAATTAAATTGCTTTAAATGCTGACTCTCGATTTCTGTACTTGTCTCATCGGGGGTCACTTAAAAAATAATAATACAAGCCTGTTCCCCCTTTCCATGGCCCTTCGGTACTTGCTCCATCAGGACCTCTTAGAAGGTTGAGAAATCCATTCAATGGACGGCCACAAGCAATTTGTTTAATGCAATTGAATAGAATAGAAAATACGTTTGACTGCATCTTATGAAATAAGGATGAGCATGGCTTTATGAAACGTTTGTCTAGTCACATATGCACTCGACATTGAACCAGCACACACCTGTCTGGCTACGTCTGTTGTTCAAATCGGTTACTATTTCTGAAGAGGTTGGTAAATAACAACTGCCCCGGCTCCCCTCCTCCCCGTGCCAGCCCCTGCCCCTGGGACCTCCCACGGACCCCGCAAGTTAAGGGTTCATGCCTGGCATATCAGGGGCCTCTGGGACCCTTCTTGAAACTCTGTAGCCAGTGTCTTTTTTGACTGGACCATGACCAGGCCATGCTGGGTGTTAACTATTTTAATACTACTGATTATGTGTATATGTAATTCGTGTATCTATAATTCGTGCATGAGTGGGGTCCCTAGGCCTGGCCAGGGATCAGGGCCGTTCGGGGCCTTCCAGCTGCCGGCCGGGGCCTGCCAGCCAGGGGGAGGGACCGTGGGAGGTTGGCCAGCCACAAAGAGGGGCCAGGGAAGGTTGGCCAGCTGCGGGAGGTTGGCTGTGGGAACGCACTGACCACCAGGGGGAAGCTTCTGCATTGAGCATCTGCCCCCTGGTGGTCAGTGTGTGTCATAGCAACCGGTCATTCTGGTTGTTCTGGCATTCCAGTCGCTTAGGCTTTTATATATAGGTATAGGTATAGGTATAGGTATAGGTATAGGTATAGGTATAGGTATATACCTGCAAATGTATAGATATCTGTGGATGAGCAGTAGTGTTTTCTACCATAGGCCACTGTGAGCAAGTTTGAGGAACACTTTTGCACTGGGGTGTCCCCTAGCTGGAATGGACATCTGGATGGAGTACATCCTCACCCCGATGGCCCCAAGGGGGCGCCCTAGTAACTCTCCATTCTGCCCTAGTTCCAGCGGCCCCAGGAGCAGTACCCGCCCCTGAAGTTTGGGACGGTGCCCAACGGGTCCACGGAGAAGAACATCCGCAGCAACTACCCCGACATGCACAGCTACATGGTGCGCTATAACCAGCCCCGCGTGGAGGAGGCGCTCACGCATCTCAAGGCAGGGTCAGCGCAGACTGGAGCGGGAGGGGGCGGGGTGGGGCCGGGCGCCCTGCGGATGCTCAGAGATGGTGAGGGAGGGGTGAGGGGTGATTTATTGGCATTAGAGGTCAATGCGGGGTGGGTCAGCCTGAAGGGCAGAGGTCACTGAGAGTGGGCGTGGACTCCCAGAAATAGGGTCCTTGTGATGGTTTTAGGGATCCAGTTCAAATCCTGGATGTGTCTCTTCTTGGCTGTGTGTCCTTGGGCAAGTCACTCAACCTCTCTGAGCCTCAGTTTCCTCCCCTGTAAAATGGAGATAACAGGAGGACCTACCTCATAAGGTTGTTATAAGAACTACTATAGTTATTATTATTAGTTAACATATTATTTTGTTATTATTGTTAGTTAATCAATGCAAAACAGAGCAGTGCCTGGCATGCTGTAGGTGTTTGCTGCTATCATCATCATCATCATCATCATCATCAGAACTAAACTCAATGGAATGAATATTTGTATTATTATTTTTTAAATTTATTTAACATCAGTTTTCCCCCAAAATAGGGATAATGTTAAGTTCTGGCCCCAGAGTACAGTCCAAGCTGAGCACAGTAACTCTCTCCCTGTCCCTCCTTTATTTAGTCACTCAGCATGCATTTGCTTTCTTAGCCCCTATTCTATACCAGGCAGTGGACAATTAGACCACAGTTCCTGCCCACTAGGAGCTTAGGGTCTAGAAGTAGGAAATGGACTATAAATATGCAAGCAGAAAAATCAGCAAGATTATTTTAGAAAGTCATGGTAAGCTAGAGCATGACTGAGCTGAGATATATTCACCAGAGTGTTCAGGGTGGGCCTCTCGGAGGAGGTGACTGGATAAGAGAGAGTCCTGAGGAAGTGGGGGAGCTAGCCCCGTGGACTTATGAAGGTGAGCCTTGCATGCTGAGGGAACAGGGTGTTTCAAGGGGCTGAGCCGGGAGTGGCCTCGGCTTATTGGAGGATCAGTAAAAGGCTAACGTGGCTGAATTATGGAGAGCTGAGGCCAGAGGGTAGATGAGAGGAAGACGTGGGGTGTGACCCCTGAGTCAGAGGTCATGGTTGTGTTTTATTCAAAGGGCAGTGAGAAGCCACGGGGAGGGGGGCTTTGAGTAGAAGAGAGGTGTGATTTGATCTGTCTGCAAATGCCCCCTCTGGCTGCCATGTGGAGAATGGATGGAGGGGGGCATCAGTGGGCCCAGCTATCATGTCCTGTAGAGCAGCGGTCGCCAACCTTTCGGACCTCACGGACCACCAGTTGGCCGCTGCTTTAGAGCACCTTTCCCCAAGGCCCATCCTCTGCTCAGCATCCAGGAGCCACTCCTAACCAGATCCTATTGACTCCTGTTTTGATTAGAATTGTTGGGCTGCAAGATAAGAAACCCGATCAATTTGGTCTCTGTAAAATGAATGGGTTTGCATAAGGATACAGAAGCGTCTCTTAGCACTAGTTGCAGAAAGTGAAGCCTGGCCGGCGTGGCTCCGTGGTTTAGTGTCCACCTATGAACCAGGAGGTCACAGTTCGATTCCCAGTCAGGCACATGCCCCATCCCCAGGGAAGGGCGTGCAGGAGGCAACAGGTCAGTGATTCTCTCTCATCATTGATGTGTCTATCTCTCTCTCCCTCTCCCTTCCTCTGAAATCAATAAAATATTAAAAAAAAAAAAAAAAAAAAAAAGGAAAGGAAAGCTAGGCTTTGAATGAATGTGAAAGTCATTCATTCATTTTAAAAATATTGCCGAAACCGGTTTGGCTCAGTGGATAGAGCGTCGGCCTGTGGACTCAAGGGTCCCAGGTTCGATTCCGGTCAAGGGCATGTACCTTGGTTGCGGGCACATCCCCAGTAGGGGGTGTGCAAGAGGCAGCTGATCGATGTTTCTCTCTCATCGATGTTTCTAACTCTCTATCCCTCTCTCTTCCTCTCTGTAAAAAATCAATAAAATATATTAAAAAAATATTTAAGATTACCAGGCACAGTTCTGCATTGGATAATGGTAGTCAACAAAATAGTTGAATTTCTTGGATCTGTTAGGAATGCTTAAATAGACAGAGGTGTTTTGTGTTTTTTTGTGTGTGTGGGTATTTTTGTGTGTGTTTTTTTTTTGTTTTGTTTTTATCTCTCACAAGAAGCCCAGGGCTTGTGTGATAGCTCAGAGATACCATCAACAATCCGAACTTTGTTACGTCAACCTGGGAGACAGACCTTCATGCTCATTTTGTTTGCCTCGTGATCACAATATGGCTGCTGCCTCTCTGAAGCATATCTTGGTTCCCGGCAAGAAGGAGGAGGAAGAGTAAAAGAGTGGAGGATTTTCTCCTGGCAAGATTTTGCCTTTTTATTGGGAAAAGTATGCTTTTCGCAGGGACTTCTGGCTATTTCTCAGAATTCATCAGATGCCTACTCGTAGCTGCAAGGGAGGCTGGCAAATTATGTTGGCCTTCCAGCCTCTGTTGCGGAAAATGGCAAAGAAAGAGGTTGTAAATAGAGGTTATGGTAGCCAAGCCATTAGCCAGGGTCATGCCCTCATGCAATTTGTATTTTGCCACCCAGCAGCTTCTCTCTGGTATCTTGTCCTCTCTTGCAATTTCGGGGGGAGGGGGGTCACATGGCCCCTTGTCTCCCATCTCTGTGCTTTCCCTGCAAGGCTCCCCCTTTCTGATACTGTGAACATCAGCACTTTCTTATCAGCCACCTCATTTTTCTCTCATCTCCTGTGACTCCTGTTTTCTCTGCCCAACTTCAACCCCTTCAGCGGGTTGCCACGTTCTCCTTGGCCCTCTCCCTTGAAGCACTGTTAGCACGGGCTGCTTTTGTAACAGGTTTTTCTTCTTTAATCACGACGTTGGGTAGGCCCACGGCTAACATTGGCAGGGCCGGCCCGAGAGTACACACGCAGGCTCATATTCTGTGAGTCGAACTATTTAAACTTTATAAATCAAGCTAGCAAACCATCCAACTTGTTGGATCCTCCTACCTTGACAAACAAAAAGGCTAGTAAGCTCAAGTTGGGGATTCTCAGCGTTCCATGGCAGAACCTGACTCCTTGTCTTCCTGCCCAAATCTGTCTGCTTGCCTTTTCCAGCTCCTCAAGGCAGCCTGGGGCAGCCTCGGGGCCCTGGGTCACTCCCTCGGCCTGTGGCATTGACTCACCTTCCCTGACTGACCTTTCCCCTCCCTCTTATAAGGACCCCGAGATTCTAGCGGGCCCACCTGCATAATCCAGGCTCGCCTCTGCATCCCAAGACCCTTAATTTAATCACATCTGCATCCTCCTTCAAAATGTAACATAACACATTCACAGGGTCCGGGCGTTAGGGTGTGGATATCTTTGGGGGGGCTATTATCCTACCTACCACAGAGATTCCTAGAGATTCCGGGTGGGCACAACCCCTTGGCCCCTGGGACTCCGGCAGGGGGCGGTGAAGAGAAGAGTTCTCAAACACATGGGCCCCAGAGCAGCACTGCCTTGCTGGCGGCCTAGGCTGCATATCGAGTTTGGAGAATCATGAGCAGGGGTGTTAGGACACAGCACAGAACAGGAAAAATAGTTGTTGTTTTTATTTATTTATGTGTGTGTTTGTTTTTTGGTGAATCCTCACCTGAGGATATTTTTTTCCATGGATTTTAGGGAGAGAGTGGAAGGGAGAGGGAAAGAGAGAAACATCCATGTGAGAGAGATACATCGATGGGTTGCCTCCTGCACACGCCCCGACCAGGGCCTTGGCCGGGGAGGAGCCTACAACCGAGGCTCCTTGATGGGAATTGAACTCGGGACCCTTCAGTCCACAGGCTGATGCTCTATCCACTGAGCCACACTGGCTGGGGCAAATAGTTGTTTTTAAATTGTGCATTGATTCCTCCTTCTCTCTAGGGACCAGTTTCCATATCTTTCCTTATAATGCCGGGATTCTGGTGCCCCGCCTCCCCCCCCCCCCCCCCCTATAGCGAGTGAGTTCCTAACAGTTTCCTGGGGTCCTTAACAGCACTGGTTTTAAAAACAGATGGTGCCCTGACTGGTTTGGCTCAGTGGATAGAGCGTCAGCCTGTGAACTGAAGGGTCCCAGGTTCGATTCCGGTCAAGGGCATGTACCTTGGTTGCAGCACATACCCAGTAGGGGGTGTGCAGGAGGCAGCTGATGGATGTTTCTCTCTCATTGATGTTTCTAACTCTCTATCCCTCTCCCTTCCTCTCTGTAAAAAAATAAAATATATTTTTAAAAAACACACCAAAAACAGATGGTCCTGGTTGGAATGGGAGGTAACCCCTTACTTGCTGTGGGGCAAGTTAATTCAGTCCCTGAGCCTTCATGTTCCCCTCCGTAATATGGGTCTACAATCCCACTGGGTCACCACGCGGCCCTGGAGCAAGGAGCCTCAGAAGCCACGGTCCCTGCCTCTCTTCTCCGTCTCTTCCTCTCCGGGGCCGCTCGCTCTCATCTCGGTCTCTCTGCACATATCGGCTCTTGGCTTCCGCTGAGCCCACGAATTCCGTATGGACCCCAGTTCCCCTGCAGCCTTTTAGCTCCAAGGTCCAATCTGAGCGGATGCACGCCTGTGCTCAATTTCACATCCCGCTACAGAGAATCCGATTGGTCCAGCTGGGAGTCAGGTGTCCATGCCAGGGCCAATCAGCGGCGGTCAGGGTGAGACCCGGTCACGTGGTTCTCGGGCTGCCACTTCCCTGCTCCCTGCGGGTTCTCAAAGGTGCCCCGGGAGCCTGCAGTGGCCTCTTGCCTTTGCTTCACCGGTGGCTCCTCAGTCCCCCCCCCCGCCCCCCCCCCCCCCCCCCCCCCCCGTCTGGACGACACCCAACACTTGCTTATGGGTAAAAATAATGTGAAAGATCTCTCCCCTCCCCACCCCTTATTGATTCATTGCTGATGGTTCGATGCATTTCCTCTGGCAGTTTTTTTCTAGAGCAGAACTGGGGAACTACAGATTTAATTAAAATTTTCCTAGGATCCACAGTAAAAGAAACAGGCAATATTAATTTTAAGTATGCGTTTTACTTACCCCAGGATCTCCAATATGGTACCATTTCTATATATCTACACTAATAAAAGAGTAAGATGCAAATTGACTGTACCTTTGTGACACCCACCAGCCAATCAGGAGTTAGTATGCAAATTAACCCAACAAAGATGATGGGTTAATTTGCATACACAGACGCCAAGTGCCCAAGCTGCTCTGGGCCTCTGGGCAGCGTGGGAAGGCGGAAAGGCGGCTCCAGGTGGAGCGAAAAGGTGGCTCGGGCTGGAGCGAAGGCAGTGTCAGCAGCCAGGGGAAGGAAGGCCCATTCTTGCACGAATCTTCGTGCATCGGGCCTCTTGTAATGTAAATATTAATGGATTTTCTTTCCCTTCCTCTATCTTCTTCTTCCTTTTTCTTTCTTTCTTTTTTTAATGTTTTCATTGATTTTTAGAGAGAGAAGAAGGGAGAGTGGAAGAGAGAAACATCGATGGGAAGAGAAACATCAATTGGCTGCCTACTGGTGATCCCGAAACCTGGGCATGTGCCCTGACAGGAAATAGAACCAGGGGAATCTTGGTTCATGGGTCGATGCTCAACCACTGAGCCACACCAGCCAGGCTTCCCCCCCCATATCCTTCCCCCTCCTCTTTCTCTTACTTGTACGTCTTCCCCTGCTTCCCCATCTCCATCCCTTCCTTTGCTTGCCTGACCCCCAGGTGTCATCTAAGTTTCCCTGACCTTAGGATCTAAAAAACATTGGCTCCACCCCTCCCACCCACTCCCCCGCAAAGAATTCTGCAGATGCCTGGCCTTTCCAGGGTCACCCTGGCTTCAAGCTCCTTTTTGCCGGATTTAATTCACTTTCTGAACCATCTCACTGGCCCAAGTGTGTCTGCCCAGCTCCAGAGCCTTTAGCCAGGATGGAGCCCACCCCTCCCTGCATCCCCACCACAGCCCGCTGACGCCAGGCCCGCGCACGGAGACTGGGGTGGGAAGGGCTTCGGCGCCAGCACTGACCAGTAGACGTGCAATGCCAGCTGCTTGTGGGTCTGCATTAGTTAGTAGCCACAGAAAAGGCATCAAGAGAAGCAGATGAAATCAGTTTGAATAATATACTTTCACTTAACCCGGTTGTTCGAAATATTATTGTGACATGTAATCAGGAAAAAAATAGTTGAGACCTTTGACGTATTCTCCCCACATGAAATCTTTGCAGTCCGGCCTGCGTTTTATACCCACACACGTCTCAGTTCAGACTTGCCACGTTTTAGGTGCTCATAACAGCCACGGTGGCGTGTCGCTACCGCAAGGGGCAGCCCAGGTGTACAGCATCCAAATGCAAAAAGTTTCGCCCAGCTGGCATGGCTCAGTGGTTGAGCGTCAACCTATGAACCAGGAGGTCATGGTTTGATTCCCCATCAGCGCACATGCCTGGGTTTCGGCTCCATCCCCAGTGTGGGGCATGCAGGAGGCAGCCGATCAATGATTCTCTCTCATCATTGATGTTTCTATCTCTCTCTCCCTCTCCCTTCCTCTCTGAAATCAGTAAAAATATTTTTAAAAATAAAGCAATTGCAAAAAGTTTCATAATGAACATAAAACATAAAAGAGCTCTGGCCACACACCCCACCCCTCTCCCTGGACTTTTCCACTTCCTTACTCACCCCCAGATTCCTCCCCAGCCATCCAGCTGACTCATTTCTCCCCTCTCCCCCTTCTTCCGTTTGGTCCTCCTCAGCCCTCCCTCCAGGAAGGCCCCTGGGATTTCCAGATCCTGGCCCTCTCTGCAGCAAAGCAGGGCGGCTCTTCTAGGCTCCGCCCACCCACGCCTACTTCATGGCACAAAGTGCCTTCCGGTCCAGGGAGGCAAGGGGAACTTCCTCTTTTACTTCTGCAGGCAGCCCTCACTTCCCCAGTCCATTGTGTCCTTACTTTCAGAGAATGAGAATCCAGACTGGCGTGTGGGAGGGGGAATCCCATATCCCGAATCTACTTGGTTCCTGACTTTGGGAGAGCAGTTAACTGTGTGACCAGCAAAGGAGACCAACCCCGCCTTAAAAAAAAAAAAAAAAAAAAAAGGAATTCAAATTTATCCTGTCCTTGAGTTCAGAGAACAGGGGAATCCCTGTACTATTTTTTTTCCATCCAAATGTCAGCCCCAACCCCAGCCCTTAGTGAGTAAAAATAGCTTGAGACTTCATCATGAATCTTTTTATATTTTACTAGAGGCCTGGTGCACAGATTCGTGCACCTGTGGGGTCCCTTGGCCTGGCCTGTGGGGATCGGGCTGAAACCAGCTCTCTGACATCCCCCAAGGGGTCCCGGATTGCGGGAGGGCGGTTCTCAGGTGACGCACCCTGGAATCAGGCTCCCTCCTCTCTGGTTTTGGGTGCATCACCCTAGAACCGCACCTGCCAAGCCACTGCAGCCTCCACAGCTCCTGCATTGAGCATCTGCCCCCTGGTGGTCAGTGCGCATCATAGCTACCGGTTGGCCGGTCAAACGGTCGGCTGGTCACTTAGGCTTTTAAATATATAGATCTTTCTTTTAAAATATGTTTTTATTTATTTGAGAGAGAGAGAGAGAGAGAGGAAGGGGGGGGAGAGAGATCGAGCCCATAATCCTGGCATGTGCCCTGACCATGTGCCCCAGCTGGGAATTGAATCGGCGACCTCTCGGTGCATGAGCTGATGTTCAATCAACTGAGCCACACTGGCCAGGGCATATTTTGTCTTTTCTTATTGAGATATAACATGCAAATCTGAAGTGTGAAACTCATTGATTGTCTATACACGCATCATACCTCCGTGGGGCCACCTAGATTAAGGCATGGAAGATGTCAAAGTCCCCAGAAAGCTCCCCTCTGGGCCTCCAGTCACCATAGAGTCACAGTGTAAACTGGTTTTGCCTGGATTTGAATATTGATCCCACAAACAGAGTCCAACAGTGTGTACAGCAGCCTTGTGTCTGGCTTGTATTTTTGTGTGTTTTTTAAATATATTTTATTGATTGATTTTTTTTTTTACAGAGAGGAAGGGAGAGGGATAGAGAGTTAGAAACATCGATGAGAGAGAAACATCGATCAGCTGCCTCCTGCACATCGCCTAATAAGGATGTGCCTGCAACCAAGGTACATGCCCTTGACCGGAATCGAACCTGGGACCCTTCAGTCTGCAGGCTGACGCTCTATCCACTGAGCCAAACCGGTTAGGGCTGTGTCCGGCTTGTTTTGCCCCACGTTACCGCCGGGTTGTTTGTCCGTGGCTGTATCCCACTGCGCTCAGAATTCTCCCGTCCTACTGTTGGTGGGCTTTGGGGTTGTCTCCAGTGCTTGGCCACGATGAATGTTCTACTACCAGCGTTTTCGTACAAGTCTTTGGAGGACGTACGTGTTCCTTTCTCTTGGGTAAATTCCCACGGGTGGAACTGCTGGGTCATAGGGCGAGGGATGCTTAGCTTCAAAAGATCCTGCCGAGCATTTTCCGAAACGGTCGTACCCATGTCCACTCATCAGCCGTGCGGGAAAGTGCCGCTTGTCCCGGACCCTGGCCAAGGCTTGTCTCAGCCCAAACCTTTTAAATTTACAGCAGCATTGCCTGTCACGTGAGCTCAGTATCTGTTGGCTCGGGCTCCTGCGGCAGCAATGCCTTGTCTCGCCGTGTGGAGGCTGCAGTCCCCCTGGCTCCTTCGGAGGCTGGGAGGGGGCGACGTGTTTCCGGCTTCTCTCCACGGCCTGTAGGCGCCGGTCCTCCCCCTGTGTCCTCACAACGTCTCCCGTCCGTGTGTGTCTCTATGTCCCGACTTCTGCCAGGCCTGTTGGATGAGGGCCCACCGCAATGACCTCATTCCACTTGAGCCACATTTGGAGGCACTGGGGTAGGACTTCAGTATCTGAGTGCAGCCCGGCCGGCGTGGCTCGGTGGTTGAGCATCAACCTGTGAACCAGGAAGTCACGTTTTGGGTTCAATTCCCGGTCAGGGCACATGCCCAGGTTGGTGTGCAGGAGGCAGCCGGTCCATGATTCTCTCTCATCATTTCTATCTCTCTCTCCCTCTCCCTTTCTCTCTGAAATCAATAAACATATATTTAAATAAATAAATAAATAAATATATATATATATATATATATATATATATATATATATATATATGAATGTTGAAGGACACAATTCAACCTGTATTTATAGGTGAATATTATTATTATTCCCATTTTATAGATGGGGAAACCGAGGCGCAGCCCGAGCCCCATAGCTGCTGAGTGGCAGAGCTGGGACTTGGTCATCGGCCATCCGACTCTCAGCCCAGCGTCTCAGCCTCTCCAATACGTTGCCTCCCGGGCAGTGAGACCCAGAAGCCTCGTGGATTCACAAGGGGTACCCCTGCGTGTTGCGCTGTCGCCTCTGCAGATTTCTTGCTTCTGCTGCATCCTATTTCTCTCCAGTGTTCCTTTTTACATTTTTTCTTCTAATTTTTAGTTCTATTTTTTTGTTATTATTAATCCTCACCCGAGGATATTTTTTTCCCCATTGATTTTTAGAGTATGAAAGGGATGGAAGGAAGGAGAGAGAAAGGGGGGTGAGAGAGACACATCAATTGGTTGCCTCCCGCACTCACCCCCACCCCGCCAGGGATCGAACCTGCAACCCTTCTGCAGGGGCTGATGCTCTAACCACTGAGCACACCAGCCAGGGCTTTTCATTCTATTTGTTTTAATATATTTTTATTGATTTCAGAGAGGAAGGGAGAGGGATAGAGAGATAGAAACATCAATGATAAGAGAGAATCACTGACCGGCTGCCTCCTGCACACCCCCCACTGGGGATCGAGCCCGCAACCCAGGCATGTGCCCTTGGCTGGAATCAAACCTGGGACCCTTCAGTCCGAAGGCGGACGCTCCATCCACTGAGCCAAACCGGCTAGGGCTTGGTTCTATTTTTTTTTTAAATATATCTTTATTGATTTCAGAAAGGAAGGGAGAGGGAACGAGAGATAGAGACATCAATGATGAGAGAGAATCATTGATTGGCTGCCTCCTGCATGTCCTCTACTGGGGATCAAGCCCACAACCCAGGCAGCTGCCCTTGACCGGAATCGAACCTGGGACCCTTCAATCCGCAGGCTGACGCTCTATCCTCTGAGCCAAACCAGCTAGGGCTAGTTCTATTTTTTATCAGAGTTATATGTTCACATAATTTGGAGCGTCAAATACACGATTTTAAAAAATGACAACCCACCGCCCCCACCTGCCTACCTCCATTTCTCCCACGCCAGAGGAACCTGCTGTCCCCTCATTTATTGTGTCATTTTGTTATTGATGTCCTTGTCTCTAAATACCACGTTTGAATGGCTCCCTCCTGGTTTTTTTTCAACTTGGGGCATTTTCCGTTCACTTCTCACAACGGAAGACACGTATTCCTGCTCTGGTTTAAATTGCTGCCGCCTCCCACGCCGGGATCCTGGCCGGAGGAACACGCAGTGTTTACATGTTATGACTGCGTCTCCGCTCCCACAGCTGCCACCAGTAGTAAACCAAGATGACTCTCGGCTCCCACACAAGTCTTTGTTTTTCCTGGAGTTAATAACTGTCTCCCCCTCCTTCCCCCCTCTAGTTGCTTGGTGTCTGAGTTTTCTTTGTGCTTAACTAATGCAAACCCACATTCTCTGTTAATTACATGAATCTCTCCGCATACTCAGAGCCGCAGGTACTCCATTCATTTCATCTCCTTGAAGAAGTGTCTCTCCTGACCTTCTGGCCCGCTCCAGTCTGTGCAGGGTCTGCATCCTGACTTGATCCCCTCACCTCTCCGGGGGTTCAGATCCTATCAACTCCCAAGTCTTACCCTTCCTGAGTTTGGCTCTCTCGTTCTTGATTCTTTTCTTTTCTTTAATATATTTTATTGATTTTTTTTACAGAGAGGAAGGGAGAGGGATAGAGAGTTAGAAACATCGGTCAGCTGCCTCCTGCACACCCCCCACTGGGGATGTGCCCGCAAGCAAGGCACATGCCCTTGACTGGAATCGAACCCGGGACCCTTCAGTCCGCAGGCCGACGCTCTATCCACTGAGCCAAACCGGTCAGGGCTCGTTCTTGATTCTTGTATGTGCCCTGACCCGGGATCAAACCCGAAACCTTGGTGTATCAGGATGGCGCTCTAACTAACTGAGCTCCCCGGCCAGGGCAAAACATCGGTACTCCCATGGGCCATCTGGCTGGCTGGATGTAAAATTCTGGGCTGGAGATCACTGTCCTCCAGGTGTTTAAAAGCATTCCTCCTCATTCTTCTGTTGAAAAATCCAAAGTCATTCTGATTCCCAAGTCTCCTCTGTGACCTCTTTTTCTTTTTCCTGTCCTAGGCAGTGTGTCTTCAGTTATTCTCATGACTGAACCTTCCAATCCTGTCATTTCTTCTAGCAAATTTTCTCTCTTTTTTTTTCTATTACGATTTCCCCTCTTCCCCCCAGTTTCCTGTTCTTTCTTTCTGGAACTCTTACTTAATTTCACATTGGGCTTCCTGGGCTGTCCATTTCTCTTATTCCTTCTCTTATGTATCCATCTCTCTAGCTCCCTGCTCCACTTCCCGGGAGACTTTCTTAATGTTATCTTCCACTCTTTTACTCAGCTTTTCATTTCTGCGAGTGTGTTTTTCATTTCTAAGCACTTTTTTGATCTCTGAATTTGGTATAGTAGCTTGCAAATTTTACGGTATTATTTTAGAGTGGCCTATTTTATCGTATCCTGTTAATGGTTTGAAGTTGCAATATTTTGTCTTGTTTCCCTGATGATATGAATGATAATTGTTGGGGGAGAGGGGTTACATTATCTCCTGTCTGCATAGTGTTTCCTTCAAGTCCCCTGCTGTTTGTTTCTATCTTTCTTATTAGAGGCTTTATTTGATGGTTGGTAACCCTTGGGAGTCTGTTCATATTTGGGAGTGGTGGGTCCAAAGCTTTCAAAATGATGGATCTGTGGTTATATAAATGGGGTTGTTGACTATGAACTTCACTGTGGGGTGGTCTGTCTGGATGATTTTTTTGGGGAAATCCCCAATGTTAGTATCTTTCAGTCTCTTTCATATACACTGAGTGGCCAGATTATTATGATCTCTGAACGCATAATAATCTGGCCACTCAGTGTATGTGTGTGTGTGTGTGTGTATATTTTTTTTTAGAGGCCCGGTGCATGAATTCATGCATGGGTGGGGTCCGGCCAGCCTGGCCAGGGGGAGGGGACATGGGCGCTTGGCCAGCCTGCCTGCTGGTTGAACTGGTCGAGGGGACAATTTGCATATTAGCCTTTTATTGTATAGGATATACACTGAGTGGCCAAATTATTATTCGTTCAGAGATCATAATAATCTGGCCACTCAGTGTATATACTAGAGGCTGATGCACGAAATTCGTGCAAGAGTGGGCCTTCCTTCCCCCGGCTGCTGTCACCGGCTTCCCTCTGGCACCTGGGACTCGGGCTTCCCTCGCAGCCCTGGCTTCATCCGGAAGGTCATCCGGAAGGACATCCGGTCTAGTTAGCATATTACGCTTTTATTATTATGGATATGATGTTTTAATATAGAGAGGAACAAAGAAGAAAACAAACAATGAACCATGCCCTGGCCAGGTGGCTCAGTTGGTTACAGCATCATCCTGATACCCCAGGGTTGCAAGTTTGATCCCTGGTCCAGTCACATACAAAATCAACCAATGATTAAGTAGAACAACAAATCGATGTTTCTCTCTCCCTTCCTCTCTCTCAAATCAATTTTTAAAAAGTTAATAATGAGCCCTAGCCGGTTTGGCTCAGTGGATAGAGCGTTGGCCTGTGGACTGAAGGGTCCCGGGTTCGATTCCAGTCAAGGGCACGTACCTCGGTTGCAGGCTCCTCCCTGGCCATGGGCCATGGTCGGGGTGAGTGCAGGAGGCAAACAATCGATATGTTTCTCTCACATTGATATTTCTCTCTGTCTTTCCCTCTCTCTGCCACTCTCTCTGAAAATCCATGAAAAATATCCTCTGATGAGGTTAAAAAAAAAAAAAAGAACTACATGTACAGATACAGAAAATGATCTTAATACATCAGTGAGGAAAAACTGGTCACACAAAAAAAAATACATAAAAAATAAAAAGTTAATAATGAGCCTGACAAGATAGCTCCTAATGTTATAAAAGTTAAAAAGCATTCATTCATCCATTCATCCACTAAATCTTCACTAAGTTCTCGCACCAGGCCCCGGCCGAGGCCCTGAGGGAACAGCAGTGAACAGACCCAAGTCCCTGCTCCTCCGGAGCTCCCATTCCACGTGGCAGACAGAGGTGTGTGAGAGCAGCGCTCTCCAGCAGCCTGCCCTGTGACGGTGGAATGTCCCTGACACGCACAGTCCAGCACAGGGACCACTTCTCCGTCACTCGAAATGTGGTTGGTGCCAAGAAGGAACCGAATTTCTTTTTAATATTTCTATTGATTTCAGAGAGAAAGGGAGAGAGAGATAGAAACATAATGATGAGAGCAAATCACCGATCAGCTGCCTCCTGCACACCCCCAACTGGGGATCAAGCCTGCAACCTGGGCATGTGCCTCTGACCGGAATCGAACCTGGGACCCTTCAGTCTGCAGGGCCGATGCTCCATCCATTGAGCCAAACCAGCCACGGCTGAATTTTTAATATCATGTGTTTTTGGTTTTTTTTTTAGTTTTTTTTTTTTTTTTAAATCCTCACCCCAGGATATTTTTCCATTGATTTTGAGAGAGAGTGGAAGAGAGAGGGAAAGAGAGAGAAACATCGATGTGCCTAACCGGTTTGGCTCAGTGGATAGAGAGTTGGCCTGCGGACTGAAGGGTCCCAGGTTCAATTCAGGTCAAGGGCATGTACCTTGGTTGCGGGCACATCCCCATTGGGGAGTGTGCAGGAGGCAGCTGATCGATGTTTCTCTCTCATTGATGTTTCTAACTATCTATCACTGTCCCTTCCTCTCTGTAAAAAATCAATAAAATATTTTTTAAAAAAAAGAAAGAAAGAAACATCGATGTGACAGAAACACATCGATTGGTTGCCTCCTGCAGGAGCCCAGACCAGGCCCAGGCCAGGGAGGAGCCTGCAACCGAGGTACGTGCCCCTGACCGGAATTGAACCCAGGATCCTTCGGTTCACAGGCTGACGCTCTATCCACTGGCCAAACTGGCCAGGGCGAGTTTTAATTTTAGTTAAAATCTGAATTCAAATAGCCACACGTGGCTGGTGGTCACCACCGAGAACAGCACTAGAAAATTCCACCCTCACAGAGAAGTACCGGGAACTGGCGGTGTCACGTGGCCTTGGCTGGCTCACACACCAGCCGTGGGCTGGCCCTACCGCTGAGGGCAAGCGACCGGTCAGGCGGCTGGAATGCATTTCTTCAAAAGAAATAAAGAAACAGGGACCACTTCTCCGTCATTCGAAATGTGGTTGGTGCGATGAAGGATCTGAAGTTATTTTTTAATATTTTTAAAAAATATTAAAATATTAACTCTAAGGACTCTGAGAGAAGTGGGCAGTCAGGGGAGGGTTGTGAGCTGACTCAGATGCTAAGATCCCTTTGGACAGGGCAGAATAAACAGGGACGTAATATTTCCAGCCGTTTCTGGAAGCCCACTCACCTGCGGGGGGGGGGGGCAAGAAGGAAGCAGGGGCCCCCTCCCTAAGGAAGCAGCCTTGTTTATTTCTTCGGGATTGGTTACGCCATGTATGCAAACGCACGCCTTCACGCATTCCTAAGAGCACACGCTGCTCTCATCTTGCTTTTCCCACGGAGGAACGGCTCTTGGCATCTTTCCCACGTTAATGAAGTCTTACCTCTCGGCCCCGGTGCCTGCCCCACAGAACACCTCCCCCAACCGGCCTGACTGCATCCGCTCCGCCTCTCTCTGTGAAGCACCTGCTGTGTGCCAAGCGTCCTTCCAGACCCGGTGCATAGGGCAGGCATCAGCCAGACCAGGTCCGTCCCTCAGGGAATGTACATTCCCCTAGGCCGTGGTCGGCAAACTGCGGCTCGCGAGCCACATGCGGCTCTTTGGCCCCTTGAGTGTGGCTCTTCCACAAAATACCACGGCCTGAGCGAGTCTATTTTTTTTGTTGTTTTGTTTTTTAAAAAAATATATTTTATTGATTTTTTTACAGAGAAGAAGGGAGAGGGATAGAGAGCTAGAAACATCGATCAGCTGACTCCTGCACACCTCCCACTGGGATGTGCCCGCAACCAAGGTACATGCCCTTGACCGGAATCGAACCTGGGACCTTTCAGTCCGCAGGCTGACGCTCTATCCACTGAGCCAAACCGGTTTCAGCAAGGCGAGTCTATTTTGAAGAGGTGGCATTAGAAGAAGTTTAAGTTTAAAAAATTTGGCTCTCAAAAGAAATTTCAATCGTTGTCCTGTTGATATTTGGCTCTGTTGACGAATGAGTTTGCCGACCACTGCCGTAGGGTGAGGCGGGCGGTAAACTTAACCACTGAGCTGGTTCGGCTCAGTGGATAGAGCATCGGCCCTTGGACTGAAAGGCCTGGGGCTCAATTCCGGTCAAGGGCATGTACCTCATTGCAGGTTCAATTCCCCGACCCCGGTTGAGGCATGTGCAGGAGGCAACCAATTGATGTGTCTCTCTCACATTGATGTTTCTCTCTCTCCCCGTCCCTCCATTCTGTCTAAAAATCAATGGGGGGAAAAATCAATGGAAAAATATCCTTGGGTGAGGATTAACAACAAAACAATCACCAAGACCATTTTATAATTACAAGGGGATAAGTGCTGTGGATAAAAATGGGGAGGGGGGAATGAAGGAGTGGGGGAGACCCTGGGAGGAAGCTACGGGTTGCAGTATTAAGTAGGATGCTTGGGAAGGTGTCTTTTGAGCCATCACTTGAAGGGAGGGAGGGAGCGAGCCAGGCGGGTCTGGGAGAAGAATGCTCCAGCAGCGGCCACAGCAGGTGCAAAGGGCCTTGAGCAGGAGCGCGCTGCAGCAGCCAGGAACTGAGCAGAGGCCAGCGTGGCTGCCGCAGACGTAGTGCAGGAGGTGTGTGTGGGAGATGAGGCCCGAGGAGTACGGAGGGATGCGGGGGAGTTCGGTGGCTCCGGGCCTTGTAGTTCCCAGTAACTCTAATGACTCTGAGAGAAGTGGGCAGTGAGGGGAGGGCTGTGAGCTGAGGAGGGGCGGGAGCTGACTCAGATGCTAAGATCCCTTAGGAGAGGGCAGAATAAACAGGGACGTAAGGACAGACACGGGGTATTTTATTTTTCCCCAAACCTGTGTCTAAACAAAGGCTGTAGGACACGGCTGAGTTTTACTAGAGGTTTAAGGGCAATGGGGGGGGGGGGGGGAGAGAGGAGTGGGGGGGAGAGAGGGCAGCATTATATTCCAGAACAACAGAGCAAATGATTAAAAGTGAAGGCTTGCCCTCGTCAGTTTGGCTCAGTGGATAGAGTGTTGGCCTGCAGACTGAAGGGTCCTGGGTTTGATTCTGGCTAAGGGCACACGCCTAGGTTGTGGGCTTGATCCCCAGTAGGGGGCGTGCAGGAGGCATACAATCAATGATTCTCTCTCATCATAGATGTTTCTCTCCTTCTCCCTTCCTCTCTGAAATCAATAAAAAATATATATTTTTTTAAAATATATTTTATTGATTTTTTACAGAGAGGAAGAGAGAGGGATAGAGAGTCAGAAACATCGATGAGAGAGAAACATCGATCAGCTGCCTCCTGCACACCCCCCACTGGGGATGTGCCCGCAACCAAGGTACATGCCCTTGACCGGAATCGAACCTGGGGCCCTTCAGTCCGCAGGCCGACGCTCTATCCACTGAGCCAAACCGGTCAGGGCAATAAAAATATATTTAAAAAGATAAAAGTGAAGGCTCTTAGGTCCCCTCCTCCTGAAAGCCGCTCCGACCTTCCCACCTCTGGAGGCCTTGGTTTGGGGGCTCTCCCCACCATACCCCTCCCTTGTCCCCCCAAGGACCCCAAGACTCTCCTTCCATCGTGTCCTCATCCCCAGAGCCTCCATCCCGCCTCTTCAGCCGGATTCTGGAAACTCCCAGGTTTTCCCACTTAAACGGGGATGCGATTCACCTTTCGCCCTCAAGGGCATTTAGCCTAACGAGAGGAAGTTAGAGAAATGACAGTCTGCCCAGGAGGCAGCAGGGCCGCGCGGTGCTGGCATTTTTCTTGCCTATATATATGTACGTTTCCAGATGTCAGCCGGGATCTCCCTGCCCTGCGGATCTATATAAAGTTCATTCAAATGCCCTTCTCAACGGCTTCCACTCATTCTCCAGAGCCTTCCGTGCCCCGCCCCCCAAGGCTGATGCACTGGCTGTGGGGAATGCTGTCCGTGTGCCTCCCTGTTTGGGGTGCGTGGACTCCTTCTCTCCTTTTCTTTAATTTCTCTGCAGCCAAACCCGTGCACAGGCATTTCGGCGCTCGTGTGTGAGTGTGGGGGCAGAGGGGCATCTACATCCACAGGCAAACAGCTGCCACCCAGCGTCCGGCCACAGGCTCTCATCTCTCTCTTGCTCTCCCCCCTCCCCCGCACCTGCACTGTCCAATACTATTTCCATTTAAATTAATTCAAATTAAGTGGAAAGTTCCATCCTCCCGTGGCACTGGCACCTTTCAAGAGGTCGGGAGCCACGGATGGCTGGTGGCTGCCACGCCAGACGGGCCGACGGGATATTTCCATCATCACAGAATGTTCTTTCGGACAAAGCTGGACTAGACAGGACAAGTGCCCCCTTCTGGGAGCTAGTCAGGGGTCTGCAGTTAAGATGACCAACATTTCACCCCCTACGTATGTCATTTTAAAAAGTACATACAGCCCTAGCCGGTTTGGCTCAGTGGAAAGAGCGTTGGCCCGAGGACTGAAGGGTCCCGGGTTCGATTCCGGTCAAGGGCATGCACCTTGGTTGCAGGCTCAATCCCCAGTGGGGGGTGTGCAGAGGCAGCTGATCGATGTTTCTCTCTCATCGATGTTTCTAACTCTCTACCCCTCTCCTTTCCTTTCCGTAAAAATCAATATAATAGATATATTTTTAAAAAGTACACACAGTTATACACTATATGGGATTCTGGGAGTGGTTTGTGTTGGTAATTTTTTTTGTTTCACAGTAATACTCCCTGGACATCTTCAGATGTCAGATCACAGGCATTTACCTTGTTTCATAGAATAGTTACACAGTGCTCCGTGGTGTGGATTCGCTCACTCATTCCTTTATTCTGCAAAAATTCACAACCACCTGGTGTGTACAGGAACGGTGCTCGGTCACGGCCTGGAACGGGGCGCTCAAGTCCCGGGGAGAGGCTGAGGTGAATGCAAGCATCACAGAAATCAGTGCGCAGCGGCCGCAGGGGCGAAGGAAGCGGCACGTGGCAAGTCCCAGCATGCATCGCTCTGTGAGAGCTGATCCCACGTCCCTGACCCTCTTCCCAGCAAGTGTTAGACATCGGGGCCTCTGGGAGAATGCAAGCAAATTAAGAGGGTTTGTCTGGGCCTGCATTTCCTGGTCTGGACAATGGAGATACTAGTTTGTACCTTCTGGTAACGTTGTGAGAATTACATGAGTTATTTTTTTAAAATATATTTTCTTGATTTTTTACAGAGAGGAAGGGAGAGGCATAGTTAGAAACACTGATGAGAGAGAAACATCGATCAGCTGCCTCCTGCACACCCCCTACTGGGGATGTGCCCACAACCAAGGCACATGCCCTTGACCGGAATCGAACCCCGGGACCCTTCAGTCTGCAGGCCGAGCTCTATCCACTGAGCCAAACCGGTCTGGGCTACATGAATTATTTAGGTAGATGGACAGTGCCTGGCACAATATTAGCGATCAGTAACATCATATTATTATTTACGGACAGTCCTCGGGTTCCGTCGGAACTGGAGGACCGTCGTTTTGTGGTTACCTCGCCATCTCCCATTTATTTATATAAAAAAAAAAAGTTCCATCATTTCAACGCATGTACATATGTGCTTTATGTTTTTTATTATTTGTTTACCACAAGTAAAGGTCAGGGATTGTTACCTTTCTTTTACATTTTTTTTTTTTTTTTTTACTGTTTCACTTCATTACTGCTGTGTATGTGCTCCATGTGAGTGACATAGGTGCTTAGGTAGGTGGGTTCCGACGTACTGTGAAAATCGAGTTTTGTTGAGCGCAGGAACGGATCTCCGACGTAACCCGACGACCCCCTATATACGATTCCCTGTTTGAGCCTCAGCCCCCTTTAACACGGAGGAGTATATAGGACTCCTGTGGAGGGCTCTGGTGAGGATCAAACCAGTAATTACTTCTTCTTTTTAAAAAAATATATTTTATTGATTTTTTACAGAGAGGAAGGGAGAGGGATAGAGAGTTAGAAACATCGATGAGAGAGAAACATCGATCAGCTGCCTCCTGCACACCTCCTACTGGGGATATGCACGCAACCAAGGTACATGCCCTTGACCGGAATCGAACCTGGGACCCTTTAGTCCACAGGCGGAAGCTCTATCCACTGAGCCAAACCGGTTAGGGCTAGTAATTACTTCTTAACAGTCACAGCTAACATGTCTCCAGCACTCCCTCTGCACCAAGCACTATCCAACCTTTGCAGCCACCCCTAGGGAAGTGTGGCTGTTATGCCCATTGTACTGATGTTGAAACTGAGGCACAAAGAGGTGCAGCTTGCTCCAGGAGAGTTATCAGTGACTGGAGCAGTCGGAGGTGAGGGGTCGCAGGGGTTCGGGGCTGGGCAGTGAGGGCGTGGGGTGGACTGACCCTGCCCTTTATGCCCCCCTGCCCCCCAGGAAGCTGGACGCCTTCATCTATGACGCGGCTGTGCTCAACTACATGGCCCGCAAGGATGAGGGCTGCAAGCTCGTCACCATCGGCTCCGGCAAGGTCTTTGCCACCACGGGCTACGGCATCGCCCTGCACAAGGGCTCCCGCTGGAAGCGGCCCATCGACCTGGCGCTCCTGCAGTTCCTGGGGGACGGTGCGGCTGCAGAGGGGGGCCTGGGGGAGCACGCGGGTGTGTGTGGGGGGGAGCCCTGGGTCCCGAGGAAGGAGGGGATGAGGCCCAGGGCACCAGGGTGGAGGGCGGAGGCTGCTGGAGGCCTAGACTCCTATATCAGAGGCGGGTCCTCAAGGGATCGCTACAAAGGTGACCTCTGACTGCACCCCGCCCCCCCCCCCCCCCCGCCCCCCAGATGAGATCGAGATGCTTGAGCGGCTGTGGCTCTCCGGGATCTGCCACAATGACAAGATCGAGGTGATGAGCAGCAAGCTGGACATCGACAACATGGCGGGCGTCTTCTACATGCTCCTGGTGGCCATGGGCCTGTCCCTGCTGGTCTTCGCCTGGGAGCACCTGGTGTACTGGCGCCTGCGGCACTGCCTGGGGCCCACCCACCGCATGGACTTCCTGCTGGCCTTCTCCAGGGTACAGGGGGGCGTGGGGGGGGGGAGGGAGGCAAGAGGACCGACAGGTGGAAACCCGCAGGGATGCCCAGGGGTGGGAGGGACCCGGGCGGGGTGCAGGAGAGGAGGGAGGGGTGGAGGGAGGGGTCCCCGGCCTACGGCGCTGACCCCGCCTCCCCCGCGGCCCCTAGGGCATGTACAGCTGCTGCAGCGCCGAAGCCGCCCCGCCGCCGGCCAAGCCTCCGCCTCCGCCGCAGCCGCTGCCCAGCCCGGCGTACCCGGCCCCGCGCCCCGCGCCCGGCCCCGCGCCCTTCCTCCCCCGGGAGCGCGCTGCGGTGGACCGCTGGCGCCGCGCCAAAGCCGCGGGGCCGCCGGGAGGCGCGGGCCTGGCCGACG
Source organism: Cnephaeus nilssonii (assembly GCF_951640355.1). Taxonomy (NCBI): domain Eukaryota; kingdom Metazoa; phylum Chordata; class Mammalia; order Chiroptera; family Vespertilionidae; genus Cnephaeus; species Cnephaeus nilssonii. Next base: position 44,002,644 of record NC_137091.1, read on the forward strand.
GCTTCCACCGCTATTACGGCCCCATCGAGCCGCAGGGCCTGGGCGTGAGCGAGGCGCGCACGGCGCCCCGGGGTGCGGGAGGCCGCCCGCTGTCCCCGCCGGCCGCGCAGCCCCCGCAGAAGCCGCCGCCCTCCTACTTCGCCATCGTGCGGGACAAGGAGCCAGCCGAGCCCTCCGCCGGCGCCTACCCCGGCTTCCCGTCGCCGCCCGCGCCCCCCGCCGCCGCGGCCGCCGCCGTCGGGCCGCCGCTGTGCCGCCTGGCCTACGAGGACGAGAGCCCGCCGGCGCCCGCGCGCTGGCCGCGCTCCGACCCCGAGAGCCAGCCGCTGCTGGGGCCCGGCGTGGGCGGCGCGGGGGGCGCGGGCGGGGCGGGCGGCGGGGCTCAGGCTGCGCCCCCCCCGCGCCGCGCCCCGCCGCCCCCGTGCCCGTACCTCGACCTCGAACCGTCGCCGTCGGACTCGGAGGACTCGGAGAGCCTGGGCGGCGCGTCGCTGGGCGGCCTGGAGCCCTGGTGGTACGCCGACTTCCCCTACCCGTACGCCGAGCGCCTCGGGCCGCCGCCCGGCCGCTACTGGTCGGTCGACAAGCTCGGGGGCTGGCGCGCCGGCAGCTGGGACTACCTGCCCCCGCGCGGCGGCCCGGCCGCCTGGCACTGCCGCCACTGCGCCAGCCTGGAGCTGCTGCCGCCGCGCCACCACAGCTGCTCACACGACGGCCTGGACGGCGGCTGGTGGGCGCCGCCGCCCCCACCTTGGGCCGCGGGACCCCCGCCGCGGCGCCGGGCCCGCTGCGGGTGCCCGCGGGCGCACACTCACCGCCCGCGGGCCTCGCACCGCGTGCCTGCTCCCCCCGCCCCGCACCACCACCGGCACCGGCGCGCCGCGGGGGGCTGGGACCTCCCGCCGCCCGCGCCCACCTCTCGCTCGCTCGAGGACCTCAGCTCGTGTCCCCGCGTCGCCCCCGCGCGCCGGCTCACCGGGCCCTCCCGCCACGCGCGCCGGTGCATGCACGCGGCGCACTGGGGGCCGCCGCTGCCCGCCGCGTCCCACCGGAGACACCGGGGCGGGGACCTGGGGACCCGCCGGGGCTCGGCGCACTTCTCCAGCCTCGAGTCAGAGGTATGACGCGGCCCCGGGGGCCCGACCGCCCCCTCGGTCAGCGCAGGCCACGGCCCGAGGGGGCACGCGCAGTGGACAGGACCCGCGTGGGATGGGCAAGAAAAAGGTGGAACTGGCCGGACCCCGCCTGGAGCAGCGTCCTGTGCCCCTTCATTTTCGGGGCACCGTGAACCGGAGGGGATTTGGTCCCCGGAATCTCACCCGCTTGAGAGCGAGGGGGCGGAGGTCTCGGAGCCCACTGGACATTTTTTAAAACCCGATAAGGGCTTTTTAACGTCACCAGATGGGGCGGGAGGTGGGGGGTCGCGCCACGCCCGCGCCCCACCCCCACGCCCGGGGCCGTGGCCCCCACATCACTGTGCAGCTCCCCGGCCCCAGCCACGCCTCCGGGGGAGCCCGTTTTTAACCTTTCATCCATTGGGACTCAAAACTGTGAGACGCGTTCGCCAAACTGTGACCCTAGACCTTGGCCCCGCCATACAGAAACCCCTGACCCCAGACTGTGACATCCGACCCCTACAAATGGTCATCCGACCCCAGACTGTGACCTCTGACCCTAAACTGTGACCCGAGCCCCAGACTGTGCCCCGACCTGACTGTGACCCTTGACGTCAAACCGGGACACCCCCTCCTCCTTTTCCACCCCGGGTCACATTTCCCTATTTTGACATAGGACACACCCCCAACGGAAGCCCCGCCTCCCCCGCCCCAGCGTTGATCCCAACCTGCAGGGGCCAAAACCTCCCATCCTGTCGCACCTCACTACCTACCCCACGTGCCACCAAACACACCCTCTCCAAGTCTAACCCTTATTTGTGACCCCTCAGTGATGACCCAGCAGACCCCCAAAGCCTCCTCTCCCCAGATCTCCAGCCGGGCCTGGAGCTGGGTTGTGGAGGAGAGGGTCTGGGAGTCCACACTCACCACCAACGTTCCTTCCCTCTCCTGTTCCACATTGCAGTGTTTGGAATAAACCATGTTTTTATGCCTCCTCAGTCCAAGTGTGAGCTCCGTGTCTGCCTCGTAGTCCCCCCTCTCCCAGCACCAGCACCCTCAAACCTGTGAAGGAAACAAACTGAGAGAAGTCCCACAGAAATAAGGGGCAGAAAGAGAATTAGAGCGAGAGCAGAGACCCTGGAGGGAGGTGGAAGACAAAGACCCAGAAAGGGGAGGTGAAAAAAGACCCCGAGAAGGGGCAGGGGTGGACAGAGACCTAGAGATATGGGGGACAGAGAACTCAGGAAAGATCCAGCATCAAACCATTTTAGGGTCAAGTCTAGGGTCCCATTCCTATGGCTACGGGCAACGAGGCTTGCAAGATTCTTAATATCCTGTTCATGCAAGCGAGGAAGAGTGTCTAATAGATTCCAGCCAGTCCACGTATCTTGAAGACCGTTAATCTCACCAAGGAGAATCTATTTCTAACATTTCATTATGCCAATTAGCCAAACCTCTGCTGCTGATGGGCGATAAAGAGAAGCACTTGTAATAGCTGCCTCCAGAGGGTGGACTTTCTGATTAAGTGCTCGCCGACCATAGCTGCAATGTGAAGTCCTGGTTAGGCACTTGACTGCCCCGAGAGGGTAGATTCCACCGACTAACTCACGCGTAATGTCATCCTGCTTACATTAAGCATTTTGAAATAAATTAAAGCCATCATCACAAGGAGGGGAGAAGAAACCGCTTTTATGGGTCTTCAGAGAACAGAAACCCACGGTCCTGGTCCGCAAGAGCTCTTATTTGCATACATGAATAATCATCTGAGCGGAAAGACAGCTCTGGGAGTCAAAGGTGGAGGCTCAGAACTCAGAGTCTAGCAGATGCGGAACACACGCCTCCCAGAGAACTACAACTCCCAGGAGGCCTTGCCACGGCTCCGCGGAAGAGCGCCTCAAAGTTAAGCGGCTCTGGTGGTCTCCCCGTATCCACCACAGGCCTCCATGGCTAAACCAGGACGCCGTTACCTTGCTCTCCTTCTCCCTCTCCCCAACGCCCTCTCTAATTGGTGAACTGGAGAGTTTCCAAGGTAACGGCGCCGCCTGGTGGCTCTCCGAAGGGGGTGGGGGCGGGGGAAAAGCGCAACCCGGAAGTGACGCTCTCACCTCGCGCCGACAGCTAGAGGCTTCGAGGATGGCGGCGCGCAAGGGTCGGCGGCGCACGTGTGAAACCGAGGAGCCCATGGAGGCCGAGTCCCGCGACGCTGGGTCCGAGGGCCCGGCCCAGGTCTATCTGCCCGGCCGGGGACCGCCGCTGCGCGAAGGAGAGGAGCTGGTCATGGACGAGGAGGCCTACGTGCTGTACCACCGAGCGCAGACAGGTGGGCACCCAGACTCCTGGCCCCTGGGGAAGGAGGGAGCTGGAATCCTGGGTCCTGAGGGGCCCAGGTCCTGAGCCTTTAACTTGAGAGGCGCTCTGAAAGGGAAGACTGGGGTCTGAGAAGGGTGGCGTCACACTGGAGGGCGCTGAGATCCCGCCGTCCCATCATGACTTTCCAACCTCTCCTTCCCTCCCCAGGCGCCCCCTGTCTCAGCTTTGACATAGTCCGGGATCACCTCGGGGACAATCGCACCGAGCTTCCTCTGACACTCTACCTGTGTGCCGGGACCCAGGCGGAGAGCGCCCAAAGCAACAGGTGAGTGAGGCCTGCGGCTTTCCTAGGAGCCCAAGTCCCCAGCCTCTTCCTGCCTCAAAGTCCAGGAGTCCGCCTCCAGCTCCCCTTCCCCAGGACCCAGGAGGTAGGTAGGGCTTCCAGCGTCTGCCTCCCTCCGACCCAGAAGTTGGGGTTTCCGTCTTCCCTCCTCCCTAAGGATCCTGACACCCAGCGCCTTAGTCACATCCCACTTTCCCCCAGATTAATGATGCTTCGGATGCACAATCTGCACGGGACCAAGCCCCCGCCATCAGAGGGCAGCGATGAGGAGGAGGAGGAGGAAGATGAAGAGGATGAAGAAGATCGGAAGCCTCAGCTGGAGCTGGCCATGGTGCCCCACTACGGAGGCATCAACCGAGTTCGGGTAAGTACAGTCTAAGCAGTCTGCTCTACATCTCTGGGGCACACCCCTACTCTCACGTCTACACCTGCACCTCCTCACGCCCTTCAGCTTTTGGGGAAGCATCAGGCACATGATTTTATATGTCACTTTACATATGTCTTAGCTATTCTGAGTTGTACGGGGTGCTGTGAGGCGTTTATTTTTTTTAATGTTCTGTGAAATGGTGAGAGTTGCAAAACTTGACTGGTGTTAAGGATCAACTAGAATAACATACAATTCTTTCTGTGACTGAAATACAGTTATCTCAGGTGCTTGGAAACAGCACCTGGTTGTAATGTGAGTGTCCTGTGTTTCCTGTTATTTTTCAGGAACTGTTCTGAGCTGTGAGGTTACTCTTGTGGTTTAGGGTTATAGCATCTTCTGATCAGGCTGATGTGTGAGTTAAATGCGGTGGTTCCGGCTGTGCATGTCCGTTAAAGTGTTAACGTGTTTTAGGTACTGTTTTGGACTCTAGGGATTTAACAGGGAGCAAAAGGTCTCTGGCTGCTTGGAACTTACATGCTGCTGGAGAAGGGGACAAGAACAGAATAAGTAGATGTGTACTGTGTCAAGGTGCTAAGTGTAGTAGAGGGAAAATAAAGTCAGGTAAGGGTTTAGGGTGTTCCTGTGTGGGTTGCTATTTTATTTATTTATTTTTATTTTTTTAAAATACATTTTATTGATTTTTTACAGAGAGGAAGGAAGAGGGATAGCTAGTTAGAAACATCGATGATCAATTCAGCTGCCTCCTGCACATCCACTTCTGGGGATGTGCCCGCAACCAAGGTACATGCCCTTGGCTGGAATCGAACCTGGGACCCTTCAGTCCACAGGCCGACGCTCTATCCACTGAGCCAAACTGGCTAGGGCATGGGTTGCTATTTTAAATAGCGTGGCCTGGGAAGTGTTCACTGATAAGGAGCCATTTATACAGAGACCCACAGGAAGTGAGGGAGTGAGCCAAAGGTGTGTGGGAAAAGGTTTGCAGGCAAGGAAAACAAGTGCACAGGCCTGCGGTGAACTTGGCATGTTGGAGGAGTTTTTGAGAGAAGCTGGGGGGGGGCCAGTGTGTTTAGAGCAGAATGAGCAAGGGATACAGCGACAAGATCTCGGGGGTGGGCCCAGACGAGACAGATAGGTTAGGGCCTTGTAGCCCATTGTAAGGACTTGGCTTTTACTCGGGGAGACGTTGGAAGCCGTGGGAGAGTTGGGAGCACAGGAAAGGTGGGATCTGACTTGTGTTTTCATTCCTCTGCCCGCTGTGTTGAGAAGAGGCTGCAGGAAGGCGAGGGCAGCGGCCAGTCCTGTCGGGGCTGTAGTTCAGGAGAGGGATGGCGTCAGTAGCAATGTGCGAGACAATAATAGAGGTAGGTGGTGGGAAGGGATAAAAGTGGTGCTTTTTTTTTTTTCCCCCCAATTCTCACCTGAGGATAGTTTTCCATTGATTTTTAAAAATATATATTTTATTGATTTTTTTTTACAGAGAGGGAGGGAGAGGGATAGAGAGTTAGAAACATCGATGAGAGAGAAACATCGATCCGCTGCCTCCTGCACAACCCCTACTGGGGATGTGCTCGCAACCAAGGTACATGCCCTTGACCAGAATCAAACCCGGGACCCTTCAGTCCACAGGCCGACGCTCTATCCACTGAGCCAAACCGGTCAGGGCTCCATCGATTTTTTTAGGGAGAGTGGAAGAGAGAGGGAAAGTGAGAGAAACACATCTATTGGTTGCCTCCTGCATGAGCCCTGACCAGGGCCCGGGCTGGGGAGGAGCCTGCAACCAAGGTACGTGCCCTTGACCAGAATCAAACCCAGGACCCTTTGGTCCGCCGACCGGTGCTCTATCCACTAAGCCAAACTGGCTAGGGCGAAGTGGTGCATTTTTAGTGGGATCAGCATAGGTGTCGGGTTGAGGAAGAGAAAAGTCAAAAATAGGTCCTGCCGTTTGGGGAGGAGTAGGTTGCAGTTGGCGATTAGGAGCTTGGCTTTGATGGCGTGAGGTTTGAATGGTCAATGTGACATGAGTCTGGAGTTCAAGAAGGAGGTCGGGGCTAGGCGCTGCTGGAAAGCCTGAGGCTGAACGGGATCTCCTTGTGAGCAAATGGACTGAGGCCTGAGGCCTGTGACTCTCCGACATTGAGAGGGTAGCAGAGACCCGGAGTCTGATGAGGGCTGGTGGGAATTCCAGCCTTGATTCCCAGGAGTCTTGAAGGAGTTTTGTTCTCCCACCACCACCTCTACCGCAGGTGGGGAGTTGTCCCAGGTACCAAGCTGGGCTTGCAGGATGTGGTCCTTTCCTGCAAAGGATTCTGGGGGTTGTTGTCCCAGCCCCGGGGGTGGGGGGTCTGAGGAACTGCAGTCCTCGTTCTCAGGGGTGCTAGCAGCTGTGGTCACCAACCTGAGCCTCCTGCCCCTCCCAGCTCACCTCCCCGTCCTTCTCCCCCCACAGGTGTCTTGGCTGGGCGAGGAGCCGGTGGCTGGGGTGTGGTCAGAGAAGGGCCAGGTGGAGGTGTTTGCGCTGCGGCGGCTTCTGCAGGTGGTCGATGACCCCCAGGCCCTGGCCGCCTTCCTCCGCGATGAGCAGGCGCGCACGAAGCCTATCTTCGCCTTCGCCGGCCATATGGGCGAGGGCTTTGCCCTGGACTGGTCCCCCCGTGTGCCCGGTGAGTCCCTGGGGTATGCACTTGGTCCTGGGGTGCAAGAGGGAGCAGGGTCTGCAGCAGGGGTGGGTGCTGACTCCAGGGAGGGGACTGCGCTGGGCCAGCTGGGACCGGTAGTTTCCCGACTCCCCAGGGCGCCTGCTGACGGGTGACTGTCAGAAGAACATCCACCTCTGGACGCCCACGGACGGCGGCTCCTGGCATGTAGACCAGCGGCCCTTCGTGGGCCACACACGCTCCGTGGAGGACTTGCAGTGGTCCCCGACCGAGGACACGGTGAGGCAGGGCCGGGGTCTGGATTCCTGGGTCTTTTTTTTTTTTTTTTTTTTTACTATGTATTTTTATTGATTTCAGAGAGGAAGGGAGAGGGAGAGAGAGGTAGAATCATTGATCGGCTGCCTCCTACACACCCCCTCCTGGGACCAAGCCGGCAACCCAGGCATGTGCCTTGCCTGGAAATTGAACCAGTGACTTCTTGGTTCCTGGGTCAGCAGTCAACCAACTGAGCCACACCGGCTGGGCTGGATTCCTGGGTCTTAAAGGAGGAGGGGCTGGGGCAGGTCCTAGTGAGGGGCCCACTGCAAGTACCTGGTCTTGGGCGGGGTGCAGGGAGCCCGGTCGCTCAGACTCCTCTTCCAGGTATTCGGCTCCTGCTCAGCTGACGCCTCCATTCGCATCTGGGACATCCGGGCCGCCCCCAGCAAGGCCTGCATGCTCACCACTGCCGCCGCCCACGATGGGGACGTCAACGTCATCAACTGGAGCCGCCGGGAGCCCTTCCTGCTCAGCGGCGGGGATGACGGGGCCCTCAAGGTGTGGGACCTGCGGCAGTTCAAGGTGTGTTCCCAGCAAGGCACCCGAGAAGCCCCTGCTCCCAGCGGCCACTGGGATTTGCGGGTTTGCCCTCGGAAGGGGTCTTAGACGCCAGAGCCGGGAGCGCCCTTTCCCTGGGCCCAGCCCTTCGGCTACAGATGCGGAAGGGGCTCAGCGGGAGGATGGCTTGTGGCTGACGTGGAAGTGCGTTCTACCGGCCGGAGAGCTGACAGGAGACAGAAGCGGCAGGGACTTCCGGGGCCCAGCTCCCCCAGTGCAGGCGAGGTGCAGGCATAGAGAGGCCAGGAGCAGGGGAGACGTTGTGGTCCAGCGACGCGCTGCTTGTCGCGCTGAGGGCTTCTGGGCAGGAAGATTGCTGTGTCCAGGATCCGCCTGAGCAGAGCGCTCACTTCCCGGGGCTCTGCGCCTCCGGGACCCCCGTGTCCTAATCTTTCTCCCTGCCGGTGTCATGGGTTCTCTACAATCACCCCTGGGAAGTTTCTAGAACAGGTTTCCAGCCCCAAGGCAGGTGCATGGCCAGGTCACATGGCCGAGTTGATTGGAACTCTGGAGACGCTTCTCCAAATTAGCCCCTTTGTGTGGGAAAAGCAGCTTCTGGTTCTTTGCATCTGCTGCTCCTGGAGCCCGGGAGCCCTGCTTCCGCCCCTTTAAGGCCATAGGACCAGTGGGGAGGACACCCCCTTCCAGTGATGGGCTTCTGTGCAGGTGAAACCAGGGTTCCCAGCAGCCCCTGGGACATGAGGCCATTGTTACCAGCTGTACCTCCCCCTCTGTCCCTTTCAGAGAATCTGGGCTTGTGGGGGCTCAAGGTTGGAGCCCTGATTGAACCCCGAGGCTGGAGAGGGTTGGGGCTCTGCCCGGGGTACCCCAGGACTCAGGCTGAGGTGCTCAAAGCCCCTGACTCCTGTTTTCCCACACAGTCTGGCTCCCCGGTGGCCACTTTCAAGCAGCATGTGGCCCCTGTGACCTCCGTCGAGTGGCACCCCCAGGACAGTGGGGTCTTCGCAGCCTCGGGTGCAGACAACCAGATCACACAGTGGGACCTGGCGGTGGAGCGGGACGCCGAGGCGGGCGACGCGGAGACGGACCCCGGGCTGGCGGACCTCCCCCAGCAGCTGCTGTTTGTGCACCAGGGCGAGACCGACCTGAAGGAGCTGCACTGGCACGCGCAGTGCCCCGGGGTCCTGGTCAGCACCGCCCTGTCCGGCTTCACCGTCTTCCGCACCATCAGCGTCTGAGCGCGGCCTGGCCGTGCGCTGGGGAACGGACGTTGAGGTTGGTTTCCTGGAAGGAACTCATCCAGATCTGCGGACCGGTCCTCCAGAGAGGGACTCTGCTCGGCCCACTGGCCACCGTGATGGGTTCTGCTGGACTTACTGTTCTTCAGAGGGACTTGGTTTGGCCTGATGAGCCCTCCAGCCAAAGGGCTTGGTTTGACCCTTGGCGCTCTAAAGCAGCGGTCGCCCACCTTTCAGACCTCGCGGACCACTGGTTGGCGACCACTGGGTGTGACTCCAGCGGCCCCACCACCCCCCCACAGACTTGGTTCAGCCCCGTGACTCCCCCACCCTTCAGGGGACTCTGTTGGCCTGGTGTGGCCCCAATTACTAGAAATATTTTGTCAGCTGAGGCACTTGGATTGACCCTTTGACCTCAGGGAACTCAAACCCAAGTGCTTTGCAATGACTGGACCTAGTTTGAGGGGTGTTTCTCCCCCCGCCACGGAGAATTAGGCTTTGCCCCTTGTCGTCCTGCCAGCTGGGTTTGGCCAGGACTCCCCAGTGGGGGCTGCGTGGGCTTTCTCCCCCCCGTGCTGAAGGCAGGCGTGCGGAGGGAGGAAAGTCGGGGGGTGGGGGGGTCCTAAGAGCCAATAAAGGATGGGAATAGGCCTGATGTGTGAGACTCGTCCTCCTGGCCGCTTCCCTGATAAAACGGGAGGAGCAGGAATCTGGCACCTGCTCCAGCCTTCAACCCCTTTAGGTGCAACCCCTTCTGCTTTCCCTACATCTTATTCCATCCGGGCTCACTCCGCGTCTCCGGAGGGCATCTCACCTGTGACCCCCAGCTTTTTAAGGCTTTGTTGCAGGGAGAACCAGGGCGCCCCCCCATTTCTCCTTCAGTCACTGTCTCCTTTATCATCATCTCGCCCCTTTTGTTCCCTCATCCATGTCCCCATCTTTCTCTGCTGCATTTGTGTCCCCATCTTCCCGTGGCTCCTGGCCCCATGCGCTGTCCCTGCCCCCTCTGTGTCTCTGCCACCTCTCCAGCTTGCCTGGGCTGCAGCCCAGCCGCCTGCCTGGCTGTCCTCCCTGGCTCCCCCTCTGCGGCTCTGAGCTGGCCCCACCCCCTGCCCCCCCTCGGGCCAGGCCTCTGATCCGCCTGTGGACACAGAGGTTGGGCACCCGGCACAAGGCCCCTGGGGCTAAGGACAGACCGCAGCCATCAGCACCCACAGAGGAGCCCCCAGCGGAGGGCATGGGGGTGGGCCGCCCCACCAGGTATGTGCTCCGTGCAGAAGCCTGGGCAGGGGTCCCGGGCTGAGGGCCATCCCACCTCCTCCCCCTTCTTGCTTGGGCATCTACTCCAGCATCCCCACCCCATCCTTGCTGTCCCCCTCGGAGAGGTCCAGTCTTACCCTCGGTGACAGTCCAGCCCCAGAACAATCGCTCCCTTCAAGTTTGGTGCCTCCGACCGACCCCATCGACATTTTGTGCTCTTTTTCACTGCCCCCCCTCCCCCCCGCATCCTCCATCTCAACGGAGCCTCTTTCTTGCCCATCTCTGTGTCTTCCATTGGTCTCGGCCTCCCATCTCCCCATCTTCCCCTTCCCTAAGACACCATCTCCATGGCTTTCCCAATTGCTCCTCTGCCTGTGTTGCTGTTCCTCTCTCCCTGGGCCTCTGTCCCCCATCCATCTCCCCATTGTCTGCCTGCCTCCCTCTGGACCTCTGTCCCCCTCCCTCTGGGTCCCTGTCGCTCTGTCTGGGTCTCTCTCTGTCCCTATGCCCTTCCCTCTGGGTCTCCACCCCCACCCCCATCTGTTCTCTCTCAGGCTCCCTCTTCCTGCTCATCTCCGATTCTGTACCCTTGTCTTTGCCCAGGCTCTGCCTTCCGCCTCCCCCCCCCCCCCCCCTGCTCCTATCAGTCTCTACTTCCCAGACCCCACTGCCCTGAGGGTAGGGGAAATACCCAGGCTCTCCGGAAGAGTGTGAAAGTGTTTCTTTGGGGAGGAAGGGAGGGAGGTTGGGCCTGGGGGCGGAGCTTCTTGGCCTCAGATTAGGCGGTGACTTACAGGCGAAGTTAAGGCACCTTAAGCCCCCTGCCTCCTTTATATGGAAACATTAAGCTGCTCTCGGGCAGGTCAGAGGGGGGTGGGGAGGACTTCAGGCTCTGGAGCCTTTCCCTCCGGCCTGCTCTTGCGGGGCAGGGGTCCCCCCTGAGTCGGAGTAGCATCCACCCATGGAAGCTGGGCCATGTTGGGTGCAAACAGGCCCCCCGGAGGGGAAGCCCCTGCCCCATCTGCTCTGGGAAATGGACACGGTCATGTCGGGCTGAGTGTGGGCCTCGATTTACTGGAGAGGCAGAGTCCCGGGTTGGAGAGGTGCAGAACCCAAACTGGCACCCCACCCTCGCACTGCAGGGGTCTGGCCGGGTCTCAGCCTGTTCCCCACGCTGTGGCCCAGAGCAGTGACCCTGACCTCCCAGCATCCCGAACGGAAGGTGAGCGGTAGGGTCTGGTGGAGCCCAGTGGGTGGGCGGGGACATCCAAGGAGCTCATCCTGCGGCCCAGGACATGGCAGGTGCTCAGGACCGCCTATGATAGGGGGTCCGTGCCCCAGGCTCAGGCTTCGGCACCCAAGGGCCCCAAACCAGGGTGGGAGTCCATGGTTTGCCATTTTCCAGCTGAGGGACCGAGCCAGGGGAAGGACCAGTGGTGTTGCCTGTGAAAAGGGAAGTCCCCAGGGTTGTGGTTAGATTCAGGTGGGGGTGTGAGGAGGCCCCAGCTGGGATGGGTGCTGGGTCGGGGGGATGCCAGTTCGCCTCCCCTACCCTGTCATCTGGGGCACACAGTACAGAGTGGGGACTTCAGGCAGGAGAGGACTACAAATGTCTAGGTCAGGACCTGGATCCGGACCTTAAACCTGCCTTCAGGGCCTAGCCTCAGTTTCCCCCTTTTGGCAAACCATCTTTTCACAGCCGGAGTAATTATGGGTGAAAGAAGAGTTGGGATACATCCTGGGTGCTGGACACAGCCAGGCCCAGTGCACCCCCCTGAGCCTCCACTCTGCCTGTGGAATGGGTGAAAAGCCCAGGTGCAGGGCTGTCCAGGTGGCCATGGACGGCAGGTGCAGAGCTGGAGGCCTGGGGGAATGGAGGAGGAGAACCCTTTGGTATTGAACTTGACATTGACAGCCCTCTCTTTAAACTGAGTGCCCCCAGTCCCGCCCGGAAGCCCATCAGGATCCCAGGATCATATGCATGTGCTTGGTACATGTTGATGGAACCGATAGGCCAAATATTTCACCCCTGGTCCATATAGGTCCCTGCCCCCAGCGTGCCGGATGTTACCCTGCAGCTGCAGGAGGGTGATGAGATTCTCTCCATTTCACAGATGAGGAAACAGGCTCAGGAAGGGATGTGACTCACCACCAGTCCTCCAGCTAGTAAATGGCAGAGCCGGATTCATTCAAAAGTCCAAGGTCTTTCTTCTGGATCCTTCTTCCTTTCAAGGTGGTGGGTTTTTATCCCCACCCCACTGATGAGTAAATGGAGGCTCCAGAAAAGGAAGTCAGTTGTCTCAGGGCACATAGTGGGTCAGCAACTGAGCCAGGATTGGGCCTTGGGTCTATATATGACTGGAAGCCCTTCCTGACCTTGACAGAGAAGTCCAGTTTCCCCATTTTACAGCTGAGGAAACTGAGGCTCACAAAGATTTGCCCAAGGTCTGAGAGTCAGGGGGAGCTGGGTTTATTTGTTTTGTGTGTGTGTTTTTGTAACAGCTTCATTGAAATATAATTCACATACCATACAACTCACACATTAAAGTGTACAATTCAAGGGTTTTTAGTACATTCACAGAGTTGTGTAATCATTACCACAATTTTAGAACATTTAAAAAAATTTTTTTTTATTGATTTCATAGAGGGAGAGGGAGAGAGAAACATCAATGATGAAAGAGAATCATTGATCAGCTGCCTCCTGCACACCCCCCACTGGGGGTCAAGCCTGCAGCCTGGGCATGTGCCCTTGACCAGAATCAAACCCTGGACCCTTCAGTCTGGAGGCCAACACTCTATCCACTGAGCTAAACTGGCCAGGGCCAATTTAGAACATTTTTATCTCCCCAATAAGAAACGCCGTGTCCTCTGGCTATTACTGCCCCATCCTTCCATCTCCACAGTCCTAGGCATGACTAGACTACTTTCTCAATTTGCCCATTCTGGACATTTCATGTAAATGCAAGTATAAAATATGTGGTTTTACCCTAACCAGTTTGGCTCAGTGGATAGAGCCGTCAGTCCTTGGACTGAAGGGTCCCTGGTTTGGTTTTGGTCGAGGGCATGTACCTAGGTTGCAGGCTCAATGCCTAGAAGGGGGTGTGCAGGAGGCAGCCAATCAATGATTCCCGTCATTGATGTTTCCCTCTCTCAGATCAATAATAATAAAAAAAACAACATAAAAAATATATGGTCTTTTGTGATTGGCTTTTTTCACTTAACATAATGTTTTGAAGGTTCAACCATGTTGTAGCGTGTGTCTGTACTCATTTCTTTTCACTACTGGGTAGTACTCCATTGTGTGGAACTACCACATTTTATTATCCACTTATCAACTGATGGTCACTTGGGTAGTTTCCATCTTCTGTCTCTAGTGAATAGTGCTGCTGTGAACATGTGTGTACAAGTGTTGTGTGGACACTTTTTAAATTTCTCTTGGGAAATACCTAGGAGTGGAGTTGCTGGATCATACGGCAACTCTATGTTTAATCATTTAAGGGACTGCTGGACTCTCGAGGGTGCCAATTTCCCCACATCCTTTTCAACACGTATTTCCTGGGTTTTGTTTTTGTATTGTTTATTATGATAGCCATCCTAAGTAGGTGTGAAGTGGTATCTCATTGTGATTATGATTAGCATCCCTGATGGCTGATGCCAATATTTTCATGTGTTTATTGGCTATTTGTATAACTTTTTTTGGAGAAATGTCTATTCAGATCCTTTGCCTATTTTAAAATTGGGTTGTCTTGTTATTATTGAGTTGTAAGGACTCCTTATATATTTTTGGATACAAATTTCTTAGATATATGATTTGCAACTATTTTCTCCCATTAGTGAGTTCTCTTTCACCTTGTTAATGTCCTTTGAAGCACAAAAGTATTTACTTTGATGAAGTTCAATTTATTTATTTTCCCCCTTTTGTTGCTTGTGTTTTCTGAGCTTTTTTTGTTGTTGTTGTTTTGTTTTGTTTTGTTTTAATCCTCACCCGAGGATATATTTTTATTGATTTGAGAGAGAGAGAGAAGAAGAGTGGGAGAGGGAGGGAGAGGGAGAGAAACATTGATCGGTTGCCTCCCACATGCACCCCCACCCGGGATCGAACCAGCAACCTGGGTTTGTACCCTGACTGGGAATCAAACCGGAGACCTTTGGGTGTATGGGAGGATGCTCCAACCAACTGAGCCACCCGGCCAGGGCCTGCTTGGTTTTGAACAATAGGGACCTCAGGGCTCCAGCTCATCTCCCCGCTGACTCCATGCTGAGAGCCAGTGACCCCTTAGTGGTTATGAGCTTGGGCTCTGGAGCTAGACTGCTAGCACTCAAACCCGTTTAATCAGCTGTGACCTTGGGCACGTTAAACATCCCGTACCTCAGTTTCCTCATCTGTAAATGGGGAAAATAATGCCTATAGTGTTGCGAGGCTCAAATAAGAAAATTCACGTAGAGTGTTCACAACAGTGTGTGGCACTGTAAATGTCGGCTAACACATTATTGTGGCTTACAGTGGTGTGGTTACGGCCATAGTTCTGTCGCTGTGGTTGCTGTACAAGTCTCTCCTGTCATTACAAGTATTACTGTCACGGTTGTTGAGGCTGTACTGTTGTGACTTTCAAGGTGAGCATTCTTCCACCCATTTGCCAGATGAGGCCACCAGGGCCCAGGGAGCATGCCCACCCATTCCCGGCACCTCTGACGTCTCTGCCCATTTCTTGTCCCTGCAGGTTCGGGGCGCCCGCCCCCCACTAGCCCAAGAGGAGGGGTTGTCCCCGCCAATGGGCCTGGCCAAGGCCCTGCGCCGCCTGAGCGGCGGCCTAGAACCGGGGGACAGCAGGGCGGGCGATGAGGAGGCCGGGCCGGGGCTGTGCCGCAACGGGTGGGCGCCGGCGCAGTCGGCGGCAGCGGGGCGGCGCCGCGGGCGCTTCGTCAAGAAGGACGGCCACTGCAACGTGCGCTTCGTGAACCTGGGCGGCCAGGGCGCGCGCTACCTGAGCGACCTGTTCACCACGTGCGTGGACGTGCGCTGGCGCTGGATGTGCCTGCTCTTCTCCTGCTCCTTCCTCGCCTCCTGGCTGCTCTTCAGCCTGGCCTTCTGGCTCATCGCCTCGCTGCACGGCGACCTGGCCGCGCCGCCGCCGCCCGCGCCCTGCTTCTCCCACGTGGCCAGCTTCCTGGCCGCCTTCCTCTTCGCGCTGGAGACGCAGACGTCCATCGGCTACGGCGTGCGCAGCGTCACGGAGGAGTGCCCGGCCGCCGTGGCCGCCGTGGTGCTGCAGTGCATCGCCGGCTGCGTGCTCGACGCCTTCGTCGTGGGCGCCGTCATGGCCAAGATGGCCAAGCCCAAGAAGCGCAACGAGACGCTCATCTTCAGCGAGAACGCCGTGGTGGCGCTGCGCGACCGCCGCCTCTGCCTCATGTGGCGCGTGGGGAACCTGCGCCGCAGCCACCTGGTCGAGGCCCACGTGCGGGCCCAGCTGTTGCAGGTGCGAGGCCCAGGCCCCGGAGAGGCAGGGAAGGGCCTTTCACAGGGGTGGGGGGTGCCCCTGGGGATTGTGGGAGATGTAGGCCTGAGGGCGAGGCGTGCGTTGGACGTGGAGGGTGCATGGACTACAATTCCCAGCAGTCTCTCGGACAGGGACCCTCTTGCTTTACTTGTGGCTGGAGTTTGAGTCCTGGAGTAGTTTAGGAGATGTAAACCTTAGACTTGAGACAGATTTTGAGACACAAAGAGCTTTCTGGGGTTTGAGGCCCCCCCCCCCCATGGAATTGTGGGAAATCTAAACCTTGAGGGGCCTGTAAAGGCTCTGAACTCAGACACCTCTGGGGTCTGGGAAAGTGCCGGGGAGAGGTGGTGTGAGGACGTGTAGTTTTGCGGGTGGTGCAAATCGCAGCGGCTTATGACTTGAGGCCTGGCCCCTGTGGGATTGTGGGAGATGTAGGTCCCAGGATGGGGTGCAGCTCACACCTAAGCAGCCGTGAACACAATTGTTCCCCATCTCAGCGGCCCAGCCTCTCCCACCAGCCTCCTGCTTGGAGGGGTACAGAGCCGGGGTTGGGACACTCTTGAATTTTAGCTTCTCAGCAACAAACAAACAAACAAAACAACAACTCCCATTGGCTGCTGGGGTAGTGGCTCCCTCCAACGCTCTGCAAAAAGGCGCTTTTTGCTTTAGTGTTTCTAGAATTGTGGTCAAACTGCCCAAATTCTGAGGCTAGCTGCCCTTGTCCAAGTAGACACTTGACGTTGGGCTGAGCTTGTGCTTGGGTGAGAGGGAGAACAAGGTGGTGGTGGGAACTACAGCTCCCAGCAGCGACTGGGGTCTCCCGGAGACAGCGGGTGGGAGAGAATGGGCCCCACCCCCCACCTCTCTCTCCCACTTGTCTGAGACACCAGGACTCATGACCTGGGAGGGATATTGATATTGTCTATCCCAGCAGCCTATGGGGTGCTGACATGGCCTGGGAGGTGGGTATGGAACCAGTGGGTAGGTGGGGTGAAGCTGCCAATGCCTGGTCTGTGGACTGCGTGCCCTCCTCTCCACCACACATATGCACAGGGGCTGCAGGGCTTGGGGTGGGGGTGGGGTGGGGTGCAGAGCGCCCAGGGGCTGGCATGAAGCAGCGGGGAACACAGGATATTGCACCTAGATTGTCATCCTGGTTTATCTTTCTCTGTTCACTGAAAGCCGTTTTTCTTTTCCGCTTCTCCAATTGCTGCTTGGATGTCATTCTTCTCTTCTGTTTCTTTAATTTCGTCTCTGCTTTGCTGATTTCTGTGGCTCTGCCAATGTCACTCTGTCCCTCTCTTCCTCTCTCCCTTGTCTCTCCCTCGGTTTCTATCCCCAAACCCCCTGAGTCTCTGTCCCTCTCTCTTTACCTCTGGGTCTCTGTCCCCTCTTCCTCTGAGCCTCCACTTCCTCTCCCTGGGCCTTACCCCCCTCTCTCTGGGTTCTTCTCCTCACCCCACCCTCCCTGCTACCAGTCTCCACTCTTCTCTTTTCCTGCATGCCCATTGCTTCCTATCATCATCTCTGTCTCCTTTCATCTCCCTGCATCTGTCTTGGGCCCCTTGTCTTTTGCTGCAGCCTCGGGTGACCCCCGAAGGTGAGTACATCCCGCTGGACCACCAGGACGTGGACGTGGGCTTCGATGGCGGCACTGATCGCATCTTCCTGGTGTCCCCCATCACCATCGTGCACGAGATCGACTCCTCCAGTCCTCTCTATGAGCTGGGGCGCGCAGAGCTGGCCCGGGCTGACTTTGAGCTAGTGGTCATCCTTGAGGGCATGGTGGAGGCCACGGCCATGACCACGCAGTGTCGCTCTTCCTACCTCCCTGGTGAGCTGCTCTGGGGCCATCGTTTTGAGCCGGTCCTCTTCCAGCGTGGCTCCCAGTATGAGGTGGACTATCGCCACTTCCACCGCACTTATGAGGTCCCAGGGACCCCCGTCTGCAGCGCCAAGGAGCTGGATGAGCGGGCAGAGCGGGATTCCCACAGCCCCAAGTCCAGCTTCCCTGACTCTCTGACTGCATTTTGTTATGAGAACGAACTTGCCCTGAGTTGCTGCCAGGAGGAAGAGGAAACCAAGGAGGGAGATGAATCGGAGGCAGAAGAGGGGGCTGCCAGCCCCCGAGTACTCACACCAACCCTGTCTCTGACCCTGCCCCCATGATGCCAGCTGGTGTCCCCCATTTGTAGCCCCTTCCCAGAGGTAGCAAAATGGAGAGACTGGGCCCTCTCCTGGGACCAACAGGCCTGCTGGATAAATCATTCGCTGGTGAAGTTCTGCCTGCCTAGTGGGCCCACCATGGACACGCTGGATCTTAATTCCTCTGCGTTGTGTGCTCCCTCCTGAAACCCCTTTATCAGCCTGATTCCTCGGTCTCACCAGAGCTAAGGGATCCAGGATTCTGGACCACCCAGGAGGCAAGGACTGGTGGTTCTAGATACTTCTATATGGCTGGCTTGGGTTGTTGAGCAGGGTCAGGAATCAGTAATAGAGACTGCCTCTGGGGAGGAAGTCAGCAGTTCTCAAGCAGCGAGAGAGAGATCGAGACCTTATAGGTCTGGATTGGTCTACTATTCAAGGGACCATTGCGTCTCGGCTCAGCCAACCAAGTAGCACGTCATCTTTTTCTAGTCCACCTAAGGAGGAAAAAGTATGCAATGCTCCAAGAATTCAGGACTATTTTGATTGACCTGGAATGTCGATTGCAAGTCAAGAAAAGCCCTGTGATTCCAGAAAGCCCATGTTTTGATACTGTTCATCTAGATTGACCTTAGATAGTTGAAGTACTCCAGAAACTAAAGCGCTGTGTTTCGAGAATGCACAAAACAATGGAGAGTCTGTTGGTCTAGAAGGACTGAAGTGACAGATGGGGAGTTCTCGATATTAGATAACTCCAGACCAGTGGCTGTGGAACGTCAAAGCCAGGGGAGAATCGATGCTTCTAAGTGATCCACGGGTGTGTTTTTTAAGTGCCATTCTAGAATGTCCAAAGGAATCAAGATTCCGTGGCTCTCGATCGACCACAGAGTCAAGGAAGGCGTGGTGGTTCCAGATGACTCCTTTGTGGTTCTGTAATGCCAAAAGGAACCAAGGCTTCAGGGATCCAGAGCTGTCCACGATCAAAACCCGGAAGTTCTAGTTGGCTCCTATAACAGTTGGACGCGGGGCTTGATAGGCAGCATTTCTGGGCTGGCCTGAAGGTGAGGGCCCAGACAAGACCCTGTGGATAACAGGGCTAGTTAATGGGCAAGGGAAAGGAGGGGACCATGGCTGGTGAGTCTACAATGCTCTGGAATCCTACCCCTAGTGATGTGTATCTATTTCTTAAAGATGTTATACATATGTGTATGATATATAATATAAATACGGATATCTATCCCCCCTCCCCCACCATGGTTCTTACAGAGGGTTAGAAATGGAGTTTGAGCTCATTGGAACGGAATCCTTTATAAGGACCCAGGAAGCTTTGCTCTGTATCCTAGCTCTGCTTAAGGACTGTGTGGCTGGGCACATCACTCCTCTTTCCTCGCCTCGGTTTCCTCATCTGTAAAAATGGGGCATTGGAACTTGAACTTCTCCTAAGGGCCTTTCCACAGGCATGATTCCTCACTTTAGTGAGGGGGACGTGGGGCGGAGGGTCCCAGAGACTTCCCAGCTCTCCCCGGTGCCGGGACGCATGGCCTTCCAGGGATGGGAGACGCTCTGGGAGGCCAGCTCTGAATTTGGACATCTGAAGGACAGGGCAGGCTGGGTGCAGGGTGGGCTGTGGCTAAGGGCCAGAATCAACGCCTCCCTCGTCCAGCTTGGCGGTCAGGAGGTAGCTCTGAATACCAGAGGCAAGGATGTGGTTAGGGGGAGACTTGTCCCCCAGATTAAACCATTGGGAGCCTGGTGTTGTGTCTGTGAGTGTGGTTCTGGGGCCTGGCCTCTTCCCATGCTTCTATCTACCTAAGTGCCCAGCAGGCAGGGAACCAGCTGCTAAAGGAACCAATGCCTGTGAGGATACGTTCCCACCCGTGTCCCACCCTGTCCCAGGACTGAGGGCGGGCACTGGCATTGCCCACCAGCCTGCCCAGGTGCTGCACCAGCCCAGGTCCCCCCTTCTGGCTTCCCCACCTCCCTTTATCCTCCAGAATCCCCACGTAATAACCGGATGGGATTAATTAGCTGGCTGCCCTCCCAGCTCAGGGAGTCTGGGGTAGGGATGGGGGACAATGGAATTAGGGGTGGAGAAGAATGCTAAGTGTGAGGTGAAGGGACAGGGAAAGGGTTCTGCTTGGAAGGAGAGGGAGTGGGGTCCTGGCTGGCACAGCCTGGGTTTCCACGAGGGAGGGCAG
The DNA here is from genome assembly GCF_951640355.1 of Cnephaeus nilssonii. Taxonomy (NCBI): domain Eukaryota; kingdom Metazoa; phylum Chordata; class Mammalia; order Chiroptera; family Vespertilionidae; genus Cnephaeus; species Cnephaeus nilssonii. Next base: position 44,022,633 of record NC_137091.1, read on the forward strand.
GTCCTGGGCCACTGCTAAAGGCCAGTGAGATTAGGAAGCTCCATGTCTAATCTGTCAGTTTAACCAGGTCCCAGCTCTGAATCTGTCTCCCCCTGCCTAGCCCGTGGGCCGCGAATGAGGACAAGTCCCAGACACCGCCTCAGACCCCATTAGGGACCTGCCGATGACAGGGTGCCCAGTTTCTCCATTCTGCTCAGGGTCCTGCACCCGCTTTGGCTGCCAGGCATGGGGATGAGAGTGGGGTGGGGTTAGGGCCTCAGAGGCAGGAGGACTCTGAGAGGAGGGAGGGGAGCAAGAGTGTGAGAGGTGGGGTGCACCTGAAGGGAGGCGAGTTGGAGAGAAGGGAAAGGACCCTGAGAAGTGGGTAAGGAATCAGAGCAGGTGGAGGGTGCTGAGGAAAGGGGAGTTGTCAACCGGGGAGGATGCTACAATAAGGGGAGGAGTATTAGGGAGAGGGGGAGGAGCTTGAGCTCGTTGTCGCCAGGAAGGCGGGGCCTGTGCTTTCACTATATTTGGCCTTTTCCTATTGTCCCATTCTTGACAGGTACCAAACAGCGTAACATTTTAAAAAATATTTTTTAATTGATTTCAGAAAGGGGGGGGGGAGAGGGAGAGAGAGAAAAAAACATCAATGATGAGAGAGAATCATTGATTGGCTGCCTCCTGCACGCCCCAGTAACCCAGGCATGTGCCCTGACCAGAATTGAACCATGAGCGCTCATAGGTCAACGCTCAACCACCGAGCCACGCTAACCGGACCAAATAGTGTAACATTTAAAAGACAGAATACGTCTTTTTTCCACCACTTCTTAACTCTGAAGAGGCTGGGGTGGAAAAAGGGTCTGGAGAATGGAGGAGGGGCCAGAGCGGGAGAAGGAGGCCAAAAGAAAGGTGAACTTGCGGGGGGGGGGGGGGGGGGGGGAATCAACCCAAGGACTTGTGTACATGCATATACGCATAACCAATGAACACAGACAGTAGAGGGGTGAGGGCATGTGCTGGGGGTGGGAGTGGCCAGGGAGAGGTCAATGGCGGAGAAAGGAGACATATGTAATACTTTCAACAATAAAGAATTTAAATTTAAAAAAGTGAGCCAAAGCTGCTCCCGGTTGCGTGGCAACAGCTGTCGTCAAAAGGAAGCTTGGTTGCTAGGAGCTGTGGCTCAGAGAACAACCGACAGCTGGGGCCCCGCCCCCTGGAACAAGACTACCGAAGTACCGACCCCCAGCAACGCACCACCAGCGGCGGGGCTCGGTGGAAACAGCATCCTATTGCCCCAAGTCCTGGCGCAGGCGGAGCCCTCATGGCTCCCACGTAGTCCCACCTCCAAGCAGTTCCTTTCTGAGGCTTCTCATAGGCGGGCACACCAGCCAAGCGACTTCTTTTGTTTCAGAGGCGGTGCCCCGTCCTGGGCGCGCACTCTGATTGGCCCGAGGGACTGTCTATCTCCGGCCGACACTGCTAGCCTGCTCCTTGCGCGCTGATTGGCCCAGGAGAACGGTCCTTCGGCATCAAGGGCGGAGCAGACGGGAGGGCCCGGACTGGATTGGGCGGTGTCAAAACGAGGGGCGGTCCCTACTGGCGGGGCGGTTGGGAGGCGAAGGGAGAGTCTTTTCAGCGCTGAGGACTGGCGCTGAGGAGGCGGCGGTGGCTCCCGGGGCGTTTGAGCGGGCTCACCCGAGCCCGCGGGCCAACGCGGAACCAGGCCCGACTGGCGGGACCGCCCCGGACTCCCCGCGGGGCTTCCTAGCCGCCATGGAGGACGGTGTCTATGGTAGGTCGGCGAGGGGTGGGGCCGGCAAGGGGCGGATGAAGCCCCTCGTCCCCAACGTTCCGCCGCGAACGTTTCTCCCGGCGCGCGCCTCTCGGAGCCGCTCGGCACCGCCGCCGCCGCCTCGTTTTTGTGGGGCTCGGGATGGGCTTCCGGCGGGGCCCGAGAGCGGGGCGTTCCAGGCCATTGTTTGGGCCGATCCTGTTTCCGGTGGCGGCGGGAGGGGGCGGGATGAGCGGCGGAGGGGAGGCCGCGGCGGAACCATTCCCCCTGGAGGGGCCGGGCGAGCCCAGTGCCTGCTGGGAGCAGGGAGGGGGGCTCCTGGGGGCTGAGGGGCGAGGGAGAAATCTTGGGGCTCCAGAGATCCCACTAAGACCGTGGCCTTCGATGCCCCGCCCCCTTCCCCAACTCTTACCAGCTGTCATCAGCTTCCCCTGCCACAGTTACTTCTCATGGGCCCCGGAGTCCGGACACCCAGGCCCCCGGCTACATCGCTGAGAATGGAAGTAGAAAACCAAGGCCTCAGCCCCTTTCCAAGTAATGAGCCAACAGTTCAGACTTCCAGCCCCCTTCTCCTTCAGACTCGGGTCCCCTTCTTCCCAGGACTCCAAAGAGTCCAGATCCTCAGCCCTTCCTCCCCTGGAGTGAGGAATCCAGGCCCCCAGCCCCTTCTCCCGGCAGACATAGGAGGCCTGACCCTCATCTTCATCCACCCTCTGAACCCAAGGGTCATGCCCCCCAGCCCTGTAAAATCCAGATTGCAGGAAAACAGGCTTCCCGTCCCCAGAACTGACCTCCAACCCCTGACCCCCAGAGCCCCCAGACCTGACCCCAGAGGAGCGGATGGAGCTGGAAAACATCCGGCGGCGGAAGCAGGAGCTGCTGGTGGAGATCCAGCGCCTGCGCGAGGAGCTCAGCGAAGCCATGAGCGAGGTGGAGGGTCTGGAGGCCAATGAGGGCAGGTGAGGCCTGGAGTGGGGAACTTGGGGGTCATGGGGCCAGGCCAGGGCCAGGGCTGCCCTGACATTGACCCTCCGCCCCCCTGCTCTCTGCCTCTGCAGTAAGACCTTGCAGCGGAACCGGAAGATGGCAATGGGCAGGAAGAAGTTCAACATGGACCCCAAGAAGGTGCTTGGGGCCACAGGGCTGGGGTCAGCCTGGCAGACGTCCTGACGGGTTTCTGGCACCTCCAGGTCCCAGTAGTGTGAAGGTTAAAGGCCTACTTTAGGGGGACAGACTTGGTCCCAATCCCTGGATTTCGAGATCGACTGTCCATTTGTTCTCTGGACATGAACCAAGTGCTCCAGCCTGCTGACCTTGGTTTGTGCTGTGTCCTCTGCCGGGATCCTCTTTCCCTTCTTGTTCATATTTCTGGGCCCACTTCTGGTGTCACCTAGAGTCCCAGGAGGAGTGCATGTCTGGTAGGAAACGTAGACAGGGACATGCTCAGCGGTGTCATGACAGAGGCCCAGTGGCTGTGGACACTCAGAGGAGGGAGCCCGGGGCATCAGGGAGGACTTCCTGGAGGAGGAGATACAGGTCAGGTTTGAAGGAAGAGCCAGTGTTCACCAGGAGGAAAGGCATTTGTTCATTTATTTATTCAGTTTATGCCCATTTCCTCCTGCCTCCCCTGGGCCTGCCCCTCAGCGAGCCAGTGCTCGGCACCTAGAGAGTAGTCGACTCTGCTTGGCCTTCAGGGAGCCCCTGGACATGGTTGCCACAGTCCAGAGCGAGGTGGAGCTATAATGGAGGTCCTCATGGCGTCGGGAGAGCAGAGGAGGCCGGGGTCCCGCCTGAGGGTTGGCCCTCACAGTTCTTGAAGGACTGCTGCTCACTGAGTTTCTCACATTGTTCCTCCTGCCCCAAGCAGTGTAGCTTGTTCAGTCCTTCAGCAAACAGCCACTGAGCTCCTGTTCCTTGCCAGCCCCTGCTCTCGGTGCTGGAATTAACCAGGCAAAGGCAGAGGGAACAGTAGGTGCCAAGGCTGTATGCTATGAGGTGGGAGGGATGCTATTTAAAGACCTGGGAGAAGCCTGACGATGACACCTGGCCCTGCCTGGTTAGCGTGCGGTGGGTTTCTGGGGAGCTGGTGGGAGTGGCTGTCAGCATATTAGCACTGAGACCCGGTCCCCACTCACTAGGGGATCCAGTTCTTGGTGGAGAACGAACTTCTGCAGAACACACCTGAGGAGATCGCCCGCTTCCTGTACAAGGGCGAGGGCCTGAACAAGACGGCCATCGGGGACTACCTGGGGGAGAGGTGAGATCCCGCCCCGCCCCTCTGGGCCTCTCCCCTCAACCCCTGCATCCAGCTCACTGCAAGCTCCTCTCCTGAGGAGAGACCCTGATAGACTAACCTTCCAGCTGGGCTGACACCGGGGTCTGGGGGAGCCTGGGGAACCTAGGGACTGTCTGTGAGCATCCCGGGGGCACGGGGACCTTCTGTGGACATCTGGGAAGCGGGACCATTTATGCCTGGGACAGGAGAAAACCCGTAGGAATGTGTCACAGGAATGTGAGGACTGGGTAGACCACGGATGTGCATGGGAACCGTGTGGGCAGCTTGGCAGTATGGGGTTAGCAGTGGATGTTTGTGGAGCCTGGAGACCCCGTGGAAATCTGGGAGCAGGAGGACCTCTGGACTCGGGGGTGTATGGAGACCGCCTAGAAGCCTAGGGTACATGAGCCTGGACAGCAGTGCACAGGCACCATCTGTGGGTGTCGGGAAGGCGGGGACTGTCTGAACCCTAATTTGCAGGAGGGCATTCTGGGAAGTCGGGGAAGCCTGGGACCATCTGTGAGCATCTGAACATCCGAGGTGCACAGGACTCTGGGTGTCTGGGCGCTTCAGGATGGTGTGGATCTCTAGAGTGTGTGGAACTTTCTGGCCATCTGAGGTGTATGGGGACTGGGAATGTGGAAACATGTCTAGGAACCTTCTGTGTGTGGGGCATGAGGGGACCATCTGTGGACAGCTGAGTTGTGTGGTGACGGGGCATCTGGCATTGTGGGGAACGTATAGTGGACATGGGGGTGGGGACTGACCGTGGATGTCGGGGGGTTGGGGGCCATCTCTGGACATCTGAGGAGCCTGGGGATTAGCTGAGAGAGGCGACAGTAGGCGGAGCACATGTTGGCTGCATTTCTCTGTGCAAAGGGTCAGCCAACCAGGGCTCTTACAACAGATGATCCTCCCAAGAGCATGTCCTGCGTGCCCCTGCCCTGGGTGCAGAAGTGGTGGCCTCCCCAGGGCTGGGTCCACTCCCACCTTCCCAAACGCCTTTTCTGAAGCCTGCCCCCGTCCCCCCAGGGAAGAGCTGAACCTGGCCGTGCTGCACGCCTTTGTGGATCTGCATGAGTTCACCGACCTCAATCTGGTGCAGGCGCTCAGGTGAGAGGCACTGGGCTGGCAGGGCAGGGACGTACCTGCCAGGCCTCCTCCTTTACAAGTGATGACGCCGCTCAGAACTAAAATAGAAACAAAAATTTGGGACTTGGTTGCTGCACGTAACACAAAAGCCCGTGGTGGGGCCTTCAGGCGTAGCTGTATCCAGATGTTCAGATGGTATCCGAAGGTCAGCTTTATCTCTCGGTTGTGCTCGCCACCGTGCCGGCATTGCTCGCGGCAGGCCCTGCTCCCACGTGATAACAGGAGCCTCTGCCATCCTCCAGGCCTCGTTAGCCAACTTAGGAGAAAGGGTACTGTCCTTAAATCCACCAAAAGGCCCAGAGTCAGGGCTCATTGGTCCGATTGGATCATGTGTCCATACCCGGAGCAGCTGCTGAGGCCACAGGTTTGGCGGGACTGAGCGCGGGAAAGGGGTTCCACCTGTCCTGACCGCCGCGCCTGACCCCTCTCTGACGCAGGCAGTTTCTGTGGAGCTTCCGCCTCCCTGGAGAGGCCCAGAAGATTGACCGGATGATGGAAGCCTTTGCCCAGCGATACTGCCTGTGCAACCCCGGGGTTTTCCAGTCCACAGGTGGGCGCCCGGACCCCTGGGGCCTGGAGAGGAGGGGCCGGGCCCGGGGCGGGAGGCAGAGGGGGCCCACCTCCCTGTGTCCTCACCCTGACTGCTGCAGACACCTGCTATGTGCTGTCCTTCGCCGTGATCATGCTGAACACCAGCCTGCACAACCCCAACGTCCGGGACAAGCCGGGCCTGGAGCGCTTTGTGGCCATGAACCGGGGCATCAACGAGGGCGGGGACCTGCCTGAGGAGCTGCTCAGGGTCAGGCCCCCCGCCCTCCCCGCAGCCCCCAGCCCTCCCCGTGGGTCTCCAGTGCCTGAGCATTCCACCTGGGGTTCCGCCTTTCCACCATTTCTTTTCTCTCTCTCCCGCTGCCTCTTTCTTTGTCTCTGCTTCTCTTCCCTGCCTCTGTCTCCGGCCCTCTGACTTCCAGGGTCTTGGTCCTACCTCACCCTCCACCTCTGTGTCTGTTCCTGTCTTTAAGAACTCAGCGGATTTAACAACGCTGTCTGTCTGCTCTCCATTTTTTCTGTCTTGCCTCCTTTCCCTCCTCCCCAGGGCTCCCTCCACTCCTCTGCCTTCCGCCTTCCTTTCCTCCCCAGGCTCCCCCTCCTCCCTCCCTCTCTCCCTCCATGGCTGTCCCCCCTGTGGTCTCATTGCCCCCCCCCCCCACCCGTGCCAAGTAGCCCCGGGAGGGTCCCAGGGGCCTGGCGTTGCTGACTGGGCTCTCGCTCCTCAGAACCTCTACGACAGCATTCGAAACGAGCCCTTCAAGATCCCGGAGGATGACGGGAACGATCTGACCCACACCTTCTTCAACCCGGACCGGGAGGGCTGGCTCCTTAAGCTGGGTACGTCCCCTGCTGACCCTGCCGGCTGCCTCTGCAGGGGGAGGCCAGGGGGCCTGGGCTCTGGACTCAGCTTCCACACGTGCCTGCTGGGTGACCCTAGGCAAGCCATGCGACCTCTCGGCCTGTGTGTACGTCTGCGTCATGCGGCTGGAGACAGGAGCGGGCCTGTGTGCTGGCCCGGCGCAGGGCCCGGCATAGGGGCTCCACACACATCGTGGGGGAAGCAGAGGGCTCGGGCACCAGGTGCTGCCAGGCTGTGCGGCTGGATGGAGTCCCTGACCCGGACGGGAGGGGGTGGAGCCAGCAAATGGGGTCAGTTAGCGGGGGTCACGCAGTGCCTCTGCCTGAGGATTGGTGCCTCTCGGCCCAGCTGCACAGGAGTCGCCTGGGAGCTACCCCGGCGGGTGGGCTGTGAAGCAGGATGGGGCAGGACAGCCGTCCGTCAGGGCGAAAGCCCCCAGGTGGCCCTAGTGCGGAGCCGAGGTTGGAGCTGGCTTGCAGCCGGGCCTGGTAATGTAGGTGCCACGGGAGTGTTAGCTGCGGCTTTTTAACGGAGAAGCCACGATGGCTGCTCCGGGAGGCAGACTGACAGCGTTCCAGTCCAGTGTGCACAGTGCAGACAGCGGGCGCGGGAGGGCCCCGGGGAAGCTTCCAGCCCAGCGCGAGCCAGGGCGCACTGCGCTCCCAGGGTATGTGCCCGAGCCCAGGCGGCCTTCTCCAGCCCCGGAAGCAGGTCCTGCCCCGGTGCATATAGCCCTGGTGCAGACGGCCCTGGTGCACGTGAAAAATGCCAATCACGTCCTATAGCCAACGTGCTGGGTGCGTGGTTCCTGGAGGAATTCTGGCTCCGCAGTGCGGGTGTCGTCACCAACGATTTCCCCTCCCAACCCCCCTCAGCAGGCATCCTTCCCATTGCCCAGATGAGGAAAGTGAGGCTCGGTCACCCTCCCGCAGCTCAGGGCAGAGGTGGCCTTGGACCCAGATCTCTCACCCAAGTACATCTCTGCTTTGTGATCATTAGGAAAAGGCGCCTCTTAAAACACTGACGTGCAGGAGAGGGGGCTGGCGGGGGCTCTGTTCACAGCGGTGGTTAGGAAAGCCATTACCACTGCTGCTATTCGGTCCCTCTGGCCCCACAAGGAGCCCACAGCAGGGCATCTTGAAGCAGGAAGGTGGCTAAGAGGGCAAGAGGTTGTGCTGAGGTCACCCGGGCAGTTGTGCTGGACCTGACTGAGTCCCCACGCCACCTGGGGCCAAGGCCGGGGTTCTGTCTGCTCCCCCGTGGGGATGACCTCCGGGGCACAGTGTGTTCGTGGCGGCAGCGGAGGGCCTCCTGGCCTAGGACATGAGCGGGGTGGTCTGGGGTCTGGCACTGACAAAGGGGGTGCTCATGGCTGCCTCCTGGGCTCAGGGCACTCGCCTCCCCGGGCGGGAGAGGGCCTGGCCCGTCCTCCCTCATGTGGATGTAACTGGTTTTCTTCCCTCTCTCTCCCTCCCTCCCTCCCTGCGTGTTTCTCTTTGCTGTTTCTCTCTCTCTCTGTCCTACCCCCTGCGCATTCCTGCCCTCGCCCACCCTATTTCTGTTGCCTGTGGCTCTTGGGGGCACCCCCCTCTTCTGCCTTGCCTTCTCGCCTGGTCCTGCCTGCTTTCTCGCTGTCTGCCCCAGGAGGTAGGTACACGGTGTCCTCGCTCCCCAACACTACAGGAGAGGGGTTGGGGGCTCAGACACCTGGGCCGGGGCTGACCAACAGGCTTATTAGAAAGTGTAAAGCCCACCCGGGGGGCGGACCAGTTCCTGGGGCCCAAACACGCCTGTCCCTGCTTGTCTGTCTTTCCCACGCATTGCTTTGTCCCAGGCCCCGACAGCCCGCGCCCCTGCGCTTGCTCTGCCTCTCCCCCCCTCCCCCCTCTCAGAGGCCCTGACCCTGTGCTGAGCCCAGGCCCCCTCCCGCCCCTTCCCTTTCAGGGGGCCGGGTGAAGACGTGGAAGCGGCGCTGGTTTATCCTCACCGACAACTGCCTCTACTACTTTGAGTACACCACGGTGAGGACGGCGCTGAGCTGCCCTGGGTCCTGGGAGGAGGGGCCGGCGGTGAGGATTGGGAGGTCCGAGTCCTGCTCCTTGCTCTTTCAGGACAAGGAGCCCCGAGGAATCATCCCCCTGGAGAACCTGAGCATCCGGGAGGTGGACGACCCCCGGAAACCAGTAAGACCCTCTCTGTACCCCTTCCTGCCACAGCGGGGGCTCCTCTGCCCTCAGGCCGGCTCTTACCCCCCCCCCTCTTTGGTGTCTCCCCAGAACTGCTTTGAGCTTTATATCCCCAACAACAAGGGGCAGCTCATCAAAGCCTGCAAAACGGAGGCAGATGGCCGCGTGGTTGAGGGGAACCACATGGTGTACCGGATCTCGGCCCCCACGCAGGAGGAGAAGGATGAGTGGATCAAGTCCATCCAGTGAGCCTGGGCCCCGGGGCCCTGGGTGGGGGGCTGGGACCAGACCCGCTGGCCCTCACCCTGGGTCTCTCTCTCCCCTCCGCAGGGCAGCTGTGAGCGTGGACCCCTTCTACGAGATGCTGGCCGCCAGGAAGAAGCGGATTTCTGTCAAGAAGAAGCAGGAGCAGGCCTGACCCTGTCCCCCACTCCGTTATTTATTGCTGCGCCACCCGCCCGGGTGGCCGGACCCCTGGGACGGGGCTGTGGATGCTGGTTCCCCGTTTGGAAAACGTACCACCTCTAGTTCCTCTCTCATTATTTGTAATTAACGCACTGTTGGTAATATTAATTATTGAACTGCTCACGGCCTGCTGACCTCTCATTTCTTGGGGTTGATAGCGAGGCAGCCCCATCCAGGGCCAGGAGCGCTGGTCTCTGTTGGGAGCTCTGTCAGTGGAGCGAAGGGTGCTGCCCAAGAGGGTAACCCCTGGGGGCCTCTCGGGTGGCTCAGTCCTGGTTGTGCCCCAAGCCCGCAAGGGTGGTGATGGGAGGCGGTTGGTGTAGCCGGAGTTGGTGTTGCTTTAGAACGTCACGGGAACGCAGGTATGCCCAGCGAGGTTGAGCACCCACCCAGATGCCATCTGGCAGCCCGAGCCCGCGGATGCTGGCCCCTAGAGCAGCTGTGGTCTCTGAGGGGTGACAGATAACAGCCGATGGGGTTGGGAGCTGGGCTGGTGCTTTGAGGGTCAACCCGAGAGCTGGAAGGGCCGTGACGGGCCCCGGGGAGGGTCTGGGGAGGAGGAGGAGGAAGGCCCAGGGTTGGACGCTGCAGGTGGGGGAGCCCTCGCCCAGCGTTCAGCCAGAGGTTGCTGGTGTTGGAAGTGGGCTGGGCCCAGTGGATGGTGCCAAGAGGCAGGAATGCGGTAGATGGACCGGTTTCTCCGCGGGATTAACCTCCTTGTGAGGACATTTCACACCGAGCAGTGATGGCACCCAGACCCTACAGCCTGGAGTGTAAGGACTTTGAGGGCGCCCCTAAGAGCCAGGTCCCGGCCTGTCCACCTTTGGCCTCCAGCTTGGGGCACGCATAGTGTCCCCATGGAGCAAAGAGGTGGTTTGGCAAAGTGGGAGACCCCATGTCATTCTCCTATGCCCAGATGTGCAGCTGAGGAGACCCCAAGAAACCACAACTCGGGCAGGTCCCTGGACTAAGGCTGCTGGCGGGATGCAGTTCCTCCCGCACCCTGCACCCTCCGGAAGTTGAACCCCTGAGTGCTCCTGGCGGGGTGGGAGCACCCCGGCCTCTCCCTGGTCACAGGCCTCTGTCAGCGTGCAGAGCCCCCAAGTGCAATAGCAGTCAGCCACCCTCGGAGGTGGCGCCCTCTCCTGCGAGAGGCGGACCACAGCTTCTGGCAAGCTGTGCTGCTCCGGCACGGGAGAGTCATTCCCGAGGTCTCCTGGGAGTTGTAGTTTCTCAAGACATGGCTGTCAGATTGACCTTAGCCTGGTGCCCAACCAGGTTGGGAAAACAGGCCCCGACTGCTTCACCCCCAGGGGCTGATGAGAAGTGGATTTGCCGACTCCTCCCAAAGGTTCCACGGAAATGGAGTCATCAACCCAAGAAGGCTCTGGTAAATGGGATCCTGGGTAAATAAAGGGTCTCACCGTCTCACCCGGTCCTGCACTCCTCCATGGAATGAAGCCATGGACGCCGCTGCTCAGTGGAGAGGCCCTGGAAGAGCATTCCAGGCCAAGGGAACAGCATGTGCAGAGGCAGGAAAACGCTCGGTGTGCTGGAGTAACTGACAGCAGACCAGCCTGCCTGTTTGGTGGTGGTGGTGGGGGGAGGGTGACAGGAAGTGAAGGGGACGCCTTAGCCGGTTTTCTCAGTGGTTAGAGCATCAGCCTGAAGACGGAAGGGTTGCAGGTTCAATTCAGGTCAAAGGCACTTCCCTCAGTGGCAGGCTCAATCTCTCCCCCCTACCCCCCACCCCCCGGGGTTGGGGCAGACCAATTGATGTGTCTCTCACATCAATGTTTCTGTCTCCCACCCCCTACCTTCCACTCTCTGAAAATCAATGGGAAAAATATCTTCGGGTAAGGATTGAGAGAGAGAGAGAGAATATGGAGGGGATGCATGGGCCTGCTCATTCGGGGCCAGTACTTTGAAAGTATTCTCAGTTGGTGGAGGCCATCCAAGGAGTGATGTGATGCATTTAGGTGGAGGCTGTAGGCAGGGCCCGGGCTGCTGCAGAGTAATTTGGACGCGAGCCGGCTGGCGGGCGGGAGGGAGGGAGGGGGTGAGGCTGAGCAGTCAGCCAGGGGTAAGGGTGTGGCTGCAGAGGCGGGGCAGTGGCCCCTGGGAGTGGTTTGGGAAGAGGAGCCAGTAGGACTTGCTGAGGGCTGGGTCAGCCGGGATTCTGGCTGAGTATCTGGTGAATGGCAATGCCATTGAGCGAGATGATCGAAGAGGGATTGTTTGTTGTGGGAAATCAGTGGCTCTGTGTTAGCCAAATGAAGCTGGATTGTCGGTGGATCATTCAGTGAGACTCCAGTCATCTCAAAATTGCCCTTCACAACCCCCTCCCCACCTCAATCTCTCCAAGGACCAAGAATTCTAGCTTCCAGCGCCCTCCTCTTCCAGAACCTCAAACTCCCAACTCCCTTGTTATAGGCGACCCTCCAAAATCCATATTGAAGGCCTGGCCCCCAAGGTCTCAGAATGTGACCGTATTTGAAAATAGCATCATTGCAGATAAAATTAGTGAAGATGAGGTCACTAACATGGGCCCTAGTCCAAAATGACTGATGTCCTTCCTTCTACAAAGGGACATTTTGAACACGGAGACACACACAGGGAGAATGCTGGGTAAAAATAAAGGCAGGGGTCGGGGCGATGCGTCTACACGCCAAGGAACCCTGAAGACTACCAGCAAAACCCAGAAGCTGGGAGAGAAGCAGGGGTGACCCGCCCCTCGGCCTCAGGAGCCAGGCCTGCTGGCGCTTTGATCTTGGACTTGTAGCCTCCAGCACGGACAATAAATGTGTGTGATTCAAGCCTCCCAATTTGTGGTACTTCTTTAAAGGAGGCCTAGCGAACCGATGCACCCCTCCTCTCTCAGGCCCAGGAGTCTGGACCCTCACCGCCCGCCTGGCTTGGTCCATGCAGCTCCCTGCCCCGGCAGGCATGTCCCAAGGTCAGTTCAAGCACCACCAGGTCTACTGGTGGCAGTAGTGGGAAGAGGCACCAACGTAGTCCTCTCCCTCCCTTTCTCCATCCCCCAGACTCACGTGTGACCCTCATGCCCTCAGAGTCCACAGCATCCCAGCTAAGTATCTCCTCCTGGCCCCTTCCCTCCTCTCGTATCCAAACTATATCCCACAAATATGCAAATGAATCCGGTACCAAGGTGATGGGGAACAGGTTGAAACTAGATCAGAGCTAAAATAAAAAATAAAAAAATAGATCCCGTCAGAGAGATGGAAGCACAATCAGTCCAGAGTCAGGAGGAACCAAGAAGCAAAACATCGAGACAAAAACACAGGCAGAAAGACATAATGGACACAGGACGGCCACAGGGAGACACAGCCAAGGGGACAGAAGTAGACAGTGGCCCTAGCCCAGTGGTCGGCAAACTCATTCGTCAACAGAGCCAAACATCAACAGGACAACGATTGAAATTTCTTCTGAGAGCCACATTTTTTAAACTTAAACTTCTTCTAACGCCACTTCTTCAAAATAGGCTCGCCCAGGCCGTGGTATTTTGTGGAAGAGCCACACTCAAGGGGCCAAAGAGCCGCATGTGGCTCACGAGCCGCAGTTTGCCGACCACGGCCCTAGCCGGTTTGGCTCAGCAGACAGAGCGTCGGCCTGTGGACTGAAGGGTCCCAGGTTCCATTCCAGTCAAGGCACATTCCAGTGGCGGGTTTGATCCCCACCTATGGGTTTTGCAGGAGGCAACCGATCAATGATTCTCACCATTGATGTTTCTCTCTCTCCCTCTCCCTTCCTCTCTGAAATCAATAAAAAATACATTCAAAAAGTAGAGACCGTGAACTCAAAGAAATAGTAATAGAATTAGATGAGAAAAGAGGCCGAGGGACAGACACAGATGGAGAGATGGGAAGATCCCACGGCAGGTGGTGACCAGAACGGGGGCCGGTGAGACGCGGAGCTGAAGGACAGAACCGAAGGGAGAGGTCCCCGTGGAGAGGCGCAGTTAGGGGAGAATGTCAGGGAGGTCACGTGCAGAAACGGGTAAACGGAGGCAGGGCCATTCTGAGGGGCGTGGGGCGTGGCTGGTCAGTACAGGTTGCTGGCAGGTCACTCCTGGGCACCCCTCACCCCAGGCCTGGCCCTGGAACAGCTTCTGGCCACCGCCACCGGCCGCCGTGTGGAGACAGCTCTGCCCGCCCCGTGACCTTCCCTCACCCTCACCAGGGCCTCGAGGCCGCTTGGAAGCCGAGGCCGCAGCTGGTCGGTGATGCTGGCCCGGAGCTGGGGTGCAGGGGAGCGGGGCCGTGCCGTCTCGGCCTTCCTGAGCCTCGATGGTCCCGTCTGTCGACACGGGTGGCGAGGATGGCGACGTCTCCTGCGTGGCGCCTGCTCCCTGCATCCTCCCCTCTTCGCCCCCCGAAACACACAGAGGCCCCGCATTCCTCCAAAAAGTTGTTTTTGTCTTTTTTAAATAATGTGAAAATGCCACGCGAAGGTTTGAACCAGAAGCCCCTCCAGGGGCCAGGCTGGGGCGGGGAAGGGGAAACGCGAGATGGGGGGTCCGGGTCCCCCGAAGCCTGTGGCCCCGTCTGAGGCGGGAGAGGGTGAGGAGGGCTCCGCTGTGCCGAGGGGCTCCAGGCCCGAAGAAGTCCAGTTCAGTTCCGAGAAGGGGGCTCTCCGGGGAGGGGGAGGGGCTGCCTGCCTCATTTGGCACCGAGGGGGTCGGGGGGATCAGGGGAGCCTTCCGGGGGGCTGAGGGGCAGGGGGCCAGGGCCTCCCGTTTGGCACGTGGTGGGGGAGGGGGAGGGCCCAGCCTCAGGGGCCTCCCCAGAGGCGGTGTCTGTGGTGGTGGCAGTGGCTCCGTCGTCCACAGAGGATTCCATTCTCAACCCCTCTTCTGGGGGTGCAGGGGGGTCGGGTCTTTGGGGGGTCAGTTCTCCACAGGGCCTGACGACAAAGGGAGTGGAGAGAGAAACAGAGTTACTGGGCGGACAGGCTCATTCGGAGGGAGAGCGAAGCCCCCACTGCGGCTCACAGGTCCCCCCCCCCCCCCCCCCCGCCGCCATCTGCTGGGTCCCTTCCTGTCCCCACCGGGCCCCTCCCCTCGCTCACTCTGCGGCAGCCAGCCGCCTCCTCACTGTGCCTTCGAGGCTCCCAGCTCAGTTCTACCCCAGGGCCTTTGCACTTGCTCCCACTGCACAGAACCCCTGTCCTCAGCCCTCCACGAGCTCAGGCGGCTGCTGGGCGCCCCTCCCCAGAGGCCTGGCCTGGCCATTTTCAGTCAAGCAGGTGCCCCCTCCGCCCCCCCCCCCCCCCCGCCAGCATTGTGCTATGGCTACTGTTCTCTGCCTCCTCTGGGATAATCCCAGCCAGAATCCCAGAATCCCAGAGCTTCCTGTCTGCTTGCCCCTCCAGAACGTAAGCTCAGGGAGGACGGGTCCGTGGTCCCTGCTGCATCCCAGCGGCCCGCACCGGGCCTGCCACAAAGCGCCCTCCCACCTGCCTTCCCCGGGCCCCTCAGCTTCCTTCTCGTTAAGTGGGGAGCATGACCCTCGTGTCCTTTCCAAAGGAGAGGGGGAACTCTGGGATACGAGGCGTCCCTCAGCATGCAGGGAACATTTGTTGAGTGAGCACAGGGGTCGGAGGAGTTAGGGGGCCCTGCTTGGGCCCCCACGCCCGGTCCTGCGTCCCTGCCAGGCTCCCCAGCTTCCCAGCCCAGTGGCAGGGGACCAGCTGCCGCCTGAGGAAGGGACTTGGGGTTCCAGACAATCCGCCCTCCCTCTTGCTGATTAAAGGTAAAGTCATCTTCATCGCTGGCCCGGCAGCCTGAGCCCTGACTCAACACTTGGCCGCCGGCCCCACGCCCTGGAACCCACCCCACCCTGTCCTCACGGGGGCCTCAGAGAAGGCCTCGGGGAGGAAACGCCATTTGGGGTGAGCGCTGACAATGGAGCCAAGTGAAGTCAGCCGTCAGCCCCATCCCTCTGCCCTTGACTCCGTGTGTCCCTGCATCTCCCTCCTGGACTGGGACCAGGCCTCCTTCTCAGCCTGTCGGCCCCATGTGGGCCCGGGGGGGGGGGTCCTCCTACACCTGGGGCTGTGTTGGCCCCTCCTGATCACGGCCCTCCCACGGCTCCCTAACACCCCAGGACTCAGGCCCCACCCCTCAGCCCATCCCCAAGCCCTACATGGTCTGCCCCGCCCCGTTGCCTCACCCTCCCCTCCATCTGGCCCCCTCTCTTAGTCACCCCCAGACACACCGCGTCCCTTCTGTTCCTTAAGCTGGCCAAGCTCTCTCCTGCCTCAGGCCCTTTGTGCAAGCTGTTCAGCCTTCCTCTTCACCTGGTTAACGACCGTCCGCCCTCAAATCCCTGGTTAAGTGGCACGGCCACTGGTCACCAGGGAGACGAAGCCCTTTCCTGTGTCTGCTTTTTCGGATGACTGCGGGGTCAGCGTCTAGGGGAGGGGCGGGCTCATCGATCTTGCTCAGCTGGGGATGCCGGCGCCCAGCACCGCACCTGCACGGCCGATGCTCAACAAACGTCTACTATTTAAGCACAGAAACAGCTTCCAGCTGGAGGCCACGCACTGCTCTGGGCTCAGGCCCCGTGCTCCGTGCTCCGTGCATGGGGAGGAGTAAGCCAGGCAATCCTCTCAACAATGGAGCGTGCAACCATCCCCATCGCACAGATGAGGAAACCGAGGCACAGGAAGGGAAAGCAGGTCGCCTTACATCACTTAGCCAGGGAGTGGCAGGGCCAGCTCGTGGACTCGGGCACGATTTGGGAAAGCAGGAATGGAACCCACCCCGTTGTCCCTTCGGCCTTCGCAGCTCTGCCTGCCTGCACCTGCCTGGACCAGGGCAGTTCTCGGTATCGGCAGCAGGGGGCAGCAGAGAGCCTGGGTCTCAGCGGGCTCTAGTCCCAGTCCAGCCCTGAGACAAGGCTGTGCCCTCCTTTCTGTGAGGACGGCCTTAGCTTTGGGACATCGAACACTGAGGGTGATGTGCCCCTCTTCCATGCGACACGCCACCAGGGGAGAGGGCCAGGCGGCTGGGTTCTGAATCCCGGCTCCCCGCTCCCCTCCGTGCCTGGGTTTTCTCTTTCGTAAAATGGGGATGAGACCAGAACCCACCGGGTGGGATCACAGCGAGGATTCATGGGCTAAGGTAGGGTCTCTGCCAGCGCTTGCTATTATTATTATCAGCAGTGCAACCATTGTTGTTATTGCTGTGGGACCCCCAGCCAGGTCCTGTCTGCTCAGGTTCATACCACCCAGCTGTGCCCTGGGGCCCGCTCTCCTGGTCGGAAGGGAGGGGGGCTGCGGAGCCTGGAAGGGCCAGGCGGGAGCCCCACCCAGAGATGGGGCGAAGGTGGGAAAGACTCGGAGGAGATCCTTACAGAAGGGGAAACTGAGGCTCAGGGAGGCCCACCTGATGGACACCGCCTGGTCTGAACTGGTTGCAGGGTTTGGTGGGGTCTCAGTGACGAGCAGTGTTGACAGAGGGGAAGGAGGAGGCTGAAGAGAGGGGCGCAGGGGGACTCAGACGTGGGGACAGGAATGTGGAGGGGACAGAGAGGGCCCGGCAAGGGTGGGATCTGAAGCACGTTACCTGCGGGCCTGGCGTCGGGGGCCCGGGTGGGGGGCCCCGGGGTCTCCAGCGCAGGCGAGACGGAGAAGCGGGAGAAGCACAGGGGGGGCCCTGGCGGGGGGAGGAGCGGGAAATCCTCCGCCCACTCGAAACTGCCTCCTGGAGGAAGAGGGTGCAGGGGGAGAGCAGAGGACGAGGTCAGACCCCCCAGGAGCCTGTCCACCTTCAGCCCCGCCCCTCCCAGGCCCCGCCCCTCACCAAAGCCGCTGTCGTTGCTGGGAAACCCATCTCCGGGGGTGGCGGGGTGGGGAGGCGTCGGGGGCGCTGGCGGCGTGGACGGGTCCGAGTCCCCCTCGGGGGGGCCCTGGACGCTCAGCTCGTTGGTTGGCGTCTCCTGTGAAGACAGACGAGGGGAGGCGAGAGGGGGCTAACCGTCACGTCCCACCACTGCGTCCCAACAAGCAACAAGCCCCGCTAACATTTCTCAGTTTCCTGTTAAGCGCTCTGGAGATGGCTGCACCCCCTAACTTCTCTAACCTGCCTTCGAAGCCCCAGGACAGCCTTCACCGCACCCCCTCCCGAGGCCGCTCCCCCGACGGCGGAGCCCCGCCCACACACCCAGACAGCCCGCCGCTGCCTCCAGGGGACCCCCGAACCAATACTATCTCCGTACACCCCGCCCGTCTCCATGACCCCTGCCTACCTCTGAGATCTCGACTGCAAAGTCCAAATTCGGGCCCCAGGACTACCTGTTGCTATGGTCCTCCAAGCCCCCACCCCATCTAGCGCACCTCCTGACCCACCCCTGGGCCCCGCCCTCCGAAGTGGCCCCGCCCCAGCCCTCCAAGCCCCATCCCTCTGTTTCAGGCGCAGCCACAGCTCAGGCCCCGGTGCCCCTCCGCTCAGGACCTCAGCCCGGCGGGCCCCGCCTCAGGCCCAGGCCACAAGCACCACCACGCCCTCCCTGTGTCTCTACAGCACTACCCCCCTCTAGGGACACAACCCTCATCCCATTTCTCTAGGCTCCGCCCCGGTTCATTAGCTCAGCCCACCCCTGAACCCACTCTAAACCATCTTAACACTACAAGCCGCATCCCTCTCCAGTCCTACCCGCAGCCGCTCCAGGACTCGCCCCTGGCGGGTAAGATCCATCCTGAGCCAGCCCCTCAGCCTCTACCCCTGGGCTGGTGCGTAAACCCCGCCCCAAACGCACTAGGCTCCGCCCCCATAACCCAGGCCCCTGCGTCCCTCTCAACATTTTCTCCCTCGTCTCTCTCCAGGCTCCGCCTTGACTACCACATACAGGTATTCCACTTCAAATTCACCCTTTTGCAAAGCAAAGTCACTTTGCAAAAGGGTGAATTTGTAGTGGGAAACCTGTGTCCTCCTTTCCAGATCCTCTCTCTCCCTCCAGGACCCACCCACGCTCCGGGCCCCGCCCACCCTCCTGGCCCCGCCCCACGACCAGGCTCCGCCTTCACATTCAACGCTTCATCTCATCCTCCAATCTCGCCCCAATCCCCCGCCAGTCAGTCCCCAGGCCCCGCCCCTACCCTGCAGGCCCCGCCCCCTGTGCCCCGCCCCCGGCCCCTGCGCCCCGCCCCGGCCGCGCACCTGGTCGAAGAGGTAGACGGTCACGTCCCCGTGGAAGGAGACCATCTTGCGCTTCCTCTCCAGCTCGCTGTCCTCGGACTCGTCGGCCCCGCGCGGTGACTTGAGCAGCCCCCGCAACGGGCGGGCCGCGTCCCCGTCGGAGTTGCTCACCACGACCGGCACCGGGGCTGCCCGGGACCTCCCGGGGCCCCGCGGCCCCGCCGCCACGCCCGCCGCCTCGTCCTCCTCCTCCTCGTCCTCGTCCTCCCCGTCCTCCTCCGCCGGCCCCGGCGCCCCCGCCCCGCCGGCCTCCCCGCCAGCCGCCCCGCCGTCCGCGTCCTCCCACGGGGGCCGCCGCGGGCCCGGCCCCGGGAACGGCGTAAGCGTGAGCGGCGGCAGCGCCAGCGAGAGCCGGGAGAGCTTGGCTGCGAGAGGAGAGATCCGGTGAGAGAGACCCGGTGAGCCCCTCATCCTGGGGAAACGGACACATGCCTCCCCCCGGCTGTGTGTCCTCAGGTCATCTCAGACTACAAGCTGGGCCTCAGTTTCCCTCCGTGTGAACCCGAGGGCTGCACCGGGGTCTTCCTCCACGCAGGGCGAGAGATCTACCCCTGACCCCAGGGCCTTCTCCCCACCCACCAGGCCCTGCCGACCTCCCCAAGCCCCGTCCCCACCTCCTTCTGGCTGACTCCCAGCCAGCCAGACCACCTCCCTCTTCCTCCCACCTCGGAGCCTTTGCATAGGCTGTTCCTTCTGCCTGGAACGTCCTTTTCTAACTCAAGTCCTAGTCATCCTCCAGCTATATCGGGGCGTCCAAAGCCGTCAGAGCCCCCCAGGCGGTCCTCAGGCCAGACCACCGGCTCTGCACCCCACAGCATCAAGCACCTCTCCTTCCGAGAAGATTACCTCAGTGTATTAACTATATTTCAAAAGCAGGTGACTCGATCAGTGTTTGCCTTTCCACAGAACAGGCCGAGTCCCAAGCACACAGACGTACTCAGCCAATATTTGTGGGATTGATGGATAAATTAACCCCCGCGATGTGATGGTGACCAAGGTACTTGCCCTCTCTGGCCCTCCATCACCAGACAAAACTGGAGTGAGTGTCTAACCATCGCTAGGCCCTTTCCCTGCCCGTAGACTCCCTGATCTCATCCAGGTGCCGGGAGAAGGAAACCTGCCTTCCAATCCCAAACCTGCCCACTCGCTGGCTGTGTGCCCCCGGGCAAGCAGATCCACCTCTCTGAGCCGCTGTTTCCTCCCTGGTAAATGCCAGGGGCTGCTCATTCGTTAGTGCACAAGTGAACTGTGTGCCAGGCCCTGTGGGGGGCGATGGTGGGGATCCGAGGAAGATGGGGGTAGGGGGCAGAAAGAAGATGGCCGTGGACCAGGTCGCTCTCCTCCCTCATTCACTCTCCTCCAGCGTCCCTGGCCTTTTGCTATTAGTCCCTGATCTTGCCAACTTAGGGCCCATCTCAGTGCCCTACACCTGAGGCCTCCCTGACTCATTTTCTTCATGTCTGCTCAAAAGTCACCTCCATATGGAGGCTTTCCTGACCTCCCATCTCAGCGTGAGAGGATGGGGGGAGGGGTGCTGTATAGAGAGAGCTATGGGTACCCAGAGGAAGGACAGGGTAACAGCCTTTAGAAATCAGGAAGACTTCCCAGGGCAGGGGAAATTTGAATGGGGTCTTGAAGGATGAGTAGGAGTTCACTGGTTAAAAAAAAAAAAAGCAGCAGGCTATTTCTAGCCTCTTCTCACCCAGAAACATCAACCCTCAACCCCTCACCCCCCTACCCCCATCCCCATCCCAGAGGCATCTTAGCTGCTCGTCTCCTGACATGTTTGTGCTGCCCTGGGTCTTTCCTGGCAGAGTTGGTTGCAAGCTCCCCACAACAGCCTCTAGGTCAGTGGTTCTCAACCTTCCTAATGCCGCGACCCTTTAATACAGTTCCTCATGTCGTGGTGACCCCCAACCATAACATTATTTTCGTTGCTACTTCATAACTGTAATTTTGCTACTATTAATGAATCGTAAAGTAAATATCTGTGTTTTCTGATGGTCTTGGGCTCTACAGCAGCGGTTCTCAACCTGATATTTACATTATCAACAGATATTTACATTACGATTCATTAAATGTATGAGGGCCGCGGCATCAGGAAGGTTGAGAACCACTGCTCTAGGAAGAGGCAGCGTTCTGATAAACTGTGCGTTGAGGAAGGAACATTCTCAGCCCAGACCTCTTCCCAACCTTTCCCTCCTGAGCCACAGGCTCCTCTGGTGGACCCGGATGTAAGCCTTCTTCACGCAAGTGTGGCTGTGAGTTTGTCAGAATAAAACAGGGACTTGCATACCAGAATTTAAGGAAATCGGGCCTGTGGGTGATTCCAGTGGAACCACAGTCCCAGTGCCTATGTCTCAATAGGGGCTTGACCTCCCTCCGGCCACAGGGACCACCTCCCCATTTCTCCCGCCTCTGAGCCTTTGCATAGGCTGTTCCTTCTGCCCGGACCTTCCTTTTCTAACTCAGTTGATCTTTACTCTTCATTTGTCTTCTCCTAACTCGTCCCCTCTGTGACAAAGCACTTCCTGTGTTCCTTTCCAAACTCAGTTTCCAGAAAAAGGCCTTTCTACAGCTTTCAGGTCACCGATACCCTGGAGGCAGGGCCGGGCTGAGACCCCCTGCGGCCCGGCCTTGGGCAGCTCAGGGCCTGGCACACTGGGTAGATGCCTCCGCTTGCTGCAAAGTGGACAGCAGAGATCACAGGTGGGCAGCCCAGCCCTCGGATAAGCTTCGTTTGAATTGATTTCAACCTTTGAAACACCAAGAACTCTGGTTTAAGAGGGGAAAGCAGCAAATTTGGCCACTCCCAGTGGGCACTGCTGAACGGAGCAAAGTGGCTGCACTTCCTCCCAACTCCCCCCCCCCCCCCCACCTCTCCCCGCTGACCTCATTCACTCCTCAATACTGGCTGCCCGCCCCCCCCCCCACCGGGCATCTGAATCTGAGCCTCCTGGTCTGCGAATCACAGTAATAAAAGCACGTGCTTAAGGGTGTCAGGCACTGAAATTCTTAACTCGTACAACAACCCTAATAGGTAGGTACCATCCTTCCACCCATTTTTTGGCAGACGGGGAAACCGAGGCACAGAGAAGTAAGGTCCCTGGCCCAAGGTCACAGAGCTCGGGCTCTGAGCCCAGGTGGTCCAGCTCGTGTCTGCACCTGTCACCACCGGCCTGGCCTGGGTGTACCCAGGAGCCTGAGGCTCTCCGCGGTGCTCCCTGGCCCCCCACCCCGCCCCCATGCTCCCAGCGGCCTCCTCACCTTTGATCTGCTCGCTGTTCCCCTGAGGGGGTCCCAAGTCCAAGAACAGCCGTGGCATCTCGGGGCCCTTCCTCTCGGGCTTGGGGGGCTCCCCGTCTCCGCTGGGTGCCGGGTCTCCTCCGGCCCTGCTGTCTGGCACCCCGGCCTCGCCCTCGGGGGCCGCCTCCGGCCTGGCCTTCGGGGGCGCCGGCTCCGGCCTCCTCGGCAGGGCCTCCGGCGGCAGAGGTGGAGGCGGCTGTGGCCTCGTGCTGTCTGCCCGTCCTGCCTTTGCGTCCACGCCGCTTGCGAGGCCGCCGCCGAGGGCCGTCCCCATGCCCACTGGGGCTCGGCCCCCACTCCCGAGGTCCAGCCTCCCAGCCCCGGGGGCTCTCGATGCCCCCCCAATCTCGGGGGCTCTCCTCTTGGTCCCCAGTTCCAACACCACGCTCCTGGGGGCTTGGCCAGTGGGGCCAGGGGCTGTCTCCCCGCCGTTCTGGGGCAAGGCCACTGTGCCGGGTGTGGGGGCTCTCTCCAGCAACGTCTCCGGGGCTGGCTCCCCTATCGTGGGGGCTGGAGCCCCACTCTCGGGCATCTTCTCCCAGGGCCCTGGGGCTCTCCAAGGCCCAGTCTCTGGCAGCCTCTCTGTGTTCCTGGGGAGTCTCGGGCCCCCATTCTCGGACACCGTCTCCTCCCTCTTTGGGGGTGTCAGCCCCCCATTCACCAGCACTGTCTCTTCTCTCTCTGGGGACCTCGGCTCCCCATTCTCCAGCATCGTCTCCTCCCTCCTTGGGGGTGTCAGCTCCCCATTCGCCAGCACTGTCTCTTCTCTCTCCAGGAACTCCGGGCCCCCATTCTCTGCCACCTTCTCCTCGATGCCGGGGGCTGTCTGCCCCCCGTTCTCCAGCACTGTCACCCCGTTCACGGGGAGGCTCAGGTCCTCGCTCGGGTTTGAGGCTGTCTTCCCGCTGCCCGGGGCTGTGGGGTCCCCGCTCGGGCCCGGGGCTTTCTCCGGGTTCCCGGGGCCTCTCCCAGCTTTCCTGGGCCCCGTGTCGCGGGAGGCCGTCGCCTTGCCCCCCAGGAGGTTCCGCGTCACGTCCTCCCGCAGGGACACCAGCAGCTGCTCGGTGCTCACTTGGACTACGAAGGTTGGCTTCTCCCGGGCCCCCGGAAGTGGGAGGGGACCCGGGTCTGGGGGCGGCCGGGGCGCTCCCGGGTCGGGGGGCTCGGGGGGAGCCCGTGGCCGAGGGACCCCTTCCTCCTCGGCTGCCCCCCCACCTGGGAAGGCTCCCTCGGGGGAAAAAGGGGTCTCGGTCTCGTAGCCGCTGTCCCCCGGCTTGGGGCCCGGAGACGACAGGCCTGAGCCGGGACTGGCCACGGCGGAAGGGGGGTCTGGGGACACGGCGGGGTCCGTGGGGGCCCGGGGAGGTGGCGGCGGGGGGGGGGGAGCGGGTGGTGGCCCCCGCCCGGGGTACTGGGGCGCCGCGGCCCCCATGAGGGGGTCCAGAAACTCGGGGGGGGCCGAGGAGGGGGGGGCCATAGGCAGGTCGGCCAGGGAGCCCCGCTCTGCCCTCAAGGACGAGTCGTCCTCCGGGGGGTGGGGACAGCCAAGAGCAGGGTGGCCCCCCCAGCCAGCGACGGCCTCGCCCCGCTCCAGCGGCAAGCAGGAGCAGGCCCCCTCCCGGCTGCACAGGGGACACGGCAGGTGGCTCCGGCGGCTGGGGCCACCCCCGAGGCTGCTGCTGTCCTCTCCCGGGGAGCTGCCCTCCTCCTCCTCTTCCTCCTCCTCCTCCTCGGCCCACGCGGCCCCCCGCTCCCCCAGCACCTCGGCAGGGTCCCCCGCCAGGGTCTCCCCCGCGCCCCGGCCCTCGGGGTCCCAGCCACTCAGGAGGAAGCTGCCCGACGCTGAGGACTGGGCCGGGAAGGGCCGGGGCGCCGGGAAGAGGGGGGAGGCCCAGGTCTCGGACACCAGCTGGGGCACCTCGGAGGGGGGCTGGGGGGCCTGGGGGGCCGGCACGCCCGTGTCCAGGGGGTCCCAGTCATTGGGGAAGAGGGGCTCGGGTGGGGAGCCATGCTCCTCCAGGCGGATGTAATACTCGCTGCTCACAGAGGGGCTGCGGGCGCTGATGACGGGCAGCACGCTGGGCGTGGACAGCGCCTCGTAGAAGGGGTTGGAGGGGTTGGCGTGGGGGGCCGGGGGCGCGGACGCTGGCTGCCAGGGCGGTGCCCCCCCACCCCGGCCGGCCCCCCGCCGCGCCTTCTCCCACAGGCACTCGAGGTTGAGGCCGCGGCTGCTCTCGGTGACCGTGAGCACGTCGTCAGGGTCGGCCCCGGGGAAGCCGTCTAACAGGGGGAACGGCGAGGAGAGGGTCCCCGGGCGGGGCGCGCTGTGGGTGGCGGGCCAGGGCCA
The DNA here is from genome assembly GCF_951640355.1 of Cnephaeus nilssonii. Taxonomy (NCBI): domain Eukaryota; kingdom Metazoa; phylum Chordata; class Mammalia; order Chiroptera; family Vespertilionidae; genus Cnephaeus; species Cnephaeus nilssonii. The sequence goes on from NC_137091.1 coordinate 44,046,769, forward strand.
GGGGAAGGGGCCATCCCGGGGCGGGGGTGGGGGTGGCGGGGGCCGTGGGGGCCGCTCGGAGAGCAGGTAGGTGAGCTGCAGCTGCAGGTCCGAGGCCGAGGGGCGCTGGGCAGGCGGCCGCCAGCAGGACTGCAGGATGTCGTACCTGGGGGAGCGGAGAGGCAGCGTGGGCAGAGCCCAGGGGGGGGGGGCACCAGGCGGGCAGAGACCCAGAGAGGGGGCCAGACACCCAGGGGGAGAGAGACAGACACCCAGGGGGAGAGAGACAGACACCCAGGGGGAGAGAGACAGACACCCAGGGGGAGACAGACAGACACCCAGGGGAAGAGGACAGGGACCCAGGGGGAGAGGACAGGGACCCAGGGGGAGAGGACAGGGACCCAGGGGGAGAGGACAGACTCCCAGGGGGAGAGAGACAGACACCCAGGGGGAGAGAGACAGACGCCCAGGGGGAGAGAGACAGACACCCAGGGGGAGATAGACAGACACCCAGGGGGAGAGGACAGGGACCCAGGGGGAGAGAGACAGACTCCCAGGGGGAGAGGACAGGGACCCAGGGGGAGAGGACAGGGACCCAGGGGGAGAGAGACAGACTCCCAGGGGGAGAGAGACAGACACCCAGGGGGAGAGAGACAGACGCCCAGGGGGAGAGGACACACACCCAGGGGGAGAGGACAGACTCCCAGGGGGAGAGAGACAGACACCCAGGGGGAGACAGACAGACTCCCAGGGGGAGAGGACAGGGACCCAGGGGGAGAGGACAGGGACCCAGGGGGAGAGGACAGACGCCCAGGGGGAGAGGACAGACGCCCAGGGGGAGAGGACAGACACCCAGGGGGAGAGGACAGACTCCCAGGGGGAGAGGACAGACGCCCAGGGGGAGAGGACAGACGCCCAGGGGGAGAGGACAGACGCCCAGGGGGAGAGGACAGACGCCCAGGGGGAGAGGACAGACACCCAGGGGGAGAGGACAGACTCCCAGGGGGAGAGGACAGAGACCCAGGGGGAGAGGACAGACGCCCAGGGGGAGAGGACAGACACCCAGGGGGAGAGGACAGAGACCCAGGGGGAGAGGACAGACGCCCAGGGGGAGAGGACAGACACCCAGGGGGAGAGGACAGACTCCCAGGGGGAGAGGACAGGGACCCAGGGGGAGAGGACAGGGACCCAGGGGGAGAGGACAGACACCCAGGGGGAGAGGACAGACACCCAGGGGGAGAGGACAGGGACCCAGGGGGAGAGGACAGGGACCCAGGGGGAGAGGACAGACGCCCAGGGGGAGAGGACAGACTCCCAGGGGGAGAGGACAGACGCCCAGGGGGAGAGGACAGAGACCCAGGGGGAGAGGACAGACGCCCAGGGGGAGAGGACAGACACCCAGGGGGAGAGGACAGACGCCCAGGGGGAGAGGACAGACACCCAGGGGGAGAGGACAGGGACCCAGGGGGAGAGGACAGACGCCCAGGGGGAGAGGACAGGGACCCAGGGGGAGAGGACAGACGCCCAGGGGGAGAGGACAGACGCCCAGGGGGAGAGGACAGACTCCCAGGGGGAGAGGACAGACGCCCAGGGGGAGAGGACAGGGACCCAGGGGGAGAGGACAGACGCCCAGGGGGAGAGGACAGACACCCAGGGGGAGAGGACAGACACCCAGGGGGAGAGGACAGGGACCCAGGGGGAGAGGACAGACGCCCAGGGGGAGAGGACAGACACCCAGGGGGAGAGGACAGACGCCCAGGGGGAGAGGACAGACTCCCAGGGGGAGAGGACACACACCCAGGGGGAGAGGACAGACGCCCAGGGGGAGAGGACAGACACCCAGGGGGAGAGGACAGACGCCCAGGGGGAGAGGACAGACGCCCAGGGGGAGAGGACAGGGACCCAGGGGGAGAGGACAGACACCCAGGGGGAGAGGACAGGGACCCAGGGGGAGAGGACAGACGCCCAGGGGGAGAGGACAGGGACCCAGGGGGAGAGGACAGACACCCAGGGGGAGAGGACAGACACCCAGGGGGAGAGGACAGACACCCAGGGGGAGAGGACAGACTCCCAGGGGGAGAGGACAGACACCCAGGGGGGGAGAGACAGACACCCAGGGGGAGATAGACAGACACCCAGGGGGAGAGGACAGACGCCCAGGGGGAGAGGACAGACTCCCAGGGGGAGAGGACACACACCCAGGGGGAGAGGACAGACGCCCAGGGGGAGAGGACAGACGCCCAGGGGGAGAGGACAGACGCCCAGGGGGAGAGGACAGACTCCCAGGGGGAGAGGACAGACACCCAGGGGGAGAGGACAGGGACCCAGGGGGAGAGGACAGACGCCCAGGGGGAGAGGACAGGGACCCAGGGGGAGAGGACAGACACCCAGGGGGAGAGGACAGACACCCAGGGGGAGAGGACAGACGCCCAGGGGGAGAGGACAGACACCCAGGGGGAGAGGACAGACACCCAGGGGGAGAGGACAGACGCCCAGGGGGAGAGGACAGGGACCCAGGGGGAGAGGACAGACTCCCAGGGGGAGAGAGACAGACTCCCAGGGGGAGAGGACAGACACCCAGGGGGGGAGGACAGACTCCCAGGGGGAGAGGACAGACTCCCAGGGGGAGAGGACAGACACCCAGGGGGGGAGAGACAGACACCCAGGGGGAGATAGACAGACACCCAGGGGGAGAGGACAGACTCCCAGGGGGAGAGGACAGACACCCAGGGGGGGAGGACAGACTCCCAGGGGGAGAGGACAGACACCCAGGGGGAGAGAGACAGACTCCCAGGGGGAGATAGACAGACACCCAGGGGGAGAGGACAGACGCCCAGGGGGAGAGGACAGACGCCCAGGGGGAGAGGACAGACGCCCAGGGGGAGAGGACAGACACCCAGGGGGAGATAGACAGACACCCAGGGGGAGATAGACAGACACCCAGGGGGAGAGGACAGACGCCCAGGGGGAGAGGACAGACGCCCAGGGGGAGAGGACAGACGCCCAGGGGGAGAGGACAGACGCCCAGGGGGAGAGGACAGACACCCAGGGGGAGAGGACAGGGACCCAGGGGGAGAGGACAGACACCCAGGGGGAGAGGACAGACGCCCAGGGGGAGAGGACAGACACCCAGGGGGAGAGGACAGACGCCCAGGGGGAGAGGACAGACGCCCAGGGGGAGAGGACAGACACCCAGGGGGAGAGGACAGACACCCAGGGGGAGAGGACAGGGACCCAGGGGGAGAGGACAGACGCCCAGGGGGAGAGGACAGGGACCCAGGGGGAGAGGACAGACTCCCAGGGGGAGAGGACAGACTCCCAGGGGGAGAGGACAGACACCCAGGGGGAGAGGACAGGGACCCAGGGGGAGAGGACAGACGCCCAGGGGGAGAGGACAGGGACCCAGGGGGAGAGGACAGACACCCAGGGGGAGAGGACAGGGACCCAGGGGGAGAGGACAGACACCCAGGGGGAGAGGACAGGGACCCAGGGGGAGAGGACAGGGACCCAGGGGGAGAGGACAGACACCCAGGGGGAGAGGACAGGGACCCAGGGGGAGAGGACAGGGACCCAGGGGGAGAGGACAGACACCCAGGGGGAGAGGACAGACACCCAGGGGGAGAGGACAGACACCCAGGGGGAGAGGACAGGGACCCAGGGGGAGAGGACAGACACCCAGGGGGAGAGGACAGGGACCCAGGGGGAGAGGACAGACACCCAGGGGGAGAGAGACAGACACCCAGGGGGAGAGGACAGGGACCCAGGGGGAGAGGACAGACACCCAGGGGGAGAGGACAGACACCCAGGGGGAGAGGACAGACACCCAGGGGGAGAGGACAGGGACCCAGGGGGAGAGGACAGACACCCAGGGGGAGAGAGACAGACACCCAGGGGGAGAGGACAGGGACCCAGGGGGAGAGGACAGACACCCAGGGGGAGAGGACAGACACCCAGGGGGAGAGGACAGGGACCCAGGGGGAGAGGACAGGGACCCAGGGGGAGAGGACAGGGACCCAGGGGGAGAGACAGATACCCAGGGGGAGAGGACAGACACCCAGGGGGAGAGGACAGACACCCAGGGGAAGAGGACAGACACCCAGGGGGAGAGGACAGACACCCAGGGGAAGAGGACAGACACCCAGGGGGAGAGGACAGACACCCAGGGGGAGAGGACAGACACCCAGGGGGAGAGGACAGACACCCAGGGGAAGAGGACAGACACCCAGGGGGAGAGGACAGACACCCAGGGGGAGAGGACAGACACCCAGGGGGAGAGGACAGACACCCAGGGGAAGAGGACAGACACCCAGGGGGAGAGGACAGGGACCCAGGGGAAGAGGACAGACACCCAGGGGGAGAGGACAGACACCCAGGGGGAGAGGACAGGGACCCAGGGGGAGAGGACAGACACCCAGGGGAAGAGGACAGACACCCAGGGGGAGAGGACAGGGACCCAGGGGAAGAGGACAGACACCCAGGGGGAGAGGACAGACACCCAGGGGAAGAGGACAGACACCCAGGGGGAGAGGACAGGGACCCAGGGGGAGAGGACAGGGACCCAGGGGGAGAGGACAGGGACCCAGGGGGAGAGGACAGACACCCAGGGGGAGAGGACAGGGACCCAGGGGGAGAGGACAGACACCCAGGGGGAGAGGACAGACACCCAGGGGGAGAGGACAGGGACCCAGGGGGAGAGGACAGGGACCCAGGGGGAGAGGACAGACACCCAGGGGGAGAGGACAGACACCCAGGGGGAGAGGACAGGGACCCAGGGGGAGAGGACAGACACCCAGGGGGAGAGGACAGACACCCAGGGGGAGAGAGACAGACACCCAGGGGGAGAGGACAGGGACCCAGGGGGAGAGGACAGACACCCAGGGGGAGAGGACAGGGACCCAGGGGGAGAGGACAGGGACCCAGGGGGAGAGGACAGGGACCCAGGGGGAGAGACAGATACCCAGGGGGAGAGGACAGACACCCAGGGGGAGAGGACAGACACCCAGGGGGAGAGGACAGACACCCAGGGGGAGAGGACAGACACCCAGGGGGAGAGGACAGGGACCCAGGGGGAGAGGACAGACACCCAGGGGGAGAGGACAGACACCCAGGGGGAGAGGACAGGGACCCAGGGGGAGAGGACAGACACCCAGGGGGAGAGGACAGACACCCAGGGGGAGAGGACAGGGACCCAGGGGGAGAGGACAGGGACCCAGGGGGAGAGGACAGACACCCAGGGGGAGAGGACAGACACCCAGGGGGAGAGGACAGGGACCCAGGGGGAGAGGACAGACACCCAGGGGGAGAGGACAGGGACCCAGGGGGAGAGGACAGACACCCAGGGGGAGAGAGACAGACACCCAGGGGGAGAGGACAGGGACCCAGGGGGAGAGGACAGACACCCAGGGGGAGAGGACAGACACCCAGGGGGAGAGGACAGGGACCCAGGGGGAGAGGACAGGGACCCAGGGGGAGAGGACAGACACCCAGGGGGAGAGAGACAGACACCCAGGGGGAGAGGACAGGGACCCAGGGGGAGAGGACAGACACCCAGGGGGAGAGGACAGACACCCAGGGGGAGAGGACAGACACCCAGGGGGAGAGGACAGGGACCCAGGGGGAGGGGACAGGGACCCAGGGGGAGGGGACAGGGACCCAGGGGGAGAGGACAGACACCCAGGGGGAGAGGACAGGGACCCAGGGGGAGAGGACAGACACCCAGGGGGAGAGGACAGACACCCAGGGGGAGAGGACAGACACCCAGGGGGAGAGGACAGACACCCAGGGGGAGAGGACAGGGACCCAGGGGGAGAGGACAGGGACCCAGGGGGAGAGAGACAGACACCCAGGGGGAGAGGACAGGGACCCAGGGGGAGAGGACAGACACCCAGGGGGAGAGGACAGACACCCAGGGGGAGAGGACAGGGACCCAGGGGGAGAGGACAGGGACCCAGGGGGAGAGGACAGGGACCCAGGGGGAGAGACAGATACCCAGGGGGAGAGGACAGACACCCAGGGGGAGAGGACAGACACCCAGGGGGAGAGGACAGACACCCAGGGGGAGAGGACAGACACCCAGGGGAAGAGGACAGACACCCAGGGGGAGAGGACAGACACCCAGGGGGAGAGGACAGACACCCAGGGGGAGAGGACAGGGACCCAGGGGGAGAGGACAGACACCCAGGGGGAGAGGACAGACACCCAGGGGGAGAGGACAGGGACCCAGGGGGAGAGGACAGGGACCCAGGGGGAGAGGACAGACACCCAGGGGGAGAGGACAGACACCCAGGGGGAGAGGACAGACACCCAGGGGGAGAGGACAGGGACCCAGGGGGAGAGGACAGGGACCCAGGGGGAGAGGACAGACACCCAGGGGGAGAGGACAGACACCCAGGGGGAGAGAGACAGACACCCAGGGGGAGAGGACAGGGACCCCAGGGGGAGAGGACAGACACCCAGGGGGAGAGGACAGACACCCAGGGGGAGAGGACAGGGACCCAGGGGGAGAGGACAGGGACCCAGGGGGAGAGACAGATACCCAGGGGGAGAGGACAGACACCCAGGGGGAGAGGACAGACACCCAGGGGGAGAGGACAGACACCCAGGGGGAGAGGACAGACACCCAGGGGGAGAGGACAGACACCCAGGGGGAGAGGACAGACACCCAGGGGGAGAGGACAGACACCCAGGGGGAGAGGACAGACACCCAGGGGGAGAGGACAGGGACCCAGGGGGAGAGGACAGACACCCAGGGGGAGAGGACAGACACCCAGGGGGAGAGGACAGACACCCAGGGGGAGAGGACAGACACCCAGGGGGAGAGGACAGACACCCAGGGGGAGAGGACAGACACCCAGGGGGAGAGGACAGGGACCCAGGGGGAGAGGACAGACACCCAGGGGGAGAGGACAGACACCCAGGGGGAGAGGACAGACACCCAGGGGGAGAGGACAGACACCCAGGGGGAGAGGACAGACACCCAGGGGGAGAGGACAGACACCCAGGGGGAGAGGACAGACACCCAGGGGGAGAGGACAGGGACCCAGGGGGAGAGGACAGACACCCAGGGGGAGAGGACAGGGACCCAGGGGGAGAGGACAGACACCCAGGGGGAGAGGACAGACACCCAGGGGGAGAGGACAGACACCCAGGGGGAGAGGACAGACACCCAGGGGGAGAGGACAGACACCCAGGGGGAGAGGACAGACACCCAGGGGGAGAGGACAGACACCCAGGGGGAGAGGACAGACACCCAGGGGGAGAGGACAGGGACCCAGGGGGAGAGGACAGACACCCAGGGGGAGAGGACAGACACCCAGGGGGAGAGGACAGACACCCAGGGGGAGAGGACAGGGACCCAGGGGGAGAGGACAGACACCCAGGGGGAGAGGACAGACACCCAGGGGGAGAGGACAGACACCCAGGGGGAGAGGACAGACACCCAGGGGGAGAGGACAGGGACCCAGGGGGAGAGGACAGACACCCAGGGGGAGAGGACAGACACCCAGGGGGAGAGGACAGACACCCAGGGGGAGAGGACAGACACCCAGGGGGAGAGGACAGACACCCAGGGGGAGAGGACAGACACCCAGGGGGAGAGGACAGACACCCAGGGGGAGAGGACAGGGACCCAGGGGGAGAGGACAGACACCCAGGGGGAGAGGACAGACACCCAGGGGGAGAGGACAGACACCCAGGGGGAGAGGACAGACACCCAGGGGGAGAGGACAGACACCCAGGGGGAGAGGACAGACACCCAGGGGGAGAGGACAGACACCCAGGGGGAGAGGACAGACACCCAGGGGGAGAGGACAGGGACCCAGGGGGAGAGGACAGACACCCAGGGGGAGAGGACAGACACCCAGGGGGAGAGGACAGACACCCAGGGGGAGAGGACAGACACCCAGGGGGAGAGGACAGACACCCAGGGGGAGAGGACAGACACCCAGGGGGAGAGGACAGACACCCAGGGGGAGAGGACAGGGACCCAGGGGGAGAGGACAGGGACCCAGGGGGAGAGGACAGACACCCAGGGGGAGAGGACAGACACCCAGGGGGAGAGGACAGACACCCAGGGGGAGAGGACAGACACCCAGGGGGAGAGGACAGACACCCAGGGGGAGAGGACAGACACCCAGGGGGAGAGGACAGACACCCAGGGGGAGAGGACAGGGACCCAGGGGGAGAGGACAGACACCCAGGGGGAGAGGACAGACACCCAGGGGGAGAGGACAGACACCCAGGGGGAGAGGACAGACACCCAGGGGGAGAGGACAGACACCCAGGGGGAGAGGACAGGGACCCAGGGGGAGAGGACAGGGACCCAGGGGGAGAGGACAGACACCCAGGGGGAGAGGACAGACACCCAGGGGGAGAGGACAGACACCCAGGGGGAGAGGACAGACACCCAGGGGGAGAGGACAGACACCCAGGGGGAGAGGACAGACACCCAGGGGGAGAGGACAGACACCCAGGGGGAGAGGACAGACACCCAGGGGGAGAGGACAGACACCCAGGGGGAGAGGACAGACACCCAGGGGGAGAGGACAGACACCCAGGGGGAGAGGACAGGGACCCAGGGGGAGAGGACAGACACCCAGGGGGAGAGGACAGACACCCAGGGGGAGAGGACAGACACCCAGGGGGAGAGGACAGACACCCAGGGGGAGAGGACAGACACCCAGGGGGAGAGGACAGACACCCAGGGGGAGAGGACAGGGACCCAGGGGGAGAGGACAGACACCCAGGGGGAGAGGACAGACACCCAGGGGGAGAGGACAGACACCCAGGGGGAGAGGACAGGGACCCAGGGGGAGAGGACAGACACCCAGGGGGAGAGGACAGACACCCAGGGGGAGAGGACAGACACCCAGGGGGAGAGGACAGACACCCAGGGGGAGAGGACAGACACCCAGGGGGAGAGGACAGGGACCCAGGGGGAGAGGACAGACACCCAGGGGGAGAGGACAGACACCCAGGGGGAGAGGACAGACACCCAGGGGGAGAGGACAGACACCCAGGGGGAGAGGACAGACACCCAGGGGGAGAGGACAGACACCCAGGGGGAGAGGACAGGGACCCAGGGGGAGAGGACAGACACCCAGGGGGAGAGGACAGACACCCAGGGGGAGAGGACAGACACCCAGGGGGAGAGGACAGGGACCCAGGGGGAGAGGACAGACACCCAGGGGAGAGGACAGACACCCAGGGGGAGAGGACAGGGACCCAGGGGGAGAGGACAGACACCCAGGGGGAGAGGACAGACACCCAGGGGGAGAGGACAGACACCCAGGGGAGAGGACAGACACCCAGGGGGAGAGGACAGACACCCAGGGGGAGAGGACAGACACCCAGGGGGAGAGGACAGACACCCAGGGGGAAGATTAAAAGGTAGAAGGACAGACACCCAGGGGGAGAGGACAGACACCCAGGGGGAGAGGACAGGGACCCAGGGGGAGAGGACAGACACCCAGGGGGAGAGGACAGACACCCAGGGGGAGAGAACAGACACCCAGGGGGAGAGGACAGACACCCAGGGGGAGAGGACAGACACCCAGGGGGAGAGGACAGACACCCAGGGGGAGAGGACAGGGACCCAGGGGGAGAGGACAGACACCCAGGGGGAGAGGACAGACACCCAGGGGGAGAGGACAGGGACCCAGGGGGAGAGGACAGACACCCAGGGGGAGAGGACAGACACCCAGGGGGAGAGGACAGACACCCAGGGGGAGAGGACAGACACCCAGGGGGAGAGGACAGACACCCAGGGGGAGAGGACAGACACCCAGGGGGAGAGGACAGACACCCAGGGGGAGAGGACAGACACCCAGGGGGAGAGGACAGACACCCAGGGGGAGAGGACAGACACCCAGGGGGAGAGGAGACAGACACCCAGGGGAAGAGGACAGACACCCAGGGGGAGAGGACAGACACCCAGGGGGAGAGGACAGACACCCAGGGGGAGAGGACAGACACCCAGGGGGAGAGGACAGGGACCCAGGGGGAGAGGACAGACGCCCAGGGGGAGAGGACAGGGACCCAGGGGGAGAGGACAGACACCCAGGGGGAGAGGACAGACACCCAGGGGGGAGAGGACAGGGACCCAGGGGGAGAGGACAGGGACCCAGGGGGAGAGGACAGGAGGGACCCAGGGGGAGGGGACAGCGAGGCCCTGTGAGGACACAGGGTTTAAAGCGGCCTTCGGGTCTGGCTGTGCGCTCCGGGGTCAGAGAAAGGCCAGCCACCGGGGCTTCTAGGGGTGAGGAGCCGGGGCTCAGACACCAGCTCCGGCGCTGACGCTCCTGCAGCAGGTGCTGGCAGAGGGGTGGGGCGTCCCTGCGCCGCTCTGGGGCGCGGCCAGCGCTGAGACTGTGGGTGGTGGGTGAGGAGCGGGGGGTCCTGGGACCGTCCGGGGCGGGGGCCCTCACCAGTAGTCCCCGTAGGGCAGCTTGAGCCTGGGCCGGGCCAGCTTGACATGCTGCTGGCGGACCACGAAGGCAAGGACCTCCTCGTCGGACAGGTGGCGGTAGGGTTGCGCCCCAAACTCAAACAGCTCCCACAGCGTCACCCCCCAGGGACCTGCAGGGAGCAGAGGGCAGCGGGAGGTCAGAGCCCCACCCCTGACCGGCCTGGGGCCTGCCCCCCTGGGCCTCGGTTTCCCCATCCGGGCACCGGGGTGACGGCTGCGCCCGGGCCTACCAGATGTTGCTCTCCCGGCTCTGGTCCACCACCATGAAGGTGCCGTGCAGCTCGCCCAGCAGCTCGGGCGCCGCCCAGCGCAGGGGGATCCACAGGCGCTCGGGGGTCAGGTAGTAGTCCTCCTGGGGGGGCCGGCAGGGTCAGGCGGGTCGGGGCAACCCCACCTCCCGCTCCCCGCCCCCACGAAGGCAGGCAGCCCCACCTTGTAGTTGCTGTGGGCCAGCCCGTAATCGCCGATGCGCACGGTGAGGTCAGAGGTCAGCAGGCAGTTGCGCAGGGCCAGGTCGCTGGGTGCCCGAGGAGGGGGCCGGGTGAGGAAGGGGCAGCCTGGGCAGCTCGCCCCCAGCCCAGATTCTGCCCGCTTCCCGGCTCCGCCCCTCCCTCGGTCCCCGCTGCCTCCAGCCCTGGTTCCTCCTGGGCCCCAAGCCCCTCCATCTCCTCTGGCCCCGCCCCGCCCCTGGCCCCGCCCATACATCTCCTCTGACCCCGCCCCTCCCCTGGACTCCGCCCCTCTCCAGGCCCCGCCCCTCCCCTCCGGTGACCCCAGCTCCCCGCCTAACTCCTCCTCTCCTCCCCTCCCGGGGCCTCACCGCCTTCCCCGAAGGAGACCCCACCCACCCCCCATCCCCCCGCTCCCGAGGCCCCGCCGGCACCTGTGCACGTAGTTGTGGGAGTGGAGGTGCGCCAGCCCCCGGGCGATCTCCAGGCCCATCCGCTGCAGCGTCCGCAGGTCGCGCGGGGGCAGCTCCGGGGACATGCCCTCTGGGGGCCGCTGGGCGCGGAGGTAGCGCTTCAGGTCCCCCTGGGAGGAAGGGCAGGGAGGCTCAGCACCGCCCCCCCCAGCAGCCACACATCCAGCCGATCCCGGCGCGCGGGGGGGGGGGGGGCGCAGCCCCTCGGAGCGGCAGGGGGGTCACAGAACAGGCCTCACTGCCGCTGGGGCTCCACCTGCAGGCGGGGTGCCCACCGGACCCCTGTGAGCGCTCGTCACACGGTGTCCCTGTGATGGTGATGTTGTTATGGCCGGAGTCCTGGGACCCTAGGCGCCCCCAGCCCCCTCACCCTCCCCTCCAGCTCCCCCCCCCCCCCGGCCCCCCTGCAGAGCCTCACCAGCTGACAGAACTCCATGATCAGCAGGAAAGGCAAGGTCTCCACGCAGACGCCCAGGCACTGCAGGACGTTGGGGTGTTGCAGGCTCCTGGGGCGGGGGGGGGGGGGGGGGGGGTGGGGGAGGGGGGGGGCTGGGTCAGGAAGCAGCCCTTCCCTCCAGCCCAGCTCCAGCCCAGCCCCAGCCCAGCCCCCCAACAAAACCAAACTGTTGTTTCAGCCTTTTCCACCTCAGTTTCCTCACCTCAGGTCTCCCCCCCACACTCACACACACACCCTCCCCATTCCCTGTCAGGACCGCCCACTGTCCCCCGGCTCCTGGGCCAGACCCCCAGGGTCCCCTGCTCCCACCTTCCTCCTCACCCCGGCCTCCTGCCCCCTGACGCGTCTCCATCCCCTCCTCTCCCCACAGCCCCAGCTCAAGCCTCCTCCTCACACCCGGGCCTCTCTGCTCAGCCTCCTCCCGGCCTCCCCTCTCTCCCTGTCCCTGTGTCCCTGACCCCACAGCTCTCCGTGCTCCCTGGCATCCCACCTGGCTGTTCCTCAGCCCTTCCCGGCTGGCCGCCCCGCCTTCCCCAGCTTCACTCTCACCCCGGGCTCCTCTCCACAAACACAGGGGCCTGCTTAGGCCCGGGCCTTTGCACGGACGGTTCCACACCCTCCCTATCGGAGTCCTCATCCCTCAGGCCGCAGCTGCAGCACCATTTGCCCAAGAAACGGCACTGACCCCCAACACTGGGGGTGCCCCTTTTTTCTCTCGGCAGCCAGTTCCACGGAGACGAGGATTTGGGGCTGTTTGTTCAGACCAGTAGGCAGGTGTTCCATAACAATGTGTGTACGAAAGGTTTACCTCGCCACGTGGCCTGGGGCCTGGGGGAGACGAAACGTCCCAGGCTTGGAGCCCAGAGCCTGGCGCCAGGCAGGTGCTCGGTGAGCTGTTTTCCCTCTGGCGCCCGGGGCGGGAGGCAGGGGCCGCTCATGCACTGCGGGGCCCAGTGCCCAGGGCCCGGCCATCCAGGGCCCGGCCATCCACGGCGGCCCGTGTTCCAACCTGCTCTGCTTGGGACAATAGCCCTCCCGTTCCTGCTTCTACCTCGGCCCCGGTATGTGCTGGGGCTTGAAAAGCGGCCCAGCGCCCGTGCCGGCGATTGGATGGCAGATGAAAAAGAAGCTGGGCTCGCTGCACACCTACTAATGTGAGCCCAGGCGGCCGCTTCTGCTACAGATCCTCCCGACACCCCTGCGGGGCAGGACACTGTTCCCCACGTGGGCCAGAGGAAATGGAGGCTCAGAGAGGCAAAGCGACTGGCCCAGGGCCACACAGCGGGGAGCGGTGGCCGAGCTGGGATTGGCCCTCAGGTCTGGCCCGCTCAGTCTCCCGAGGGCCGATGGCACTTGTGCTCAGGTGACAATAAGGACCCCGAGCCGCCGGTGTAGCCTCACCCTGCCCGCTCCAGCACAGCGTTCTGTGAAGGTGAAAACGCTCTAGGTCCGGGCTGTCTCCCGCGGCAGCCACTGCCCTGCCTGGCCACTGAGCGCTTGCACGTGGCGAGCGTCGCTGAGGAAGGGGATTTTTAACTTGATCTGATTGAACGTAAATGAGAGTCGCCCTAGGTCTAGCGGTTGCCAGCAGAAACAGGCAAATAAGCCACGAAGCCGATGAAAATTGACAAACTGGATATGTGTTATGAAGAAAACACGTGAGCTGATGTGTGGGGGGTCCCAGGGCCTGCCTTGGGTGTGTGTGTGTGTGTGTGTGTGTGTGTGTGTGTATGCGCGCGCACGTGTGCACACAGGCCTCTCTGAGTTGAGACCTAGGAGGGCGGGTCCGAGCTGGGGGTGTGAGCCAGGAGTGATATCCCAGCGGGAATGGCAAGGGTCCTGAGGCAGGAACAGGCGACAGGTGGGAGGGTCAGTGAGGAGGGTGGTTGGGGCGAGGGGTCCCGTGGCAGGAAGGGCACCGGGTCAGGCTGTGCAGGGGAGGGACTTGGTCCTGTGGGCAATAGGGAGCCATGGAGGCTTTAGAGCAAGGGAGTGACAAAGTCCAACGTCCGGGCCTTTCGGGGTAAACCCCACGTTTGAACTGTCTGACACAGGGTCTCTCTATACACAGCCCTTTCATGACAGGGCACTTATTACGGCACAAGGCACTTTCCAGTGAGCTTTTATCTAGAAGCCCTTAGCGAGGCGGGGAGACCGGCAGGGAGGGGACAGGATCCCGCCTTCTCAGACCTCCTCGTCCATGGGGGCGGGGAGGGGGGCCGGAGCTGCTCAGTGGCCACTTCGGATGCCTGCTCAGGGCGCTGGGCTGTGACTCTGACTCCACGCTTCCTCACCCACAAAGCAGGGGCCTGAGATGTACCCAGTGCTCACCGCGGGGTAACCTCTCCCCCCGCCCTGCCCTCTACATGAGACCCCTCGGGCTTCCTGGACTCACTTCCAGATGAAGATGCTGAGGTGCAGAGTGGAGAGGGCGGGCCTCTGGCTCTGCTCCTGAGCCCTCCCTTTGCCCTCTTCACCCTGCCTCTCCCACCCCCGGCTCTGTCCCGAGAAAGAGCCCGGGGCTCAGAGGGGGAAGCTCTCTTGACTGCGCGGCACAGCATGGAAGAGGTAGATCCAGGACTCGAACCCCGGTTTGACCCCACACTGTACTCCTCCCACTCCCTAAGGTTACCTCCAGGGGGCGCCCGCCCGGACACCCGGGCTCCAGGGCCCACGCCCAGCGTACCTGTAGGGCTGAGCTTCCGAGATGAACTTGCGCTGCTCCAGCGGCCCGGCGCTGGCCCGGAGCTCCTTCACCACCACCTGGGCTGGGGTGTAGTCTGAGAAAATCTCCCCCAGGATCACCTGGCCCAGGGGACCCGGGGGTCAGGGTGTGTGGTTCCCCCCGCCCCGCCCCCTCCACCCACCACAGGCTCCCAACGTCCCCTTCCTTCCAGGCCCTCCCCTCATATCCCGCCACCCTTGGCCCCCACCAGGCGCGGGGTGAGAGACTCACAGGCCCCGAGTCCGGTGGATGCAGGGACGGACGGATGGAAGGATGGACAGACGGACGCGTGGAGAGCCAGGTGGCGAGGCGGAGTGATCAATGGAGTGAGGAGGGAGGCGCTGACGGACAGATGTGGGGGGATGGGGTGGGTGGGAGTGGGTGAGAGATGGACAGAGGTGAGGGTGATGGGTGGACGGAGCGGGCAGGGGGAGGAGGCGGGGAGCAGATGGGAAGTGGTAGGAGCAGGGGGGATGGACACAAAACAGGAGTGCAACCCTGGACTGTATGGACCCCCTGCCGCCCACCCCCAGCCCACTCACCTTCCCAAACCAGCCACTCCCAATCTCTTGTAGGTAGCTGAGGTGCTGGCGGCTAAGGCCCAGGGGAGTGGTCATGTCTAGGGGGGCAGAAGGGGGAGGCCCCTGAGACTCTCTCCCCTCCCAAGTGCCCATGACACCTCCCAGCTCCGTGGAGACTGGGGGTCAAAGCAGGCACCAATCCCTCTCTTCATCGGCTGCCCCCAACATTCCAATGATGGGACCTCAGCCCTGGCTGGTTTGGCTCAGTGGATAGAGCGTCGGCCTGCGGACTGAAGGATCCCGAGTTCGATTCTGGCCAAGGGCAAATGCCTGGGTTGCAGGCCCGATCCCCAGTAGGGGGTGTGCAGGAAGCAGCCGATCAATGATTCTCTCTCATCATGGATGTTTCTATCTCTCTCTTTCCCTCTCCCTTCCTCTCTGAAATCAATAAAAATATTTTTTTAAAAAAACAACAAAGATGGGACCTCAGCCTCCTCACTGGCTGCCCACAGGTTCCAGCATCCACCCGTCCTTCCCTCTGGCACCCCAAGAGCCTATGCCGTGACTTCAGCCTGCCATCGGCGGCCTCCGAGATTGAGATCTGGGCTGCCCTCGCCGTGGATTGCCCCACCATTGATTGCTTAATCCAAAACCCAAATCTGGTTTTGCCAAGTCTGGTTTTGGATTAAGCAATTGCTTCCACCCGATGATCTCTGACCCTATCCAGGGTCAAGATCCTGGGGCCCCCACCTCCACCTTTCCCCTTGGCCACCTGGCGCCTCCAAGAGAAGATTCTCAAGACCATGGGATCCTGGACGGGGCAGGGGCAGTACCTGAATGTGAAGGCTGCGGCGCGGGCATCGGCAGGGAGACCTCGGCCAGCGGGAGAATGTAGACATCAGGCAGCGACTGTGAGGAGGAGGTCTCCTCTGCTGGGGGAGTGTACTCCCCGGAGCAATCCTCCCCTTCGGGGTTCTCAAACTCCTGGAGCCCGGAGGGGGGAGGAGGGGAGAATACAGGGCTGAGACAGGCCTGTCTCCCCACCTTTCTCATAACTGTCTTCAGTCCCAGTCCAATGTCCACCCCAAGCCTCAGGATCTGGCCATAACTTCAGGACCAAAGGTGCTCCCGGACTGACTGCTACTCTCCCGCACCCACCACCTGGGTTGGGGGGAAAGGCCTTGCTGGAGGCTTCCTCCCCACCTTGAACCCTCTCATGCACCTCACCTTAAAGCCCACATCGCCCCGTTTGCAGCACAGACAGGTGAGGAGGAGGAAGATGAAGGCCAGTAGACCGGAGCAGGAAATGAGGACCACGGCGTAGGGAGGAGCCAGAGGGGCCCGGCCCAGGGCGAATCCATCTGAGGGCACAGGGCTGGGTTGGCGTCCCCACTTCAAGCCCGTGGTTCCCCGACTCCATGCCCCCCCATCCGGGCCAGTCTTACTACAACTCCCATGACGCACTGCAACCAGCGGCCTCTTGGCAAAGGAGCCGGATGGTGCAGAGCATTGTGGGAATTGTAGTTTGGAGACTTCTCAGGTGATTGGGGGTGGGGTCCCTCCTCTCCCTCCAAGCTGGGACACCAGCACCCCCCCTCCATCACATCACCCCAGACTTGGAAGAATTCCAGTGAGGACTGAGGAAAGGAGAAAGAATAATGGAGCCTGGAGCTCCCAGAATTTACAATCTGCTCCCACGGACAGCCTCATTACCCCCTGTTTGGGGGAGAGGATGAGCCCCCAACTGCAGTCTGGGAGAAGATGCTTGCCCCATGCCGGTCCCCCTAGTTAGTAGGGGTGAGGCATGTCTCCTTTAGGGACACTTGGGGCGCACACATGTCCTCTGTCCCCAGCCCAAGCCCCGGAGAAGGGAACCCGGCAAGCCCTGGGTCTCCCCAAAGCTAGAGACAGCTTCCTGTGCTGGGTCTGCCTCAGAAATAGTCTTCCCCCCCTCGGCCCCCGCTCTCCCAGAGGCCCTGCCCTTCCCTGGCTCACTGCACACACCTGCACGCACACATGCGTGTACAAACACATGTTGCCCAAACGGACCCCCTCCCACCCAGCCCCCAGCCTTCCTCCCACAGGCCCTGCGGACAGAGGCTCCGTCTCCTGCTCCCCAGGCCCCGGCTCGGCTGCCGGAAGACATGCACACAGGTGATGGGGCCAGAGCCCCACGGACAGACCCTTGGGCAGCCGGGGTGGGGGTGGGGGCCGCCGGATGGCCCGACAGACTCACCGGGGTGGGCCGGGGACGCCAGGCAGCCGGAGGCGGAGACGGCCGCGAGGAAGATGAAGGCTCCAGGGGCAGGCATCTTGTCGGTGATGGAAGGGAAGTGGAGGTGGTGGCGGCTGGGGAGGAGGGGGGGCGGGCCCTCAGCCCCCAGCCATGGGGACCCGCGCGACCCTGGCCTCCCCCCGCCTAGGAGAGGGGCAAGAGACGCAGGACAGGGGGAGGGAGGGGCTGCTTTCTGGCTCAGGTACCCCCCTCCCCCTCTGTGAAGGGACAGACAGATGAAGGGATGGAGAGGAGGACAGAGGAGAGGAGCTGGGGAGCCGGGGTTGCTGGGGTGGGGGGGAGAGGGTAGGATGGGAGGGGGGAGAATAAGGGCCCCGCCCCCGAGGGCAGCCAGGATTGGGGGAGCGGAGAGCCTGTCAGAGGAAGGGTGGGAGGAGGGAGGATGGAGGGAGGATGGAGCGTCGTCATGGCAACTGGCTCCCCAGTAGCATTGGCTGCCAGGAGGGAGGGGAGGGAGAGGGACGGACAGGGACCAGCAGACCCTTGGGGTGGGGGTTGCAGGGCCCGCTGTGCCTGTCCTGGACAGCACTGTGACATGTCACCAGCATGGACACGTGTGCCCCACGCCAAGATGCAGATGTCAGGCAGGCATACGCAGCCCACACATGGCTGACACACGTTGCAGAGACCCTCATAGACAAGCACATCACATACAAAGGTGGACAGCCGTCGGCAGACGGGGACACGAACACGTCACACACAAAGACGCAGGGATAAGGGGCTGCGTTGGGGACACAGCAGGCTGGCCCTCAGCACGGATGCACCCAGCCACGCAGGAATGGCAAAGCACCACAAAGACCCACGCATGCCACAGACGAAGTAGAGCTCAGAATACACAGATGCGTATGCCACAGACAAAGATCCACGCGGACACCACGGGGACATACCGAGGCACACGTTCACAGACACGCATCCCACAGGCAAATGGGCAACAAAGAACACCCACAGACACAGCGTCACACACACAGAGACACACAAGCATCACTTTCAGAGACATGTAAACACATGACATGCACTAACACAGACACACACCACATGCCCAAATATACACGGATACACAGCAGATACATGGAGAGATAAGCAAATCACATTCACGAATACACACACAACACATGTACACATAGAGACACAAGTATATAAAAGATACACATCTCTCACATAAGACCTACATTTCACTCACCCAAATACACAAACATCACAGACACACACACATGAGGAGAGGCACAACTCATACACGGTTAAAAACACACACACAACACAACACAGATACATACAGAAACACAGCAGAGGCACAGACATCGAATACAGAGACGCATGTAGGTAGACACTTCACAAACACACACACATTTCATACAAGGTTACAAAAGCCACATTACCCCGCCACAGTCACACATCACACATGGGCACGTATAACACATACCACGGTGCAAAACACATACGAAGACACACACAGAGGAGATTACACAGCCACAGACGCTTCCCTCACACAAAAGATACATAATCACAGTTTATTTCATATATTTATTCTTTTGAGCATTTCCTCTGCGCCGGGCATTGTTCTCTGCGCCGTACACGTGTTACCTTTTATTCCTCACAGCAGCCCGCTGAGGCAGGTACTTTAATCGCCCCCATTATCGCCCCCATCGCACAGATGAGGAAACTGAGGCACGGCGAGGCACACAGTCAGGAAGTGGCAGAATGGGGACTGGAACTCGGTGCGTGAGGGACACACACAACACAGACAAGGACGCACACATCACGTGCCAGGCCGCCGCCGTCTCGGGGCCACACCGCGCCCCACAGCACCCCGAGCCGCAGACACACCGCAAGCACGGACTCCCCCGCTGCGCGCGGACGTCTCCGTGGCCGGTGGGCACCTGCGAAGCGTCCCTCCGGCCCGGCGCCGCGCTTCCCAGACGCAGCCTCACTGCACCCCGCGGAGGCGACTCACACACCAGCCCCCAGCGCGGCCCGCTGCCTCCCCGCTCGCGTGCGGGACGCGCAGCCCAGGCCTCTCCACGCACTCAGGGCTGGCGGCTCACAAACCCCGCAGTGCGCAGCCCTCCGCATTAGGGACCCCATGGGAGGGGCGGGAGCTGCGGGGGTCTCATTAGAGAAACTGAAGCAGGTTCAGTGCTCGAGGAGGGCGGGGAGAGGGGGGGATTGACCATTACGCACGCAGAGAGAACGGAATTAGGGGGCTGGGGTAGCAAATGTGCAATGATCTGACCCCTTGGCTGAAGGGCAAAGAACCTGGAGGAAGCAGGGGCTTATGGGAAGTGTAGTCCCAGCCCTGGCTCTTGTGGGAAATGTAGTTTTTTTAAAAAATACATTTTTGCCCCAGCTGGTTTGGCTCAGTGGATAGAGACTCAGCCTGCGGACTGAAGGGTCCCAGGTTCGATTCAGGTCAAGGGCAGGTAACTTGGTTGCGGGCACATTCCCAGTGGTGGGTGTGCAGGAGGCAGCAGATCGATGTTTCTAACTATCCCTCTCCCTTCCTCGCTGTAAAAAATCAATAAAATATTTATTTTTAAAAATTTAATTTAATAAATAAAATGATAGTCAGACTTCTGCCCAATTATATATATATTAATTTCAGAGAGGAAGGAAGAGGGAGAGAGAGAGATAGAAACATCAATGATGAGAGAGAATCATTGACTGGCTGCCTCCTGCATGCCCCCCACTGGGGATCAAGCCTACAACCCGGGCCTGTGCCCTTGACCGGAATTGAACTTGAGACCCTTTAGTCCGCCGGTCCACGCTCTATCCACTGAGCCAAACGGGGTAGGGAAATGTAGTTTTGGTTCATCCAAAAGGGAGACTCGGGTTAAGCACTTCCCAGGGAGGCCGAAGCGGCTGGAGGAGGGTAAGAGGAGCCGGAGCCCGCCGCTGAGGCCTGTGAAATGGTGTGGGCAGGATTCCTGAGTCCCAGGGAGCGGCACAGGCGGGGTTGCAGTCCTAACTCTGTCCCTGGCTCGCTATGTGTTCATTATTCACTCAGCAAACATTTATTAAACGCCTACTATGTGCTCAGCCAGGCCCTATGCCAGAAGCTGGGGTGCAGCAGGGAACAGTCAAACCAGTTCCCTGCCCTCCCTGGGGTCGGGGTGTCACAGGGGCTCCGGGAATGCCCGCTAGAGTTTTTCAAACTATGAGCAGTGAGCATGGCTGAGGTGTGACTTCAAGCTTGTGGGCTGCGACCATATTTTTGGAATAATAAACTAGAACAAACTAAGCAAATTCGCTGTAGGGGAAATGTCCACGTACGGGAACTTTTTTTTTTTTTTCCAGTATGGAACGGTTCACGAATTTGCGTGTCATCCTTGCGCAGGGGCCAATCTTCTCTGTATCTTTCCAGTTTTAGTATGTGTGCTGCCGAAGCAAGCACGGGACTTTTATTCCTGACGGGTCCCTTCTGTGTTCTGGGGGCTTTTTAGACTTTCAATAAGGCCATAGGAACATATATTGTATATTCTGAGGAGCCCGAGTGTGGCCTGGGACAGCCTGCATGGCATCCAACACTTTAATATTCCTGTGGTGCAATCTATGGGCAGGGGGATAAAACATTTAAGACTAAAAAAAAAAAACAACCACAAAATGTAAGACTGTGTGCCTGTTTAGGTCAAGTTCCACCTCCGGACTTATGATTAAACTCTCTGTTCCCACAGACTCATAGATTTAGAGAACAGATAGATGGTTGCCAGAGGGGCGGGGGTTGGGGGACTGGGTGGAGGTGTTAGACCCCCCCAGAGCAAGGAGATGGACCAGGTACAGAGACTCCCCAGGGCAGAAAGCCCTGGTTGCCTAGCAAGGGGCAAAACTGGGAAAACAAGAACCTCACCCCCAGGGTAACCTGTCCCCCCCTAGCACATCGCTGGTCATGTGGATCGGACCCCTGACCTTTCCTCCCTAAAGATCACATCTAGGCCTCAGCTGTATTTCAGCTCCAGGCCCAGAAAAGCAGCAAAACCAGGCAGGGGAGGCCTTGGCTGCCTCAGGACCGGCTGCATTAACGAATGCCCCCTTGCCCCGGAGAGCACACACCTGGAAAGCGGATGATGCTCTCTTAGACCTCCCCTCAGATTTCCACCCACAAGAGAAAGATAACTCGGCTCAGGACCCAGGACCCAGTGTCCGCTCTCCCTCCAAGGAGCACGCCCATGCCGCTCCCCAACTGGCACGCATCCCCCAACCTCTAAGGCAGCAGTTGGCAAACTCATTAGTCAATAGAGCCAAATATCAACAGTACAACCATTGAAATTTCTTTTGAGAGCCAAATTTTTTTAAAAACTTAAACTATATAGGTAGGTACATTGTTTTTTGTCTGTTTGTTTGTTTAATATATTTTATTGACTTTTTACAGAGAGGAAGGGAGAGGAATAGAGAGTTAGAAACATCGATGGCCCTGACCGGTTTGGCTCAGTGGATAGAGCTTCGGCCTGCGGACTGAAGGGTCCCGGGTTCAATTCCGGTCAAGGGCATGGACCTTGGTTGCGGGCACATCCCCAGTAGGGGGCGTGCAGGAGGCAGCTGATGGATGTTTCTCTCTCATCGATGTTTCTGACTCTCTATCCCTCTCCCTCCCTCTCTGTAAAAAATCAATAAAATATATTTAAAAAAAAAAAGAAACATCGATGAGAGAGAAACATCGATCAGCCGCCTCCTGCACACCCCCCACTGGGGATGTGCCCGCAACCAAGGTCCATGCCCTTGACCGGAATCGAACCCGGGACCCTTCAGTCCGCAGGCTGATGCTCTATCCACTGAGCCAAACCAGTTAGGGCGGTACATTGTTATTAACTTAATTAGGGTACTCCTAAGCTGGCCTTTGCTAAAAACTCAAGGGGCCAAAGAGCCACATGTGGCTGGAGAGCCGCAGTTTGCCGACCACGGCTCTAAGGGACCCCATAAGACTTGCAACCAGGGGAGCAACCGGCATTGGCGGCTCACCCTGGGCTAACCCGCGGAACCTGTCTCCAAGGCCCCCTTTTCTCCATGTAGTCCTTCCCTTGGGACATCCCCATCTCCCATCCCCTTTTCCTAAAACAAATGCAAATTTTTTTAAATCACCATCTGAGATGGCTATTTAGGCGCACCACCGACTTTGACCTTTCAGAAGAGATTAAGAAGCACAAATTGGTAGCGTCAACCATTGGCACCAATTCAACACCAACAGGAATCCCCAGTTGGGGGAACAGTGAAGGAAGAAACTTCATTCTGTGCAAAACAGCTCAACTGTGATCCAGCACAGAGGTGAGGACAGCGCCCGCTGGTGACACAGCAGGGCTGGGAGGCAGCCCTGGGTCCCTCTCCAGCTAGACATGCCCCTCTCTGCCCCACTTCGGTGTTTCAGCTCAGGCAGGGAGACACGGTCTCCCGTGGAAGGGGGAAAGGCTCTCTGAGAGCCGCAGGGGAGCTGGCTTATAAGGGAAGAAGTCCCTGCTCCTGGTCCTGATTGGTCTGTCTGCATGCAAATGAGGACTACAAATTATCACGGTTTGATTGGCCCAAAAGGTCACAATGGAGCTGCTCTGATTGGTCAGTGAAGATGTTGACGGGGATATAGCGGCTCAGTCCACACTGAGTGGGAAAAGCCTATTGGTTGAAATAGCATTCCAGGAACTGGCTGGCCCACAAGGCAGAACACAGTGCAGGCTGCAGGCAGTTCAGGGCTAGCCTCTCCCTGAAGCACAGTTTGCCCGAGAGGCCCTGGTGCAGAAATGGCTGCTCGGCTCTTTCTTTTTTCTTTTTTTTTAAATAATATATATCTTACTGATTTTTTACAGAGAGGAAGGGAGAGAGTTAGAAACATCGATGAGAGAGAAACAACCATCAGCTGCCTCCTGCACACCTCCTACTGGGGATGTGCCCGCAACCAAGGCACATGCCCTTGACCGGAATCGAACCTGGGACCTTTCACTGCGCAGGCCGACGCTCTATCCACTGAGCCAAACCGGTTAGGGCTCGGCTCTGTTTTTTAAATTTGAGCCCAGTTAGCCACCAGGAGCCCTTCTTAGTAGGTATCTTCTTTCTCAGGGTCCACATTAGTCACAAAATAGTCACAGGGATGTAAAAACAGGGAATATAGTCAATCATGTTGTGATAATTATGTATGGCAGCAGGTGGGTACTGGAAATGTTGGGGGGGGGGTGCACTTTGTAAAATATATGAGTGTCTAACCTACGATGACCAGATGTCCCGCTTTTGGTGGGACAGTCCCGATTTTTAACAATTTGTCCCGCGTCCCGCGGCGTTTTAAAAAAGTCCTGATTTTTGGAAAGAACGCACGACAAGCTAGGGAACGGCAGGAGAACAGGAAGGGAATATACGGTTTTTGGCGGCCATGTGGCTGTTTAGCCAGGATATGAGTTTTATATTATTTTTGTTAATTTTATAATGTTAAACTTTAATAATAACAAATAATTGTGGAGAACTGATTATCGAGAACTGCTTATCAAAGTTCGCATTGTTGATCAGTTGTTACAATTCGACCACCATTGTTTGGACTTAATGAACAATGGCATTTTTTGGGATTGGCAATGATGAAAACATTTTGTAACTGTCTCTCAGACGATACACATTGTATTGCATGCTAGTAAGCTAGTTAAACAAGTGATGTCATTACAAATCAGCTATTCAGATAATTTAGGTAAGTAATTTATTTATTTATTTCATAAATACATATTTATTTATTTCATAAATACATAAATTTTCTTGAATTTAGCAAACAGTACTCGTATTATTTATATTTTATAGTGGCGGCAAAAAGTCTAGCGCCGGCCTTGAAAGTGACACTTACGACTTACGTTACGGCAAATTCAGAGGAAAAATAATACAAGTTAGTATTGTTATTATTTAGAAAGAAATATAGGATTAAAATAATTTTTAAAATATAGTTACTTTATAACAATCAAATTAATTTAATTTATAAACTAACAATAAAATATGTTCATGTAATTATGTACTTACTTTCTGTGTTTTTAAGCAATATGTATATAATAATTTATAATATAATTTTAAATTATTTTTTTTAGATTTTTAACTAATGAGTAAGAAAAGAGGATGCAAATTCAACAATGATCTAAGAAGTGAATTTCCTTTTATTAAAAAAAACAAAAGCGATTACAATATAGACCAAATTTTTAATCAAGAACCCCCCACTCCCGCCCCAGGCCGAAACCGGTTTGGCTCAGTGGATAGAGCTTAGGCCTGTGGACTCAAGGGTCCCAGGTTTGATTCCGGTCAAGGGCATGTACCTTGGTTGCGGGCACATCCCCAGTAGGGGGTGTGCAAGAGGCAGCTGATCGATGTTTCTCTCTCATTTATGTTTCTAACTCTCTATCCCTCTCTTCCTCTCTGATTTAAAAAATCAATAAAATATATTAAAAAAAAAAAAAGAGCCCCCCGCCCCCCGCCCCCAGGTCAATGGTGTCCCGCTTTACCAATGTTAAAATCTGGTCACCTTAGTCTAACCATATGCTGTATACCTGAAACTAGTAAAAATTAATATTGAGTAAAAACTGTAATTGAAAAAAATAAAAAATAACCTTTTTGTTTTTGGAGCTTTATTGATTTAAAAACAGTGGAACTGCCTGTCAGTGGGTTTTCAAAGTATGGTTCAGGGTCCCCTAGGGGACTCTAGACCCTGTCATATTATTTGAGGGGTCAGAATTATTTTCTTCTTCTTTTTTTTTTAATATATTTTTTTATTGATTTCAGAGAGGAAGGGAGAGGGAGAGAAAGATAGAAACATCAATGATGAGAGCGAATCATGGATTGGCTGCCTCCTGCACGCCCCCCACTGGGGATGGAGCCCACAACCCAGGCATGTGCCCTGACTGGCAATCGAACTGTGACCTCCTGGTTCACAGGTCGATGCTCAACCACTGAGCCACGCCAGCCGGGCAGAATTATTTTCATACTAACACTGAGACGTTACCTGTCTTTTTCATTCTCATTCTGTCATGAGTGCGCACTGGAATTTTCCAGAAGCTACACAGCGTGCAGCATGGTGACTAACACAGAAGCAGCTACAAGGGATCCAGCTGTCTTCTATTGAGCCAGACAGGAAAGAGATTTGCAAAATGGTTTTTAAAAATGCCACTCTGATCACTACATTTTTGGTCTGGAAAGATTATTTTGATTAAGATTGTTTTAAATGTTAACTGCAATGAGCTTGTTATTGTTATTTTATAAATTTTAATGAAGTCTTTATTGTTGAAAGTATTACATGTCCCCTTTCCCCCCCATTAACCCCTTCTAGCCTGCCCCATCCCCCCCCCCACCAGGCCTTCACCCCGCCCCCCACCCCGCCCCAGGCTTTCAAGACCCTATTGTCTGTGTCCATGGGTTATGCATATATGCATACAGTTCTTTGGTGGTCACTTCCACCCACCCACCCTCCCTCTCAGAGGCCTTCCCTCTGAGATTCCGCAGTCTGTTCTGTGCTTCTATGTCTCTGGATCTATTTTGTTCATCGGTTTACTTATTTTTATTTTTTAAAATATATTTTATTGATTTTTTACAGAGAGGAAGGGAGAGGCTTAGAGAGTTAGAAACATTGATGAGAGAGGAACATCAATCAGCTGCCTCCTGCACACCCCCTACTGGGGATGTGCCCGCAACCAAGGTACATGCCCTTGACTGGAACCGAACCTGGGACCCTTCAGTCTGCAGGCTGATGATCTATCCACTGAACCAAGCTGGCCAGGGCTCCTTTATTTCTTAAAATACGTTTTTATTGATTTTTGTGTGTTTGTTTTAGAGAGAGAGAGAGGAAGGGAGCGGGATAGAGAGATAGAAACATCGATGAGAGAGAAACATCAGTTGCCTGCCTTCTGCACATCCCCTACTGAGGATCAAGCCCACAACCTGGGCATGTGCCCTGACCGGGAATTGAACCGACAACCTCTTGGTTCATAGGTCAACACTAAACCGCTGAACCACACCAGGCAGGCCCTCGCCTCCTTTATGTTGAAGCGCAAATGTCACCTCCTCCATGAAGCCCTCCTGATTACCTTGTTAACAACCGCATCCCCACCGCCCTCTCCCCTTCGGGACCCCTCTTTCCTCTCCATCGCCACGGGACACGTTAGAGCTTCCGCCCCTCCGCTGTGGCTGTTGCCATCCCTCCCAGTAGAGCCCCCTAAGGACCCAGTCCTGCTTCTCCGTCCCCTGCCCTCTTCCCAGCGCCTTCTAGAGTTCCGGGCACGAGAAGTATTTGCTGAACGAAGGAAGGGATCCGAGGCCACGGCCTGTGGGTGCATTTGCTGCTGGATGGCAGCCAGGGCCCCGCCCCAGGCACTCAGGGCCGCCCACTTGGCAGGAGCTGCTGGTGTTTGGGAGAAGGACAGGACAGAGCGGGGTGTCGTGGGCATGCCGGGGGCACACCCCAGGCTTCCGGAGGAGCTGGGGCCACTGGGGCTCGGCTGTGAGGGACCAGGGGAGGCTGAGTCCGGGGGTGGGGAGTGGAGAAGGGAGAAGGGAGGCATTCCAGGCCCCGGGGATGGAGCACAAAGGCCTGGAGGTGAGAGACAGCGTGGGGTATCCAGGCAACTCCCCCTGCCCCACCCCCTGCCTCTCCAGCCCAGTGGCTTGGGCCCAAACCTTACAGTCATCGCCGGCTCCTGTTCTGTTCCCACACCCCCACATCCCGCTGTCAGCTGCTTCTCACCACCTCTGCCCCCCTCGCTGCTGGGACTGGGGCGGCCGCCTCCTCTAGGGCCTCCCTGCGGGTCACACTCACACACCCCTCTCGCCCTGGCTGGTGCTCAGTGGTTAGAGCGCCGTCCCCATACACCCAGGTTGCAGGTTCAATCCCCCGCTCAGGGCACACCCAGGAATCCACCGATGAATGCATCCATGAGTGCAACAGCAAATCGATGTTTCCCTCTTCATTCCTCTTCCTCTAAAATCAGTCAATAAAAACAAAACAACGGAAAACACCCCCTCTGGTCTCTGCCTCTTGTTGCCAAAGCAACCAGGAAAGCCTTTCAGCAGCTCTGTCAGGCACACCCTCCCCTGCCCCAGCATCACGGCTCCCGCTCCCTGCCCTTCTGTGGCCCAGAGGCCCTCAGTGCTTGCTGCTCACTACTTCTCCGCCTCCTCTCCGGCCCTCTCCCCCCTCCCCCCCCCCCCCCCCCCCCGCAGGCTTCCTTCCTGTTCCTTGAACACGCTGTGTGAGCCGGAGCCTGCCCTAGGGAATGCCCCTCCCTGTCCCGTCCCCCCCACCCCCCCCCCACCGGGCTGACCTCGGGCTGCACGCAGGCCTCTGCCAGGGGTGACCTTCTGCAGCCTCCCCGGCCGCCGACCAAGCTGCAGCCCCGCGTCCTGGCTTCTCCAGGCCCTTAGCCGCCGCGTTTTACTACACCAAAAAATTCATTATATTTTTGCCAATCCAAAAAAAAAAAAAAAAAAAAATCCCTCTCTGAAATCAATAAAAATATATTAAAATAAAAAAAGCTCCGGGGACCTACTGTACACCAGAGTGGCTTTAGTGAAGTCTGGCATTGCAGCAATTTTCCAGATGTGTGCTGCAAGAACTTTCAGAACAAACAAACAAGAAAGGGTTAATTCCCACCGGACAGCTATTGTTGTGTTGGCTGTGGTCATTTTTTTATTTGACAATCTCCATGAAAGAGGTCAGTGTCCCTGACTGAGGAGTCAGACAGTGCATGTTCTGAAAGTTCTTTTAATATATTGTTATTGATTTCAGAGAGGAAGGGAGAGAGAGAGAGCGATAGAAACATCAATGATGAGAATCATTGATCGGCTGCCTCCTGCTCGCCCCCTAATGGGGATTTGGGGATCGAGCCTGCAACCCGGGCATGTGCCCTTGATTGGAATCGCACGTGGGACCCTTCAGTCCCCAGTCCAATGCTCTATCCACTGAGCCAAACCAGCTAGGGCTCCCCGGAGCTTTTTAAAGAAGGAAGTGTTCACCCTGGCCAGGTAGCTCAGCTGGTTAGAGCATGGTCCTGATACACCAAGTTTGTGAGTTCGATCCCCAGTCAGGGCACACAGCA
The DNA here is from genome assembly GCF_951640355.1 of Cnephaeus nilssonii. Taxonomy (NCBI): domain Eukaryota; kingdom Metazoa; phylum Chordata; class Mammalia; order Chiroptera; family Vespertilionidae; genus Cnephaeus; species Cnephaeus nilssonii. The sequence continues at coordinate 44,075,158 of NC_137091.1, forward strand.
GAAACAACCAATGAATGCATAAATAAGTGGAACAACAAATCTCAATATCGTATCCTCCCCCCTTTACTTACTTACTTAATTTATTTTTTAAATATATTTTATTGATTTTTTTACAGAGAAGAAGGGAGAGGGATAGAGAGTTAAAAACATCGATGAGAGAGAAACATTGATCAGCTGCCTCCTGCACACTCCCCACTGGGGATGTGCCCGCAACCAAGGTACATGCCCTTGACCGGAATCGAACCTGGGACCCTTGAGTCCGCAGGCTGACGCTCTATCCACTGAGCCAAACCGGTTAGGGCTATTTTCACTCTTAATGTGGCGTACAGGGAGATATTAGAATAAGTTTAATAAATTTATCAGTCATTGTTTTTATCAGTGTTGTTTTTATATCATTTTTTGTTGTTTTTATATCATGTTTTTGTTGTTTTTATGTTATATCATGTTGTTATTATTTATTTATTAATCAACTTATATATTATTTTCGTATACATTTTACTATTTTTTTTTCATCTCTGACACTTCTACTATAGAGAAAGGGTGAATAGTGATATTAAAACATTTCTTCTAATTAACTTCCTTTCAATGTGCACGAATCCGTGCACTGGGCCACTAGTTATAAGTAAATGTAATTGCGTAAGAGACTACACCAAGACGCACCAAGCCGCGAAACACCAGGCAGGGACTGGCAAAGGTTGTTTTGGGGGTGCCTGCGGCAAGATGGGACCAACACCCCATGACCCTCATATCATCCAGCCCGTTGGTGACCCTCAACTCAGCTTTCAACGCGGTGGCCGCGATGCTCCCCGCGGGCCGGCGCCCTTCCTCACAGCCCTGGGGGACCTCGGGGACCTCGGGGACCGCGCTCCTCTGCTCCCTGTGACCTGGCCGCCCCCGTGGTCCCCACGTCACCTTCCGCCCGGTGCCCGCCTGTGTGCACACCTGCTAATGGTTTAAGCGAGACAAGGAGTCTTCCCTCTCTGAACGCAGACGCGTGGGTTTATTGGCCGTCAGCGCCCAGGGAGACGAGGAGCCGGCCTGTTTACGAGCCTCCGTGGGTTTAACGGGTTCTCAGCTGCAAGATCTGGCCATGACCTGACAGAGGCGCGTGCAGAACACAGGGCCTGGCCTATCCATTTAAGTTATTGATTTCCTTCTTGTAGAGAGACAGGAAAGGAGAGAAGGATTTGTTGTGCCACTCACTTAGGCATTCGTGGGTTGACTCTTTTTTTTTTTTTTTTTTTTTTTTTGCTGGGGACAGTGAGAGAAGGAAGGGGCTCGGATAACAGGAGAGGGACTAGGTGGGGAAGTGAGCCGGGCTGGGCTGCTTTGGTTCGCTAACAAGTCGGAAAAAGGGGACGTTGGGGACAAGTTCAGGGGGTTTGCCCGGGACGAGCTGCTGGTGCTCATTGCTGCCCTGGTTGCAAGCCTGCTGGGTCCCTTTGAGTTTAAAAGATGCAGGCCTCTGGGGAGAGAAGGGGGGGAGGCGGAGGGGAAAGCTTGGGTGTGCTCCCAGGAGCCATTGGTTGATTCTTGTGTGTGTCCATACCAGGGGGTCGAACCGAAACCTTGGCGTATTGGGACCATGCTCTAACCACTGAACTACCTGACCAGGGCTGCCTTTTTTTTTTTTTTTTTAGTCTGGGTGCTGGATAATTGGTGTGTCCATTTGAAATGAACTCATCAAGCTGTCTGCTTCTGAAATGTGTTCTCATATATACACAGACACACACATTGGAGTCCAATAAAAACTTTAAAAAATGTTATTGCCAGGGAAGCAAATTATCAAATAAGGTAACTAATTAGTGTCTCCGACTTTTTAGAAACAGAATTAAATTGCATGGTGCTTATGAACCTGGGTATTTGAATCCCTGTTGGGCAACCAAGGCTGTGTGATTTGGGGCAAGTAACTTAACCTCTCTGACCCTCAATTTGTACATCTATGAAATGAAGATGCCAGCTACCGGGCAAAACTGCCTAAGATTAAAGAGAGTAAAGCATTTAGCAGAATATTTGTCACAGAACAGGTGTTCAATACATAATATGACTGTCATTTTTTAAAATATGTTTCTATTGATATCAACTGACTCCTGCAGGCCCCCTACTGGGGCTTAAGCCCGAAACCCGGGGCAGGGGCCCTGACTGGGAATAGAACCAGGGACCTCTCGGTCCATGGGGTGATGCTCAACCAACTGAACCACATCAGCCAGGGCGTATCATTTTTACCATCAATACGATACATTAAAAAATAGACAAAGATTATGAACACATAAGTCACAAGACGGAACTACAGTGGATTACAGACGTGTGGAAACGCATTTGTTCTCATTACTAACTCTCTCTTTATTTTAAGGATTTCTTTTTTAATATATATATTTTTATTGATTTCAGAGAGGAAGGGAGAGGGAGAGAGAGAGACAAAAACATCAATGATGAGAGAGAATCATTGATCGGCTGCCTCCTGCACGCGGAAATGGATAGAGCATTGGCCTTGCGGATGGAAGGATCCCAGGTTCTAGTCCTGCAAGGGCGCATGCCCAGGTTGTGGGCTCCATCCCCAGTGTGGGGCGTGCAGGAGGCAGCTGATCAATGATTCTCATCATTGATGTTTCTATCTTTCTTCCTCTCTGAACTCAATTAAAAAATATTTTTTAAATATTTTTTATTTATTTTTTACAGAGAGGAAGGGAGAGGGATAGAGAGCTAGAAACACCAATGAGAGAGAAACATCCACCAGCTGCCTCCTGCACACCCCCCACTGGGGATGTGCCCGCAACCAAGGTACATGCCCTTGACCGGAATCGAACCTGGGACCCTTCAGTCCGCAGACCGATGCTCTATCCACTGAGCCAAACCGGTCTCATAATTGTTAAGTCCAAAAAAAAAAGTAACGGGGAAACATGTTTATGACATAGGAAGTAAAAATAAGCAGGGCCCCGGCCAGGTGGCTCAGTCGGGTGGAGTGTCCTCCCGTATACAAATTAGAAAAAGGTTTTCAAGCCGAAACCGGTTTGGCTCAGTGGATAGAGCATCGGTCTGCGGACTGAAAGGTCCCAGGTTCGATTCCGGTCAAGGGCATGTACCTTGGTTGCGGGCACATCCCCAGTAGGGGGCGTGCAGAAGACAGCTGGTCGATGTTTCTCTCTCATCGATGTTTCTAGCTCTCTATCCCTCTCTCTTCCTCTCTGTAGAAAATTAATAAAATATATTTTAAAAATAAAAATAAAAGAAGGTTTCAGGTTTGATTCCCCATCAGGGCACACACCTAGCTTTCCAGTGTGATCCTCACTTGGGGCGTGTACAGGAAGCAGCTGGTCAATGTTTCCCTCTCTCTCTCTCTCTCTCTCTCTTCTGCTCTCTCTAAAATCAATAAAAACTTGTCCTCAGGAGAGGATTAAGAAAATAATGACAAGCAGGACCTAGAAGTGCTGTGCAATGTACTACTGTCAACAAGAAATGGAAAACTATAATTTTTAAATTATTAGGACCCATAGCAAATAATGGTGATTGGCTGCACGCTCCCCACTGGAGCCCACAACCCAGGTAGGTACCCTTGGCCAGAATCGGACCTGGGACCCTTCAGTCCGCAGGCCAACGCTCTATCCACTGCGCCACACCGGCTGGGGCTGTCTTTGGCTTATCAGAGCTGCCAAGCTCTCCACCAGCACCGGTGGGACTGGGGGGAGCACGGCGAAGGGAAATCACCTGCAGGCTGAAGAGCGCACGTCCTCTCACCGGGCGGGGACTCCGCTCTGGAGGCGGGGAATGGAGCCAAGACGCACACACGGTTATCCCAGTGGGAACCCCAGTGGGAACCCCAGTGGGAACCCCAGTGGGACCGGCGCGAACGCCCCACAGCGGGGCCTGGGGACGGAAATCGCAGGCCCCGAGACTCCCAGGCGGGCGGGCGGGCGGGCGTGGAGGGTTATGAAGAGCGTGAGGCACCTTGGCGAGTGCTTATTTGTGCTTCAAATCATGTGTAAAACCACAGGGTATCAAATGGCACGCGCTGCCACCTCCTCCGTGCATGTTTGAGTGTGTCTATGTGTGAATACTACATATAGCGTGTAGATGTACATAATCTCCTGTTATACATGTACCCCCAGAGAGAGGAGAATACACATACATAACACAGAGGGGGTTTTATACACACAGGGGAATAAATAGATGCATATATACTTATATACATACTGTATGTCAATGTGAAATATGCATGTGAAATTGGGGCGGGGTCCCTGCCCGGTTTGGCTCAGTGGATAGAGCATCGGCCTGCGGACTGGAAGGTCCCAGGTTCGATTCCGGTCAAGGGCATGTACCTTGGTTGCGGGCACATCCCCAGTAGGGGGTGTGCAGGAGGCAGCTGGTCGATGCTTCTCTCTCTCATCGATGTTTCTATCTCTCTATCCCTATCCCTTTCTCTCTGTAAAAAGTCAATAAAATATATTAAAAAAAAAAAAAAGAAGAATTGGGGGGGGGGGCGGCGGCGAAATCCAGGGACTAACAACACAATTTCACAAAGATAAAATCTGGGAATGGATGTGTCAGAATGCTACTACCATCATAATAATAACAATAATAATGACAGGATTTGTCCATATGAATTTAGGAAGTTCACAGACTTCCGTGGAGACAATCCATAAAAACTTGAGTTAAAGACTCCACCATGAGCCCCGGCCAGGTAGCTCAGCTGGTTAGAGCATCGTCCCGATACACCAAGGTTGCCGGTTCAATCCCCAGTCAGGACACAGACAAGAATCAACCAATGAATGCATCAACAAGTGGAACAACACATTGATGTTTCCCTCTCTCTCTCAAGTCAATAAATTAAAAAACAACTAAAATGATAAGTTAAAAAATTCCTCCACTTTAAGCCAAGAGGCATAGAAAAAATTATGAAAGCAAAATAGTATAAATCTGACTTTTAAAGGTAAAATAGAGCTATACCTAAAAAAATATACGCAGCCTGGCCGGTGTCAGTTCCATTCCCGGTCAGGGCACATGCCCGGGTTTTGGGCTCAATTCCTGGTGGCGAGGGGTGCAGGGGACAGCGGATCTGTCCATGTTTCTGTCTCTCATCAATGTTTCTCTCTCTCTCCCTTCTTCTCCCTCTAAAAATATCAATAAAAACATATTTTTAAAAATAATTAAATGAATACTTACTGCTAGAATGCTTTTCAGATGCAAACCAAACCATCCTGAGCCCAAATTCCCCAATCACCCCCTTTATCTAAATCTCACACACCAGTCCAGCTGGCATGTCTCAGTGGTTAAGCGTGAACCTATGAACCAGGCCAGGTTCAATTCCAAGTCAGGACACATGCCCGGGTTGCGGGCTTGATCCCCAGTGTGGGGTGTGCAGGAGGCAGCCAATCAATGACTCTCTCATCATTGATGTTTCTATCTCTCTCTCCTTCTCCTTTCCTCTGTGAAATCAATAAAAATATATTTAAAAAATAAAATAAAATCAATCTCATGCACCAGCCAATATTTCTCCTGCCCTAAGTCATCCCAGGGCCAGGTGTCAGGTGCCAGAGGCCACCCCTATGGCCCAAACCCTCCCCCCGCCCCCCGCCGAATTTATATAAGTAGCTAATTCTAAACTGACTACCCTGCCCTGACTTGCCTTTCCCAAAGGAACCCCAATAAAGGCTCCAACTAGGCCTCCCCCAAAACCTCACCCCATCCCTATCCCACCCCTGCATTTCTCTCCGGACCAAACCTGGTGCTTCCCCCTGTGGCCCTGCCTGGGAAACCCTACATAATAAAGAGGTAATATGCAAATTGACCCTCACACCATCATGCCTTCACAACCCACAGCAGAGGCGGGGTTCCCGTAATGAGTGATCAGCAGGGACCTGAGGCTGCGCCCCTCGCCCAGTGGGGCTTGACAGGGGACCTCAGGCTGCACCCCCCCTACCCAGTGGGGCTTGACGGGGGTGGGGCCAGCCAGGTCTGGGTCTCTTGTGATTTTGAGGTGCACACGGGTGAGCGGGGACTTGACTCTGGGTCCCGTGGCACGAATTTTGTGCACCGGGCCACTAGCGTAAATAATAAAAATCTTTCAAGAAGATTGACACTCCGTGTCATCACTCAATCACTTGCACACAATAACATCCAAATCTTAGAACCACAGGTTCTGGGGATTAGGACCCAAATTCTGTTGGGGGCCGTTGTTAAGCCAACGAGGGTGGCGAGGCCAGAAGGGGGCCAGGAGACAGGGAGACAGGGAGACAGGGATGCTCCCAGGAGACTGGGTCCTGGGAGGGCCTGGGGGCTGGGGCAGGGCATGGGAGGGACAGGACGAGGGCAGGGGAATGTGGGAATGAGGTGCGGAACAGAGTGAAGAAATAAAATGAAGTCACTGTGGTCAGGTTGCTAAATTACTAAATCCAAGTAGGTCGAGGTATGAGGAAATGCTTCTATTCTGGTTTTAACTAGCCTGGGAACTTAAATGTTTGCGTTTTCCAGCCCCGTGTCAGTGCCTGGAGAGAGATATCGGGTTACCCTGGTTACCCCCTGAAGAGGGTAACCCCACATGTCCAGACCACCCGGCAGCTGATTGGCCCAATCCTCGGGCTCCACTCACAACCCTTCTCTCACCAAAGGTTGTGGCCCCCCGGGCCCCCCCGGGCCCCCCAGTCCCCCAACCAATTCTCCAAGCCTCCAGATACCAGCTGGTGTCCAACAACCAATTCAATTCTGATGCTCCCCAGAGCTATCGGAGGGAGCATGGGTCCCCCAGGTTATGGGCTCCGTCCTCAAGGCAGCCCCCACTCCAGACACCAACCCCCTAAGTTGCAGGTACTTCTGACCAACTGGCTATAAATCGGGAATCCCCATGACCGCTCCTCAGGTTCAGTCATTTGCTATGGCAACTCACAGAGCTCAGGGAAACCCTTTACTTAGAGTTTATCCGTTTATTACAAAGGATGTGATGAAGGATACAGATGAAGAGCCGGACGAAGAGGTGCCTAGGGCCTTAGCCGGTTTGGCTCAGTGGATAGAGCGTTGGCCTGTGGACTGAAGGGTCCGGGGTTCGATTCCAGTCAAGGGCACATGCCCAGGTTGTGGGCTTGGTTCCCAGTAGGGGGCGTGCAGAAGGTAGCCAATCAATGATTCTCTCTCATCATTGATATTTCTTTTTATTTATCTATTTATTTTATAGATCTTTTTTCTTAAATATATTTTATTGATTTTATTGATTACAGAGAGGAAGGGAGAGGAATAGTAAGAAACATTGATGAGAGAGAAACACTGATCAGCTGCCTCCTGCACGCCCCGCACTGGGAATGTGCCCACAACCAAGGTACATGCCCTTGACCAGAATTGAACCCGGGACCCTTGAGTTCGCAGGCCGACACTCTATCCACTGAGCCAAACCGGTCAGGGCCCTCATTGATGTTTCTATCCCTCTCTCTTCCTCTCTCTTGAGATGCACCCACCACCTGCTTTCTGCCAGCGTAGATTAGCTCACATTTTCTAGACTTTTCTGTAAGTGGAGTCCAATGGAGGGTCCTATGTTGGTCTGGCTTCTTTTGCTAAGCGCGGTGCCGCGTGCTTCCTCCGTTCATCCCCTTGGGTGTGGAGCGGCATTCCCCGGCCGAGCGTGCCAGTCGCTGCTCTGCCCGCAGACGGACGTTTGGGTCGTGTCCAGCGTGTGGTTCTAGCCTATAAAGCAGCTGAGAGCACGCGCACAGCCTTGGTCTGAACATGACGGGCCGGCTTTCACTTTCCTGGGTAAACAGCAGGCGTGTGATCGCTGGGCCGCGGGAGTGGTGTTTACCTTGGGGAAGGCAAGCTGTTTCCCAAAGCGGCTGAGCCACGTGTCCCCCTTCCAGCAACAGGGGCGCTCCATTCCATTGCTCTCTCTCCTCGGTCTTTCAAATTCTATTTATTGTTTGAGAGGGAGAGGGAGAGAGAGAGAGAGGGGGGGGGAGAGGGAGAGAGAGAGAGAGAGAGAGAGAGAGAGAGAGAGAGAGAGAGATTTGGTGTTCATTCCACTCATTCAGTGGTCGGCAAACTCATTAGTCAACAGAGCCAAATATCAACAGGACAACGATTGAAATTTCTCTTGAGAGCCACATTTTTTAAACTTAAACTTCTTCTAGCGCCACTTCTTCAAAATAGACTCGCCCAGGCCGTGGTATTTTGTGGAAGAGCCACACTCAAGGGGCCAAAGAGCCGCATGTGGCTCGCGAGCCGCAGTTTGCCGACCACGGCACTCATTCATTGCTTGATTCTTGCATGTGCCCTGACCGGGGATCGAACCCGCAACCTTGCTGTATGGGGATGACGTTCTAACCCACTGAGCTATCCGGCCAGGCTAGGCCTTTCAAGTTTCAGCCACTCTCGTGGGCGTGTGATAGTCAGACACCAATTCCAGTTCCGCTGTGTGGGGTCTCCCCCACACCCAGCCACACACACCGCCCCCCCCCCCCCCCCCCAGTGGCCGGAGTCCTGCAATTCAGCTCGGTTCTGACCCTCCCCTGTTGACAGCGTCAGAGCCGCGGGCTGAGGGCTGGGCCTCCAGGCCGCCCCCTGCGCTTCTGACGGGCGGGCCAATGGGAGCTCCTAAGGCCCCTCCTCTGGTCTGATTAGTTTGGGAGCGCGGCTCCCAGAACTCAGAGAGACACCGCTTCCTGGGCCCGGGTTTATTGTAAGCGGGTCTGACGCGGGAACAGCCAGCTGGCTTTGGAAAGCTGCCCCTTTTATTTGTGCTTCCGGACAGAAATAGTGTGGTGCTGGGCGGGAGCTTCCAAGTTAGATCAGGTGCAGGGGGCCCTGCCTTGTGTGTGTGAATGGCGCTTTAGTACCAGGCGTGATTGATGACGTCATTGGTGATTGAGCTCCACCTCCAGACCCTCTCCCCTGCCCGGAGGTCGGAGGTCGGAGGTCGGAGGTCGGGGGTGGGACTGAAAATTCCAACCCTCTAACCACGTGGTTGGTTTTCTTGGCAACCAGCCCCCACCCTTAGGTGCTTCCCCTAAGTCACCTCATTCACGTAACGCAAATGTGATTGAAAAGGGTTTGCTGTGAATAAAAGGCACCTTTATCACTCTTATCACTTGGGAAATTCCAAGGGTTTTAGGATTTTGTGCCAGAAATGAGGATAAAGGCCAAATGCATCTCTATAATAAAAGTCTAAGCTACCGTTCTGGTGGAATGACCAGAACGACCAGTCGCTATGATGCGCACTGACCACCAGGAGGCAGACACTCAATGCAGGAGCTGCCTCCTGGTGGTCAGTGCGCTCCCACAGGGAGAGTGCCGAGCAGCCAGAAGCCGGGCTCACAGCTGGCAAGCACAGCAGCAGTGGCGGGAGCCTCTCTTGCCTCTGAGGCAGCGCTAAGGAGCAGCGAGCTGAGTGGCAAGGAGCAGGTGGACGGTAAGGAACGAGGGATCCTGAACATCCCCCAAGGGTCCTGAACTGTGAGAGGGTGCAGGCTGGGCTGAGGGACCCCCTTCCCCTCCCCTCCACACACACACCAGTGCACAAATTTCGTGCACTGGGCCTCTATTGTTATTATAAATCACAATATCAGAACATGCATAGAGCTTTTTAAAAAAATGTTTTTTTATTGATTTCAGAGAGATGAAGGGAGAGAGATAGAGAGATAGAAACATCAATGATGAGAATCATTGATCAGCTGCTTCCTGCACACCTCACACTGGGGATCAAGCCCGAAACCTGGGCATGTGCCCTGACCGGGAATTGAACCCTGATCTCCTGGTTCATGGGTCGATCTCAACCACTGAGCCAGGATGGCCGGGCGCATAGAACTTTCTGATGCATTTCAAAGTGAGTTGCAGAAACCAGTCCACCTCACCCCTAAGCCCTCCACGCGCAGATCATTCATGAGAGCTGTGTTTGTTCCCAGTTGTGTGTTTTTGATGGGGTGACGTACAAACCGTTACATGCACAAATCTGAATGCAGGCGTTCTGAGAGAGACCGGACGCGTGTGGCCCTCCCTGCTGCTGGCCCCCACCTGAGGGTTGAAGAGCCCGGCATAGTGCCCCGTATAAAATGTCCCACCTCGCCCGGCCGGCGTGGCTCAGGGGTTGAGCATCGACCTATGAACCAGGAGGTCACAGGTTTGATTCCCAATCAGGGCACACGCCCAGGTTGCAGGCTCGATCCCCAGTGTGGGGCATGCAGGAGGCAGCCGATCCACAATTCTCTCTCATCATGGATGTTTCTCTCTCTCCTCACTTCCTCTCTGAAATCAATTTAAAAAAAAAAAAAAAAGTCCCACCTTCTGGTTCATCTCTCCCTTTTATTTATTTTTTTAAAATATATTTTATTGATTTTTTACAGAGAGGAAGAGAGAGTTAGAAACACCAATGAGAGAGAAACATCAATCAGCTGCCTCCTGCACACCCCCTACTGGAGATGTGCCCGCAACCAAGGTACATGCCCTTGACTGGAATCGAACCTGGAACCCTGGAGTCCACGGGCCGACGCTCTATCCACTGAGCAAAACCGGTTAGGGTTCGTCTCTCCCTTTTAGATTCCTGTAGTTTGCCCCCTTCTCGCCCATGTGCGTCTAGAGCAGGGATTTTCGTCTGGACACCAGGGCATTGAGGGGCCGTCCCGAGCCCTGTGGGATGCTGAGCAGCACCCCTGGCCTCGACCCATTACCCCGCCTGTGACAACCAAAAGTGCCTCCAACATGACCCAACGTCCCCTCGGTGGACAGCATCGCCCCCAGTTGAGTACCGCTGGGTCAGCGTTTGTGGTGTGAAGTCTTCCTGGCTTGTTCCGAGAGCAGTCGGTCCCCTGTGGTGAGGGGGGAGGGCCAACCCACAGGGGACACGGACACTTACACTGGGACACCCCGGGCTTCCGACGGCCCCGGCCTGGGGTCTGGCTTTGGAAAGGGGTCCAAGGGTTGTGGTGGACGAGGACCGGCCACCCGGCCACCGAGGAGGACGCGTGTCCTGTGGGCCAGGAGATGTTCACAGCGTTTTGTCTCAGGCCGCGCTGATGCCGGCAGCGTGGGTGAGCGATGCGAGCCCTCTGTGCCCCCGCGTCCTCCTCCGTAAAGTGGGGATAATCACAGCGCCAGCCTCGGAACGGGATTAACCGAATAGCTGTGTGGACCTGGCACCACGCCGGGCACTGAGTAAGCGCCACGCAAGTGCTTGACAAATACAATAAAACTATGACTCCCTGCCTTGGAATGACACGGTTGTCCTTGGCTGGGTTTGTATGTTGGCAAGGCGTGTCGGTGTCCTGAGCTGGGAGAGAGCTTGCCACATCGGGGATCAATCCCAGGTCACAGAGGAAAAGTGGGCTTGGACCCAGCTGCCCCCCCCCTCCCCCGCCCCCCGTCTTTCTCTTCTGCTGGCTGAGAGGCACTGTCCCGCCTTCTGGATTTCGTGCTTCCTTCTCCCAACTCATTTGAGTGCTTTGCTCAGACCTCACCGCCTCGACTTAAAGTTGTAATTCAGCCCTGGCCGGGCAGCTCAGTCGGTTAGACTGCAGTGGTCGGCAAACTCATTCGTCCACAGAGCCAAATACCAACAGTACGACGATTGAAATTTCTCTTGAGAGACAAATTTTTTAAACTTAAACTTCTTCTAACGTCACTTCTTCAAAATAGACTCGCCCAGGCCGTGGTATTTTGTGGAAGAGCCACACTCAAGGGGCCAAAGAGCCACATGTGGCTCGCGAGCCGCAGTTTGCCGACCACGGGGTTACAGCATCGTCTGGATACGTCAAGGTTGCGGGTTCGATCCCCAGTCAGGGCGCATACAAGAATCCGCCAATGGCCCTGGCCAGTGTGGCTCCGTTGGTTGGGCGCCGTTCGTGCACCTAGAGGTCACCAGTTCGATTCCCGGTCAGGCACCTGCCCGGGTTTCTGGCTTGATCCCCAGTAGGGGGCGTGCAGGAGGCAGCCAATGGATGTTTCTGTCTCATCATGGATGTTTCTCCCCCTCTTCCTTCCTCTCTGGAATCAATAAAAAAATTTTAAAAAATAAAATAAAAATAAATTTAAAGAAAGAAAACAGCCCCTAGTGCACTTTTAACCCCTTTGCCCGACTTAAATCCTCTTCCTAGTACTTGTCACTCCTTGCCATTGACCTGGGTTTTTTGTTTGTTTGTTTTTAAAATATACATTCCTATTGATCCCAGAAAGGAAGAGAGAGGGAGAGATAGAAACATCAATGAGGAGAGAGAATCATTGATCAGCTGCCTCCTGCACACCGCCTACTGGGGATCAAGCCAGCAACCCAGGCATGTGCCCCCTGACTGGAATCGAACCCAGGACCCCTCATTCCGCAGGCCAGTGCTCTATCCGCTGAGCCAAACCGGCCAGGGCCGTTGACGTGGTTTTTAACTGCCTGTCATCTTTCTCTGTTGCTTTCTGTTTCCTATGGCTTCTGTAACAAATGGCCACTGACTGAGTGATTTACAACAACACAAACTTATTCTCTTACAGCGCTGGGGGTCAGAAGTCCAAAGTGGTTCTTATCGGGTTAAAATCAATGTGTGCGCAGGGCTAGTTCCTGCTGGAGACTCCAGGGGAGGACCTGTCTCCTCGCCTTTTCCAGCTTCTAGAAGCCGCCTGCGTTCCTTGGCTCGTGGCCCCATCCTTCATCTCCGGCACACCTTAAATCTCTTCCATTCTGACCTTCTGTGTCCATCGCCATCCTCACTTCTCCCTCTCAAACTTTGACCCTTTCACTAATAAGGACTCCTGGGATTACACTGGGTCATCTCCTCATATCAAGATGCCTAACGGGGCCTGGCCAATGCGGCTCAGTTGGTTGAGCACCATCCCAGGCACCAAAAGGTCACTGGTTCCTGGCCTGGCCACATGCCCAGTTTCTGGCCTGACCCCTAATAAGGGGCATGCAGGGGCCACCTGATCGGTGCTTCTCTCTCTCTCTGAAATCAATAAAAACATTTAAAAATTTTTTTTAAACTAAATAAGTAAATGCCCTAGCTGGTTTGGCTCAGTGGATAGAGCATCAGCCTGTGGACTGAAGGGGTCCCAGGTTCGATTCCAGTCAAGGGCACATGCCCGGGTTGCGGGCTCGATTCCCAGTAGAGGGGGTGCAGGAGGCAGCCCATCAATGGTTCTCTTTCATCACTAATGTTTCTATCTCTCTCCTCTCTCTTCCTCCCTAAAATCAATATATATATATATATATATATATATATATATATAGAGAGAGAGAGAGAGAGAGAGAGAGAGAGAGAGAGAGAGAGTCAATCAGTGAGTACATTGGAAGAACAAATTGATGTCTCTTTCTCCCTCTGTCTCTCTAAATACAATAAATAAAAATTTTTTTTTTAAAAAATAAATAAGCCGAGACCGGTTTGGCTCGGTGGATAGAGCGTCGGCCTGCGGACTCAAGGGTCCCAGGTTCGATTCCGGTCAGGGGCATGTACCTTGGTTGCAGGCACATCCCCAGTGGGGGGTGTGCAAGAGGCAGCTGATAGATGTTTCTCTCTCATCGATGTTTCTAGCTCTCTATCCCTCTCTCTTCCTCTCTGTAAAAAATCAATAAAATATATTAATTAATAAATAAATAAATAATAAAATAGAAAGACCTTTAACTGGATCACATGTCCCTTTTGCCATGTAATGTCACATGTTCCAGGAAGACGTCGTGGGGGAGGGCGGGTCACTCATTTGTCCACCACTGTTTTCCTGGCACCGAATAGGCACTGTCCTGTAGGAATTGCTGAATGTATGAATGAATGAATGAATGAATCACAAGGAGCACAAAGGGCAGGTTGGATGTTTGGTGGAGCAGGTTTTGGGGGACTGAGGGCCAAAGAGGAAGTGCCAGCCCAGGAGGAAGTGGGGCGCGCCCCTGGCCCAGGGCAGGAGGACAGGGGAGGCAGGGACGAGCAGGCCCGGCGGGGCCGGTGGGCGGGGCGGCGGGAGGCGGATGATGCCGCAGTGATTGGATGTCCTGTTCTCCCACTTGAGGTGGCCTTCCGCCCACCTCCTCACCGCCCTCGCCCTCGGGGCTGGGCCCAGGCCGCCCTGGAGCCACTGGAGGGAAGGAAGAGAGTGTGTGTGTGTGTGTGTGTGGGGGGGGGGGGGGTCGCGGGAATGCCCAACTGGCACAGCTGGTTTGGCAGGTCCTGGCATCTTGGCAGAGAAAAGTGCTGGGGATAAGTGAGGATGTTGCTGGGAGCGCCAGGAAGACCGGAAGGCGGGGGGAGGGGCGGCTGCTTTGTTCGCTGGTCCATCCCTGTGCGCCCCAGACTCTCACGTCCAACACCCCACCCACCCCAGAACCTCACTGGCCAGTCCATCCGGACTCAGGGACCAGGAACCTGACTCCCATTCCCAACCTGTGTCCTCAGACCCAGGGGTCCAGGCCCCCAGCCCCTCCTCCCTCAGACCCAGGGGTCCAGGCCCCCAGCCCCTCCTCCCTCAGACCCAGGAGTCCAGGCCCCCAGCCCCTCCTCCCTCAGACCCGGGAGTCCAGGCCCCCAGCCCCTCCTCCCTCAGACCCAGGGGTCCAGGCCCCAGCCCCTCCTCCCTCAGACCCAGGGGTCCAGGCCCCCACCCCCTCCTCCCTCAGACCCAGGAGCCCAGGCCCCCAGCCCCTCCTCCCTCAGACCCAGGCGTCCAGGCCCCCGGCCCCTCCTCCCTCAGACCCAGGGGACCAGGCCCCCGGCCCCTCCTCCCTCAGACCCAGGGGTCCAGGCCCCCAGCCCCTCCTCCCTCAGACCCAGGGGTCCAGGCCCCAGCCCCTCCTCCCTCAGACCCAGGAGTCCAGGCCCCCAGCCCCTCCTCCCTCAGACCCAGGAGTCCATGCCCCCAGCCCCTCCTCCCTCAGACCCAGGAGTCCAGGCCCCCAGCCCCTCCTCCCTCAGACCCAGGGGTCCAGATCCAGCCCCTCCTCCCTCAGACCCAGGGGTCCAGGCTCCCAAGGCTTAGGGTTCCTCACACTTAGTCACCATCAGGCTTTACCTCCTGAAACCCCTATCTGGGTACCTGTTCCCCTCTTCTTTTGTGACCAGGTTCTCAGATCACCCCGCCCCCAGCATCCCTCCTCAGTCTCTGTCCATCTCCGAGCCCAGGGTCGGGGTCCCCAGCCATGCATGCCCCCAGAGGAGACCAGGTGTGGCCGGCCCCCACCAGGCCTGCCGCCCAGCCCCAGCCCAGCCGGGAGCAGGTGGGCGTGGCGGCCTGTGCGTGTGTGGGTGGGGCCGGGGCCGCAGTCTCAGTATCGGCCCTGGGGCAGGCTCCTCGATGGGGATGGAGTAATCTGGGTGGAGAGCAGAGGAGGTTTCTACAATCTGCGCACCCCGAGATGGACCCGCTGATTACAGGGAGGGGGGCGGGGGGACAGTCATGCCGGCTCCCAGGTGTCAGCGGCCCTCCTCCCACCCAACCCAGCAGGTCTTGTTCCTCTCAAAGGGCCTTGGAGACACTGGCACCCCCACCCGTGACCCAGACACCCACGACCCACCCTCTTCCCAGGTCCAGATGTCACAGTGTCCCAGTTTCATCTCTGTCTGGGTCATGGGAGTCCAGGCCCCCAGCCCCTCCTCCCTCAGACCCAGGAGTCCAGGCTCCCGGCCCCTCCTCCCTCAGACCCAGGAGTCCAGGCCCCCAGCCCCTCCTCCCTCAGACCCAGGAGTCCAGGCCCCCAGCCCCTCCTCCCTCAGACCCAGGAGTCCAGCTCCCAGCCCCTCCTCCCTCAGACCCAGGAGTCCAGATCCAGCCCCTCCTCCCTCAGACCCAGGAGTCCAGGCCCCCGGCCCCTCCTCCCTCAGACCCAGGGGTCCAGGCCCCCAGCCCCTCCTCCCTCAGACCCTGGAGTCCAGGCCCCCGGCCCCTCCTCCCTCAGACCCAGGAGTCCAGGCCCCAGGCCCCTCCTCCCTCAGACCCAGGGGTCCGACCCCCAGCCCCAGCCCTGTCCCCTCACCCCCATTCAGACTCCTTGTCTGGGCTCCAGGCTCTGGGAGCCCTGCCCCCAGGCTCTGCCCTCTTGGGACGCCTGCCTCTAAGCAGCCGGAGCTGCCCTCCTCAGCTCTCCCAGAATCCCTGGCAATGACTAGCTTTTAATGGAAAGGTCAGGCTCTGAAGTTGACAATGGCCTCAATTCTGTGGAAATATGACCTCATGACCCAGTGACCTCCCTTTGCCCAGGTCTGAACTCCAAGAGCAAAATAGCACACCCTGGGGCCCGGAGGGAGACAGGCCCAGGGACGGAGGGGGCCGGGCAGGGGCTGTGCTCTGGGCCCCCACCTCCGCTCTCTGCCCACAGCCGCTGGAGACTGCTTCTTCCTGCCCCCCTTTCCCACCCATGGAGGTCTGAGGCCGAAGAGGACCCACTGGTGGTCGGTGGTGCCTGCAGGTGGTGGGTGACCCCTGCATCTTCCCAGGAGCTCGCTGGGGCAGAGGGCGTGTCCTCGGCTCGGCCCAGCCCAGCCCTGTCTGCCATGGCTCCTGCTGCCCTCCCCCCCCCCCAGGGTCAGGTGTGAGCTCCCTCCCCAGAGCCCAGGAAGGGCCCCCACCCCCTCGTCTTCGGCCTGGAGGAGAAACTTCCCAGCTGTCTCTTCAGCCCCTAGGCCTTTGCCTGCACCCGGCCCTCCACCGATGCCTTCTCCCCCCGGGCCCTCAATGGCGAGGGTCCCTCTTGGGGCATCCTTGCCTGGGCCCCCCAGAGAGGCTGGCCATCTGCAGGCGGAACACCAAGCGGACTGAAGCTGCCCAGGCCAGCGTCTATTCACCGGGGACTCGGCCGCCTGTGTCATCCTCAGCCTCCGCAGCCACATTTCTTTAAAAAAGTAAAAACTGTTTCATTTACTTCTTACTCACCTGTTTGGTGAGACTCATTTTAGGAATATGTTTTATTTGACCCGATATATCCCAAATACCCGCCTTTCAGGGTGTGATCAGGGTAAAAGTCACCCGTGGGACACCTTCCCTGCGGTGTCTCCGTGCCGATGCCCGGTCTCCAAGAGTTCAATGGAAACGTGGCCTCGCCAAAGGAGAGTGCTCCACACTGCTCCTGGCTTTACAGTTACATTTAAATGGAAGTCAAATACGATGGGAAAGGGTCACGCCTTGGGTCACGTGTGCCCCGTTCCCAGTGGTCAACAAGCTCAGGCGGCCGGTGGCTCCTGTGTTGGACGGCATGGCTCTACACCTGTTTACTTACCTGTCTCATTTGGGGAGGCAATGCCAGGTCCTGACCCAGAGGAGGCCTCCTCAGATATTAGTCAGAGAGATAGATGATGGATGGATAGACGGATGGATGGATGGATGGAAAGATGACGGATGGATGGGTGGATGGAAGGATGGAAGGAAGGATGGAAGGAAGAATGGATGGATGAATGGATGATGAATGGATAGATGGATGGATAAATGGAAAGATGGATGGATGGATGGAAGGAAGGAAGGATGGATGGATGGATGAATGAATGGATGGATAAATGGAAGGATGAAAGGAAGGAAGGAAGGAAGATGAAGGGATAGAAGGAAGGAAGGATGGATGGATGGATGGATAAATGGAAAGAAGGAAGGAAGGGTGGATGAATGGATGGATGGATGGATAAATGGAAGGATGGATAGAAGGAAGGAAGGATGGATGGATGATGAATGGATAGATGGATGGATGGATGGATGGATAAATGGAAGGATGGAAGGATGGATGATGGATGGATGGATGGATGGATGGATGGATGATGGATGGATGAATGGATGGATAGAAGGATGATGAGTGGATGGATGGATGAATGGATGGATGGATGGATAAATGGATGGATGAATAGATGGATAGAAGGATGATGAGTGGATGGATGGATGATGGATGGATGAATGGATGGATGGAAGGATGATGAGTGGATGGATGGATGATGGATGGATGGATGGATTGACAGATTGATGTGCAATCGCTGCTCCTCCCAGCGCCCCCATTCAGCTGGCACTGGGTTTCCCACTTTCCTCTTCCCATCCCACTCCAAGTCTGTTCCCTGTCCTCCGGATGCCCAACCCCCCTCCCCCCATCCACTTCTGTGGGGTCAGTGGTCTCCATTACTGTCCCTCCCCTCCTGTCATTGAGGAAGATGCTATTCTGGCGTCTTCTTTTTCTCCTTGCCACCCCCTTCGGAGCCTGGGCCTCTCACCCTCCAC
This sequence comes from Cnephaeus nilssonii, assembly GCF_951640355.1. Taxonomy (NCBI): domain Eukaryota; kingdom Metazoa; phylum Chordata; class Mammalia; order Chiroptera; family Vespertilionidae; genus Cnephaeus; species Cnephaeus nilssonii. The sequence continues at coordinate 44,093,275 of NC_137091.1, forward strand.
AGTCAGGCATCCCATCCCCCATCTCCATCCCAGTCCCTGAGGCCTACCTGGCTCCTCCACGGACCACCGGCCACTCGTTCCCCGTCAGCCCGTGATGCCTCATTTCTTCTACCAACAGCATCTATTGAACATCGACTGCGTCCCGGGCACTCGGCCAGGCACTGCCCTCCGGATCGGACAGGGGACAAGCCCTGTCTCACGGGTTGGCCGTCTGCTGAGGACACAGGCAGGCAGGCAGCAAGACCGAGAAGGAACCCCTTTAGGACGCCCATGTGAGGAAGCTACGGAGGAAAGGCAAACAGGAGGGGGATGGAGGCAGTGGCAGGAGAGCTCAGAGGGGGCGTGATGGGCCCGCTTGGTGAAGGGCGGCTGGGGAACAGCATGTCAGACAGGGAACAGCAGGTGCGAAGGCCGGAGGTGGGAGCATTCCCTGGGTCTCCGGGTCCCCTCCTTCCGCAGGTCCCGTCCCCCCGAGACAGTCACCAGGCCCACCCTCTCCCTTTAGCACCTCCTGCTCCCCCATCGGGTCTCCCCGGGTCTCTCTGTCCCCCAGGATGCCCCTGCCTTTCCCTTCCCGTCTCCCTCGGGACCTGGGAGTTCGGCTCCCCTCAGACTCTCCCTCCCCCTGGAACTCGACGCTTCCAGCTGGCACAGTGTCCCCTCGGGTCCCCGCAGCTGCCGGGGGTCAGGGGGACTGGTGACAGGTCAGCGGAGGTCCCACGGGGAGCACAGGGCAGGGTGTCACCTCCCCAGAGCAGGAACGAAGGGTCTTTGAAGGTGGAACAGGGGCGAGGTGGCCCCGGCCCGGGCCCGGGAGGGTCTCCACTCAGCACCACAGTCCTGCCCCCAGGGAAGCCCAGAGCCCCGGGCGGCAGGCCCAGCTGGCCCTCTTGGCTCCCCGCGCCCTGCGAGGGAGCCCTTGGCACAGGTGAGAACAGCAAGGTGGAGACGGAAAGTAACTGAGACAGGATTCAAACTCAGTCATGGCGGGGTGCGGGGTGGAGGGTGCGGGGCGGGGGGAGGGGAGGAGGCTCCCACACCACAGCATCCAGACAGGCCTTTCGGCAGACGAACTGAGTGGACAGGACACCCCAAGACGACTGTCTTCTGCCCTCCCTCAGACTGAGGGCAGGCAACGCTGTGTGACCTTGGGCAAGTCACTCCGCCTCTCTGAGCCCCCTTCTGTATCTGTTGCATGAGTCTGACACCCCCCAGCGAGCTCACCTTGCAAACTAACTGGTCAGCAAATGGAATTTTTAATAGTGGTATTTTTTTGTCGTTGTTTTGATTCATTCAACCAAAATTCCTAGGGAAACGAGGAGAAGTTGCTAGAAAGATTCAACCAGAAATGTTAATTCACGATGGTTACTTGTGTGGGTAAATCTTTCTGGGTTTAGCTGCTCCGACATGAGAACAACAACGAGGCTCACGCACTCCGTGTCTCCTACAGAAAGAGGTGGCTTTTGGGGAGGAGACTGGTCTTGGTGACCCACTCCAGGCCTCGGAGGGTGGGGAGACCAGCGGCGGGGGAAGCCGGGTTCGGGGGGTGAGGAGAGCAGAGGGGCCACTGGCTTAACTGAGCCCAACACCTGAGAAGTGTTTCATCCGGTCCTCACAGCAGCCCAGGGACGTAAGTACCGCTCACAGTTGGGGAAACTGAGGCACAGGAGGAGAGGGGACGGGTTCCAGGCGCCGCAGCTGGGAGGTGCTGGAGCTGGGAGTCCAACCAGCCGCTGCGACCTTCACGCTCCCACCAGAGTCACGCCGGGCAGCTGTCTGTGCATCTCTGTGCATCTCTGTCTCTCGCGGTCGCCGGCCCTCTTGTCTCTCTGTGTCTCTGTCTCTCCTCTGTTCTCTGTGTCTCTCGCGGTCTCTGACCCTCCTGTCTCTCTGTGTCTCTGTCTCTCCTCTGTTCTCTGTGTCTCTCGCGCTCTCTGACCCTCTTGTCTCTGTGTCTCTGTCTCTCCTCTGTTCTCTGTGTCTCTCGCGGTCTCTGACCCTCTGTGAGTTTCTGCCTCCGTGTGCCTCAGTCTCTGCCTGGGTCTCTCCGTCTCTCGCCGTCTCTGCCCCTCAGCGTCTCTCTCCATCTGTGCTGCGGAGGCCCCGCCGCAATCTCTCTGGCTCCCCGTCTGTTTGGGAGCGTCAGCAGCTTCTGGAGGGTGAGTGGATAGATGGATGGATAGATGGATGGTGCCCAGCGCTTAGAAAAGTGTTTCACAGACAGGAGGCGCTCGGGCAATATTTCTTGAGTGAATGCAGGAACGAAGGAACGAGAGAATGAATGAATGAATGAATGAATGAATGAATGAATGAATGAGTGAATGAGTGAATGAATGAAGTCTCTGAGACGGGATTAGCTCCTCTGTCAGAGGAGCAGGCACCGGCTGCAGGGGGCGCACACGAGCGCAGAGCAGCAGCCCGGAGGCCCCGGCGCGGGGCGACGCGGAACCCCTGGACTCTGCCCCACGCGCTCGCAGACGCCCAGAGCCGGCCGTCACCCCTCCTCCCCACCCTCGGAGAAGGGAGGCTCCCTCCCGGCCGCTCCCCTCGGTTGGAGGCGTGGGTAGCAGCTGGGAGAACCGGCTGAGAGCTGCCCCTCCCCTTGGGCGCGGAGGTAGGCACCCGGCGGGCTCCCCCGGTGGCAGACGCCGCCGCCGCACACACCGGTCCGCGCCGCGCCGTCTGCTCCCTGCACGTCCTCCCCCCCACCCGCGCCCGCCGGCCATGGACGGGCCCGCCGAGCCCCGGACCCAGGGCCTGTGGGGCACCTACGAGAACAACATCTCCGAAATGAGGTGAGACCCCCCACCCCCGGGGGTGGCCCGAGGGAAGAGCCAGGGGCCTCGGGCAAAGCTGGTCCGGCCTCCGGCAGCCTCACGCCCGGGGCTCGGCTGGACGGCCGGCTGCCGCGGGCACTCGGGGTGCTGCCCGGAGGGAGTGGGGGGCCGTCCGGGATGCCGGGGCGCGCGTCCCTCGTGGGGCTAAGGGGCCCTCGCCGTGGGTCTCCCGGAGCAGGACGCTTTGGGCGCAGTAGTTGCTCAAGAAAACAGAACCTGCTTGTACCCCTTCTTCCCTGGACGCCCCAGAAAGCCCTCAAACCGGGGTGCCCTTCCTCGCAGCAGCTCCGAATGTACCCCAAGCTCCGTCTGGGGTGATGGGAGAGCTGAGGAGGGTGGGGTCCAGGATGTAGCTGAGTCCCAGAGCCCAGGCTGTGTGTGTGTGTGGGGGGTGGGGGGGGGTCGGCCCCTCGCACCTCTGGAGAGGGGAGGTCAGGAGAGGTCAGGACACAGCGCTCCCCTCCTCCTGAGCCGGACTCCTTCCTTCCCGGGGAGGGGCAGACGCTTTTAGAGCCCCGGCGCTCCCGACGGGAAACTGAGGCTCCGAGGGAAAGGGAGTGTGGTCACCCAGCCGGAAGCAAGTTTGAGCCCCCAGAGTCTGTGGTTTCTTCTCTCCTCGACAGCCTCGGGGACACCCCCGCCCCGTGGCTCCATTTCTCAGCTGAGCCAGCGGAGGCTCAGAGCGGGCAGGTGGCCTGCCCAAGGTCACACAGCAAACTGCTTAGATGGCCTCCCACCCCCAGGCGAGGGTCTCCCCCCTCAGGGTAGACTGCACCCGGCCCTCCGCCCACCCCCCACCCACCCACAAGCTGGGCACAGAGAGGCCTCCCTGGCGCCCCAGATTCCATAGACGGGAGCAGCTGGATCCTAATTGCTGTGTGACCCACACAAGCCTCAGGGCGTCTCTGGGCCTCCCGAGCTGGGGGAGCCACCAGGCTGGTCCCAGCTCTGCCTCCCCGGGCCCTGCGGGTCCTGCAGTTTCTCCTGGGCTCCCGCCTCCAGGCAGGTTTCAGCCTCTGTTTCCTCATCGGAGAAATGGGGATAAATACCCTTCGCCTGTAAGACACGCCGGGACCTGAATGCCTGCGCCCCGCTGGGTGCTGCTCCTAGGGCTTCCAACTTCCTTTTCCACGAGCTTCTGGAATCCCCTGGACCCGGAGGGATGCCTCTCATGAGGGCCCTTAACACCCCCTTCTGGGGCCTCGTCCCAGACCCCCCGGCACACACATCCCCACCGCACTCAGCGGCTCCTCCTCCGGGGTGGCCATCTCAGGGCTGGGCCCAGCGGTCAGCAGGGTGACCCCCACGCACTGTCCTTGTCCCGTCCTCCCTCTCCCTCCCACAGCCTGGCCCTGCCCACTCCCCTCGAACCCGACTCTCTCCATTCCCATGGCCCCAGCTCAGGCCTCCTCTCAGCCCCCGGAGCCTCGCCCTGGCCTCCCGCCTCCAGTCCTTCCTAGAGCTGCTCCTCCCCTGCTCCCAGTCCCCAAGCCACTCCAAGCCCTGGCACTCTGGCCTCCCAGCTCGCTCACCTCCCTTGACTTCGAATTTCCTGGCCACGCCTCCCCATTCCCTGCCCCAGGGCCTTTGCATATTCTGTTCCCTCTGCTGGGATCTTCCCCCCTCCACCCCCGCAGCACCCGCCCAAGAAATCTCTTCTAATCTCCACATCTCCCCCTCCCAGCCCCAAGCCCCCTCTGTGGCTCCCCAGCGCCCAGGGCGATGGTTTCCAAAACATTTTTAAGACACGGAGACCTACGGCCAAGAGGAACCTTACTCCCAAACAGAACCACATCCTTCGCAAAGATCTAGACAGAGATCTCGAGATCTAGACAGATCTAGATCTGCCCTCGTTTAAAAGGGGGAGCAGGCCTAGGCTCCCACCACTGGCTTCTCCCGTGGCTTCGCCTCTCTGCTCCCACAGACCTTACCCACCTCGCTAGCTGGGCCCCATCTGGCTGCTCCCCGCCCCCTCCCACGCGCCCCCCCCCTGCCTGGGTCACACACTTCGGGCCTTTGCCCCTGAGGTTTCCATTGCCTGGGAGGACCTCGCTCCTCGCACTTTAAGACTCAGCCGACGCAGGCAGGTCCTGGTTTCCACCCTTCCCGCCCCGCGGCACCAGAGACGCTGGCGTGGGGACCTCCGCGGCCCCGGGCTCGGGTGGCGGCTGGGACAGCTCTGGGAATGATGTCAGGGAATGAATGGGGGTGCCGGGCACCTTCTGAGCCGGAGCTCGCTGGGTGGCGAGTCCCAATGAGAAGATGGTGAGGGAGGGCAGGGCGTGCAGGGAGGAGACCGAGGGAGGAAGCAGCTCCTGGGAGGAAGTGAGAGGCTGTGGGTCCGAGCGGACCCCCCGGGCAGCGGCATGAAGCCATCCTCAGACACTGTCTGCAGCCTGATTCCATGTCTAAGCCCCCACCCTCCCCCAACAAGAGAAGCTAAGCAGTATGTTGTTTTGGGGATACAGGCCTATGTGATAAAACTGCCCCCCCTCCCACAACCAAGCAACTGACAAGGATTTAATTTGGGGTAGGGGTTGTGGGGAGGAGGAGGCCCGGGACACCAGCAAGACTCATCGCTCAGAATGTTCTAGTTCACGGGCTTTGTGGCCAACTCTGCTTTATGAATTGTATGGGTCCCACGTACCTGGTATGCACGCAGCAGACTGAAGAGGGATAATAAGGGCATGATAAACATTTTAAGAGGAACTGTTAGAAGCGGGAGGTGGGCAGGGCACAGATGGTTAGGGTTGGTTGACAGGTTCTGTGGCCAATGGGGGTCAAAGCCGGGCACAGGAACCCAGAGAGAACTATTTTAAAATATTTGCATTGATTTTTAGAGAGCAAGGGAGAGGAAGGGAGGGAGGGAGAGAGAGAGAGAGAAAAACATCCTGCATGCCCCCTACTGGGGATCGAGCCCACAACCCAGGCATGTGCCCTTGACCAGAACTGAACGGGGCAACCTTTCAGTGCATGGGGCGACGCCCAATCCACTGAGCCACACCAGCCAGGGCCCTAAAGAACTCTTTAAGTCCTCACTGTGCTCAGTGCTTTCCCATATGATCTCATTCAATCCTCACCACAAGCCCTTTGAGACGGACTATGATCACTCATTTATGACGGAGACAATCGAGGCCCAGAGAGGTTGAGTGACTTGCCCAAGGTCACACAGCTGCCAAACGGGGTGGAGCCGGGATTTCCACTGAGGCAGGCTGACTGGACAGGACGGGCAGGTGTGAAAGGAATTAGAAGGTGAGCAAGATGAGGGAGGGGCAGGATCGGGGAGGCAGCCCCTGCCCAGACAGGAGGCTCCCTAGGTTGTCCGAGAGCTTCCGCATTTCCTGGGATATCCAGCCCCTTCCGCCCCCTCCGGAGAGGGTCAAGGCCAGAAGCAGCCAAGCTGGCATTTGAGCCTCTGCGAGGGCTCCTCCCCGCCCCCACTTTGATCTTGGAGTCCACGTGCAGGCCCTTCCAGATCTTGGCCTCTTTATGGCTGAGGTGCCAGCCCTGGTTTTACAACCGCAGTCCCTCCCTCCTGCCCTCCCCCCGCCCCCCCAGCCAGAGCCACTCCAATGACTTTATGGCCACGGCTCTGGCGGCCACAGAGCTGCTTTTTCCGAGGGGAAGGAGGGCGCTAGTAAAAGGGTTCTCAGCAATAAATAAATAAATAGTAAGACCTTGGCCCTCGTCCCCCGGGGGGGAATCCGGGCCGGCAGAGAGGAGGGGCCCTGGGCCGCCACTAGTAACGAAGGTGCTTTGGTGAGAATTAGAAAAGGATGCTCACAGCCCCCCTTCCCCTCGCCCCACTCCCCTCTGCAAGGGACTCGGGCTTGGGGAGTGGAGGGGAGGTGGGTTTGGGTTCCTGCCTGCTCTCCGGGGCCGGGGCCTGCTTAGGACAGGGAAGTGGGAACAGCCAGGACCCACTGGGAAAGAACTGAGCAGCCCGGTGTGCCGAAGGGAGGCTCTGGGGCAGGGACAGGAGCCCATCAGTGGCATCGAAGGCCAAGGCAAAGAGGGAGCCCCTGGTCCTGCGGGGGGGCGGGGGCGGGGGGCAGCGAGGCCTGGCTCAGGGAGGAGGTCCCGATGGGGGAGAGGTGAGGCCAGGGGCTCGCAGGCGGAGTTGGGCCCAGGCTGGGACCTGAGCCAGGACCCAAGGACCTGCCATGCAGATAAGAATGCCCGGGTCACACAGCCCACAGGCAGGCGACCCTGAGTTCAAGTCCCACCCATGCCGCGCGCTCGCTGGGACCCGCCGGGCACCAAGGCTCTTGGGCTGTGAATCTGTGGATCTGTGAATCGGTGGATCTGTGGATCGGTGGATCGGTGGATTGGTGGATCGGTGGATCTGTGGATCTGTGAAGTGGGCGCGGTCCGTGATCCTGGGGAAGGGCCGGACGGGCTCGGGCTCTCTGCTGAGTCAGGGTTTGTCCGGCTCTCCTTCCTTCCTCCTTCTCTAATTCCTGTGACTCCTCTTCAGCCAGGAACTCGGGGTGCAGGGCAGGGCGGGGTCAGGGTGAAGATTGATAATAATTGCGACCTTCCCGGGCGGTTGCTGCGAGCCAGCCCTCCCTGTGAGGCAGCCGGCGTCAGCCCGTTTTACAGATGGGGAAACTGAGGCCCGGAGAGAAATGGCACAGCAGAGATTTGCTCCAGAAACGTCCCTGTTAACCCCTCGCTAGAGAGAGGGACCAACAGGGGCCTCGAAGAGGCTGTCCCTCTGTGGCCATTGCCGGGTCCCCGCCAACAGGAGCCAGGCCCAGAGACGTCGTGAGAGTTGAAGAAACTGTGCTCCATCCTCTCACCGCGGGCTGAGACCCGGGTCGGCGCCGGCACCGAGGGGGTGGTTCTCTTCTGTGACATGGGGGCTGGGTCAGGCTGCACCCGCTCAGGGAGCTGCCGAACAACAGGGCGTCCTTGGAAGATGGCGGGGTGTCCGAGGGGCACCCAACTCGGTCAGGCAGAAGGCGCGCTCGAGTCACCTGGGGAGGGTATTGTTCCTTCTGCAGGTGCAGGCCGTTTGCTTCAAGCTGTGGAAAAACAGAGCAATGCATTGCAGAAAACATGGCCTGCCCTAGCCGGTTTGGCTCAGTGGATAGAGCATTGGCCTGGGGACTCAAGGGTCCTGGGTTCGATTCCCGTCAGGGCACATGCCCGGGGTGCAGCTCAGTCCCCAGTAGGGGGCGTGCAGGAGGCAGCTGATCAATGATTCTCCCTCATGGATGTTTCTATCTCTCTCTCCCTCTCCCTTCTTCTCTGAAATCAATAAAAATATATTTAAAAAAAAAGAAAAGAGCCCTAACCGTTTTTGGCTCAGTGAATAGAGTGTCGGCCTGAGAACTGAAAGGTCCCAGGTTCGATTCCAGTCAAGGGCATGTACCTTGGTTGCGGGCACATCCCCAGTAGGAGATGTGCAGGAGGCAGCTGATCGATGTTTCTAACTCTCTGTCCCTCTCCCTTCCTCTCTGTAAAAAAATCAATAAAATGTATTTTAAAAAAGAGAAAAGAGCCCTAGCTGGTATGGCTCAGTGGATAGAGCGTCAGCCTGCGGACTGAGGGTCCTGGGTTTGATTCTGGTCAAGGGCACATGCCTGGGTTGCGGGCTTGATCCCCAGTGAGGGGCGTGCAGGAGACAGCCCATCAGTGATTCTCTCTCATCATTGATGTTTCTCTCTGTCCCTCTCCCTTCCTCTCTGAAATCAATAAAAATATATTAAAAAAACAAAAACAACACAAAAAACCATGGCCAAACAGGAGAGGCAACCTTCACCAGGCAGCCTGTCACCCCATATGGGATCAACGTGTCTGTGGTCTGTCTGTCTGTTGGTCCACCCTCCAGACCAACGCTCTCCCATAGATGTGTAACATGAGCCCGGAGGTAAACATTTTCTACAGACACACACACACACACACACACACACACCGTAAAAGAAAACAGGTGACATTAATTTTAATTATACACTTTATTTAACCTGAAATATCTGAGAGGGTACCATTCATCATGTAACCCACAGCAAACATCATCAAGGAGGCATTTCACATTCTTCTCTGCATTCTGAGTTGGCGGCGTTGGCGGCTGACGTGCCTCAGAAAGGCTTGATCTGCATTCAGATCTCCTCGCCCACGCGCCTCCGAGGCGATCTCCAGGCCTGAGTGATTCCAGTCCCGCCCAAGAAGTTTTCCAATAACTGACATGCGTGCCAGGGTTTCAGGAGTCACGGAATGATTGGGTGTTCAATAACCACTGAATGCCGTTTAAAAAGTGGAGGTCACCGGCCAGCTGGTGCGGCTCCGGGGTTGAGCAGCGACCCATGAACCAGGAGGTCACTGCTCGATTCCCAGTCAGGGCACATGCCCAGGTTGCGGGCTCGATACCCAGGAGGGAGCGTGCAGGAGGCGGCCGATCAATGATTCTTTCTCATCATGGATGTTTCTCTCTCTCTCCCTCTCCCTTCCTCTCTGCAATCAATAAAAACATGTTTCTAAAAGGAAGAAAGAGGAAGAAAAAGGTGGAGAGGTCACCCGTCGCACCAGCCGCATTTCAAAGGCTCAGTAGCCACATGTGGCTGGAGGCACAGAATGGACGTTTCCATCATCGGGAAAGTTCCATTGGAGGACGGCTCCAGGCCATGCCTGCACCAAGGGCAGGGAGAGGCACAGAGTAGGAGCTTAATAAGTGTCTGCTGGCTGGAGGGGGGAGGGGAGAGAGAGAGAGAGAGAGAGAGAGAGAGAGAGAGAGAGAGCTCAGAGAGAAAGGAAAGGTTGAGAAGAGCCTTCAGGCTAAAGGCAGGCCCCTCAGAGGCCCCAGCGAGCAGCGGAGCGGGAGTGTGTCGGGAACAGGCAGAACCCGGCAGTGAGAACCGAATGACACTGGCTGTGCTGGCGTGGAGACCTGGGGAGGTGGGGCCGCGCTCGGGCACATGGGGGTGCAATGCATCTGCTGGGCTTTGAGGGCCAGAGCTAGAGGCCCAGTCACAGAACCCTGAGAATGTGAAGGCAGTGATTACTTTAATTAGCTGGGTTTCTCTCTATCACCATCACCATCATCACCACCATCACCATCACCATCATCACCACCATCACCATCATCACCATCATCACCACCATCACCATCATCACCATCATCACCACCATCACCATTACCATCACCACCATCATCACCATCATCACCACCATCATCACCACCATCACCATTACCATCATCACCATCACCACCATCACCATCACCACCACCATCATCAAAGTGATATATATCAACTGTTTTTTTAATCATTTAAAAGTTTGCATAGCTTTTGGAGAGGAGTTCCAATCAGCCCTGAAAATCTACTGTGAAGGGATTCTAATACAAACACTATGACCTACCCCCCCACCCCCCGCCGCCGCTTTGAGGCTACTTATTTGACCAAGAGAAATGCGAATGAGAGCGTAAGTTCCGAACAAAGACGAGGAGGGCCCTGGCTGGTGGTGTGGCTCCGTGGACAGAGCGTCGGCCTGCGGACTGAAGGGTCCCAGGTTCGATTATGGTCAAGGGCACATGCCCGGGTAGTGGGCTCGATCCCCTGCGGGGGGGGGGGACCGTGCAGGAGGCAGCCGATCGATGGTTCTCTCTCATCATTGATGTTTCTCTCTCTCTCCTCCCTTCCGCTCTGAAATCAATAAAAATACATTTAAAAAAAAAAGACGAGGAGCGTTGCAGCGGCTTTCCGCTTAACAGCATGACCTGGAAGCGGCGCTCACAGAACAGGAAACACTGTGATTTGTGCGGATGATGGCGCCCTCAGCCATAAAAAGGGACAAAGTCTAACACACACCCAAATACACACGCATGAATGTCAGGAACGTCATGCTGAGCACAGGGAGCCGCTCGGCGCAGAGCACGTTCTGTAAGAGGCAGCACCAGCCAGCTGGGTGTGTGCGGGCCAGCTGGGTGTGTGCGGGCCAGCTGGGTGTGTGCGGGCCAGCTGGGTGTGTGCAGGGCCAGCTGGGTGTGTGCGGGCCAGCTGGGTGTGTGCAGGGCCAGCTGGGTGTGTGCGGGCCAGCTGGGTGTGTGCGGGCCAGCTGGGTGTGTGCAGGGCCAGCTGGGTGTGTGCGGGCCAGCTGGGTGTGTGCGGGCCAGCTGGGTGTGTGCAGGGCCAGCTGGGTGTGTGCAGGGCCAGCTGGGTGTGTGCAGGGCCGGCTCGGTGTGTGCAGGGCCGGCTCGGTGTGTGCCGGGCCGGCTTGGTGTGTGCGGGCCAGCTCGGTGTGTACAGGGCCAGCTCGGTGTGTGCGGGCCAGCTGGGTGTGTGCGGGCCAGCTCGGTGTGTGCGGGCCCGCTCAGTGTGTGCAGGGCCAGCTCGGTGTGTGCGGGCCCGCTCAGTGTGTGCAGGGCCAGCTCGGTGTGTGCGGGCCCGCTCAGTGTGTGCAGGGCCAGCTCGGTGTGTGCAGGGCCAGCTCGGTGTGTGCAGGGCCAGCTCGGTGTGTGCAGGCCAGCTCGGTGTGTGCAGGGCCAGCTCGGTGTGTGCAGGGCCAGCTCGGTGTGTGCAGGGCCAGCTCGGTGTGTGCCGGCCAGCTCAGGACAGCGGGGGCCGCTGGGGCGATGGCGGCTCCGTGTGTGGAGAGGGGTGGGTGGCACGGGGCACCACGCGTTTGTCAAAATCCACTCATGCCCGGCCCGGGGGGAAGAATAGTGCGCTTCCTCAAGAGGAAAATGATTGTTTTCAGTACATGTTCATTGTTTTCTGAGAGGAAGGGAGAGGAAGAGGGAGATAGAAATATCAGTGATGAGAAAGAATCATGGATCGGCTGCCTCCTGCACGCCCCCCACTCAGGATCGAGCTGCAACCAGGCACGTGCCCTGACCGGGGAATCAAACAGTGACCTCCTGGTTCATAGGCCGATGCTCAATCACTGAGCCACGCTGACAGGTGAGGAAAATAAATGTAAAAGTATGGAAGCTGGGCCCTAACGGTTTGGCTCAGTGAATAGAGCGTCGGCCTGCGGACTGAAGGATCCCGGGTTTGATTCTGGTCAAGGGCACATGCCCAGGTTGCGGGCTCAATTCCCAGTAGGGGGCGTGCAGGAGGCAGCTGATCGATGGTTCCAAAAACTATACTCACGTGTTGCCTGTGTGCCGGGTGCTGGTCCTTGGAGGTGGGGCAAAGTGGAGGGCGGATTTCTGCTCCCCTGTTAGTGGAGAAGGCCCATGTAAAGAAGGTGTGACCCTGGCCCGGTGCCTCAGTTGGTTGGGCGTCGCCCTGTGCACCCGAAGGTCAGGACACGTGCCAGATTCACGTTTCTCTCTCATGTCCGTGGGCCTCTCCCTCTCCCTTCCTCTCTCTCTAAAAATCTATTCTTATAAAAAATTTTTTTTAATCCATAAAGAAGATAATAGGCGGGTCCTGGCCAGGTAGCTCAGTTGGTTAGAGCATTGTCCCGATACGCTAAGGTTGTGGGTTTGATCCCCGGTCAGGGCACCTACAAGAAGCAACCAATGAAGGCATAAACAAGTGGAACAGCAAATCTCTCTCCTCCGCCCCCCCCTCACTTTCTCTCTCTCTGTAAAATCTATACTAATAAAAGGGTAATATGCTAATTAGACCGGGAGACCTTCCGTACGTCCTTCCTGACAAAGCCATGGTGGCAGGGCTGAGGCAGAGGCGGTTAGGGGTGACCAGGCCAGGAAGGGAGGGCAGTTGGGAGCGAGCAGGCTGACAGGCAGAGTTGTTAGGGGCGATCAAGCAGGCAGGCAGGTGAGCGGTTAGGAGCCAGTGGTCCAGTTGGACATCCCTCGAGGGGTCCCAGATTGGAGAGGGTGTAGGCCGGGCTGAGGGACAACCCCCCCCCATGCACGAATTTCGTGCACCAGGCCACTAGTCAATAAATAAAAAATTCAAAAAAAGAGAGAAGGCAATAGATAAAGAAAATAATTACTAATGCCTTAGCTGATTTGGCTCAGTGGATAGAGTGTCAGCCTGCAGACTGAAGGGTCCCAGGTTCGATTCCAGTCAAGGGCACATGCCCGGGTTTCGGGCTCCATCCCCAGTAGGGGGATGTGCAGGAGGCAGCCGATCCATGATTCTCTCTCCTCATTGATGTTTCTCTCTCTCTCTCTCCCTCTCCCTTCCTCTCTGAAATCAATAAAAATATATTTTAAGAAAAGAAAAAGAAAAGAATTACTAAGAATTAAAAGGGCTGAGAAGGAAGCAAACAGGATGCTGGGATAGATGGGTAACAGGCACATGGGGGGGTGTCCCCGGCTTTGTGGGGGTGGCCTGAGTAACAAATGCTGTCAGGTGATCTCCCAACTGCGGTTACTCTAATTGCTCTCCCACCGCTTGTTTGCACTCTGCACTCTGGCCAAGGCGTGAGTCATTCTGCCGAGGCGGGGTGGGGGGGGGGGGACAGGGGTGCTTGCCCAAGCAGGATTGGGGACTCGGGAGGTGAGGAAGGCCCTCCTGTCAGTGGGAACAGCCCAGGAGAGGCCAGGGCCGCCGGATGCCGCCTGCACGGCGTGTTCGGAAGTGAGGGGAGTTGAACCCAGCTCAGGCTGCCAGCCGTGGCAACGCTCCCCAGCGAGAGGAGAGAGGCGAGCTGAGCCCGGGCGCCCCTAACCCTAACCCTAACCCTAACCACTGAGAAAGTCAGGGCCCCCACAGGCATTCTCGGAAGGGCAGGCCGCACACAGGAAGAGGGGGGCAGTTCCGGCCCCACACAGCCCGCAGGAGCCCAGGAGCCCACCCTCTCACTGCTCACCGCTCACCGTCCTGGCACACACGGCTCCTCTCTCCCCTCCTTCAGGGCTGCTCACGTGTCACTCCTCAGAGGGCCCGCCCCGGCCCCGGCCCCCGCCCCTACACTTCACCACCACCCAGACACCCCCTCTCCTCCCACGCCTGCTTCGTTTCCCCCATCCCCATCGGCTCGATACCCTACGACACGGAGACACTGTGTGTTAATCTCACGGCTCATGCCCACAAAAACCGCAGGAGGGGCTTTTGTCAGTGGCACCCCTGGTTGTATCCCCCGGCACCCGGTACACAGTAGGTGCTCAACAAGCATGTGTGGGCTGAGTGAAAGCATTTGCCCCATCTCAGGTTTTAAAAAAAAAAAAGTGCAAAGCTCCTGGGGATGGGGACATCTCTCTTTGGACACCAGACTGGGAGGCCCCCAGAAAAGAGGTCCCAGTTACCCTCCTGCTACTGCTCATTCTTCAGATGAGACCAGAGAGGGCTTGAGAGGGGCCGTGGGCCACACAGCTAAGCCACGGCGGGCTGTAACGTAGCCAGGAGTTGCTTCTCTGCACATCCCTGGGTAGCCAAGAGGCACTGGCCAGCTGAATGTTTGAATATAATAATGGCAAGTGGGCCCTAAGCATTTACAGGGTGAGGTTCTTTTGAAAAATCACACAGTAAAATTGATTGTGTGTGTGTGGCAGTGCATAGTTCTATGGATTTTAACACACATATAGATGTGTGTAACCATCACCACAATCAGGACACAGAACTTTTTTCACCATCCCATGACCTTCCCCCACACAGCTACTCGTCTGTTCTCTGTCCATAGAGTTATGTGTTTTTGAAAATGTCATTGTATTCGTTTCCTACGGCTGTGGGAATAAGTGACCGCAGAGTGGCTTCAAACGACGCAAATTCATTCTCCTCCACCGGAGGGCTGCATTCCTCCTGGAGGCCCTGGGGGAGCATCTGCTTCCTGGTCTTTTCCAGCTTGTAGAGGCCACCTGCATCCCTTGGCTCGTGGCCCCATCCTCCATCCTTAAAGCCACAGCGTAGCATCTTCCCATCTCTCTCCTCTCTGACCCCCACTTCCGTTATCACACCTTCTCTCTGCGGTTCCTTCAAAGCCCTGTGATTCCATGACAGGCCCTCCCTGACCATCTCCCATCTCAACATCCTTCACGTGAACATCCCTTCTCCTGTGTGGTGTGGTTTCCGGGACTGGGACGTGGACATCTTGGGGGCCATTCTTCAGCTCACCATACATACCAGCCATGTCAATGGGGTGATAGGTTGTGACCTCCTGAATCTGGCTTCTTTCACTTAAAGCGCACCGCCTCGGCGACTCCTCCGTGCGGGGGTAGGTCTCCGTGTGGTTTATTTCTTGTCCTTGCCGAGCAGGATCGCGCGTGCGTGTGCCGCTGTTTTCCCACTCGCCTACTGCAGGACACGGGCTGTTCCCAGTTGTTGCCGATTATAAGTCCCGTCTCTTTAAACATGCGAGTCGTTCCCTGAGGTCAAACCCCTGTCTTCCTGACCCCTCGACCTGCCAAGCCCCCGGAGCCCCCGGCCAGAAGGAGCACACCGGGGACCCGTGTGGAGGAGCCAGGAGGCACTACCCCAAGGCACGGGGTGGGTAGGGGGCCACGCTGCCCGGGTTCGAATCCCAGCCTGCCCTCTGCAGCGGGGTGGCATCAGCCAGTGCCTCTCCTCTGCGCTTTGCTTTTCCCGTTCGGAACACAGAGGGGCCGTAGCTCCGGCCCCCGGGATGAGGAGGAGGTAGATGAGCTAAGGACACACTGTCCCAGGAGCGCTCTTCGTGTTACGTTTATTTTCTCAACAAAATAGGACACACCCTCTGTGTGTGCCAGGGTCCTGAATGTTGGCAGTCAAGACAGACCCCCCTCCCCCTCCCCCGATCCCCCAAATCTCTGGCTTCATGGACTTTAGATGCAAGTGAAGAAAGGCAGACGCTCAGGGGAATATGTAAGCCACCAGAGCTTCTCAGAGGGGACAAGTGGCTTGGGAAGCAAGCAGGGGGTGGGGAGGGGGGGAGAGCAAGCAGGGGGCAGGGAGGGGGGAAGCAAGCAGGGGGCAGGGGGGGAAGCAAGAAGGGGGCGGGGGTGAGGTGGGTTCAGTTGTCAACAGGGCGACAGGGGAGGCCTCAGTGATGAGTGGGGATGTTGGAGCAAAGACCTGAAAGAGGTGAGGATGCCAGTCACAGGCCTGAATGGGAGACGACAGCACAGGCAGTGCAAAGGCCCTGCCCACTCCTATGGCCTCCTCGGGCCTAAGACCCTGTCTGACTCCCCTCTGGCCCCAGCAGTGGAGGCGGGAGTAGGGGAGCCTCCTTTATGGAAATTCTATGCCAAGGACATGCATTATCAGGCATGACTCCGCCTGAAGTGTGGGGGCCAGGAGGTCAGTGTGGCGGCCAGGAGGTCGGTGTGAGGGTCAGGAGGTCGGTGTGGGGGTCAGGAGGTCAGTGTGGGGGCCAGGAGGTCAGTGTGGGGCCAGGAGGTCAGTGTGGAGGCCAGGAGGTCAGTGGGGGGCAGGAGGTCAGTGTGGGGGACAGGAGGTCAGTAGAGGGCAGGAGGTCAGTGTGAGGCCAGTAGGTCAGTGTGGCGGCCAGGAGGTCAGTGTGGGGGGCAGGAGGTCAGTGTGGGGGACAGGAGGTCAGTGTGGGGGCCAGGAGGTCAGTGGGGGGCAGGAGGTCAGTGTGGGGGACAGGAGGTCAGTGTGTCGGCCAGGAGGTCAGTGTGGGGCCAGGAGGTCAGTGTGGCTGGAGCTGAGTAAGCGGGAGGTTGGGGGGGTGAAGGCAGGAGAGACCAGGGAAGCTGTGCTGGGCTTCGCAGTCCCCGTGGGGTTTTGGGCGGAGGAGGGACCGAAGCCGACTCAGGTTCTGGCAGCTGCGGGGCGAGAACTGGCGGTGGGGGCAGCGTGGAGGGAGGGAGATCAGTGAGGAGATGACAGCCATGGTCCAGGGGAGAGGCCACAGCGCTCTCATCCTCACCACGCTCCCTCCAGGGAGCCCCCCTTTCCTTCTCCACATGAGGACACAGGCCCAGAGAGGTTGGGCTGTGTGTTCAAGGTCACACAGCTCGCTGGTGGCAGAGCCGGGGTTCCAGTCCACATCTGTGCGGCTTCAGCCTGTCTTCCTTCCCTACTGGGCGGACAGGGCTGCCTCTGGAGTGGGTGACTGAGCCCCGGCCGCCAGGGGACCTGAACCGGGACCGGTTTATTTATTGCACGCCAGCTGTGTGCCAGGCACTGGGGGTAAGACACTGACTGAGACAGATACACTGTGTCCTAGTGGCAGAGGGCGGGGTGGAGGCTCAAGGACAGCTACCTACTGAGGCATCCTTCAAAGACTGCTGTGTGACCTTGGGGAAATATATTAACTTCTCTGGGCTCCATTTCTTCTGGCACAAAGTGGTGCTCCCAATACCCACCTCCTGGGGTTCTGGGAGGAGCCTGATAATGCATGTCCTTGGCATAGAATTTCCATAAAGGAGGCTCCCCTACTCCCGCCTCCACTGCTGGGGCCAGAGGGGAGTCAGACAGGGTCTTAGGCCCGAGGAGGCCATAGGAGTGGGCAGGCCCAGCCTACGTAGGGCCTTGAGTTCCGGGCTGAGGAGCTGTGGCCATGCAGCAGGGAGAGAATGGAGGCCAGGAGACTAGGGAGGAGGCTGGGCTGAGGGTCCAGGGGGCGAGGAGAGCCCGGAGCTGGACTGGGGCAGTGGGGCCGGAGAGGGGGGACCAGCGCCGGGCAGACTCTGGCTTGGGAGGCAGGAGGGTGGATGCACTGGGCCATTCTCAGTCTCAGGTCCTGGGGTCCCCTGAGCAGGGGAGACCGGGCACCTGCTAGGAGGCTGAGTCGTGCCTGCCGATGGCTGGTCACGTGGCCCGCTCCGCCCGCCGCAGGCCTCTGACCGGCTCAGGTGTCATCCTCATTCCTCTGCTCCGGTCAAGCGGCAGCGGCACGCCAGGCCCTGGACGCGGTGTGGGAACCACACGGCTCGCGACCCGGGGCGGACGGTCCCCCTGGGCCAGATTGGATGTACAAGGTGGGAGAGAAGGCGCACAGCACCCGTGTTTAGGACACACCGTGCGATTCGGCCCAGCAGGAATGGGGTGCGGGGCCTCCCTGGTGCACAAGCACAGAGGCGGGGGTGGGAAGGGGGGCATTCCTGGCAGGAGGAGCCGCAGATGCAAAGGCCCAGAGGTGGGAATCGTGCTCAGTACACGGCAGGAGGTGGGAGGCGGGGCACTTTAGCTGGAGTGTGGGGTCCAAGGAGGGACTAGGACAGAAACTGTCTATAGGACTGAGGTTCTAGCCCCGGCTCGGCTTGGGACTTGCTGTGTGGCCTTAGCCACGTTGCTCTCCCTCCTGGCACCCCCATGTTCTCACCCGTAGCATCATCACATACAAGGATATGATGATGTATTCGCCTCGTATTTAGTGAATATTGATGCTCAGGTATTTGCTGAGCAGCTGGTTGTTCTGGGCTCCGAGGGCACAGGTGTGTGGACTCTGCTGGCCTGGAAGGCGGCCAGGCTTTGGGGGTCTCTGAGGGCCCCACAGAGGACTCCAAAGTGCCCAGGACGGAGAACCACGGAGGCAGGTGGAGGGCATTACCAGTGCTCTTTGACTTTCCTTCACTTGCTTCCTGCTAAAGCCCTTCATGCATTCACACATGCATTCATCACACACGCATTCATTCATTTATTCACACACATTCATTCATTCACACATTCATCACACACTCATTCATTCATTTATTCACACACTTTCATTCATTCACACATTCATCACACACTCATTCATTCATTCATTCACTCACACACATTCATTCATCACATTCATTATTCACGCATTCATCACACATTCATTCATTCATTCATTCACACATTCATCACACACTCATTCATTCATTTATTCACACACTTTCATTAATTCACACATTCATCACACACTCATTCATTCACTCACACACATTCATTCATCACATTCATTATTCACGCATTTATCACACATTCATTCATTCATTCATTCACACATTCATCACACATTCATTCGCTCACACACACTCATTCATTCATTCACCACACATTCATTCATTCAGCCGCATACTGATTGCGCACAGGCCACGTCCCAGCACTGTGGGTCCCACCCTGGCTTCCTGGGCTGAGGCTCGGGCCTGATTTGGAGATGGTAACTGCTCGTTTAAGCATTCAGTGGAGACCCAGGCACCCCTGAAGGGCACAGGATCGTTTCCTCTTTGGCATCTCTGTGTCCCTCTCCTGTAAACTGGGAGGAATTGTTTCCCTGAGGAGCTGTCTGTCTGGAGATCAAAGACTAAACTAACGCTGGCGGCCAACCAAAGCCTCAGTTTCCTCGGCATTTGTCAGGAGCCGGGCGCTTCACATTTTTATTCCTTTTAACCCTCAAGTAGGATTAAATCCCTGAGGTAGAAATTGCCTTCTCCTCCTGTGACCGATGGGGAAACTGAGGCTCAAAGAAGCGTGATCTGTTGCCAGAGGCACAGTGAGAGCCAAGGCCTATAGGCACTGAAGCTGTTAATCTGCCTGGTAACTGATGACCTCACAGCTCCCATCCACTGGGCTAAATCTGCCTGGCAACCGGTGACATCACTGAGACTACCGTCCAGGCTCAACCTATGGGGTACCTGATAACATCACTGAACAATAAAGGCATTATGATGTGATGAGGGCCTACTAAGTGCCAAACACTAGGCTACGCTAAGCAGCCCCGCCTCTGGGTTCACACAATGTCCAATGTCGCCTCTATTTTGAGTATAATAATAACGTTAGCCCAGGTTTATTGCCGCAGACCACGAGCCAATCATTTTTACGGCTATTGACATATTAAACCCTCCCACTATTTCTACTGTTAAAAAAATTAACAAGCATTTATATTGTGCTTACTCCATGCCAGGCACAGTTCTAAGCCAGGCACTTTTTTCATGGAGGTAATGGTTATTATTATCCCCATTTTATGGATGAAGAAACTGAGGCACAGAGAGGTTGAGTGACTTGCCCACAGCCACACAGCTGCTGGGACATAGACTTCAAAGCCACGTATTCTGACTCCAGGGTTTATACAATTAACCAAGACACTGTGCTGCTCCTGTTATCCCCATGTTACCGTTGAGGAAACTGAGGCACGGAGCGATGTAAGCCAGACTCTGAGCACGTGGTATCCAGCTCCAGAACAATACCCGTATTCACGCCTGCAAAGTCCCCACCCCCACCCCCTGAGGTGACCAGCCCTCCCGCCCTGTTCCCTGGGGAACAGCCCCAGCCAGGGGCAAGGGGGCCTTTGCCGGCAGACCACAGACCCCAGGCCAGCTTCCTGAACAGCCCCCCTCGGACCCTGCCCTCTGGGAACCCTGGCTGGCTGGGCTGAGCCCCACCAGGCTCCCCGAGCCCTCCTGGGACCCCAGGCAGAGGGCACAGTTCTCTAGCTTTGTCCTGCTCCATCCTGACCCTGATGCCAGGCCTCGGAGACACCCCCATCCCACAGAGCTCCGCAGCCGGGGAGGGAGGCCTTCAGGAAAGACACCGGAGCTTGCTGGGCAGGTCGCAGCCCTCAGTGGCCTCAGTCTCCTCATCTGTCCACTGGGCAGACAAGGAGGAACTGACAGAGAAGGCCTCTTCGAGCCACTGGGTCTCCAACCTCACTGGGCCCAGCACCTGGCCTCCTTTTTATTAAAAACAGTTGTTTTCATGGGGAGACTTTAATGTTTTATTCATTCATTCATTCATTCATTCATTCATTCAGTGAGTGTTTTATTGAAGTTAAACGCACATGAGTGCCGTGCAATGGCTCAATGAATTTTGCAAAGTGGGCACAACATATAACCAGCCCCCATCTGCCTCTCCCCACAATCACCCAGGCCTCCCAGGGTCTCCGCCGTCCGCCTTCTAACACCGTAGCCCCGTTCTCCTGGCTTTGAACTTCCCATCACTGGACAGATGCTCTGATGCTCTTGTGTCCCTCATTTTTCGTTCAACATTATGTTTCGAGGTTTTTTGTTTGTTTGTTTTTGAATATATTTTTATTGATTTCAGAGACAACGGGAGAGAGAGAGAAAGAGAGAGAAACATCCATGACGAAAGAGAGTCATTGATCGGCTGCCTCCTGCACGCCCCACACTGGAGATCGAGCCCGCAACCCGGGCATGTGCCCTGACCGGGAATCGAACTGTGACCTCCTGGTTCATAGGTCGATGCACCGAGCCAGACCGGCTGGGCTGTTTTTTGTTTTTATTGATCTTTAGAGAGAGAGGAAAGGACAGGGATATATATAGAAAGAAACATCAATTGGTTGCCTCCCATATGCACCAACCGGGGATCGAACCCAAAGCCCAGGCATGTGCCCTGACCAGGAATCGAACCTGCAACCTTTTGGTGCACGGGACGATGCTCCTACCAGCTGAGCCACACTGGCCAGGGCATCTTTCTGAGCTTTTATCTGTGCGGTTGAACTCCAGCCCTCCTTATATAACAGAAGGTTTGAAACATTCTCTTCCACAACTTGAAATAAATCCACAGACGATATAACCTACTTACAATCCCCCCCTCCGTTCAATGTATTGTCCTAAGTGTCCTATAAAGACAAATGGACAGGCATGCAGTGTGGCAGCTAAGACCAGGCAGATCTGGGTTTGGGGGGGGTGGGGGGCTGAGACTTATATCCTTTTGAGAGGGTTCTCCTTAAGAAAAAGAACCAGCCCATGTCCTAGCCGGTTTGGCTCAGTGGATAGGGCATCGGCCTGTGGACTGAAGGGTCCCGGGTTCGATTCCCGTCAAGGGCACATGCCTGGATTGTGGGCTCGATCCCCAGAAGGGGGCGTGCAGGAGGCAACCAATCAATGATTCTCTCTCATCATTGATGTTTCCATCTCTCCCTCTCCCTTCCTCTCTGAAATCAATAAAAATATATTGAAAAAGAAAAAGAACCAGTCCAGCCGGCATGGCTCAGTGGTTGAGCATCAACCTATGAACCAGGAGGTCACGGTCCGATTCCCGGTCAGGGCACATGCCCAGCTTGCGGGCTCGATCCCCAGTGTGGGGAGTGCAGGAGGCAGCCGATCAGTGATTCTCTCTCATCATTGATGTTTCCATCTCTCCCTCTCCCTTCCTCTCTGAAATCAATAAAAAAAAATTTTAAAAAGAAAAAGAACCACTACAGGTGACGAGGCCCTTAGGTAGAGGGAATGGCTATTCAGAATGTGAAAAGACTAAACTACAGCAACTTGCTTCCTTTCGAAAGCTGAGCCGCACTCCACACAGTCCAGGCCCATCACACGCCGGCTTCCGGTTGGCATGCTGGGATCCCATGTCTCCTCTGCCGGGTATTCGGCTGCCCGGCGCCCTGGAACGCGTGACACCCTAATCCCCAGGCCCGGGGTCATCACGCCCAGGGCCTGCGCCCGGCAGGCTCGCTGCACCGCACACAGACGTGACTGTGAATTCATCAACATCCCACAGGCGCCTGGCGAAGTGTGTCTCCCACGCAAATTCACCCCAGTCAGGTCCCCGAACCCTGTCCCTCTCCCACACCACACACAGGGGGAGACTGCAATAGAAAGAGGCAGCAGATGAGCAGGCAGCTCTTCAAACATCTCCCTTTGGGCAGTTCCACTTCCGTGGTTTGGGAGGGCAGCTGGAGTGAGGGTTTCGGCCGGTGTGGCTCAGTGGTTGAGCAGCGACCTATGAACCAGGAGGTCACGGTTGGATTCCTGGTCAGGGCACAGGCCCAGGTTGTGAGCTTGATCCCCAGTGGGGGGCATGCAGGAGGCAGCTGATCAATGATTCTGTCATCATTGATGTTTCTACCTCTTTTTCTCTTCCTCTCTGAAACCAATTAAAACATAGTTTTCTTTTTAAAAAAATACATTTTATTTATTTTTTTACAGAGAGGAAGGGTGAGGGATAGAGAGTTAGAAACATCGATCAGCCGCCTCCTGCACACCCCCTACTGGGGATGTGCCCGCAACCAAGGTACATGCCCTTGACGCAAATCGAACCTGGGACCCTTCAGTCCGAAGGCCGACGCTCTATCCACTGAGCCAAACCGGCTAGGGCTTTTTTTTTTTTAATACTGTTTCAGCTGCTCAGTGGCTGGACCTGTGGCTTGGCAGGTGAGTTCTGCCGCGGTGGCCGGCGCCTGACTCCTCGGGCCTCCGTGGCCCCATCGGGGAACCCCATTGGGGAACCCCATCGGGGAACCGCGGTGGTGACTTGGCGTCTTCCTTGAGAGTTGGGTGGAGGGTGAGTGTTTGGGAAGCACTTAGCCCCACTGTGCGCCTGGGGGGTGCTCCACGTCCCGCCGGCTGTGCTGTGCGGCTGTGGGCAAGCCACTCACCCTCTCTGTGCCGCGCTCTTCACCCGTAAAGTGAGGGCACTAATCATCACCCTCGCAGGGTGGTTGCGGGGTTTCAGCCCACCATGGGCGCGGGGCAGATGCCAAAATGCGGCACAGAGAACGCTCCTCGCCAAGGCTCCACCAGGAAGGGGGTGCCCCTCACCGGCCCCCCGCTCCCCCGCTGGCCTGGCTCCACCCCTGAGAGTCCTCCGCCGCTTTCTGCTGCGTGTGTCCGACTGGTGACCTCGGCTGTGAAGCTGGGCACCAGCCCCCTTCTCACGGCGTCTCCCCCTCTCCTACAGCCAGAAGCTGTCGGGCGAGTACTTCCGGTACAAGGGCATCCCCTTCCCCGTGGGCATCTACTCCCCCGAGAGCATCAGCATCACGGAGAACGCCGAGGTGCAGGACGACGACATCTTCATCGTCACCTACCCCAAGTCAGGTACCTCTTTTTTCCAAGATATTTGTGAAAATGTTCAAAATATGACATCCACCCTTTGGCATGGAGCTCTACGAGGGTTGTTTTGGGGAACAGCTTTGAGATACAATTCACACCATCCATTCACCCATTTTAAAATATGTTTATTGATTTCAGAGAGGAAGGGAGAGAGAGAGAAACATCAATGATGAGAGAGAATCACTGATCGGCTGCCTCCTGCATGCCCCCTACTGGGGATGGAGCCCACAACCTGGGCATGTGTCCTGACCAGGAATCAAACCGTGACCTCCTGCTTCAGAGGTCGATGCTCAACCACTGAGCCACGCCAGCCGGGCCAAGTCACCCATTTCAAAGTGCAATTCTGTGGCTGTCGTGTATTCACAGCTGGGCACCCATCACCACAATGAATTTTAGAACATTTCCATCACCCCAACAGGACACCGGTACCCTCTAGCCATCACCTCCCAGCCCCACATTCCTGCCCCCAAGCCCCTGGCAATCATTAATCTGCTTCTTGCCTGGGATCGCCTGCTCTGGACATTTCAAATCACCGGAATCGTACACCGTGTGGCCTCTGTGACCGCCTCTCTCAGCGACACGCTGGCCTGGTCCACCTCCACCAGCTCCTCACTGACGAGTACTTACCACCTTCCAATCCTTTGCCTGTAGCACAATGTAAGCTTTTTAAAAATATATTTTTATTGATTCCAGAGAGGAAGGGAGATGGAGATAGAAACATCCATGATGAGAGAGAATCATTGATCGGCTGCCTCCTGCACGCCCTCTACTGGGGGATCGAACCTGCAACCCGGGCATGTGCCCTGAGGGGAATCAAACCCGGGACCCTTCCATCCGGAGGCCAAAGCTCTGTCCACTGAGCCAAACCGGCTGGGACCACAGTGTGATCTTTATGCACGATTCCCCTTCTGGCACATACATCACGTGCATGCGTACACCTTTGCACAAGTATTTTTTAATATATTTTATTGATTTTTTACAGAGAGGAAGGGAGAGGGATAGAGAGTTAGTTAGTAACATCGATGAGAGAGAAACATCCATCAGCTGCCTCCTGCACACCCCCTACTGGGGATGTGCCCGCAACCAAGGTACATGCCTTTGACCGGAATCGAACCTGGGACCCTTCAGTCCGCAGGCCGACGCTCTATCCACTGAGCCAAACCGGTTAGGGCTGCACAAGTATTTTTTTATTTCGTGGAATAAACTCCAAGGTACGGAATTGCCTGGTCCAAGGGCTGTGCGTTGGCAACGGCGGTGGATACAAGCACACATCCCTCCGTCCACACGGTAGCGACCTGTCCCCCAAACAGCGGGCTGTGCCGGAGCTCTGGGGGCCGTGTTGGTGCACACCGTGCGTGTACTTAATGCCCCCGAACTGTGCCCTTCAAATGGGTGCATTGGCCGCCTTCACGTTCTGTGTATTCCCACACACCACAAAAAAGGAATTCTTCACTGGCTACGGGGTGACACTACCCGGGGTGAAGAGAACCCCGACGGAGACAGGAGAGTGAATGCACGGGGCAGGCAGTCCTCTAGGGCTGGAGCAGAGCCGCCGGGGAAAGCTGCTGGGCGCGGGGTGAGGGGTGGCGGGCGGGGGGCGGGCAGTGAGTGTCCCCGGGTCCCTGGCAGCGCAGGCCTCTGTCCATCCCCCGGGAGGCGCCTATGAAAACCGGGAGGAGAAACCCCTCCTCTGTCTGCAGGGTTCCTCCAGCGCCCTCTGCTGACGGATCTTGACATTGCGCTGGCGGGCAAAGGAGAAATGTTTGCGGGGCGGGGTCAGCCCCAGTATCTCAGCACAGGGCAACGGAGAGGGGATCTGGAGCCGAGAGGCAGGGCGCGGAGAACGGGCCCCGGGTGCTTGTTAGAACCCAAGGCAACATAACACTAACAAGAGGTGGTTGCTAACATCACCATCATCATCATCACTTCCGGTCTGACGTGCCTGGAGTCTCCCAGAATCCACGCCCGTGAACTGGATCCCTGATGCGGTCTCTTCCTCCTGCATGTCATTTGTGGCCCCCTCCCGCACGCAATCTGGGGGTTACTCCCAAGAAGGGGCAGTGAAAAGAGCTGAGATTTTTTTTAAGTCGATGCCTGGATTCAATTCCAGCCCCCCCCCCCCCCCCCCACACCATGATTTAGCGAGTCCTTCGGCCCTAATACATAAACCCCAGAACCTGGGCCCAACAGACGTTTATTTCTCATCCTGCAAATGCCAGCCGGTCCAGGACACAGGGAGGGAAGTGTGTGCGTGCGTGTGCGTTGGGGAGGGATGGGGGGGGGGGGGTAACCCAGTGGCCTGGCTCCTTCGCGCTGTGGCTCTGCCATCCTTGGGAGCCTCAGTTTCCACTGGCATGTCTGCATCCAGCCAGCAGCGGCGGGGGGGGGGGGGGGGGAGAGGGAGTCACGTGGGAGGTTTTTATGGGCCAGGCCTGGAACGGGCCGCACACCACTGCCACCTGCATGTCCTTGGCTGGAGCTCAGTCACGTGGCCCCGCACAGCTGCAGGGGAGGCTGCGTGGTCCGTCACAGTCCCCGTAGGAAAGCGAAACGGGGTTGGATGGAGGGCTCGCCAGGCTCCGCCACCTGGGCCAGCGACCTTATTTCTTTGAGCTGCTTCCTGCTCTGAAAATACAGATAGCCAACTCCGCCTGGCTCCCGCTGGCCGTGAGGAAACCCACAGCCATTTGTGCAGTAAAGGGAGCCGGGAGCCGTGCTAAACCCCATCCCGCCCCCTCGTCACCCGTCCCCACCTCGGACTCATTTGCCCACTTGCTCCCGCCAGGCACCAACTGGATGATCGAGATCCTCAGCTTAATCCTCAAGGACGGGGACCCCTCCTGGATCCGCTCGGTGCCCATCTGGAAGCGGGCGCCCTGGTGCGAGACCATCATGGGAGCCTTCAGCCTCTCGGACCAGTCCAGCCCCCGCCTCATGAGCTCCCACCTCCCCATCCAGCTCTTCACAAAGGCCTTCTTCAACTCCAAGGCCAAGGTGCAGGCGGGGGAGAGGAGGGAGGCCGGGGGCAGAGGGCACAGCTAACGGATGAGGTTGGCACATAGTTATTGAGCACCTACTACGTCCTGGCCCTGACCTAGAACAGCAGTAAAAAAAATAAAAATAAATGCGAGTCCACATTCCAAAGGGAGACAGACAGGCAGAGAACAGATGGACCGAAAAAGGAAAATCGTGAATAGGTCCAAGATGGAAAAATTCACATCGCGGAGCAGAGGGTGAGGGTTAGAGTTAGAATGGGGGTTGCGGTTATAAGGGGGGTGGTCAAGGGTGTCCCCAGTGAGAATGGCCCTTTTGAGTGAAGACCTGGGAGGTGAAGGAAGAAGGCAGGGGGGAGAGTCCCTCTGGTGGGAGTGATGTGTCTGAAGACCAGCAGGAAGGCCTGTGTGGCCGGAACCAAGTGAGCGAGCGGGGGGAGGAGTGGAAACGAGGTCAGGGAGGTAACCGGGCCAAAATGCGCAGGGCCGCCTTGGCTGTGGCTTTACCGGGAGCCAGACGGGAGCCGGGAAGGCTGAGCCCGCCGGGCGCCGACTCCGGTGTTCACTGGCGCCCTCTGGCGGCGAGGTGGGGAACAGCCCGCCGCGAAGGCGGCAGAAGCTGGGAGGAGGCGTCTGCGAGCGAGTCCAGGTGGGAGGTGCCCGGGGAGGTGCCCGGGTGGTGGCCGGGGCGGTGAAGCAAAAAGGCTGTATTTCTAAGGTGGAACCAGGACGCTATGCTGACAGATTGGATGTGGGTGTGAGAGAAACATGAGTCAAGGGTGTCTCCAGGGCGTTCAGCTTCAGGAAGTGGGAGGATGGGGCTGTCATCCACTGAGACGGGGCGGGCAGGGAGCAGAGGTTGGGGGCCGAACGGGGGGGGGGGGAGGGGGATGTTGGGGGCTCTGCTGGGGCCCATTGGTGGAGGTTGCCAGCCGGCAGTGAGGTAGATGAATCTGGGTTTGACAGGAGAGATCTGGGCTGGACACAGATTTTAGCAATTTGTAGAAAATAGATAGGTAGCTAGGTAGGTAGGTAGATGATAGATGATAGATAGATAGATAGATAGATAGATAGATAGATAGATAGATAGATAGACAGACGAGTAATGCAGATAGAGACAAGATGGGGACTGCAATCCGGGGGTCCCCAAGGCCCCCCTCAGGCTCCCTGATTCACTAGAGGGACTCAGAGGCTGGCAAAGCTGGTAGACTCACAGTCACCGTTAGCCAGAAAGGGTGGAGGCGCGTGGGGCGGGCAGAGACGTGGCGCCAGCTTCCGTGGTCTCTCCCTGTGGCCTGGCATGAACAGCACTCAGTCCCTTCGCGATGATGTGACAGCAAGCACGGAGCATCGCCCCCATGGACGCTCACCCGAGCCATGGTGCCCAGGGTTTTTTTTTGTTGTTGTTGTTGTTTTTTAATAGATTTTTATTGATTTCAGAGAGGTAGGGAGAGGAAGAGAGATAGGAACATTAATAACGAGAGAGAATCATTGATCGGCTGCCTCCTGTACACCCCACACTGGGGATCGAGCCCACCATCGGGGCATGTGCCCTGACTGGGAATCGAACTGTGACCTCCTGGTTCATAGGTCAATGCTCAACCACTGGGCCACGCCGGCCGGGCAGGGGTTTTTGTTGGAGGTTGGTCACATATACGTGGCTGACCACCATGTGGCTGACCTTGGTCTTGGGAAAGGAGACAGTTGACAGGGAAGGACATGTCTGATGGGACTGGAGGGGGGATGCTTATCCTATCTAATAAAACCCTAACGTGCAAATCGACCGAACGGCGGAACGACCGGTCGCTATGACGTGCACTGACCACCAGGGGGCAGACGCTCAATGCAGGAGCTGCCCCTGGTGGTCAGTGCGCTCCCACAGGGGGAGCGCCACTCAGCCAGAAGCCGGGCTCATGGCTGGCGAGCGCAGCGGTGGTGGGGGGAGCCTCTCCCGCCTCCACAGCAGCACTGAGGACCTCTCAGGGGATGTCCGCCTGCTAGAGGGTGCAGGCCGGGCTGAGGGACACACCCCCCGCCATGTACAAATGCCGTGCACTGGGCCTCTAGTAGAATATAAACCTGGTAAACAGATTGGAGCCAGGCCCCGTGGCTGGGACTCTATCCTGGGGCGCTGGGAATCCAGGAGGGCAGGGTCCTCACTGGGTGAAGAAAGACCCCTTTGGTCCACACGTCTCACCCTGATCTCCCCCATCCTGAACTCCCTGCCTTTCTCCTCCACTCTGCGTTCCCTGAAGCCAAACTGTCCTTCCTCCTGACCCAGAAACAGCCCCCCCTCCTCCCAGCATGTGGTTGGAGGGAGCCCTCCCCGCTCTCTGGGACGAGGTGAAAGGATCTGAGCTACATACGCTGGGAAGTCCCCTGAGCAGTCTGCCCCGAGTCCTTCCTGCTGCAGGGCCAGGAAAGGAGCTCGGAGCACAGCCTCAGGGCCGGGGTGCTGGCCGTGACGGGCGCCTTCTCCCCGCCCAACACCACATGCAGGTGATCTACATGGGCCGGAACCCCCGGGACGTGGCCGTGTCGCTCTATCATTACTCCAAGATCGCGGGGCAGCTGAAGGACCCCGGCACCCCTGACCAGTTCCTGCAGAACTTCCTCAAAGGCGAAGGTGAGGACGGGGAGGGGGGCGGGGGGAGCCCCTTGTGGCCCAGAGGGGAAGGGGGACAGAGGAGGGATGAGAGAGAGAGAGGCAGAGGTGCAGGGCGTCAAGAGCCATGGAGGCAGGAGACCAAGAGGAACGGAGCGTGAGAGAGACAGAGGGCGCGAGGAGACCGGGAGACGGAGAGAGAACCAGAGGCGCCGACAGAAACAGGAACAGCAGGGAGAGAGCCAGAGAGAGACCGAGGTCTAGGGACTGCGCCAGAGACAGAGAGACACATGCAGATGGAGAGACAGGGAGACAGAGGGCCATGGGCACCAGGTGGAGGGGATCGGGGCGGTGGGGAGGGACATCCAGCTCCGAGGGGCCAGGCCTGGGCCAGGTGGGGCTAGCCAGGCCCCTGTGAGCGCCCGCGGAGGCCCCGCTGCCTGGCCCTCACCCCCCGCCCCTCTGCCCGCAGTGCAGTT
This sequence comes from Cnephaeus nilssonii, assembly GCF_951640355.1. Classification (NCBI taxonomy): domain Eukaryota; kingdom Metazoa; phylum Chordata; class Mammalia; order Chiroptera; family Vespertilionidae; genus Cnephaeus; species Cnephaeus nilssonii. The sequence goes on from NC_137091.1 coordinate 44,122,749, forward strand.
CGGCTCCTGGTTCGACCACATTAAAGGCTGGATTCGGATGCAGGGCAAAGAGAACTTCCTGTTTATCACCTACGAGGAGCTGCAGGAGGTGACTCCCCCCCACCCCCGTCACCCCTCCCCCGTGCCGCCCCGCACCCCACCTGGCCCAGCACCCCCACTTCTCCCTTCCTCTCGCCCCCCACTTCCCCTCCCCTAAGGCCTCCTCCACTGTGGATGCACCAGGTACTGGGCGACAGCCGTGAACTGAACCGGGTCCCTGAGCGGGAGAGGGACCAGGACAGATAGATAAAATAGGGGCGAGGGGAGGAGAGCTGGCGAAGGGCAGGCGGGAGAGGAGGGCCAGGACTGTGTCTGTCAGCGGGATTTTAAGAAGGCAGAGCCCTAGCCGGTTTGGCTCAGTGGACAGAGCGTCGGCCTGTGGACTGAAGGGTCCCAGATTCAATTCCAGTCAAGGGCACATGCCTGGGTTGTGGGCTTGATCCCCAGTAGGGGGCGTGCAGGAGGCAGCCGATCAATGATTCTCTCGTCATTGATGTTTCTCTCTCTCCCGCTCCCTTCCTCTCTGAAATCAATAACGATACATTAAGAAAAAAAAAAAAAGTGGAGGGGGTGGCCCCCAAGAGAAGACAACAGCGACCATCTAGAGGAGGGGGGGGGCCACAGACAATCGGGGGAAAGTGTCCTGGGCAGAGGGACCAGCCAGTGCAAAGGCCCTGGGGTGAGCGTGCGTGCACTTGGTCTATTCCAAGGTTGGATGGAGGCCCCATGGCCAGAGCCGAGTGAGAGGGGGTGGGGTGGGAAATGAGGCAGACAGTGAGGACTGTGGCTTTCCCCTGAGCAGGGGGGAGCCATAGGTGGCTTCTGAGCAGGGGAGGCCATAGGATCAACGACATCGTGTGAAACTGGGGCGCACGGAAAGTGAGCTTCGTTGGTGGCTGTGATCTGGAAGGAAGAGGGAAGCCGTGGACGGAAACACCCTTTGGAGTTAGACTGGGGACCCTGTCTGGACCCCATCAGACATAACCTGGGACAGGCACCCGGGAGAGAGATGCCTTCGGGCTGGAGCAATCAGGGAGGGCTTCCTGGAAGAAGAGGCCATGCAGCGTGCCTATGGAGGACGCTGGGCTTCCCACTGGAACAATCCACAGTGAACGTGCCCAGCCGTGCTAGGTTTTGAGGGAAGGTCTGTCCTGAGAGCCCAGGAGCCTGGGAGGCTTCCTCACCCCCCACCCGACATGTTCCCTTCGTGTGTGTGTGTGTGTGTGTGTGTGTGTGTGTGTGCGCGCGCGTTTCTCATCCTTGACACTACCACAGGTGTCCCCCATCTGCCCCTCTCGCCTCCTCACTTCGTGTGTGTTTTGTATTCTCCTTTCTGTCGGTACTTTTTTTTTTTTAATACAGAGAGGAAGGGAGAGAGAGAGAGAAACATTAATAACGAGAGAGAGTCATGGACGGGCTGCCTCCTGCACGCCCCACACTGGGGATCGAGCCTGACGGGGAAGTGGACCGTGACCTCCTGGTTTAAGAGTCTCTGGGGAGTCACGCCGGGCGGGCCTGTCAGTCCCTTTCCGGTAGGCGGAGCCTGGGTGCCGGTGCCAGTGAAGCCGCTAAAATCTCTCAGGGCCTCGGAGGGCTCATCCTTAACGTGGCGGGAAACGCCAACTCGCGGGGCTGTTGGCATATTGTCACCCCCCCTCCCCGCCCAATCAGGTCAGAAGCCGCAGCGGTAGGATCCTGTAAAGTAAGGGCGGCTGGGTCCCGAGCGAGGGCCCCTCTGAATAGCAGTAACAGTAACGGCCCAGGCCGGGCACCAAACGCTGCACACAAGCCTCTCATTTGACCCTCACAAAGCGCAGGAGGTGCGCCACACGGGACTGAGCCACACAGAACGGTGGGCACTTGGTAATTGTACGTGGTTTGCCCCAATATTGTTAGTACCCCAGGTGTTTGTTTGTTTGTTTGAATCCTCACCCGACGATATTTTCCCATTGATTTCTAGAGAGAGTGGGAGGGAGAGGGAGAGACTGAGAGAGAGAAACATTGATGTGAGAGAGACACGCCGATTAGGTTGCCTCCTGTACGTGCCCTAACCAGGCCAGGGATTGAGCCTGCAACCCAGGCACATGCCCTTGACCGGAATCGAACCCGGAACCCTTCAGTCCACAGGCCAACGCTCTGTCCACTGAGCCACACCGGCGAGGGCTGTCCCCGTTTTAGAGGGGGAAATGGGGCTGATGACCCGGAGGGGGTCGGGAACCTGTCCGGGCACAGGGCTCCTCCCTGCGGCCCCAGGGCTTGTATCTCTGTCGCATCCCGGTGAATTGCTGTTGATGGGAAGACTCCCCCCCCCACCCCCACCCCGAAGATTTCCGCATCACCCTCCCCCTCTTCTCCATCCAGCTTTATTCCCCAAACCCAAAACTGGGCCACAGAGCTCCTGGGCTGCCCCCCTGGGTGTGAGGAACGGCCGACATGTTAGACTTTCTGGGACGAGTCTGTGGTTCACGAGGATAAAGGGGGTGGGTGGTTATGAAACCAGGAATGACCTGGGAAGTCGGGGCTGGGGCTGGCGGGGCGGCGGGCTGACCGGAAGGCTGACCGGAAGGTGCAGGTCCAGGAAGGCAGCTAGTTGGAGGGAGGACTGCGGGCTCTGGGGACCCAGATCTCAGCGCCTCCCTCGCTGTGTGACCCTGAACACGTGTCTTCCCCTCTCTGGGCCTCCATGGACTGGTTCCGGATACTCACTCCTCTCTGCACGGCCATCGGCAGGTTGGCACAGATGTACCGGTGGGGCTTGGGCCAGAGCGTGGTACACAGTAGGCGCTCAATCCACCGTGACCTGAACCGTCATTGTCACGGGGAGGGGAGACTTGCCCTGCACCTGGAGGGGAGGTCTGCCAGGGGGAAGGGTGGCACGGGGCTTGCCTGGCAGCCCCGCGCCCAGGGCCACAGGGAGGGAAGTGCAGGGCACGGTGAGTCCCAGGAGGAGGGGGTGGAGAGCGCCTGTCCTTGGAAGTCAGGCCTGGGATGGATGGGAATGGTCTCAGGGCCTCGGGAGCCACAGGGGGGCTGGGCGCAGGCTCGGGCCTGGGTGTGGGGACGGGAGGCAGGGAGGCAGGGAGGCAGGGAGGAGGCCAGGACAAGAGTCCACAGCAGAGAATCAGGCCTGACCAGTGCCGGGGCTACAGGGACACAGCGGGGACGTGGCAGAGAGAGTCCAGGCAGAGGGAAGGGGCTGATGACTGACAGGACAGGGGTGTGTGAGGGAAGGGGAGCAGGGGGGAGGCCCGGCTGGGAGTCTGGCCATGTGACTGGGTGAATCTGGGCTGGGGACCTGGTGGAGGAGCAGGTTTGGGGCACAGACTGGCTGACGCCCCATTTCTAACCTGAAGGAGGAGGATTCTACATTAGGTGCTGGACTACCCCCTGCTGTGACCTCTGACCCAGTCTCACCCCTTCCCTCCCACCCACAGCACCCTCCCAAATCCAAAACTGCAAAACCCCTCAGAGGCCATAGCCCAACCCCTTGGAGATGGGGAAACTGAGGCAAAGACAAGTCTGGGCTGAGACTCTGACATCCAAATTCTGGGTCTGGTGTTCCTTCCTTGCCTGGGTCCCCTCCCTCCACTGCCCCCTCCCTCCCCCCTCCCTCCCCCCACCCCGTCCTGCCTTCCCGCCTGACCCCTCTCCTGCCCCCAGGACCTCCCCGGCTCCGTGCAGCGTGTGTGCCGGTTCCTGGGCCGGCAGCTGGGCGAGGAGGCGCTGGGCTCCGTCGTGGCTCACTCGGCCTTCGATGCCATGAAGGCCAACACCATGTCCAACTTCTCGCTGCTGCCCCCCAGCCTGCTGGACCAGCGCCGCGGTGCCTTCCTCCGGAAAGGTACGGGACCTCCGGGGTTCCTGGCTCCCCAGGCCCCGGCCCGGCTGTGTGGCTTGGGCGTGTTACTTAACCTCTCCGAGCTCCAGCTTCCCCACTGTAACCTGGGGCGCTCCCAACAGAATGCCTTCACTGCCTCACGTGGGCCCAGGATGGACTCCACACACAGGCTTAGCTCGGGCAGACACAGCAGGTGCTGGGGTGTGCCTGTCACCCCAGGGCTACCCCCCCCCCCCCCCCCCGCCTTCCCCCAACCCCCAGCTGCATATGGGAACAAAAGGCCACGGCCAGCTCCGAACCACGGTAAGAAACCTGAGGCTTGCCCGACTGGCGTGGCTCAGTGGTTGAGCGTCGACCTACGAACCAGGAGGGCACAGTTCAATTCCTGTCAAGGCAATGCCTGGTTGAGGCTCAATCCCCAGTAGGGAGTGTGTAGGAGGCCGCCAATCCATGATTCTCTCTCATCATAGATGTTTCTTTTTTTTTAATTCTTTATTGATTTCAGAGAGGAAGGGAGAGGCAGAGAGAGAGAGAGAAAAACATCAATGATGAGAGAGAACCATTGGTCGGCCGCCTCCTGCATGCCCCCCACTGGGGATCGAGCCCGCAACCCAGGCATGTGCCCTTGGCTGGAATCGAACCTGGGACCCTTCAGTCCGCAGGCCGACGCTCTAAACACTGAGCCAAGCCAGCCAGGGCATCATCATAGATGTTTCTATCTCTCCCTCTCCCTTCCGCTCTGAAATCAATAAAAATATATTTTAAAAAATAATAATCAATGGAAAAAATATCCTCGGGTGAGGATTAGCAACAACAACAAAAAATCAATTAACCTTCCCTGGGGTGAGGATTAAAAAAAAAGAAAGGAGGGAACTTGAGGCTGGGGATCCCTTGCGGCTCGGGGGCTGTAAACCCTGGGCCCAGTGCGTGGCGCTGTGATGCGGGGAGGCAGCCCAGGGCCGGCAGTGCTGGGAGCAGAGCCCGGCGGCAGGCGCACTGCGGGGAGCGGCCCGTCCAGTGACAGGTCGCAGAGGAGGTGCCCGGGGGCTGGGCGAGGTGTGCAGAAAGCTGGGTGGGGGTGGGGCGGGGGATGTTCTGGGCAGAGACTAACGGGGTTCGGGGTGAAGTGGCGGAAGGTCAGAGGTCTGCTGGCGGGATGAGCAGAGCAGGGGGGACCCCAAGGAGGGAGGAGGCAAGAATGGTGCCCGGGGTCTGCCAGGTCCAGGCGGCCGGTGTGAGTCAGCAACCGCGGGAGGGGACGGGGCGGCGTGGAGATGGGGCGGGGCTTCCGGCCTAGGGAACCGCATGCGCAAAGGAGGTGGGGAAGGGGGCGCTGGGATGTCGGGGCGACGCTCCGGACGCTGCTCACCTCGCGCGCCCTCCCTCCCCGCAGGGGTCTGCGGAGACTGGAAGAACCACTTCACGGTGGCGCAGAGCGAAGCCTTCGACCGCGTCTACCGCGAGCAGATGCGGGGGATGCCGACCTTCCCCTGGGACGAGGACCCCGAGGCTGCCAGTCCGGACCGCGCCCCCAGCCCCGAACCCAGCCCCAGCCCAGACCAGGCCTCCGAGCACCCGCATCCGTGACCCCGAGAATAAACGCATCGCTCCTGCCCCGGCTCCTCGATGTGCTCTGGCGGTGGCATGCCGCGGGCGGGCGGCAGGGGGCGCGCGAGGCCGGGCGGAGGCCGGGTGGGGACCCTTCACCGGCACCTGGGCCTCCCCAGGGCGGGTCCTCTTCCCCACCTGGTGCACCAACGCGGTGGGTGACTCAGAAGCCCCATAGCGCTGGGCGCCTGACTTCCCAGGGTCAGGGTGCTGCGGCCTGGGCTCCTGGGTCTGAGGGAGGTGGGGCTGGGGGCCTGGACCCCGGGTTCCCCCACTAGGCTGCGGAAAGTGCACGTTTTTGGCAGGAGGCAGGTTTATTCTGAGCAGAGGGAAAAGGAAGCCCCAAAAACTAACCCCTTAGCACCCATAAAACTGTCCCAGCACCTGCCCAGTCCCTCTCCAGGGCCCTGAGCCGCTCCCCAGCAGGGGTGTCCCCACAATCTGAGTCCCTCATCATTCAGCTCAGTCCCCTGGATTGAGGTCTCTCCTGCCCTGAGCCCAGCTCAGTTGCCCACACTTCTGAGCAGGTGAACCCCAGGGACCCCCATCGTCCCCACACACAACCCAGCATGGGGCCCCCCGCCAGGCCGCCCCTCAGAGACGTTCTCACGTGGCCCGGGCGGAATGTGCAGTGTTCTGGGATCCCAGCTCATCGAGACGTCCTGCCCATTTTCTAGGCTGTGACACTGAGGTCTAGGGTGGGCACGGGACTTGCCCAAGTTCCAGGATAATTGGGGGGAAATCCCTCCTCCTTCCCAGACTCTGAGGCCCAGGCACAGCACTGAGGCGGGGCTCCCAGCACGCTGTCGTCCAGTGTGGCTCTGGCTCCGGTCAGGGTCGCCCCCTGAGTCCGGCCCGGGTGGCCCAGCCCGGCTGCCGGCCACCTCTGGGTTCCAGGGCTTTGGGTGCAGCATCGTCTCCAAACCTCCTTCGGGTGGGGGACAGGTAGCGGAGGCGGCGGCCAGGGATGAGGGGCAGGGGGCCGCCCCAGGGCTGGGGCCCGGCCAGAGGACGGGAGTCCACCTCACCCCTGGGGGCCCCCCCAGTGCCCCGCTGCCTCATCAGGGCCTTGGCTGGGGTGTCCTTGGAGCCCCAGGACTTCTTGAGCTGTGGAGGGAGAGAGGAGGAGGTGAGCGGAGGCTCCTGGGGGCTGGGTCCAGGGAGGTGAAAGCTGGAGGAGGTGAGGGAGACAGACCATAAACGGAGGAAGAAGAGGAGACAAGAGGGAGGAAGACACAGAAGAGGGAGGTGAGGGAAGGAGGGCGGGACACGGAGGGGCGGGGAGAAGGCCCCTGAGCTCCAGAACCAGAGGGAAGTGAGCAGGGAGGCCTGGGACCCCCGGAGCTCCCAAGGGGCCCGGAGGTGTGTCCCCCCCAGTTTGCAGCTGGGGAGGAACAGGAAGCAGCCAGCAGCCGCCCGCCCGGGTGGGGGCAGCAAATATTTGCCAAGGGAGGCGATGCTGGGTGAGGGCGGCTGAGGACCAGGTGGAGGCGAGGACCTTGGCCCTGCCCTGCCCATCCCCCTTCTCCCCTGGGACTGAGGGAGGCAATTCCTGGGCTATTTCTCCCTCACCCTCAGGACCGGCCTCTAGCTCCCACTTAGCAGGTGGGGAAACTGAGGCTGAGAGGGGGCACAGCTCACAGAGATCCTGTCCCCCAGGTCAGCCTGTTTCTCCCACATGGCTCTGCTCTGACCTTCTCTCAACAGCCCACTTTACAGCCAGGGACCTGGAGGCCCTGCCCAGGGTCCCCCCGAGAATTGGGGCAGGCCCTGTTGAAACCCAAGTGTCTACGCAGGGGGAGAAGGGTCCCCTCTGAGCTCATGACACTGGAATCTGGGAAGCCAGGGCATAGAGAATGTCAAAGCCCCACCTGGGAGGCAACCAGGGCTGAGCTCCATTCCTCCCGGTGCCTCAGTTTTCCCATCTGTGAAATGGACGGACGGATGGAGAGATGTAATGACATCCGCCTCCTAGGATTGCGGCAAAGGTTGAATTTAACTACTTCTGTGAAAGCGTTTGGCCCGGGGCCTGGCACACGGGAAGGCGCCCGGGAAAGACCGCTGGTTCACCCTTGGCAAGTTACTGAACCTCTCTGGGCCTCAGCTCTCCATCCGCAGCAATGCGCATGGTAGGCATCCTGCCTCGCTGACCTGGGATGAGGATGTTGTGAAATAAATTCCATTTGGGGAATTTAGTGTTAAGAGCGGATATTATTCTATTTCATTCTATCGACTCCTTGTCCCAACCAAACTGAGGAGGAAGCTACCGCCCAGCCCATTTCCTGGATGAGAACACGGAGGTTCAGAGAAGGCAAGTCTCCGCCCCCCACCCCCACCCCGGTTCTCACGGCCGGTATATCACGCCAGGATTCACACCCAGGGCTCTTGGGGTCTCTGCTCCATGCCACCCGGCACTCCCCAGCCCAGCACACAGTGTGGGTTCAGGAAACACAGTGTGATGAGAAACTCAGGTGAGCAGCTTGGCTTCCCTGCCTCCCGGGGGCCAGGCACTTAGTAGGCCCTCAGAAAACAGAGTAAGGGCCCTTGAGCCCTACTGTCTGACCTTGAACAAGCAAGCAGCACCTTCTTCCCCTTTTGTGGCCTGAGCTGCCCCCACCCTCTGCCAGCTGTTCCATTCTCAGGTGGCCAACAGGTCTCACCTCATTGTCACCGTCACTGGAGTCCGACAGCTGGGACAGGCGGCTCAGGTCCCACAGGGAGCGGCTGGGCCGGGCTGGGGGGCCGCTGGCGGGCCGGGCGCGCTGGATGCTCCGCAGGATGTCGCTGAGCGCAGGCCCCGGGACGGCCTGGGTCTCCCGCCGCTCTCTGTCCAGGACTCGGCAGGCGGCCAGGCGTTGGGTCAGCGGTGACACGTCAGGCAGCGGCGGGGACACGGGGGCCACGGAGTGGCGGCGGGCCACGCTGTGCGGGCTGCGGGCCAGCTGCAGCCCCCCCAGGGTGCTGACGAAGGGGCCCGGGGCGGGCGCCGGCGGGAGCGGCCAGGAGGCCGCGTACAGTGTCCGGAACTCGCGGCTGAAGGCGTCGGCGATCTCCCCCGTCAGCAGGGTCACCAGGCCGCGGTGCAGGCGTGCGTCGCTCCATGTGAAGCTGGGGGCACGGAAGGGGGGGGGTCAGGACCTCTGCGCAGCCCGAGATCCAGTCCCCATCCCCCGTCCCCGACCTGCTCACAGGGCAGGCTGTGGGACCAGGACTGCAGGAAAATCGTGCCGCCCTCTGGCCTCAACATCCCCCTCTGTAGAATGGGACCACCTACCCTGTGAGGACAACACATTAAGGAAGTGAAATTATCATCTGAACTCAGACTTGACTCTAAACCTGGGCTCTGCCGGTTCCCACAGGGATGCCTCGGTTTCCCCCTCTGAAACGAGATGGGGTTCCTTTTCTGACACCCACGGGGACTGTTTTGAGACTCGGCTGCTCCCTGTAATGACCCCCATTTGTGAAGCACTGGCTGTGTGCCAGGCTCCGGCTGCGCCTGCTCCGTGTGCCCGTTCGCTCAGCTGGGAGGTGGAGCTGAAACACAGGAAGATTCGAGCGAGAGAACAAGGGTCGAGCTCCCTGCACGGTGCCCAGCGCTACAGGCCTGGGATCTGCGATGAGCCGAGCCCTTCCCAGTCCTGCCATCACAGTGGTTGCTATCTAAAGCACTGGTCTTGCCCTGGCTGGTTTGGCTCAGTGGATAGAGCGTTGGCCTGCGGACTGAAGGGTCCCAGGTTCAATTCCTGTCAAGGGCACATGCCTGGGTTGTGGGCTCGATCCCCAGGAGGGAGGATGTGCAGGAGGCCGCCGATCAATGATTCTCTCTCATCGTTGTTGTTTCTGTCTCTCTCTCCTTCTCCCTTCCTCTCTGAAATCAATAAAAAATAATATTTTAAACACTGGTCTTGCACACAGCAGGTGCTCAATAAATGCCCTCTTCAGGTATTAAATAAACCTGGGCTCTAATCCTGGCTCTAGGGCCTTGGACACGTCACGTTCTCCTCCTGAGCCTTGGTTTGCTCATCTGAAAAATGGGCCGGCACGGGCACTCGGCAGGCGCAGCACCCAGCACCCAGCAGAGCCGACGACTGAGTGGCCAGGACGGTAAAGGCTGTGCCAAGCGAGGTGGCTATGACCTCGCTCCCTGGCCGGTCAGCGGGCCAACCTGCCCCTCCGATTGTGACACCCTCCCCCACCCAGGACCTCACCCCCAGAGTGGCCAGTGGAACCCTAAGGGGTCTGTGAGGTCACCCCATTCCGCTCCACAGAGACTCCTCGGGCAGCAGCCGCTGGCTGGTCTCTGTCCCGGGAAAGCTTCCGAGACCCTGGGGCTCGAGACCGCGGTCACGACCAGGCTCCTGAGAGGGACACGGAGGGTTGGGACCCAAGGACACGGAGCTGCTGGCCCTGGGAGGCCGGAGCCGGGGGCAAACGTCTCGTGGGCATGCGGCGGTCCCTGAGCAGTTCCGGGAGGCCCCCGACGCCCACCGCCCGGCTCGGGCCCTGTCGCCACCGCCAGGCCCCCGTGGCCCTCGGCGGGCTACTGCTTCTGCTGGTGGCTCTGCCCCCCGGCACGGCCGGCGCCAAGGACTGCATGTTCTGTGAGCTGACCGACTCCGCCGACTGCCCCGGCATCCCCATGGCCTGTGGCGACGACGAGGCGTGCTTCATCGGCCAGGGGACAGCCCAGGACCTCGGCCCCGTCATCAACAAAGGCTGCGTGGGATCCGAGGAGTGTGGCCGCCAGGAGCCCGTCACCTACCAGGGCGTCACCTACAGCCTCACCTCCAGATGCTGCGACGGCGACATGTGCAACGGGGCCCCCACCCCCGCAGGCGGCCTGCGGGCGGGCGCCGCCACCGGCCTGGCGCTGGGCGCGCTGCGGCTGCTTCATGGGCCGTGACGGGCGCGGAGGGCAGGACCCGGGACTGGTCTCGGGCTCTGCTGCTCCTGTGCCCTGCCTCCTCCCCCTTCCCCCGTCCAAGGCCAGGGGCCCCAGACAAACCCCCGTGGCCCTGGCTTCCTCCGTTCCAGGCTGTCCCCCAGGACCCAGGGCTCCGCCACGCCGGAGCCTGACCTAGCAGGGGGACCGCGCCCCGGGTCTGGCTGTAACATTGTGCTCATTGGTTCTAAGACGCGATAGCGTTTCACAGTTTGGTCAGGATGCTTCCTCTCATTGTGGTCCCTTAGCGTCGATGAAACCCGGTCAAAATCATATTAATAAACAACAGCTGATGTGTATGAAGCCCTTCTGATGCTCCGTGCCAGGGACCCTTCTCCCACCGAATCGCATGTGGCGCTGGGAAGGCAGGTTCCCTCTGAAACATTCCAGTCCTGGCCCTGGTGGTTCTCTAGGTGTGGTCCCCGGACCAACCGGAACTTGCTGGCAGTGCCAATGCGCGGGCCCCAGCCCGGGCCGGCTGGGTGGGGGTGGGGCCCAGAAATCGGGGTTGTAACCAGTCCTCTGGGTCCGCCTGAGGCATGTTCCAGGCCACACACCTGGGTCTTTGGCAAAGGTGCTCAACAGGGGATGCTACCGCCATCTGCTGGGCGGAGGCCAGGGCTGCAGCCGGCAATGCCAGGAGCGCCCCGGGACAAAGCCATCGGCCCAGACGTGAGCAGGACCTTCGTGGGGAAACCTCACTCTAAAGCAGGGGTGGGAGACCTTTTTTCTGCCAAGGGCCATACAAGATTCTCAATTTAAAAATTAGCCCGTCCCGTCCCCTGTGGCTCAACGGTTCGGCGTCGGCCAGGAGGTCACGGTTTGATTCCCGGTCGGGGCACATGTCTGAGTTGTGGGCTCAAGCAATGCTTTGGTGCTTAGTGTGCAGGAAGCAGCCGATCAAGATCAATGATTCGCTCTCATCACTGCTGTTTCGATCTCTCTCTCCCTCTCCTTCCCTCTCTAAAATCAGTAAAACCATATATATATTTTTTAAATCAGCCTGCTAGCCTGGCCGCCATGGCTCTGTGGTTGAGTATTGACCTATGAACCAGGGGGTCACAGTTCGATTCCTAGTCTGGACACATGCCCGAGTTGCGGGCTCGATCCCCAGTATGGGGTGTGCAGGAGGCAGCCGGTCAATGATTCTCTTTCATCATTGATGTTTCTCTCTCTCTCTCTCTCCCTCTCCCTTCCTCTCTGAAATTAAAAAAAAAAAAAAAATCAGCCTGCTATATTTGGTCAAACATTTAATTAACTCTCCCCTAATGCCTTGTGCAAGGCAGGGCCAAACCAAATGATTTGAGAGCCTTCTACAAATTTGAGAGCCGGACGTTCCCCACCCCTGCCCTAAAGTCACTAAGCGCGCCATTCTGGTGAGCAGGGGGCACAGAGAGGTGAAGTCAGTTGCCCAAAGTCACACAGCCAGTAACTGGCAGAGCTAGGACATAAACTGAGGCCATCTGTGCCCAGATCCCCACCCACCCCCCCATGCTGTGACCCAACGAGGTGGTTGCTCATTATCCACGCTTTCCAGAGAGGAAACTGAGGCTCAGAGTGGGGGAGGCCCAGGGTCGCAGAGCCAGGGCCCAGGGCTGGTCGGACCCCAAAAAGAGCAGAGGGGGGCCATCCGACGGTCCGAGGACCAAGCCATTGGCACACCAGGTCTCATTCCTTCCCAGACGCTCTGAGAGGTGGCGTTGGGGAATGGACTACAGGCTCCCCCAGGCCCTGCCCCCACCCAGGCCACCTGGGACGCCAATCCAGGCCCGGCCCCCCGGTTTAGAAAGTCCTAGGCACACCCTGCAGGCCCCATTCTCCAGAGAGGAAGCAGGTCAGGGAGGTGAAGACTCCCCCAGGCCAGCAGCCAGGCCAGCAGCAGGGCCCAGGCGGGCGCCAGGCCTGGCTCCCACCCCAAGCCCGGTCCCAATGACAGCCCCTCTCCTGGCAGGTGTTCAGACCCATTTCACAGATGAGGAGCGAGCGGCTGGGAGGGGATCCGCATGCTCGGAGACTGGGGTGAGGGTTGTACCTGTAGGACCCCGAGATGACCCTCTCGCCGTCCAGCAGCACGAACTTCTCCCGCACCCCGCCCGTCACCTGCCGTCGCCAGCGGCTCTGGAAACTGCAGCCCCTCACGACACGGATGTCCAGGTTCTGGGAGGTGGGGGGGGGAGGGGGACATGGCCTTGCTGAGGCTGACCTCACAGCCTTCCACTTGGGGGTTCCTCCGGGCTGGCCCCCCAGCACTTCGTGGAGAGCCTGTCCCAGCTTCCCCAGGGCCACCATTCGTGGGATTCAGGGTTCCCCCAACTCAGAGGGACCCTGTGGGAAGGCCCACCTGCTTTCCCCAATGCCACGGGCTCCAGATCCCAGGGAACCCTCTCTGCTGGCACCCGCCTCGCTGGCCCAGGACCCCGGGGACGGGTCTGCCTCCGCTGCCCCCCGCACCAGGGGATGGGGACTCAGGTCCCTTCCGCCCGGCCCTACCTCTGTGGCCCAGGGGTTCACGCCCAGCTGCTGGGCCAGCGTCAGGAAGGCAGGCAGCTGCTGGCGGTCCAGGAGCAGGTAGACGGGCACCCAGCGGCGCGTGGCAGCATCCACCATGTCCAAAAGCAGGTCTGGGTCGGTGAATATGTCCATGACGACGGCCACCAGCTGGGGGCGGGGAGAGGGGCTGTGGATAGAGCCTGGGGCATGGGGGACCCTCAGAAGGTGGGGCCCTGGCGGTGAGAGGCTGGGGGGCTGGTTAGGGCCGGCCTCTGTGGGATGTTCACAGTGTCTGCACGTGAATAACGGGCAGAACTCCCTGGAGCCCCCGGGCTCGGCTGTGCCACTGTCATCATGTCAACAATGGTGAGCGGGGTCCCCCGAGCTGGGATGCTACCCGGTGGCACTGCTCCAGGCATGTGCAGCGCAGTGCACTGTGGGAACCTGCACACCTGGGTCCTGGGGGCGCCCTGGAGCCGGGGGCAGAGGGAGGGCTGACCTGCTGGGTCAGCAAAGGAGGCTCTGGGGCTGGGGGGCTGCCGGGGACCTGCGTCTTGCAGGCAGAAGGTGTGGTGATGAGCCCTGATTCCTGGTTCAAGTCTCTGCTTGGCCACTCCAGGCGAGAGACCTAACATCCCATGCCTGTTTCCTCATCTCCTAAATGGACGTAGTGAGTCCCAACCTCACAGGGCCCTTGTGAGAATTACACGTTAACCCAGGTAAGGTACTTGGCGTGGGAGCTGGCAAACACCAAACCTTTCAAATAAAAACGGGCCGGCCAGGGGGCTGCAGGGGAGACATCCAGGCCCTCCCTGGGGGCGGGGGAGGGGAGGGTCGATGACTGAGACAAGAGGGATCATAATTAGGTCCAAGGGGCATGGATGTCTAAGGGCACCCAGATCTTGGCTGAAGATGGGGCCCCTCATATCTAAGAGGCTGAGGGTGAGTCTGGGGGTGTGAGCCTGACAGTCCCCGGGGGCCCTGGGTGAGAATGCCCTGGCCCGGGAGACGGCGCTCCCAGGCGGGGAGCTGCAGGGAGGATGTCTGGGTCTGGGGAATGGACTGCAGGCCCCCCAGGCCCTGCCCCCACCTTGCAGGCGGCCTGGATTTCCTGGCGCACCAGCTCCTTGAGGGGCGGGTGGCCCTCGCCGGGGGGCTGGGTGTACAGCTGCGCCCGGGTGATGCCCTTCCAGCCCGAGTCCTCGGGCCAGCCCAGCCGCAGCACGGGCACCGGCTCCTCCGACTGCCCGGGCCAGTAGGTCAGGCTGGCGGGGTCCCCGCCGGCCACGGCTCCCTCCGCGCCACCGGGCTCCTGCTTGGCCGCCGTCCAGTCCTCGGCCGCCGCGGCCAGGCCCTGCAGCTCGGCCCCGCCCAGGAAGGGCCGCAGCCCCTCGCGCTGCACACACGCCTGGAAGGCCTCCGCGCCCTCGCTCAGCAGAGCCTCGAGCGCCAGCCGCTGGCCCTCGGAATACAGGAAGCCCGGGCTGGTCTCCGTCAGGGGCGGCTCCCCGGCCGCCGACGCCACTCCTTCCAGTGCTGCCAGCTGCGAGGCCGCCATGGGGCCCCCGGGGCGGACCTTGAGGCCGGGCGTCTGAGGGTGTGGCCGTCTCCGAGGCCCTGACCATCAGGGGCTCCTTTCAGGCTTCGGATGCCAGGCTTCCAGGGCCGCTGAGGAATCCGGTGGCCCCCTGTGCTGTCCTGACGATCAGACTGCGCACATGACCGCCCGCCCGATGCTGCTCAGACCGACTGCCCGCCAGCCTGCAGCCGCCATGGCTGGCCGGCCATCCGACCTTGCTGTCAGCTGTCTGATGATCTGGCTGCCCCCACAGGTGGTCCTGCATGTGGGTTTGGCTGAGTACCTGGCACTGTCTCCACACCCGGTGGCCTGTCAGCTGCCCATCTCTGCTCCAGCGCACGACAACCTCCAGCCTGCTGGCCACACGATGCCCCGGCGGGCCCTCCCGCTGGCTCAGGCGTGGTCAGGCTGACCACCTACCTGCCCTGGCCCAAGGCCCACTACTGCCTGACCATCTCCAGGCAACAGGCTGCCTGCCTGGCTGCAACCACCTGAACGTCTCTCACCAAAGGGAGAGCGGGCTGCCTGTGTGCCCCGGGCCGGCAGCACGTCTAGTCTAACTGATCCTCTGGCCTCTCTTGGCTGGAAGACCAACAGGCTCAGTATCTGACCACCCGGTGGAACTCCCAGCTGTGTCCAGGGGATGCTTCGCCCAACAGCTGGCCGGCTAGCTCACAGCTCTCACCGGCTGACCATTCTGTTTCCTCCTGAGCCCAGGAGAAATGTACTCCAGCCCTCAGCCTGGGCATCGCCCGTCCCAGCCAGGGAACCAGGTCTCCTGGGGGATGGGCCTTCACTCCCACTCAGGCGGCTACAGTGGAGGAAGCGCGCCACAGGGGGTCTCATTACCATGGAACCCGCCCATGACCTCCTCAACCCCTCTAGCCCGAGGGCAGCCACCGCTCCTGGGACTGGGTGCCCCCGCCTGTCCTCTGATCTCAGCTGATCCCTGGCCTTTGGGGCCTGAATTCCACTATCTCCTGCTAGCTGACTGCACACTTATGCCTAATCCAGGTTGGACAAGGACCATTCTACATCATTTGAGGCTCCTGACCCAACCTGTGGACCCCAATTTGGGCAACCCCGCCTTCCAATCCCAGCACCCAGATGCCCCCTTCCTCCAGGGCACAGCAACTAGCCCTGCAAGAGAAAGAAGAGGAATAAATCTATAGGTCCCCTCTCCCTCCTGTCCCAGCCAGCTCGCCACCCGCTCCCACTCCTCTTGCCTTTTTGGGAGGACAATATAATCCCGGTCTTCAAACCTGAGCTGATTTCTGCTTCTTCCTCCGGCAGACTGGCCTCATTCATCAGGCTTCACCCTGGCATCCTGGGAACCCAGCCCCTTGTGTCAACACAGGGAGGGCCCACGCAGTCCCCAGGGGAGGCCTGGGGTGTGGGGCCCAGGGTATGAGGTCCCAACCCGGGAGCACTCACCAGGCTGCTTCCCCAGAGGCCAGAGGCCCGCCAGACTCAGGTTTCAGGAAAGGGGGTGCCTCACCTGTCCCCACAGCAGCCCCACCTCCACACTTCCCTATCCAAGCCCGCCCAATCTTTAGTGCAGGGGAGGGGAACACGGGTCCTTTAAGAGGGGTGTGGCTAATCCCAGGAAGCAGGTGCTGGAACACCTGACACCTGGCTCTTGGGGAGGAGGCGCGGCTTCCGCAATAGTGGGCTGCAAGGGTCCAACAGGTGGAGGCCCAGAAGCAGAGCTGGGCACAGACTAGACCGCCAGAGGGCGCCTGCAGGCTGAGGGGGAAGGAAGGCTGGTAGAACACCTGGACGGAGGCGGGGCTAGTCTCCATGGAGACCTGCGCGGGTGTCCAATTCCCCATAACAAATGCCTTCTGGCCCACAGGCTCACCTCCCAACTCCATCCCCCAATAACACACAGGGCCATCAGCATCCAAAACCTTTTTAATATGATAGGATTTAGGGTTAGTTTTTGTAGCCGCGGCTGGCCCGGCGTCCTCTTGCACGCTCGAACTTCCGGCCCTTGGATCGCACGTAGGGTCTGTGGGGAAGAGAAAGGAGGTCAGGGCCGATTGTTAGCTGGGAACTCCGCCAGAGGACACCAGGAGGGCCTCAGTAGTGATACCAACCAGGCTGCTGGGAAAGTCTGGCAGTGCAGGAAGCCAAGATGGCACCGTGGGTGGTGAAGTCAGCACCAGGCCCTGGGGGGGTCAACCTGAGCCCCGAGGCGGGGGTACAATGCAGACCCCACCTGGGAGATGCCAACTCAGCCTAAAACAGCTTGGAGTCTTGAAGGCAAGTGGGTAGGGGAGGCGGGGAGCTGTGGGGAGGCCCGAGGCTGGCTGGTGTGGGGAACAGAAGCATGGCAAGGCCTAGACCAGTGATGGGCAACCTTTTGAGCTTGGTGTTTCAAACTTCGCCAAAAAACTGAGCATAACTTGGGTAGTGTGTCCCTTTGAGGAAAAAACATTATTTCGCGATATTTATAGTTTAAATAACATAAATGTTTCATCCTCAGCATGCGGCCACCTCAGCGGCCGCGTGTCATCAGAAATGGCACTGACACGCGTGTCAGAGGTTCGCCATCACTGGCCTAGACTGCACTGCGGGAGTCAGGTCTGAGGCACAGGGCTGGCATACTCACTTGGTATGGCTGTGGGGGGTTCCTGGGGCCTTGCCGAAATGCCTGTACACCTCGCGGCCCTTGCGAGGACCTGGGGGAGGGAAGGAAGGGGCAGGTCAGGCAGAAACCCAGCCCCCAGAGCTCCGGGGCTCAGGCTGATAGTGGGGGGGGGGGGGGGCGCGCGGCGTCCCAGTCTGTCAGCAGTCACACTGCTCACACCCCTGACACGGGGACTAGGCCCCGCCATGGGGACTAAGCATCGCTCACCAGAAAGCAAGACGGTGCCACAGCCCTTGGGGGAGTCCAGGGCCAGCTGGTCGAAGGTGAGAATCTTGCCCCCAGCCTTGAGGATGCGGCTCCGGGCACGGCTGCTCACACGAAGGGCACACACCTGGGCACACAGGGGAACAGGTCCAGTCAGAGCCCCTGCATGGCCACCCAGGGGCTGCTGGGACTTACAGTTCACTGCCCTGGCCCCACAGAGAAGGCCTGCTGCTTGCTCAGCCTGTAACTAACTCCCTTTGGAGGGAGCAACCCGAGTGCACAACAGCTGTTTTTATCACTTTACTTCCAGCAACTCCTTTGAGAATGCAGCAATTCAAAGCCATTACGCCTTAAGGAACCTGAGGCATAAAACGATTTAGGGCCTCAGTGGATAGAGCACTGGCCCTCGGACTGAAGGGTCCCAGGTTTGATTCCGGTCAAGGGCACATGGCTGGGTTGCAGGCTCAATCCCCAGCGTGGGGAATGCAGGAGGCAGCCAATCAACGATTCTCTCTCATCGTTGATATTTCTACCTCTCCCTCTCTGAAGTCAATAAAAAAATATATTAAAAAAAGAAAAAGGCTTAGCACTTTGTTCAGAGGTGACAGAGAAATCTAGACTCGAACCCAGGTTGTCTGGCTCAAGAGCCAGCACTGTCAGCAGCGCCCCAGAGGGGCTTGCCCAGGGACGCAGGACTTCACCCCCACTCAGAGCCCCTCCCCACTCACCTTCAGTTTGGGCACCTCCTGGATTCTCACGTCATCAGTTATAGTCCCTACAACCACGGCGGTCTTGCCCTCCCGGCCAGGAAGCTTCATCTTGCGGATCTTTGGGGGAGGAGATACCCATTAAGTCCTGACTGGGGTTTGAATCCAATCCTGCAGCTTCAGGCATCCAAGGACCAGGACAGCTGGCCCTAAACCCACCCTCAACCGTCTCTCAAACTAGCCTGTGCTAGTTTCAGGTTCAAGCAGATTCTCAACAGACCCCTCTCAGGAGGGTTCTTGACATCTAAGACTTGTGCTATGTGACTTGAAGCCTCAGGATGATCTCATGAAGCCACCCCACCTCACAAGGAGAAGGAAAACAAGGCCAAGCAGCCAAGCCAGTTGAATTGAACTATAACTTGAGGGTCAGAGCGCCAAGCCCACCCTCCTTCCCAGAGCCCAGCTCCTGACACAATCCAGTTGCTCCCCAGGCTGGCTATGTCCCCCCAGCAGCCCCTCACCATCCGGGAAAGGGACAGAGGCGGCCGGTTGGTGCGACTCATGAACAACCTCTTCAGCACCACTTGGTTGAAAGTGGAGTTGGTTCTTCGGGCCAGAAACCTGTATAGCTGGAGGGAAAGGGAAAAGGGGGAATGTGAATTTCCAGGCCACGCCCCCCTCCCCCCCAACTTCCTAAGGGCAAACAAACGACTCCTGGCTTTCCCCTATCTCAGTGAGCTCCAGGGAGAGCTAGCCCAGGTCCATCCTGGTCAGGGCCCCCAACCCCCAGCTGTATACAGCACAGAAGCTGGAAACATTGAACTTCCAGACGCTCTGAGACATGAGCCCAGCTGGGAGGAGCCAGGGGAGACACTAGAATGGAAGCCCTGGACATTGCAGGTTTGGGGTGGCCCTGCCCAAGGGTCACAGGCCCTGACCTCACCTTGACCAGCAGCCTTAGGTAGATGTCCTGGCTCTTGGGCTCCTTGCGCCGAACCTTTCGGTCTTTGTTGTGGCGGATGTCGACTCCCTGCAGGGCGAAGGGGAGACCATAGACCCCATTGTGATCTGCAGGTTACTCACCCCATGAACATCCTCAATGCCTACTTATCTCCCAGAGAGAGCCAGAGTTCCGGGCTCTGCAGGGACAACAAATCCCAGATCCACCCCTGGGAAAGTCGCTTCAACTCTCTGGACTTCAAAGGACTCCCCTGTAAAAAGGGGCTCACCCTGCCTGCAAAGCCTTTAGCCTGACACCCAGCACCTTGGGAAGTTTTAACACAGTAGCCACATTAACTCAGTCAACGTTTTTATTTCTTTGTAAATTGACTTTTTCAACAACGCGCTTAAGTTCTGAATGCTGCTCCCACACTTGGAGAATGGCCGAAAACATTCACACCAACGGCAGGCGCTAATAACGAACCTTTACTGAGAAGGTTCCCACTTTAGCTTTAAGAAAACTCAGGATGGCCCACCATTCCCGCGACTCCCCACGCCTGTTTTTGTGGTTTCCTTTCCAGACTGTTATGAATTGTGAAGAACGACTTGACAGCTCCCGTTTAACTAACACTTATGCACGAGTGTATGGTGAGCACTTCACACAACTTCTTCCCAAACCAGAACCCGAGAGGCGGGATTACTGTGCGCCCATTAACAAGATGGAGTAAGTCGGGCACAGGCTGGGAAAGCCAGATCTCAGGGCGGGCAGGGACCCTAGACTCCTCCCCCCGGAGGCCTGCCTGTTCCAAAACCCGGGTACGGGACGCTCGACAACCCCCAGAACCCAACTTTTCAGGTTGGGGAGTGACAGGTCCGGGCAGGGGCAGCAAAAGGCCGGAAACTGAATGGCTGTGGGACCAGCGCCTAGAATCCAGGCTCCACTTCCCGGCATTTTGACCCCGGTATCACTTAGCCACCTCGTACAATTCGGGCATCTATTCAATGGGAGCTATTAATGGAAAAATACGGGAGGGGTGGAGGCTGCTATGACTGACGCATCCCTGCTCTTCGGGGGCCCCTAAATAGCCCCGCCACCACGGGAATCCCCTCCTTCGGACACCCCCGGGGCCCGTGCCTTCTTCTGGCGCGCCCCCAGCCCGAAACCGCGGTGGATGGAGGCGGATGGCCGAGCCCCAAACGCCTCAAAGCGCACTCACCATGATGGCGCCTTCTGCTCCACCAGGTCCGGAAAGAGAGAGCGGAGCCGAGTGGGCGGGGAAAGCCTGCAGCTAGCGGCGCCTGCGTGACGTCACACTAGCGCGACCCGGCACTCTGCGGCGATTAGGGCTTCTCTATGGTGAATCGGACTGACGGCTAGATGGGCACTTCCGGAATAAGGGCGGGGGGGGGGGGAAACAACCAAAGAGAAAAAAAGGGCCAGCACGTCGGGGGCCTCTCTAGCCCTACCCAGACCCTGGTCTCGATGCTCTTCCGGAAGAAAGGGTTCTGGGAGCAAGACAGATGTCGCGCGGACCTGGGAGGACTGGTCGCGCAGTGACTCTCTGGCCCGAAGCCGACAACCTCTCTGTGACTTCAGGAGGACTGGGCGGGCCGAAAGCTGGAGATGAGGAGGCGGGGCAGGAGGGGCTAGTCTAGACCTCTGGGAAACCTCTGACTCCGTGCTCGGGTCATTTCCTTATCAGACTGCCTTATCTCGTGTTGGTACTTCCAGGCGCGGCCTCAGCTTAGGAAAGTCCTACTTGAGGTCTAATCCGAGATCTTCCTGCTGCAGCCCAGTCTATAGCAGCCTGCATTTTTACCTTTTAGGTTTCGCTTCTCCCTCTGCGCCCAGGGGGCCCTTCCCTGATCCCTCTTCAGCCTCTGCCACCTGGGGGCTGCTTTTCTCAGCCAGAGATTCACATGGCCCAGCGGGTTCGTTGTGAGGGATGTGCACGGTACTGGAGCGCAGAGGAGGCACACTGAGGTCTCTCGGGCTTGGGGGTGGAGTAGAGAGAGGGGATGGGTAAAAAAAAATTCTGAGAGGGGAGGAGAGACTTAGAGGGAGACAGAGATTTAGAGGGGAGAAGGAAGAGAGACCCAGAAGGGTAGTGGACAAACACGGACTTTGAGGGGGGCGGGACCTAGAAAGAGGCGAGAAATGGAGATCCGGGGAGGAGCAGAGACATAGAAATATTAAAATTCCAATAACAGTGTGATTTTGGGCAAATCATTTAACTTCTCTGTGCCTCACTTCCCTTATCTACAAAAAGGGGGTGACAATAGGCCTGGCACATAGGATGTTATCCAGCGTTGTATAAGTTAGTAAAAATGCATAGGACAATGCTTCCCACATTATAAGCGCTCAATAAAAATTAGGCCCTGGCCAGTTTCCTCAGTGGTTAGAGCGTCAGCACGAGGACCAAAGGGTGGCAGATTCGATTCTCAGTCAAGGGCACATACCTCGGTTGCAGGTTCAATCCCCTGGCCCCGGTTGGGGTGCAAGTGGGAGGCAACCAATTGATGTGTCTCTCTAGTATCTGTGTTTTTCTCTCTCTCTTCCTCCTCCCTCTCCCTCTCTCTAAAAAATCAGTGCAGCCCTAGTTGGTTTGGTTCAGTGCATAGAGCATTGGCCTGCAGACTGAAGGGTCCAGGGTTTGATTCTGGTCAAGGGCACATGCCTGGGTTGTGGGCGCGATCCCCAGTAGGGGGCGTGCAGGAGGCAGCCGATCAATGATTCTCATCATTGATGTTTCTCTCCCTCTGTCCCTTCCTCTCTGAAATCAATGAAAAAATATATTAAAAATGTTTTAAATAAAAAAAATCAGTGGAAAAAATAGCCTCAGGTGAGGATTAAAAAAAATTAGGCTCCACCCCTATTTATTGACTGGCCCTTAGTAGATGAGACAAGGAACTGGTTGGGGCAGTGAAAAAGCTGACCTCTCTCCTCCTTTCTCAGAAAGGCCCTTCTTCGTGGGCTTCACACACACCCAGCCTGGCCTCCTGTCGTCTGCCCTCGGTGCTCCTACTTACTCACTTCTCCTCCACAGCGCCCGAGGCCAGGCTGAACCGTGAGGCCTGACTCCTTACCAGACCACCCTCCCATGGCCTCCGACCCAGGACCAGGGTGTTGTTGATAACACAGCAGAGGGCTGGCCGATGAATGGACACCTCGAAGCAGCAGGTAAGGGTCTATCTGAAGTCAAGAGCACCAGACCCTGGGACGGTTTCCTCTTCCTCCTTGTCCCTCCCTGTTCCCTCATCTCTGTAACTGGGTCTCTGTCTGTGAGTCCCAGCCTCTTGGGTCAGGGTGTCTGCCTTTCTGTCTGGGCCCCAAGCCCAAGTGCTGTGTTTCCCTGTCTCTCCATCTTACTGGGTTTCTGTTCCTCTCTCTCTGGGCCATCCTTTGGCAGGCATGTATTACCTGGTGCTGCTGCTACTCTGGGTTGAACACAAGGTACATGGTTGGCAATAAATGAACTCCTTCCTCCATTCATCTCATTCTGGAAAGCAAGCTCTGTCCCTGTCTCCTTTAGCATGTGCCTTTCTCTCTACCATCCTGTCTGTTTCTACATCTCCTGATATTATTCTTGCCCTGATTTCTTTCACCTTCACCAGATCTTTGCCTCTCTATGTTTCTGTCAACATCTTTGCTTTCTGTCTCTTGGTCTCAGGTCCTCTCAGTCTCTGAGCCTTCAGTATTCTCTCCCCTGGCCCTAGCCAGTTTGGCTCAGTGGATAGAGTGTCAGCCTGCAGACTGAAGGGTCCTGGGTTCGATTCCTGGTCAGGGCACATGCCCAGGTTTCGGGCTTGATCCCCAGTGGGGGGCCTGCAGGAGGCAGCCGATCAATGATTCTCTCTCATTATTGTTGTTTCTATCTCTCTCTCCCTCTCCCTTCCTCTCTGAAATCAATAAAAATATATTTTTAAAAAATATTCTCTCTCCTGTTCACCCCTGACCTAGTGGTCTCACAGATACTCTATCTCCCATCTTTCTTCTGTGTCATGTAACTGGGTCACTCACTAGGCGGAAGCTTATGTCATGCACCACTCTGGTTTGGGCCCAAGGTAAATAGTTGGTGACATTTTAAAACATTGACATACAGTATTAAATGAATTTCAGGTGTACATATTACAAAATGATCACAAGTCCAGTTACCACCTGTCACCCTGCAGCGTTAATAGAACATATATTGACCATAGTCCCCATGCTATACAATACATCCCTATGGCTTATTAATAATTTGTGAGTTAATGAGCCTCTCCTCCCTGGTTTTCATTCCGGAAGTGTCAGTCCTTATCTCTCTTTCTCTCTCTCTCTGTCATTTTCTGGGTTTTCTAGAGTCCTAACCTTGCACATTCTTAATTCTACTGTCTTTGTCTCTTTATCTCTCTGCATCTATCTGACTCTTTATCTTTTCTAAAATATGTATATGTTTATTGATTTCAGAGAGGAAGAGAGAAACATCAATGATGAGAGAGAATCATTGATTGGCCGCTGCCTGCGCGCCCCCCCACCGGGGACCGAGCCCGCAACCGGGGCATGTGCCCTGGTCGGAATCGAACCCGGGACCCTTCAGTCGGCAGGCCGGTGCTCCATCCACTGAGCCAAACCGGCTAGGGCTGACTCTATCTTAAGAGATAACACTCTCTCTGCGCGTCTCTCATTGCCTCTGGCTGCTTCTCTGGGTCTCTTCCTAACGCCCTTTGCCTATCTCTGGGTCTTGGTTCCCTGTGTTAGGCTCTGTCTCTCTCTGCCTCTGAAGACCTCCCTCCACGCCCCTTCTCTTTTATAAACCCAATGAATGGACTGGCCCCTGTACCCTCAACAAACATGGCGACCTGGTCCCCGGCTGTAGAGTCGTGACCGCGGCGTGGTGCGCGCGTGCCCTCAACTACAATGGCAGCGGATCTCGCGAGCGCTCCGCCTCTCCCGCGGCAGCCCCTGCGCCAAGCTCGCGGGTCGCTGGGCCCACCCCCCACGTCCCCTCATTGGTGCGTCTCAGGCCAGCCGCACGGCCATTGGCTGAGCGGAGCCACACTCCCCCCCCCCACACCCCTGGGTCAGATGGGGGCGGTTGGCGCTGACTTGAGGGGCAGCTTGGAGGAGGACCAGGCTTGTGAGGAGGGTGCGGGGGTCCGGGCAGGGACCCGAGTCTGGGGGACCGCGGGACCAAGAGGAACGGAGAGACGCAGGCCCGGGACTGGGGTACCAGGGCTGTGGGATGGAGATGGAGAACCAGAACCGGGGCTGAAGGATCCAGGAATGGAAACCCAGGTCTGGGACTGGGTGGTGGAAATCGGGGAGGGGCGTGGGGGAGTAGAGGCCCCGGACAGGGGGAACCGGAGACAAAGACTCAGGCTTATGGATTGGGAGACCTAGGGCTTAGAGACCCAGGCCCGGGTCTGGGGTACCTGGAGGGGAGGAGAGCATGGAAACCAGGCCAGAGACTTGCGGACTAGAGACGGAGGACTCGGACCCAGGACTGGGGGAGATCTAGGGCCCTGCCTAAACCTGAATTGAGGTGGGGTGGGGGAGCCTGAGGGAGCTGCCAGGGCAGGGGGCAGAGGTGACTCCTTAGGGTGAGGCCACAGATGGGGGTGTGTCTGGGGCAGCCGAGGGGCAGGACTGGCAGGTGGCTGGGTGGGCGGAGCAGAGGGGAACAAAGGTGAGTAAGGAGGAGGAGGCCGCAGAAGCAAGGCAGAGGGCAGGGGGAGAGCCTCTGGGGAGGGGACCTCACGCCTGGCTCCCATTCCCTCCCCGCAGAGCAGGCAGCCAGATGCCCAGGTCAGTGCTCAGGGTCCAGCTCTGAAAACCCTGTCCCCTTGCAGGTGCCTGCATGTGGCTCCTCTAGCTCTCTGACTCCTTGGTCCCTCCATGTCACATCCCTTTCTCGGTCTTGACTGGTGTCTGCATCTTCTACCTCCTGCCTCTGTCTTCTCTTTTTCTCCCTGGCCTTTTCGACCCTACACTTTTCCTCTCCTTAGTATCTTCCATCATCCTAGTTTCATTTCATTAAGCTGTTGTCTCCTCGCAGTGTTTCTCCGGCTCTCAGATCTCATCCCTCTTTTTCTTTGTGTCCAGGTGTCTCTCCCTTGTTACGTTCTCCACCTGGAGATGACTGATGTGTGTTGTTTTTCTCTGTCTTTGCATGTCCCCTTTTACCTAATTTTCCCCCAAAGCCCTTATCACCCAACACACTGTATTTCTTTATGTTGTTTTTCTGTTTTATGATTAAAATGTAAACTCTGTGAAGGCAGGGGGTTTTGTCCATTTTGTTCCCTGCTGTGTTTGCTAGGCCTGGATTGTGATTGGCACATGGAGGGTACTGAGTCATTATGTAGGGGGTGAATGAATGAATGAATGTTTGCATGCCCGGGTGTGGACCCTCCAGAATGCTGGCTTTCCTGTCCACCGGATCCCTTCCCTGCTTCCTCGGGGTCTCCCCACACTTGTCTGGGCCTGTCTGTCTCCGGTGCACCTGTGACTGTCCCTCACTGTCTCTCCCTGTCCACAGGCCCGGCCCACTTCCCTCCACCTGACATGGGGGTCCTGGATTCTGACTCTTGCCCTTCTTTCCCACAGAGGCCAGACCAGGAGCTGAGCTGGAGCTGGGGCCACAGGCTTAGGACTGCCCAGGACAGGCCCAGAGCCATGGCCCCACCACCGCTGTCACCCCTGGCCACCAGCACTCCACTCCTGCATGGCGAGTTTGGCTCCTACCCAGCCCGAGGCCCGCGCTTTGCCCTCACTCTCACACCACAGGCTCTGCACATCCAGCGGCTCCGCCCCAAGCCTGAAGCCAGGCCCCGGGGCGGCTTGGTCCTGCTGGCCGAGGTCTCGGGCTGTTGCACCCTGCGCAGCCGCAGCCCCTCTGACTCAGCGGCCTACCTCTGCATCTACACTTACCCTCGGGGCCGGCGCGGGGGCCGGCGCAGAGCCACGCGTACCTTTGGGGCTGATGGGGCGGCCACCTATGAGGAGAACCGGGCTGAGGTCCAGCGCTGGGCCACTGTCCTCACGTGTCTGCTCCGTGGACTGCAGCTGCCTGGGAATGGGGGTGAGGTCCTGGGCAAGCTCCGAGTCTCTGCGGATCTCCCTCTGTGGGCATCTCTGTCTACTTCTCTGTGTGCTGTGTAATGTCTCTGTAATGAAAGTGCTACCAGACAGGCATAGGCTACCGAAGGAACAGAAGCACAGGCCGAGGAAGCTTATTTGTGCCTGCTGCTCCCTCACTAGGTTTTGTCTCTTCCTTCCCCTTCCATGGGGCCTGACCACGGGTGAGTCAGAGGCTCCCGGGCCGATGAGGGCAGCAGACTGAGACGTGATCAGTCACCACCCAGGGCGCCCAGAGGTGGCATCTAGAACATTAGCTCAGGGGGTGCCCAGAGAAGGCTTTCAGGCACAGGAACCCCCTCCCCCCTCCCGGGGGCCTCAGTTGGCACAGGACGGTCAAGATTCAAGGGTCCCCATCTGGTGGGACTTGGTCCTCCAGGCTCCTGCTGGCTGCCTGGGGGATGGTCCTAAGGGATGGTGACAGTAATGGAGCCTCGCAGAGTGAAGCAACCTGATCTGGGATCTGGGTGTTGGTGAGGAACGGAGCTCTCCTTCCTCCCACACGTGGGTCCAAAGGGCGCTGGGATTAGACACCCAAGCCCCGTCTTTG
Source organism: Cnephaeus nilssonii (assembly GCF_951640355.1). NCBI lineage: Eukaryota > Metazoa > Chordata > Mammalia > Chiroptera > Vespertilionidae > Cnephaeus > Cnephaeus nilssonii. Next base: position 44,149,412 of record NC_137091.1, read on the forward strand.
TCTCAGAAGGGGGTGGCCTGGGCACGTGAAGCCTGGGAGGCAAAAAAACGAGGCTCGGGTGCCAGCCCTCCAGCCGTCTGTTGGGGGCTGTTTGCAGTTGCTGTTTCTGAGGTCAGGGGCCTGGGTCTCTGGCCTCTATGGACTCCTTCCCCTCTCTCTGCAGAAATCACCTCCCAACTTCTGCCAAGGCCACCCCGGTTGCTTCTATTGGTCAATCCCTTTGGGGGGAGGGGCCTGGCCTGGCAGTTGTGTAAGAACCACGTGCTGCCCATGATCTCCGAAGCTGGGCTGTCCTTCAACCTCATCCAGACAGGTAAGGGCGGTGGCAGGATGGAAGGTGAGGGCTTGGGGCTGCACTCCTGCGTCCTGGGGGGTGGAAGAGCCTGCCTCACCTCCTGGTTTCCCACATTAGAACGACAGAACCATGCTCGGGAGCTGGTCCAGGGACTGAGCCTGAGCGAGTGGGATGGCATCGTCACAGTCTCGGGAGATGGGCTGCTGTACGAGGTAGGACAGGAGGCCTGGGCCCCGAGCCTTGGGGGGACTGTGGAGGCCAGGAACAGTACCCAGGTGTCTGGTTTCCGGCCCTGCAGGTGCTGAATGGACTCCTAGATCGCCCTGACTGGGAAGAGGCGATGAAGACGCCTGTGGGCATCCTCCCCTGTGGCTCCGGCAACGCCCTGGCTGGAGCCGTGAACCAGCATGGGGGGTAGGTGGGCTTTTCCTCCTCCGGTGAGCCTGAGGGTACCCTGGAGGAGGGATAACGGACCGGGCACATCTTCCCCTCCCGCTGCCAGTCCACTGTCAGGTTCATCAGCCTGCTATTTTTGCGGGTCTTGTTCCCAGTATCCCTAGAGCCTAGAACTGTGCCTGGCACACAGGTGGCACTTAGTGAATGCTTGTGGGATGGATCGAGAGGGAACCTGGCCCAGTAAGAAGAGTCCACCTGGAGGTGGCCAGGTGGCTGTGGGTGGGCCTGGGGACATGGCCGGCCTGGTCCCCTTGCTGTCTGCCTGTCTCCTCCCCACTCTGCACTCTGTCTCTCACCCAGCCCTGTTTACTCTTTCTCACTGTCAATCCGTCTCTGGCTCTGAAGGTTTGAGCAGGCCCTGGGCATTGACCTGCTGCTCAATTGCTCACTGCTGCTCTGCCGGGGTGGCTGCCGCCCGCTGGACCTCCTCTCTGTGACCCTGGCCTCGGGCTCCCGCTGTTTCTCCTTCCTGTCTGTGGCCTGGGGCTTCGTGTCAGACGTGGACATCCAGAGCGAGCGCTTCAGGGCCTTGGGCAGTGCCCGCTTCACACTAGGCACGGTGCTGGGCCTTGCCACACTGCACACCTACCGTGGACGCATCTCCTACCTGCCTGCCACCGTGGAGCCTGCCTCACCCACCCCTGCCCATGGCCTGCCCCGTGCCAAATCAGAGTTGACCCTGGCCCCCGTCCCAGCTCGAACCGTGGCCCACTCCCCCCTTCATCGCTCTGTATCTGACCTGCCCCTGTCCCTGCCTCAGCCTGCCCTGACCTCCCCTGACTCACCCGAACCAATACCCGTCCTGTCACTCAATGGTGGAGGCCCAGAGCTGGCCAGGGACTGGGGCGAGGCTGCGGATCCTCCTCTGTCCCCAGACCCACTGCTGCCCTCGCCCCCTGGCTCCCCCAGATCAGCTCTACTCTCACCCATCACCGAGGGGGGACCAGAAGTGCCAGCATCCTCTGGGCTACTGCCTCCCACCCCTGATGGTGACCCGGGAGTCATCTCTACTGGGGGCCCACCAGACCACCTGCTTCCTCCTCTGGGTACCCCACTACCCCCAGGCTGGGTGACGCTGGAGGGGGACTTTGTGCTCATGTTGGCCATCTCCCCCAGCCACCTGGGGGCTGACCTCGTGGCAGTTCCCCACGCGCGCTTTGATGACGGCCTGGTGCACCTGTGCTGGGTGCGCGGCGGCATCTCCCGAGCCGCGCTGCTGCGCCTTTTCCTGGCCATGGAGCGAGGTAGCCACTTCAGCCTGGGCTGCCCGCAGCTGGGCTATGCCGCAGCTCGTGCCTTTCGCCTCGAGCCGCTCACTCCTCGCGGAGTGCTCACGGTGGATGGGGAGCAGGTGGAGTACGGGCCCCTGCAGGCTCAGGTGCATCCGGGCCTAGGAACGCTGCTCACTGGGCCTCCAGGCCGCCCTGGGCGAGAGCCCTGAACCTCAAAACTTGGAGCCTGCGATGGGCGGGGCCTACATTCCAAGGGGGTGGGGCCTTCGCTAGGGGCGGGGCCTGGCTGCTAGTTAGGTAAGAGGCCCCGCGTGCAGGGGAGCCCCTGTCTCAGGACTGTGCCCGCCTCCTGGGGACCGGTGGTGATGCTAGAGGGTGGCCCGAATGCCAGGGGGTGAGGGCCATGAGGGTCACAGGAAAGGGGGCTCGCCCGGGAGGGTAGTGCCTGGCCAATGAGGGCAGCTCAGACCAGACCCTTGCTTCCAGCTCCTGGAAGACCAGGTCGGCTGAGGGCGGAGCCTCTCATCCCGCGTCACCTAATGATGGGGCCTGGGATGTACGGGCTGGCCAGTCAGGGCCCGGTCTCGCCCTGTCCACTCCGGTGCCTCCATTTAACTGGCCAGGAGGGGCAGGTTCCCCTGGGCCAACGCTCACATTTGCACTAAGGTTCCGCCCCGCCCGTGTGGGCGGGCAGTTCATTTCCCGTTTTCTGTCTCCTGTGCGTCTCCAGACCCCAATCTTCAAAGCAATTGAAAAGGTCTATGCAATAAAGGCAGTCGCTACATTCCTCTTAGACCCTCGCCCCTGCCTCTGTCCGGCAGCCCGTGGGAGGGATCAGAATCGGCACTTGCAGCAGCTCCTGCCTTTCATGGCCCGGAGCCCGGACGAACCCACAGACTGCGGCCAGTGACCCCCTGGCCTTGACCTGGGGCCAGGGAGCTGCCTCCTCCCCACGACAGCTGGCTCTGGGGTTATCAAGATTTATTCAGGATAGTGTTAACGGAGGCGGTGGGAGGGTGGGGTCCCCGACGTGCCGGAGGCACACACAGAGGACCCTCCCCGCCCCCGCTAGGGAGGGGGGAGGCTCGCTTTTTCTTAAAAATATAAATGTATTTATCTGCATCATCACGTCCCTGGGGCACCCAGCTGGCCGGCCCGTGGACCACAGGATGGGGAGGAAAGGGGGTGTCAGGGCGCAAGTCTGAGTGCGGTGGAGGAGAGCTCCGCCGGGTGGGGGTGGGGCGCAGCCTCAGAGGGCTCCGTGCTGGGCCTGGTAGCGGGACAGCACGGCGCGGTAGTGGGACAGCTCCTGGCGCACGGCCACCACCTCCTGCCTCAGCAGGGCGTTCTCCTTCTCCAGGAAGGCCGCCCGCACCGATATCTGGTTCTCCTTAAGCCGCCGGGCGTCGCGGGACCGCTTGGCTGCCTCGTTATTCTTGTACCGCCGACTCCAGTACTTCTCGTCCTGGGGGTGCAGAGGTGGAAAAGCACTGAGGTCCAGAGGGGCCCCCAGCCACAGCGGAAGAAGAAGGGAGGAGCAGCTTTGCTTGTTCCTTCAAGGACCGGAGGGAATCTAAAGGAGCTTCACGCTGCTGCTTCTCAGCAGTGGAGTCTAAAGGCTACGGGGTCTCCCCTGAGATGGGTGTCCAAGGGTCTGCCCCTCTAGGGCCCTGGCTGCTAAGGAGGGCAGGACCCTAGCAAAGGTTAGGGCATGAGGGGGCCTCCCAACAACTGGGCCTCAGGTCTCCAGTGTGCAAAGCAGAGGCCCCCCTCCTCGCTTGACAAAGGGCTGCAGTTAGCTCCTGGTTGCTAAGGATGCTTGTTCCCTAGCAACAGGGCTTTCAGGGTGTGAGATCCCAGTGAAAAGCACTGCCCTGTACATCACCTTTCCAGATCCTGGTTGCTAAGGGAAGTCCAGCCTCCCCAGTGCAGGGATTTGATGTCCCATAAAGTCCTCCCAGAGCTGGGCCCTTGGGCCCTTGTTGCCAAGGCAACGTCATCCCTCCTCATCAAACAAAAGTAAAGTCTAAGTGGTCCCAAAGACTGCAGCTGGTCTCTGAGCTGGCCTTGAATAGAAATAAGCCATGGGGTTGCGCCCCCCTCCCCCACCCAACAGGTCCCAGTTGTGCTTTAGTGAAGGAGCTATCCTGAGCCCTCCCCACAAGACCATGCCCAGGGGTCTTTAGTCCTAGAATCTGGTTGCAAAGGCAGGCCACTCCTAACTGCCAAGGGGTACCCAGAGTTCTGAAACATGCCCCCTGCCCCCCATTTCATTAAAGCCTAGTTCCTGCTTGCTAGGGCAAATCCAGTCCCTAGCAACAGGGCCTGTGGCAGGAGAAACACTGATCTAGATTGGGCTTGTAGGCCTGTCCGAGCTGCTTTGAGCAGCTGTGTCTTACATGAAGGCATGGCAAAGCCTTGTGAGAGAAGCCCAGGCACCTCTTGGGGGAGACCCCAGAACTGGAAGAGACAGAATGCTAGAAAGATGAGTCACTGCCCAAAGCACCCAAATCGGAATGTGGTCCTGGCTGACCATCAGAACTGGAGGCTTCTTGCCAATGAGGCAGTTCAGACCCAGGAAATAAGGCCTAGAGGGCTGAGAAAGTCTGCGTCCTAGGCAGATGCAATCACACCAAAGGATGCCTCAAATCAGAGATCAAAAGACAAGCCCTAGCCTGACTGGCTGATAAAAGACAGACTGATAACCCATTGCTAAAAAATGCTGTCCTTAGCAAGTGAGCCCAGCAGAGCCTGAAGCCTGCCCCATGGAAAGGTGGGGCCCAGCCGACAGGAGAAGCCCCAAATCTGTACAGCTGGGTCCAGCAGGGCTGGCTTTGTCTGTGTCCCATAATTACGCCATCTTCCTAAATCTCAAGCCCAAAACTTTGCCCCCTTGCACCCTATGGCCAAGGAGGACTGGCTCTTGGCTGTAGAAGAACCCAAGAGTTAATCCTGGTGAGAACCCAGGCCTGAGTGTGGGGAACCCTGGCTGTGGGGGCTGTGCTGGCCAAGCCTGTGTCCTACATCTGGCGGTGCTCACCTTCTGCTCCTCTGGCACCTGGATCTTCCTCGCCTTCTTCATGATGGGCTGGGGCTTAAGTTCCTCCTCTGAGAATCGATGTCTCCGAGGGTCAAAGGTCTCATGGCCGGGAATGCTTGACAGGGCTAAATCAGCAGGGTCAGGTTCAAAGGTCATCAGCACCTCCACGGTATCTGGGTCCACAGGGCTGGGTGTGTCCCGAGAGGTCAGGCCTTTGGGAAATAAAATGTATCACCTGAGTGTGTAGTTATTTTGGGAAGGAAGTTCCCAGATGCTACCCTCTACGCAGGTATCGGATCCACCACAATGAAGGCTAACATACTTTGCCAGGGAACAACCCTAATATAAAATATGAAGGTTCCTTAAGCCATAAAGATGCTTAGAAATAATGAAACCAACTCCACTTTTACAAACAGGGAAACTGAGGCCCAATCATTACTTAACTTGCCCTAAGTTATACTTGAGTCTGGGCTATCGCTTCTAAAACCTCAGGCCTTCAGAGTCAGTGTTAGTTTCTTCCCCATAGGCTAGCCTGAATCCTTACCGAATCCCTGGCCAATGCCTAGATCTGTTCAGGAAAATGGAATCCAATGCACTGAAAAGACTTCAAGAGCCTCTGAAGAACTATTAGCTCTCAGGAGTTAGGGAAGAGAAGCAGAAAGGGCTCTGAGATCCCAGGAGGTTGGTTCAAGGGGGGCAGGTGGCCTGTGCCTTTAAGAACGAGCAAGCAGGGTCAGCTGAGGACACCGGTTCAGGGCCGAGTCACGTGCGGGCGCCTGCTTCCTCCGCACCCCGCCAGCCGCCGGGGCTCCCTCACGTTCCCCAAGCTCCGCCCCCTCGCGCGTGACCGCGCGTGCGCGAAGCACGGAGGAGGTTAGGAGAGGACTCACGTGGCGCGGGAGTGTGCGGCTGGGAGGGGGAGGGCCCTGGTTCTGCCCGGAGGTTGGACCAGTGGCAGGTGTGTCCAGGAATCCCCGACCTGCTGCCAGACCCTGGAGACCCCAAGATGCCAGAGGGAGCACACCTTTCCTCTCGCTCCTTCGGGTCTCTCAGCTCGAACTTCTCAACCTCCAAGGATCCAGTCCCCCCTTCTCTCTGGGGAACACAGGAAAACCGACCCCCTCGATCTTCTGCCTAGGGCCCTAAGCCCCTCGCCACCGGGGTGCACAGGATTCTGGAATCCCAGGCCCCTCCTTTTCCAGGAATATGGGAAGACCGGCCCTCGCCTCAATGGAAGACCTAGAATGAAGTTCCTCGGCCTTCTCCCCTCTGGAGTGTAGGACCCGGGGTCCTAGACCCTTTCCAATGGGGGGACCCAGAAACCAGGGCGCACAGTCCCTTATGTGCAGGGAAACTGTCTGTGCCCAGCCCTCGCCTTCTCCCCAGTAGAGGGTCTAGGCGTTAGGTCCTATCCCAGTTCCACCCATTCCGGGCCAAGAATATGGGGGTACAGTCCACTTCTCACTAAATAACTCCGGTGTTGTGGGCTCCCAGTCCTGGCTCCACCACTCCCCACGTCCCACAGAAAAATCCACACTACCGCCCCACTAGGAAGACTTCCTGGAATTAGGGGCCCCAAGTCCCTCTCTTATGGGTGCTGGAGACCCAGCCCTTGATCCACTAGGGGACAGGAAATCCGACTCTTCTCCCAGCTTCTCTCAACTAGGGGGCCCAGAATGCAGGAGCGCGGCCCGGGTCCCACCGACCCGCGCCCGGTGTGGCCCCGCCCACTGTCGACTAAGCCCCGCCCACCGAGGCCCTGCCCCCGCCGCTGCACCTGCGCGGTGGCCGCCGGCGGCCCCGAGGGCGGCCCGGGCGGGGGCGTGCCCCGGGGAGGAGCGAGGGGAAGCCGAGCCGCAGGAGCCGGGTCCGGGGGAGGGTGCGGGCGTGCGCACGGGCGAGGGCGCCGGGGACGGGCCACCGTGGGGCGGCGGGCTGGGAGGGAGCCCGTGCTCCAGCAGAAAGGCGTCCAGGTCCACGTACTCCACGTCGCCGAACGGCAGCGTCCGCTCCCACAGCAGCGGCGCTAACAGACTCGGGCCCGGAGCGGCTGCTGGGCGCCCCCGGGGGGACCCGCCGCCCACCGCCGCCGCAGCGGGGGCATCCGCCGGGCCCGCCGTCTCCAGGCCCGGCCCGGGAACCGTGGCTGCCGGCAGAGCCGCCTTGCGCTCCTTTTCCTTCAGGAGACCTGGGGGCCAGGAAGACAGGGCAGGGTCGGGAGGAAGAGGAAGACAGAGATGGAGAAGAGACCCCGCGTCAGGGAGACACCAGCAAAGGGACGACAGAGACCCACACGACGGAGATCCAGAGAAAGAGGGGCAGACGGGGTTGGAGAGAGACCGGAGAGGGAGGGCAAGGACCCAGAAAGAGGAGGGGACAGAGACTCAGAGAGGGAAAGAGGCCCATAGAGAAAGGTCAGAGACGGGGGCGGCAGATACACGGAGAGGGGGACAGAGACCGAGAGAGGGACAGGAACTCAGGGGGGAGGACAGGGACCCAGAGAGAGGGGAGGCCGGAGATGCAGAGAGAGATGGGGACAGAGACCCGGTAAGGGACAGGCATGGAAGCGGGACGGAAGTTCAGACAGAGGTAGGGGAGGGTTGGGCAGGTGAGAGAAAAAAGACGGCTCTGTGATTCCTCTGCAACCTACCCCCACCCCGCACTGTACCCCCTCTCCCTACCCCCACTCTCTGTAAGGGACAGGAAGGGGCTCTATTCCTGGGGCACATTCCTCATCCCTAGACTCCATGTGACCCCAGGAGGCCCCGCCCAAGCCCGTGTCACTACCGTGTGAGCATCAGACACACCCCCTCTCTCCTCCCTGGACCTCAGGGGTCCAGACTCTCCGGACCAAAAGGAAGAGGGGGTTAGGGCCTAGATTCTCGGGCCCTCCGGGAGAAGGACACTGGGGGGAGCGGGGGGTGGGGCAGGCCTAGACTCCTGGGTCCTCGTGGTAGACGGGCTTGACAGCCGGTACTTTTGGGTCGTGGGTCCTGAAAGATCTGAGGACCTAAACACCTTAAGTTAAAGGGGTAAAGGTTGGGAAGATGGATTCCCCGCACGTAGAAGGTAGCTGTGGACCCCCTCTCCCCCCCAGCACCTGAGTCCCTAAGGGAGTAGGGTGTCTGAGTTGGGCGAGGTGGGGGCTAGAACTCACAGCTGGCTGGTTCTTTGGGCTTGCTGGTCCCTTGCAGAAGGCTCCGCAGGCCAAGCAGCGCTCCCCCGCCAGGGGGGGCCCCGGCCGGGCCGCCCAGCAGCAGGGGGGCCGGGGTCCTGTCGCTCACGGGCCGCGCCATCGCCGGGCACCTGCCCGCAGGCTTACGGGCTCATGGAGAGGCGAAGAGCTGGCCTGCCGGTCAGCGGTACACTCCTGTGGTTCGGGCGAGTGTCTGCCCAGGGGCGGGCGAGCGTAGCTTGCAAGATTCCAGTATCCAGAACAGTGCAAATCCTAGGAGCGACGGGGATTTGCAGTCCTCGCTGCAGAAACGTGCAACTCTAGAGGATCCCAGGAGACCATGCAGTCTGGGTGAGGGAATGATCAGATCAGACGGCCAGCTCTTTGCAACAGAGGGCTTAAGGGGACTCAAGGCGCTCCTTCTACAAGGTGGGCGAGCCTGGCTCTTGCAAAATCTGCAGCTCTCTCAACGGAAGGCGCTTTGCAATCTGCACCAAGAGGTGAGCGCAGAGGGGCGGGTGAGGGGGCAGGAGGAGGCGGCAGCCTTGAGGCGTGGCCAAAGCAAACTTCTTTCGCGGAAAAAAAAAAAGCCAAACCAAAACACCCGACGCCACAGCGAGCACCCCTCCTCTCGGCCCCCGCCCGCGCACGCCCAGCCCCGCCCGTCTCTTGGGCCATGCACCCCAGCCGCGTGCCTCCCTCGGGCTGAAAGTGCGGGCCAATCGCGTCCCTACCCCTCCACACGCTCAGCCAATGGGACCCGTGGATCCGCCCAGGCCCGGGATACAGGAGGGGCCCAAGTGCGTGAAGTTGCCCAGCCTTTTCGTGGGAGGCGGGACCCTGACCTACATTTGGCCAATGGAAGACGGCGCTGGGGGCGGGACCGTGACCCAGTTCGAGCCAATGAGAAAGGCGGGAGGAGGAAGCACATGGCTCTGCGCGTGCTGCCTGACCCGGAGAGTGGGTAAGGGGAGGGGGTGGGCGCCGCTTAATGGAGCCGCATATCCAAACGATTGTTTTGGGAATTAGGAAGTCAAAGCCCGAATAGTGGAGTTTAGGAAGACGAAGGTTGGTTTCTAGAAAGAAGGGTGCTATTCTCCAATACCCGGCCGCGCCTCGAATCAGACCACTGAGAAACAGGAAGTATTCTGTCCCTTTAATAGCTTTGTTTTGGGGGTGACTCCCCTCCCCTCTTGGGTAGGGTTGGGAAGGGCAGGCGCAATCCTCGGTGGGGAGTCTCAGCGACCGTGGGGGGCACCATCCACTGTAAGACAGACGACACCGATTGAGGACGTTAGTTGAGGCACAGTAGCCTGGACTGTGCCGGGGGCGGGGGCGGGGCCGGTAGGGCTCTACCACTGGGCGGCTGAGAAGGGGGAACCGGGATGGACCAGGTTGAGAAGCTGGTATACACGGCCCGGCAGTAGGCTGAGCCGGAGAGAGGCAGCAGGAGGGTGGGATGGGGACATTCAGTTTCAGCATCTGGCTGAACTACCAGAAGGTCTTCCCGAAGGGAGGGGGGCCCTGGACTGTACCATATTGAGAAGCCAGAAGAGAGGTGGCCGTTTAGATCTCAGGGCTGAAGGGAGAGGAGGAAGTAGGAAGGGAAGGGGATTGAACCATATTGATTCTCAGTAAAGGGGGGGGGGGGCTATCAGATTATGGGACAGCACCGGGTTTATACCACATGGAAACAGGAAATGGATCCGGGTTCCACCACTTTGGGAGAGGAACCACAGACCAATAGGAAATCGTACCACAAAGAAGCCAGGGTGTCGGGTTATATACCAAGTTGCAGGTTACAAGCAGTGAAGAGGAAAGACAAATCATGAACCAGCAATGGCCTATGGTAGGGAGGTGGGCTGCAGAGGCGGACTGTAGCACGTTGACACATAGGGGGGAGGGAGACAGAGCGAGTGAGAACTCAGGAGGCCGGACCATACAGAAGCAAAGGCGGGTAGGACTTTATCATATTGACACACCGTAGGGAGACACATAGGCGGGTTAGACCAAGACGTGGTGGTGGCGGGGGTGCAGACTGGACCATACCATGCAAGCGGTAGTTGGGGCCTCGGCAGCGCCTCTCGGGGTGCCGGGGGTCCCTGTTGCCCCTCAAGGCCCTGTGGGCCAAGGGCTGCAGGGGCCGGCCGTTCCCGCTGAGGCTCTGGAAGATCTGGGATGGAGGATTCTGGCTCAGGAGTCTCAGGGAGTGCATCTGCCAACAGAGGGGAGAGGAGAGGGAAACGGAGTGAATAGATGATCCTGGTGACGTCACACAGGAAGTCCCGCCCCTGGGAGCAGATCTGAGGGGCCTTGCTCAGCTCCACCCCAGCCCCATCTGATGACCCTCTGACCCCCTCGAGTTTCCAGTCCACCTGGGGAAGGAGAGTAGATAGAGGGTCACCTGGAGGGACGTGATATTCAGGACCCGGTCAATGAGGATCCAGGTGACAGTCTCGGAGCAGGGTGGGGTGCTGAGAGAGCCCTGATAGGTGATGAAGCCGAAGGATTCTGGGAATAGGAGCTCCAGGCTCAGGTCTTGAAGAAAGTAGGCATCGTCTGCGGGCATATTAGGCCAGAGTGAAGAAGGGCTCCCCACACTTGAGCTCCCCTCATGTGCACACCCCCACTAAAGCACCACGGACTTACTCTTGTAGGAGATTCGGGTGATGGTGTCACGGTTAAGGAGGCGGCTGAGGAATGGGTTTGAGCTGCCAGCCACCTGTGTGGGGGTATGTGAGGTGAGGGGGGAGGAACCCAGAAGTCCAAGCCCTCCAGCCCTCCCCCAATACCCAGGAGTCTGGGCCTCCCAGCCTCCCTCTTCCTCAGACCCCAGATTCCAGGTGCCCAGCCCCTCCCTCCCTCCCTCCGAATCTTGCCTGGACTCACATTGACAAAGAGGCTGAGAATGGCCAAGCCATTGGGGCCCCGGGAGGCAGCACTGAGGTTCCCATAAAGTTCTTGGTTGAAGTGGATGAGCTGCACCTGGGAGGGCAACACGGGGAGTGGGGTTCCCCAGCAGGAGGAGGAGAGAATGGGGGCAGCTCTGGGCCTTTGGGGGTCCCAAGTCAGGTTAAGGATTAGTGCGGGGGCGGGGGCAGTTCTGTAGGGAGGATGTGGTGAGGCAAGAAGAGGGTGAGGGTGACCCAGGGCAAGGATCAAGGGTCAGAGGTCAGTGGCCAGCACCTCAGCAGAGAAACCCTGGTGGTTGATCTGGTGTTCAGAGCCTGCTCCATCACGTGCTCCAAATAGCAGCCGCAGTTCACTGAGTCGGTGGCTATAAAGGAGGGGACCCCCAGACACATTGACCACGGGCCGGGGTGCAGGCAAGAAAGACACGTGGCGACCGGTGTTGTACAGGGTTCCCCGGAGCTGTGAGAGAGATATAAGACGACATGGGACACAGAGAGAATTAAGTAAATTAATTTCCTTAAGCCTTTCCTCCCATTTCCACTCCTACATTTCCTGCTTCCAACAATCACTTAATCATTCAGCGTAGTTTGAGCACCTACGACTTTCCAGGCTCTGTGCTGGTCCACGGTAGGTGCTCAGTGTTGGTGAATTTACTTAATTAAGTATTTATTGAGTTACTACTATGTGCCATGGATGCCAGGAAGAGAACGATGAACAAGTAGACAAAAATCCTGGGCCTCATGGAGCTTATGTTCTGATTGGGCAGAGACACACAATAAATACTGGTTTCACATGAGTAACTGCTTAATTAATTACATCCTGTTCTCGCGCTGGGAAAGTATAATGGGAAATCTGGCCTAGATTGGAGTGGTGGTTGTGGTGGGGGTGTGTGTCTGGTAAGGCTTCTGTGAGGAGGTGATATTTGAATGGAAACCTGAATAGTAAGTAGGGGTTAATTGTAAAGAGCAGGGAGAAGGGCATTCCAGGAATAGGGAACAGCAAGTGCAAAGGCCCTGAGGCGGACTGTTTTAGTGACAGCGAAGAGGCCCATGGGACTAGAGTCATGAGCAAAGGAGAGAATGGTGATGATAACTAGATGGGGCATTTTGTATTTTTATTTATTGAATATATCAGGGGTCCTCAAACTTTTTAAACAGGGGGCCAGTTCACTGTCCCTCAGACCGTTGGAGGGCCGGACTATAGTTTAAAAAAAACTATGAACAAATTCCTATGCACACTGCACATATCTTATTTTGAAGTAAAAAAACAAAACGGCAAAAACACCCCCATGTGGCCCGCGGGCCGTATTTGGAGGACGCCTGGAATATATCCTATATAATAAAGATGTAATATGCAAATGGTCATTACGCCGTGAAGTGTAACGACCGACCGTGTAATGACCAGATCAGGGATCAGCAGGAGGGTGGAGCAGTGAGCTACAAGCAGGCAGTGCAGAGCTACAGGAGGGGGCAGGACAGCAAGCTATGAGGGGGGGCGGGGGGGGCGAAGGGAGCTACAGGAGGGCAGGGCAGTGAGCAGAGAGCTACTGGAGGGCGGCAGCGAGCTACTGGCACACGGATTCGTGGGCAGGGCTATTAGTATATATGTGTGTGTGTGTGTGTGTGTGTGTGTGTGCCTGCCTGCCTGCCTGCCTCTTTCCCTATATATATACACACACACTTACTTGGTACAGTGCCAGGCAAGTGTTTGCTATTATTATTTATGCTGATAGAAGGATTTTGAACAGGGGAGGCATGATCTGGTTGGTGTTTTTAAACATCTCTCTAGCTGTGGGGTGGAGAGTGGATTGCAGGAGACAGAGAGATAGGCCAGCAAGCAAGCCATGGCACCAGTCCAGCTGCAAGACATTGGTGGGGGCAGTGAAGGCGACAAGAAGTGAAAAGATTTGAATGATATTCAGGGAGACTGGAAGGACACGTTGGAAATGGGAATGAGGGAGAGAACAGGATGGGAAATGGCTCCGAGGCTTTAGCCGGGGCAGGTGAGTGAAGGATGGTGCTGGCCCTTATAAGAAATGGTGTTGCAAAGCGGGCAAGAAGCATGCATCGATGCTGGGACAAGGCTGCCTGAGTCTGCATCCCAATGCTGGCACTCTAGCTGCGTGACCTCAGGCAAATGGACCTCTGTGTCTCAGTCTCTGCTTCCATAAAATAAGGACAACAGCACCTATATCATGGGGTTGCTGTGAGGATTAGAGGGTTTAACAAGCTTTTAAGACAATGCCTGGCACGGAAAACCTGTTTTACCATTGCTTCCATAGAGATGGGGAGACTAGTGAGCCATGTGTGGGGAGAAAAGAACAGGTGATCCATTTTAGGGTGGAAGGGGCCTCTCTACCCAGCGTGTACCCCTTCTTCCCCAAGGCTGGCCTCCCACCTCGGTGTCCCACCCCAGCCTCCACTCATACCCACCGCAGTGGATTTGGCAACCCCTCCCACCAGGCCCCTTACCTTCTCTCCCCCAGTGCTGAGCCTCAGTGGGGGCAGGAAGGGGTCGTAAAGAACCCTCTTCAGCTCCACATCCACGGGGCTCTGCCGCTTCCCCACTGCACACAGACTCCAGGCTGCGTTCACCAGGCCCCAGAAGGGAGGCCCTGGGGGCAGGGGCAGGGCAGGGAGGAAAGGGAGTCAGAAATAGGAACTGGATCCCAATGTTGGCATCTGCTGAGAAGGCTGTGGTCTGGGCTCCTGGATCCCAGGAGAGGAAGGGCTAGGAATCTGGACCCCTGGATCTGAGGGAGAAGGGAGCTGGGATCCAGAATCCTGGGACCTAGAAGAATCTTGGAGGAGTTTCTTAAGATGCTCTAACACCTCCAATCCTCTCCTTGATCAAACCTATCTTAAATGAAGTCATTGGGAAAAGGAACTACAACTCCCAGCAGGCTCTAGGGCTGCCAGCCTAGTCATCCAATGCCAGACTGCCCCAGTGCCTATGGGAGTTGTAGTTCTTTCTGTCTCCCCAGCAGCACAGCTGGGTAATAATGTACTGGGGAGAGGACTTGCAAGAGAGGGCTGGACAAGGCAGGGCAGGGGGCCACTGAACCTCTGATTGCCAGTGGGAGCCAGGACCTGCCTGCCTCTTTCCTGCAAACACACACACACACACACACACACACACACACACACACTTCCACCCCCACACACTCTCCTTCCACTCACTCCCACTCACTACTTGAAATGCGCATGTATAATGTCCCATGGTGAGCCACTGGGGTTCAGAGGCTGGACTGGACTCCTGGGGGAGGAAGGGAGGGGCTGGGACTTCTAGGGAGGAGAGGGTTCCGGGTTCGAGGAAGGAGGTGCCGCGGCCTGGACTGCTGGGTCCCCTCCCTGGCTGCACCTGGCACGAAGTTTCCCTGGAGATTATCCTTGTAGCTCCACCAGTCCTCGGGGTCAGGTGCCGGTCCGATGTGAGCTGGGGAGAGAGCAGCCTGAACCCCTCTCCTTGGCACCCCCACCCCGCCCCTCCCTTAGGGGCTCCTGCCCCGACCCCAGGCCTTACCTGCCGCCCCCAGTGCAGCCCAGAGTACCAGCGCTCGAGGGGCGCTCCGACTGGCTGCACCGCCCATGCCCGGGAGGCCTCTGGGCGACCCCTTCCCAGTCCCGGCCCCTCCCTCAGCTCTTCCCTCTCTTCTCTGTGGGACCCTGTCCCTCCAGGACTTCCAGCCTTCCTCTTCTCCCCGCAGGGAGTCCCGGACCCCCAAATACCAAGCCAGCCAGGGACAGAGGTCCCCCAGCCCACTCCTCTCCTCCCCTCTGTGTCTCTCCTCCTTCCTCTCCTTCCCCCAACCCCCCAGTCTCCCTCTGCCTCCTGATCTCTCTACTCCGCTCTCTGCCTCCTGCTTCTCCCTGAGGTTGCCTCTTGGTTTCTAATCCACACCCCCTCTTGGCTCTTTTCATTAAGCTCCCCCAGGCCACCTAACTCCATGTCCCCATCCTCCTCCTCCTCCTCTTCCTCCTCCTCCTCCTCCTCCTCCTCCTCCTCCTCCTCCTCCTCCTCCTCCCCCCGCTCTCCCTTCTCTGCTCCTGCCTCTTCTTCCCTTCTCCCTCCTCACCTCCTCTCTCCCCCTTTAAGCCTCTCTCTCTCCCTCCTCCTCTCCTGCCTCTTCTGTTTCTCTGTCTCTCTCTTCTCTCTCGTCCCTTCCTCCCTCCTCCCCCTCCCTTTCTCGGCGTTATTTAAATTTTTTTTTTTTTTTTTTTTTTTTGTGGTTGTTGGGGGGCGGGTGCTCTCACAGCAGCGAACACGCCTCGGGCAGGTAGGGGTGTGTGTGTGTGTGTGTGTGTGTGTGTGTGTGTGTGTGTGTGTGACACGCCCAAGGGGCAGGGTGCCTCGCGGGGTCGCTGGAGCCGCGGGGCGGGGGTGGCCCGGACACCTGGGGCCGGAGCTGGCAGTCCCCGTCCTCCGCAGAAGGGGGAAGGGGGGCGCTTAAGGTGGAGCGGGGAGAGGCCTCCGCTGGCGTGCTCAGCGCCCTGGCCCCGGAGGACCGGGGTCCCCCAGCTCTCGGAGACACCGGCTGGAGCCTGCACCCAACGTCTGAGCCCCCGCCCGGTGCTCCCCTCCGGCCTCCGCCAGGGGCTGCCTTAACCCGGCCGGGGATCCCCTGGGAGACTGGGGTGCGGTGAGGGCCGCTGACCAGGAGGGGGAGGCAGAGACCTGGAGAGGGAGAGGCGGGGAGGAGGAGCGGGGAAGGCCCAGGCCCAGGGAGCGGAGGGGAGGGGGGAATGCGGAGGCTCCGGGCGGGAAGGGGAGCCTGAGCTACATGCGGAGAGACAGGTCGGAGGGAGATGGCAGGCTAGCGGGGGAGGGGGAGAGACAGAGACACACGCTGAGTGAGAGAGAGGAATACAGATAGAGATAAATAGAGACAGGGACACAGAATGAGGGGAAAGAATGAGACAGACAGGTGGAGGCCACAGTTAGAGACAGAAGCAGAGAGACACCCCCCCCCCCCCTAACCCCTCTGCAGGGCGGAGATGGAGACACAAGCCGCCGGGAGAGACAGAAGCAGAAAGGAGATGGAGAGACAGAGGGCACAGCAAGCACTAAGGAGAGACAGAGAAATAGAAACACACGGGGCCAGGGCCAGAGGCCCGGGAGGAGGGAGGCGGACACACGCATGCACATCTGTAAGGACAGACACTCCTGCAGAGAGAGAGAGAGATCTCAACGGGGAGGCCTGGGCGCAGAGACTGAGAGACCCAGGTGAGGGAGGGAGAGCTGGGAACAGACAAACCGACCTTAAGGGAGCAGAAGGAGGCATTCAGAGACGGAGAATTGGCAACGGATGGTTAAGGACCCAGAGACCGAGGAGGCGGAGACACCCAGAAAGAGCAGAAAAGGAGAGAGAGCGAGAAAACACCAGAAAGAGAGGGGCATATTAATTACCCATTGTCACCTAACAAATCACCCCCAAATTGACTGGCTTAGAGCTACAAACAGTCGTTGTCTGACAGTTCCTGAGGGTGGGAACCTCTGAGCTGCCTAGCTGTCTGACAGTTCCTGAGGGTGGGAACCTCTGAGCTGCCTAGCGGGGTGGTCCTGGCCTGGCCTCTCAGGAGAGTGCAGTCAGGCTGTGGGCTGGGGCTGCAGGCGCCTGAAGGCTTGACTGGAGCTGCACGGTCCACGTCCAGGCTCAACCACAGGGCCTGGGCACCGGGCCTCAGCTCCTCCTCACACGGGCCTTTCTAGGGCTGCTTGAGTGTCCTCACAACATGGCTGCCAGCTCCCGCAGGGTGAGCCGTGGGGGGCGGAGGGTGGGGGAGAGAGAGGTTTTGTATGACCTAATCTCCAAAGTCACACACAGCCCAGCCAGCCTGGCTCCGTGGTTGAGCATCGACCTATGAACCAGGAGGTCACAATTCAATGGTTCAATTCCGGGTCAGGGCACATGCCCGGGTTGTGGGCTCCATGCCCAGTAGAGGGCGTGCAGGAGGCAGCCCATCAATGATCCTCTCTCCTCATTGATGCTTCTCTCTCTCTCCCTCTCCCTTCCTCTCTGAAATCAATCAAAATATGTTTTTTAAAAAAGTCTCACACGCAATCCCTTCATGGGAAATGAGTCACTGAGTCCCGGCCACACTCAGCGGGGAGAGAGTGGACTCCTCCTCTGGGAGGGAAGAGCCTGAAACGTGTGGGCTTCTTTAGAGACCGTCACAGGTGGGGAGGGGAAGAGAGACAGCGCCAGGGGCAGGGACAGACCTTTCTAGGCCCGGAGGAGGGGGGTCGTTGGTGAGACAGGTACTCAGAAACGCAGAAATGTGTCCGAGCGACAGAGGGCGCTGTGGAGACGGGAAAAGAGGCAAGACAAGGAAACAACGGTAATGATAATGCCAATAATAACAGCGAGCACCTATGTATCCCAGGCCAAACTCTGGGCATTGCTATGAGCCACTCAGGTAGTCCTCCCAGCGGCCCTATGAAGCAGAGGCTGTTGTTCCATTTTACAGATGAGGAAACCAAGTCATGGGTGATCTGCCCGGTGACACTTAGGGAGTGGCGGAGCAGGGAAGAAAAACAGGAAAGACGGATGGAGAGAACACGATGGAGACATATGTGCAGAGAAGTGGGGAGAGTGGCAGAAAAAGACCCCCAGAAGCACCCAGCTCTAAGGAGATGTTTCTCCACCAGAAAGAAATGGCAGCCGCCCTGACAGAGTTTCCCAGATCCCAGGGCTGGGCCACACACCCGGAGGCTTCATTTCAACCCTGAAAGCTGCCCTGTGAGGTGGGGCTAGTATTAGCCCCGTTATCCAGACAGGACACTGAGGCCCGAGATGTAGTGGGTTGAATGGTCATACCCCCTCCCCCAGAAAGGTATGTCCACCTATAACCAGCGAATGGACCTTATTTGGCAAAATAAAAGGGTCTTTGCAGATGTAATTAAGTTAATGACCTTGAGATAAGAGCATCCTACATTATCCGGGTGGACCCTAAATCCAGTCACAAGGGTCCTCATAAGAGAAAGGCAGAGGGGGATTCGAGACAGAGACAGGGATGTGAAGACAAGTGGAGTGATGCGGCCACAAGCCAAGGAATGCCAGGAGTCACCAGAAGCTGGAAGATGCGCGGAGGCCCATGGGCCTTCGGACGGGCTGTGGCCCTGCCAACTCCTGGGCTTTGGACTTCTGGCCTCCAGACCTGTGAGAGAATAAATGTCTGCTATTTTAAGCAACACCGTTCGTGGTCATTTTTTACCGCAGCCGACCCCAGGGATGGGAGACAATAAGAAAAACATGGAATTTCTCAAAGGCAGAGACAAGGAAGGAACCAGAGAGGAGAGGGAGAGACAGGTGAACTGACAGGGCAGGAAAAACAGGGTCTACCTACAATTCCCTCCCCCTCCAGGCTCCCTCCCCCTCCAGGCTCCCTCCCCGCTCCAGGCTCCCTCCCCCTCCAGGCTCCCTCCCCCCTACAGGCTCCCTCCCCCTCCAGGACCCCTCCCCCTCCAGGACCCCTCCATAGACCAGAGTGGTCTTGATACATCTAGAGTTGAGCCTGCCTCCCCCTAGTCATAGCTGCCCCATAGCTCCCAGCACCTTGGACAAAGTTTCCACCCCTAAGCCTCTCTGGGCATGACCAAGTCCTCCTGCCCTTCACGGCCTGCCTCCGATGTCACCTGCTCTGAGGGGAGTTGCCTGACCTCCACGCTGGGTTCAAGGCCTTCCCTGGGCTCGTCAGTGAGCTGATCCACGTCAGTGACTGTCCATTTCACTTTCTCACACAGCGGACTCTGCCCTCCCCTGCTCAGACTTCCCATGGCTCCCCAGTGCCCCCGAGGAAAAGCCCAGGCCCCCAGCCTGGCCCTAGAGCCCCCCCCCCCCAATCTGGACACCCCCGGTTCCCAGCCTCGTCTCCCCTCTTTCGCCACACCAGGCTCTTTGGCCTCGGGACCTCTGCAGAAATGGTTGCCTCTCACTGCTCTTTCCGGTTCTCTGCTGGGCAAATGACTCTCAGGCGTGGCTGCGCCTGGGCGTCTGCTCTTGCAGGAAGCCGTCGGCGATGCTGAGGTGGGCAGGGCCTCCTCGGAGCTCCGGCAGCCACCTGTGCCACCTCCGTTAGAGTGCAGACAGGCTGGGCTCGGTGCCCGAGGGAATGGCCAGGCCGGAAGTGGGTCCCAGATGTGGATTTCACGCCCATTCGTCTCGGGTGCTGGGAACAAAGTTCGGGTCATGAGGAACATATGGGGCTTGCCCGCTCCTCACTTTCATCTCCTACCTTCCCAGCCCCTGGGTGGGAGGCAGGAGGGCCAGGGCTGCTCAGGCCTGGGTGGTTCCCACAGCCCCTCTGGGCCTCTTCCACCCTCCTGCCTTCTCTTCTCCATCTATGTTCTAGCCCCCTGAGCTCTCCTGGGAGAGATGTGGCCACTGTGTGTTTAAATAATAACAACAAACTCAAATGGCTCTTACTCTGTACCAGGCACTGCTCTAAGCCCATGGTGTACACATATTAACTCATTTAACCCTCACAATATGCCCGTGGGTTACTCCCTATCATTATCATCATCATCCCCATTTTATAGATGAGCAAACTGGGAGATGGGATTGAACCCGGGCAGTCTGGCTCCAGAGGCTGTGATCTTCGTGAAAACGGGCTCTAGAGCAGGGCACCCACAGGCCTTCCTGCGATGGTGGAAATGGCCCGCATCGCTCTGACCAGCCCGCTAATCGCCAGCCGCTTGGGATGTGGCGAATGCGACGGAGGAACTAAATTTTAAATTTTATTTTATTTTTAAAAAATATATATTTTATTTATATTTTTACAGAGAGGAAGGGAGAGGGATTTTTTTTTTGTGTGTGTGGTTGTTGGGGGGCGGGTGCTCTCACAGCAGCGAACACGCCTCGGGCAGGTAGGGGTGTGTGTGTGTGTGTGTGTGTGTGTGTGTGTGTGTGACACGCCCAAGGGGCAGGGTGCCTCGCGGGGTCGCTGGAGCCGCGGGGCGGGGGTGGCCCGGACACCTGGCCAGGGCGCTGGTGCACATGAGGACTGCACATGAGGGTGGAGTGGTGGAGTGGTGGGGAGAATGTCCAATTGAACTGGCTTCAAGAGAGGATGAAAAGGACAAAGATAAGGAATACAGCGTTTTTCTGGAACAGAGAACTGTACTTAGGAACTGCCAGGGACTCCTAACTCCTGCTTCAGGGATGCCCCCACCTCGATCCAGCTGGAGGCCAGACGCAAGCTCGTGTCCTCCTGGAGGCTGTGTCCTGCCCTTTCAGTCTCGTCAGGAGCATACCCTGAACATTATTGCTGGAGGAGCCAATCTCTCTATAACGCTATGGCCCACCCCAGCTCCCCATTGGCTGAGAAGCCACTTTCTCTCAAGGAAGGAACAGCGTTGCTCCCTAAGCCCAAATGGACTTCAAGTCATCTCCCTTCTGAGACTTCCTCAAAGCACTCTCTTAGTGACTTTCCTGCAAAGGTCACCCAAACTGAAATTGTATTGTTGATTTTAAGTGCAGGGGGCAGAGGTCAGGGTGGCAAAGAAGCTCCATGACAACTTTCCATTCCATCGTATTTACTGTGTCCAGCCCTTTTAACTCCATCCCTCTGGCCTGTAGGTACCCAGTTGTTGGGTAGGATGGAATTCTGCTTAGCACCAAGTGATGTCATACTACTCTGTGGCTTGCAATTGGCTATTCTCTCGGGAAAGGGCTTAGGCTATGCTTCCAGACTAGGTGGACCCCACTCAGAACCACTGTCGGATATTTATTCAAAGTCTTTTTATTCCCTTCTCAGAAACCATCCTGAGGTCCTTCGGGAATGTAAAGTTCCTAAATCTGGAACTTTCTGGAAATCTGGCACTGCTATCCTGAAAAGGCATATTCCCGCCTTTTCCAGCCACTGTCCCCACCCCCTCGCTTTCACCCAATCATTAGGCAACACAATCTGCCTAGCACTTAGTGACGTCATATCATCTCTTCCATCGGATTGGCCATTTTCTCAGGGAGCGGTAGCCATCTATGGGCTCCGCGGATTTACTCGAGGCCTTCTTCATTTGCCCCTCAGAAACCCTCCCGGCACAGATCAGGGCTCTGTAGCCAAAATCCCTCAAGACTTAAGACTTTATTGAGGAGACTAGTTTCACAGGACTCGGGCCAGATGTCCAGCCAGAGAACCCAAGGTCCCGTTTGCAGTTTGCTGCCTTTGGTTAAGAGGCCTCCCCGCCTGCACGGTGCTGGCGCAGGCCAGTGACGTCAGGGGCACCGCGAGGTCTGATTGGCTCAGGGACGCGCCGTCGAGGTAAAAGGCTCGGCTTGTGGGCTCCTCCTAGCGCGTTGGTTGGCTTTCGAGGCCGCCCCGCGCCCGGGCACTAGGCCGGGGTCGGAGGCCGCAGGGCGCGGCAGCCGCCCGCTCGCTCCTCCCGCTGCAGCCGCCGCAGCGGCCTGGCCCAGCGCGGCCTCCAGGGAAGTGCGAGGCCGTGGCGGTCGAGGACCAGGCGCGCGGGGTCGGGGCCGCCCGCCGCGCTGCCCAGCACCAGGTAGTGGGAGCCGGGCTGCAGGCGGAGGCAGCCGCAGGCCAGGTCGGCGCCGGGCACCCAGGCCTCCTGGCCGCCGCGGCGCACGGGCCGCGCTCGCTGCCTGTACACGGCCAGCACGTGCAGGGCCAGCCGCTGCCAGGCCTGGCCTGCCGCCTCCGCCGCCAGCACCTGCGCGTGGAGGACTGAGGGGAGGAGAGAGGTCAGGCCTGGGTGGTGGGGAGACTCCAGGGTCCCCAGGGTCAGTTCTGATGGGGAGAGGCTGGGACCTGAGGGTGGGCTTCGGGGATCACATCAGGAAGGGTGAGTCTCTGTGGGCGGGGGCTGAGGCTCAGACAGGGGACCCTGAAGGGAGGCGGAGAGGGTCTGAGGTGGGCAAGACAAGGCAAGGGCCCGGTCCATTCAACCAGTTCCCCTTTCTCCTTCCGCCCCGAGGAGGCCACCTCCCTCTCTCAGACATGGCCGGCTGAAGGAGATAGTGAACCTGGACAAGGCCAGGCACAGAGGGAAAGAGGAGGCATAGTGGGGGAGGGAACACTCCCTTCCACTGCCCCCACCCCCCAATCGTCTTCTGTCCATTGGGTCTTATAGCAGGAAGGGCGCTTTAGAGCCTGACACCCTTCCCACTGAGGATGAGAAAAAGGCCAGGGGAGGGCTGGCGTGTCCTCCCGGCACCTCTGCAGCTGCAGGCCCTTTTCTCGCCATCACTCACCGTAGTCCTGCTGGCAGTACCTCCGAAGGCTCATGTGTACCCTGGTGTCCGAGACATTGCAGTAGTTGTGACACTGAGGGTCTGGGGAGGGTCAGGCTGTCTGCAGTGGGCTCCTGAGGCCGGGACCACAGCGTTCTGTCCCTGCCCAGCCCCGCACTCCATCTTGATGGGCAGCTGGGGTGCTCAGACCCTGGGACGGAGCTCAATGGGCCACCCCCGTATTCCCACTGGGGAGCCCAACCAGCCCAATCCCCAGTGCCTCTTGCTGGTGGGGATCTCCACACCAGCCCGTCTTACCGGAGCTGTAAGCACTAGAGGTTGTCGCCAGGGTGGTTGTTGCCTCTGGGATTCCTATGAGAGACCGGAGGAGAAATGTAACCTTAGTTCCTGCCCCCCTTCTCCCCCCTACCCGCCACCCCCCAGGAATCCAGCTGTCCATCTGTTCTCTTCAGGCATAAGAGGGCAAGCGCCCTTTGCCCTTCTCTCCAGCCCTGAGTCCAGTCCCCAGCCCCTTCTTCCTTCAAACCCAGGAATCTGCACCCCCAGCCCCGCCTCCCTCCGATGGAGGAGTCCAGGCCCCCAGCCTTTTCCTCTCCGAGACTGAGACTGACCGAGGAGACTGGACTTTCAGTCCCCACTTCCCCTGAAGCCAGCGGCCGGCCTCCTGCCTCTCGCTCCCATCCCGGGACCCAGCCCTCGTCATACTTGTCCACGGGACATCTGTGATGTCTCCTTCCAACCCCACGCAGGACGGCGGCCCCTCAGGACTCACGCTGGCAGGGCATCCTGGGGGAGCGACTCTGCTGGTAGCCAGGGCCACAGCGGCTGCACGTCAGGCCGGTGACCCCTACCTTGCAGGGGCATTGCCCGCTGGTCTGGTTGCAGGTGCCACCTGTCGCCCCAATAGGGTGGCACTGGCAGGCTGTGTGAAGAGAGGATCTAGGATGGGGGTGTCTGGGCCCGAGAGGCTCCCTCCCCGTTCCCAAGCCCCTCCTGCCTCAGACCCACTCCGGAGGGACTTGGGCCTGCACTCACCCCTGCAGGCCTGGCGGCTGGTGATGGGCTGGCTGGGGTCCCTCCAGAACCCCGGCTGGCAGTAGTGGCAGTGCCGCCCCGCTGTGTGGTGGCGGCATCGCTCGCAGACACCGCCACTGCGGCCTCCCGACAGCCTGAACAGCTCCGCGTTGAACCTGCAGCGGCGGGCGTGCTGGTTGCAGGAGCAGGCTGGGAGCGAGACGGGGCCTGTCAGAGCCGGGCTTTCTGTTCCCTGTCCCCCGTGTTCTCCCACTGCCCTCAGGAAATCCACTGAGGATTCAACGGGAAAGAGACTGCCTGGGGGTACCGGGGTAAGCCTGGGTCTCAGAACCTCTTTATTCTTGTCTTTAAAATGGGGGCACGGGAGCCGGGTAAGCCCAAGGGGACTGATGACCCCCGACGGTGTGAAGCCAGGGGGCTTAAAGAGTGGGGGCTCTGGGCATGGGCTACAGAGTCAGACCCGACGTGTTCATGTCCCACCGTGTTCCTTGGGCGAATGACTTCTCCTTTTGGTAGCTCAGCTTCCTTTGCTGTGAAATGACACTTACAATATCTGCTCCATGCGGTTTAAATGAAACCTGATAGATAGAAAGCGCTTAACGCAGGGCCTGAACCACCCCATGTACCTGCCCCTTTGGAGCTTCCGCGCGCCAGGTGCCCGGGGCTGAGCGCCTGGTGTGTGGCATTCTCGCAGCAGCTCTGTGAGGCCGGCACCATCCTCACCCCCATTTTACAGATGTGAAAACTGAGGCACAGAGAGGTGAAGGCACCTGCCCCAGGTACCTCAGCTAAGGGGCGGTCAGGGGCAGGATTGGAACCCAGGCCTTCAGGCTCCAGAGCCTGTGCTCTTACATAGTTCACAGGATTCTGTGAGGACTGTGGGCATTGTCCTGGGACAGTGGTCGGCAAACCGCGGCTCGCGAGCCACATGCGGCTCTTGGGCCCCTTGAGTGTGGCTCTTCCACAAAATACCACGGCCTGGGCGAGTCTATTTTGAAGAAGTGGCGTTAGAAGAAGTTTAAGTTTAAAAAATTTGGCTCTCAAGAGAAATTTCCATCGTTGTCCTGTTGATATTTGGCTCTGTGGACTAATGAGTTTGCCGACCACTGTCCTGGGAGCACTGATCCGGTGTCCTAAGGCCGTGGCTCTCAAATCTTACTGTTTATCAGAATTCCCCGGGCGAAACGTTGAAAAAGAACAATACAGATTCCACCCGCAGGGCTTCTGCTGGGCCCAGGGACCTGCAATTCTAGCAAGCATCCAAAAGTGAGATGCTGAGGTGGGGGGTCCATGGGCCACTCCTCGGAGAGATGGAAGGAGCTGTGGGCTCCACGAGGTTTGAGAGGCTGGACTGGCAAGTCCCGAGACCCGGAGGAATAGTGGGAAGGTCATCAGGGAGCCGGGGTGGCGGCGTGTTCTTGGGAAAAGGACTCTGCCCCTCTGAGCCTTGGTTTCCGCCCTGTTCCGTGGGGATCTCACTCAGTAGTCGGGGAATTAGTGATGACCTTTGGGTTCTTTCTGACGGGAGGGTGATCACATCCCCTCACTCCCCTCTGGAGAACTCAGGTGGGGGAGGGGTTCGGGCCACCACTTCCGGAAAGCCTGCAGCTTCACCACAGGGGCTAGTCTCATCCTGTTCTACCTTCTCCAGCACAGCAGATGGTCTTGTACTGAGGTTCAGAGGGAGGTGCCCAGCTCAGCCTGGTGTGTGTGTGTGTGTGTGTGTGGGGTGTGATTCGCAGAGGGACAGCCTCCCCCCTGCTCCCAGGTTCTTCCCAGGCCCAGGATGAGCCCCGCTGCACCCCCAGGCCATGTGAGTCTCCCCCCCCTCCCTCAGACCTGGCTGGTGGGAAAGGATCAACTGAACAGAGGCCCTGAGATGCTGGGGGCAGGGGATCAAGCAGGACCCCAGTTAGGATGAGGATAGAGTGGGGAGCTGAGGACAATGGACGGCCTGTAAGTCAGTCATTGCAAGAAGAGATAGAGGGTGAAAGGGCAAAGAACGTGGGAGGCAGAGGGAGGGGGGTCCAGGGAACTGGGGTGCGTGTGTCTGTGTGTGTGTTTGTGCCTCTGTGTGTGTGTCTCTCAGTGGAGTGGAGCCACCTCCCAGGGCCTGGTAACAAGCACACTCAGACCAGCTGAGGTGGGAGGAGCAGGGGGGCTGTCTCTGAGGAGGGGGTTCTGCAGGGAAGGGAGGGGCCCAGACTCAGAGCTGCTGTCTGGGAGCACCGTGGCGGGAGGAGGCGCCGAGCAGCCAGCCTGGGCCGGCCTGGGCCTGCAGTGGTTGTGGTGGTGGTGGGGGGGGCACAGGGGGGCGCTGGGGGCGGCCCCTGCTGGCAGTGAGACTCAGGGCAAGTGATGGATGCGGGCTGGGCCTCGCCTCCGTATCTGGGGGATGGCAACATTGGCAGAGACCCCACAACCTGTTCCTTTGTGCCAGGTACCCCATGAGGCTTTACGCCAAGGCAGGGGTGGGGGCCCTTTTCCTGCCAGGGGCCGTTTGGATATTTATAACGTCATTCTCGGGCCATACGATATTACCAACCTAAAAATCAGCCTGCTATCGTTGGTCAGACATTTAATTAACGCACCCCTAAGGCCTTGGCAGGGCCAGGCCACATGATTTCTCAGGCCTTACAAGGCCCGAGGGCCGGACGTTCCCCACCCCTGCTCTAAGGACTTCCTGTATATTAATGAGCTCATGGAAGTTTCACTGCCGCCCATAAAGGAAATACTGTTCCTGCCCCCGCTTTACAGGTGGGGAAACGGAGGCAGAGAGAGGTTAGGTCACTTGCGAGGGTCACACAGGGTCATGGAGGAGCCGGAATGTGAGCCCGGGCAGGGAGTCCTGTCTGCAGACGGGAGCTTGGCAGGGACAAGCCAAGACCCCCAGTCCAGCTTCTGGCCCAGCCACTTACTGGCTGTGTCCTTACGCAAGGGACCTCCCAGCTCTAGCCTCAGTCTCCCCGTCTGTAAGATGGGCCTGATGACAGTGCCCGCCTGGCACATGGCAGGTGGTGGCTGCACAATGAATGGGTCAAGGAAAGGTCCCGTGCCCTGTTCCTATAACCTGGCAGGCGGTGTAATCGGAGCCCCTGCAGCAAGCCAGGCCCTGGGCTGGGTGCTCGAAAGATGTCATTCGTGTCATTATCATTGTGATCCCCCTAATGGGCAGGTAGGCAGCTGGAAGTCCGGGGCAGCAGAGAAGCGGGGCAGGCAGTGGGAGGCTGTGGGGGGAGGAGAAGGGGGGACCCCCAGCTGGAGAACAGTGAGGGGGGAAGCAAGGAGCAGGCAGCTCTGGGGTGGGAGAGCATCCTGCCCCTTAGGGACAAGGGACGGTGGGCCCGGTGGGGGGTGAGGTTGGGGAGAGCGGGCCCAGGACTCACGTAGGCAAGGGTGGGGGTGCCAGGGTGTGGCAGGCCGCCAGGGCCAGTCTCGGTGGGATGGGCGGCAGCTCTCGCACCCCGGGCCCGTGGTGTGGTGGCGGCAGCGGCAGCGGGGGGGCCGGGCACGGGCAGCGCAGCGGGCGGCGTGGCCGTGGCACTGGCAGCGTCCTCTCACTCCAGCCGCCGCCAGCCCGGCCCGGCCCCCAAACTCCACTCGGAGGTGACTGGCCACCACGCTGGCCTTAGAGCCCGGCGGGGCGCGGAAGGTCACCTTTTCGGGGCCCCCCAAGGCGCCAGGCCAGGCGGGTCTGCGCCACAGCGATCTCCAGGGGCCTCCCGTGGCCCAGGCGGCCGACAGGACCAGGGCGGGGGGTCCCGGGGTGCAGAAGCGCAGGCTGACGGACGCCAGGAGGAAGGAGCCGCCCAGGGCCAGGGTCAGACTGCCATTGCAGGGGGCCCTGCCGCCCCCCTCGGCCCCTGCGGAGAGGGCGCAGGCCTGGGGACAGGAGGCCGCCACGCCAGCCAGCTGGGTCACGGGTGGGAGGCAGAAGCGGGGGCGGCCCCCCGGGTGGTAGCATGGGTCTGAGGTGGCCTGGCTCAGGAGGAGCAAGAGGGCGAAGGTCACGGGCATGGTCTCAGCAGGGCCAGTACCTGGGAAGGACAGGAGGGGCCAGGCTGAGAGCCTCGGGCTGTCCTCAAGCGTCAGCCTCCCAGCTCCCTCAGGCCCCCGAGACCCCAGCATTCCACCCCGCCCCGCCCGCGCCCCTCCCGGCTGCCTCGAAGCGAGGAAAATAGTTCCATCTGGGGAGAATTACTGTTTACACAACCCAAAAGGGAAAGAACGCAAGCAAAATCGAGAATTTTGCCTGAACTAATCCGTAGCTTAACACCCCAGAGAGATCTGTCAGTGTCGGGGGGCAGGGGCCCTGGGGAGAGGCCACGGGGGGGGGGGGGGGGCCGCAGGTGGCGAGCCTGAGGGAGGGCATCAGATCAGGGTAGTGGGTCGGAGCTGGGCAGGGGAGGGGCGTTTAGAAATGGATGAAGCTCCAAGACAAAGGGCTAGACTAGGGGCCAGAGGCACAGCCACCGAGACAGACAGGAGAGGGGGAAGGGCCGTGGGGAGGCGGGGAGGCCCGGGCGGGGCGGCCGGGCACCCAGTGTCCACAGGGAGTCCACGGGGAGTCGGGCAGGGCCCAGGGCGCCTGAGGGCTGGGGCAGACGGGCGGGCAGGCTGCGGCTGAGGCATCTGGGATCAAGAGCGCAGACAGCCCCGCAGGCCCGGCCAGGCCTGGCGGTGGGAAGGGGAGGAGGGAAGGTGCGGGCGGGCGGGCGATCAGAAGCTGGAGGCCAGGCCCCGGCCCACGGGGATCAGAGTGAGCCCCTTTCCCACGTGGAGCCCTAACCTTGTTCTCCACACCCGGGGCACGGAGGGGATTATCGCCAAACCACTGGGCCTCCCCGCCACCCACCCCCAGCCGCCACGGCCCTTAACCCTTTCCCCCCTAGGTGCAAAGCCCAGAGAACCGTGCTGAGGGGGAGGACAGACAGGGGTGGGGGGCTGGGAAGCGGGCGCGGAGCCCCGTGGGGCAGGGAAGGCAGATGGTAGCTTCCCCCAGGACCCTGGTGGGAGGGCCCTGGGCTTGGGGTCTGAGGACTTTCCGATCAGCTCAGCCTGCAGTCTGCCGTCTTAGGCCTCAGGGTCCAGGCCTCTGAGCCCCCACGTTCAACACGGATCCTAAGGTCCCCGGAGCAGATGGGGGAGCAGACGTTGGGGTGGTGTGTGTCGAGGGAGGAGAGAGAGCGGCAGGGCAGGGCCGGGGTGTCCAAGGGGCCACAAGTCCAGACCTCAGGATGGCAGAGCTAGGAAGGACTTGGCGCTGGAACGCCCCCCCCCCCTCCCAGGGCCGCAGCCCCAATGAGGCTCACTCAGGTCTGGGGTCCTGGAGCCTTTCTGGGCCCCACTGCCCAGTGCCCTGGCTCTGAATCGGGGCCCAGGCTGGGAGTCTGGGGGGCACCTGGGGGTGCAGCTGGGGTTCCAGCCTCCCTCAGCCTGGTCTCAGTCTCCAGTGTCCCCAGGGCTGTCGCTGCGCGCAGAGACGGCCCCCTGCCCCCCCCCCCCCCCATGACGGGCACCACCCTCCGCCCCTTCAGAGGAGCCTGGCGCCATTTTGCGCTCGGGCGGCCGGCATTTGGCATCTGCCCGGAGTCCCTGGGCACCAGTGCGTGAAGGGCCTGGCCCCACACCCTTTCAGCTCCCCTCCCCTGCCCGGGTGGTTCAGGCCGGGCCCCTTTCTGGCCCTGAGCACCTTGGGCAACCAGACCGTGAGTCCCCGATGCTCCTGAGGACCCGGAGGCCACCCCTGCCCACTGGGGACCCGGATGGCCAGCCCCTACCCTCTGGGAGCTGGAGCGCACCCCCAACCCCTTTAAGGAACAGAGTCTGGTTGTGCTCCCACCAGACCCAGAGCCAGGGACCCGGGCCCGGGGCAGCGTGGAGGTCCATCTGGGCCTCAGACTCCTGGGCCTCCCCCCCCCCGCCCCCCGCTGTTTTGCAAGCACCCCGCCCTTCACCCCTGACGCGGGTCAAACCTGCGCCCAGGAAGAGAGCGTCTGTCTCACCAGTCTTCCCGCAGCAGCGTGGCCGCCGGGTGGGCCCTCGGGAGTGAGTGCCGAGTGGCTGTTCTCAGGCCCCCGGCTAGTGGGGGTTCTGGGCGGGAGCTCAGAGCTGAGCTGCAGAATCCAACACCACCACCGCCCCCCCTGCCCCATCCCCTCACCAGCCGCGGCCTCCCTCTCCCCGCAGGGACCCCTGCCAGCCGCGCCACCCGCCTGGCCGGCCGCGTGGGACCTGCGAGCTGTGCCCCAGGGGCCCGAGGCTGGGCGCCCCGCGCGGGCTGGCCGAGGAGGGGGCTCCAGGCAGGTAGGATGGGCCGGGCCAGGGCCAGATGGCTTCCCGGGTCTGGGGTCCCCGCTGCACTCACACTGGCCCCCTGGAACCGCCGGCGGCTCAGCCCCACCGTGCGGTGCTGTGGGCCAGGGCCCCTCACCCCGAGGTGGGCCGTGCCCCCAAGCCAGCCCCTCCTCCCTCTGGAACCTTCTGTCGGCTGTGGGTTAACTGCGCGGCCAGGTCAGGGGCTTTCAAGCCCTAAAACGCGGCGATCTTGGAGGGTGCAGAGCGGCCGCCGGGAAACCCAAAGCCGCGAGCTGCTCTCTGAGGTGGGGATGGGCGAGAGGGGACTGCTTCGGGCCTCCGTGGCTCCAGCAGCCGAAATGGGGACCCCGAGGACAGAGCTCAAAGCCGGCCTCCCCAGGCCAGTTTCCAGCGGCCTGGGCGCTGCAGTCGTGAGATTGTCATGCAAATGCTGCTGCCAACTCTGTTCCCTGCTGAGTGGTTTTGGCTAGAAAAATACCGTTTCTGTCACCTCCGCTGAGGAAAGCTAGGGCCTGGGAGGACGAGGCGCAGGTGTGTGCCGCTGTGGCCTCCAGGGCCTCGGCATGGACTGTGGCTCCGCATGGCCCGGCCCGACAGGGAGCCGGACCTCTGTCCAGAGCCTGCCTTGGGGGCGGGAGGCCACAGCCGAGCAGTCCCCGCTTCTGGTTCCGGGGAGGGGCCGGCCCGTGGGAGCCAGGACAGGGACTTCGGATTTAAAAAGTATATATATATATATTAACCCTAACTGGTTTGGCTCAGTGGATAGAGTGTCGGCCTGCAGACTGAATGGTCCCGGGTTCGATTCCGGTCAAGGGCACATGACTGGGTTGTGGGGCATGCAGGAGGCAGCCAATCAATGATTCTCTCTCATCTTTGATGTTTCTATCTCTCTCTCCCTCTCCCTTCCTCTCTGAAATCAAGCCCGCAACCCGAGCATGTGCCCTTGACCGGAATCGAACCCAGGACCCTTCAGTCCGCAGGCTGCCGCTCTATCCACTGAGCTAAACCAGCGAGGGCGGGACTTCGGATTTGAAAGTAAACTGTAAGGAGGAGTTAGCTGCAAGAGAAAGGGGTTGGGGGCTGAGGCACCCTGAAATCAGGGGACGTGGGGCCTGAGGGAGGGGGTGTGACTGACAGGATAAGGAGGTGCAGGATTCACACACTCACCCGATCAGCAGGCCCTCCCTGTGCACACACTGAGCACAGGTGATCACACGTGGCCGCGCTCAGAGCCCGTCCGTGTGAGGCTCACAGTCTCGAGCGAGGAGAGGTCGCTACGGGAAAGGAGGAAGCCACTCGTTCTAGAACACGGTGGAAGGTGGCAAGTCCTTTGGAGCAAAAGCAAGGAAGGAAGTGGTTGCGGAGGTCAGGGGTCCGGAGGGGACATTTGGGCTGTGACCTGAAGGGCATCGGGGCAGGAGCAGCCCAGGCGGGGGAACGGCGGGCGGTGCAGAGGCTGGTTTTGCTGCCAGAGGAAATTCAGGGATAAGGTTCGGGTCTCACTCTCTTCCCCCCCCACCTAGGGACAGAGGCTCCTCAGGCGAATGTTATCTGGAGGGAGCTATGCCTTCCTCCCTTTCGTCCCTTTTTGTTGTTGTTGATCCTCACCTGAGGATATTTTTTCCATTGCTTTTTCAGAGGGAGGGAGGAATGGGGGGAGAGAGAGAGAGAAACATTGATGTGTCACTGGTTGCCTCCAGCACGTGCCCTGACCCCTGACCCCTGACCAGGGTTGGGAGTGAACCCACGACTCAGTACATGCGCTGGGCTGGGAATTGAACCCATGACCCTTGGATTCACGGCCCACGCTCTGACTACTGAACCACACCGGCCAGGGCTCCTGTTCTCAGGAGCCTGAGCTGCCGAGGGGATTAGTACCCACAAAGGTGCCTGGGGGGGGGGAGGGGCAGCGGCAGCCAGAGGGGGCGGGAACCATTTCCCCCAAGTTGGAAAGGAGACTTTGGGTGGGAGGTTTCCTCAAGTATTGGGCACCTTCACCCTCACAGCGCCCCAGAACGGAGAGGGGCCCTCCCAGGGCACAGCTCTGAGGTGGCTCAGCAGGGTGGGACCCCACCCAGAACTGGCAGGGGCCCCGTGAGTCAGGGCAGGTCAAACCCTCCGTTAACCCAAGGGAGCGTGTGTTCCCCCTCAGGACATGCTCGAGAAATCCAGGACAGTAATTGAGAGCCCAGTCTCCTTAAAACACATGGCCTGGGTTCAAGTCCAGGCTCCGCCTCTTTCCTAGCTGTGTGACTTCCAGCAAGCTTCTTAACCTCTCTGTGCCTTAGTTTCCTCATCTGTAAAACGGGCATAAAAATGCACCTTCCTCCTGGGCGATGGTGAGGACTGAATGAGCGAAGACAGGCCAAGGCCTGCAGTCTCGAATCTGAAACTTTGGGCCGGACGTTTTAGAAGCTGTGTCTGGGCACGGGGGGTGGGGGGGGGGGTTGCACGGGCAGCGTGCCACGTAGCGCCACTGGCAGGGTCTGGACAGTGTCCCTCAGCAAACGTTATTGTTTCTGCAGCAAAACACACGGGCATTCACACTAAGAGGCACCTACAAATGGCCGCACGTGGGTTCGGGCCAGATTTTGTCCCCTAATGAGTTCATTTCGGGTGGGGTTGCCACCAATCTCAGGGAAGTGGTGGTAAGGAACTGTAGCCCAGGGTGGTCAGCGCTGAGACCAGCGCCTGGCGCCTGGTGCGTGGCAGGACCCCGGGGCGCCTCAGCCCCATTCCCCGCTCTCCTCAGCCGGCAGTCGTTCAGCCCCTGAGCAGCCAGGAGAGGGAGCTCTTGAGCGCGGCAGCGGGGCTGGATCGGCAGATCCTGTGCGAAATGAAAACGTGGGTGCCTGGTTCACACTTCCCGAGGGTTTCTAGAGGCCGAGAGCAGAGCTTTAGACCAAACACAGGGCCCGTTTGCGGTCAGGGCCTGTGTGACTGCCCGTCACACGCCGTGGAGGTGGCCCGGGGGGTGGGACCTTGGTCCGGAGCTGGTTCCTCCGCCCCAGGCGCCCAGGCCGGGGAGCTGGCTAGAGGCTGCAGCCTCCCCCGGGGGCCCAGGCGGGAGCCGAGGCGGCAGCGTGAGAAAGCGGGACAGAGTTGTCCCAGTGAGAAGAGGGGCTCTCATTGGGGCGGGTTTCACTAGCGGTTTTGGAAACTAAAGCAGCAAGCAAGACGTTTCTTGCTCCGATGCTACTGGACTTGCAATGGGGTTACATCCGGTAAAATTCAAGATGTCATAAGTCCAAAATGCATTTAATAGACTTAAACCACCAGCCCGGCCGGGCGTGGCTCAGTGGCTGAGCATCGCCCTATGAACCAGGAGGTCAGGGTTCAATGCCCAGTCAGGGCATATGCCCGGGTTGCAGACTCCATCCCCAGGAGGGAGCACGCAGGAGGCAGCCCATCAATGATTCCCTCTCATCATTGATGTTTCTATCTCTCTCCTCTCTAAAATCAATAAAAATAATATTTAAAACATAACAAACTATCAAACATCATAGCTCAGCCTAGCCAACCTTACCTTAGCCTGCAGTTGGGCAGTCACCTCGCTGCTGCTCCCCGCATCATGAGAGAGTGCCCTACTGAGTATGGCTAGGCGGGGGAAAGGTGAAAATTCAACGTTGGAAGCATGGTTTCTACTGGAGGGTATTGCTTTCGTACCCTGTGAAGCCGAAAGATCGTAATTCGGGAACAATCTGTGCGCCTCAGTGAAGGAGTGGGATGTCACACTTAGTCCTCATGTGGTGAGAGCCAGCTGACCTCGCTGGGAGCCCATGCCACATCGGCTTCATTCAAGGAGGGCCCTGGATGGTCCCATTTCCCTGAGGGGTCAGATTAATCAAGGGAGGAGCCCTGGATTATGGGAGGAGAACAGGCAAGCCCACAGAGCCCCAGCATTCAAGGGAGCCGGTGGAAGCAGAGATGGGTGAGGTGGAAGCCGGGTGACCGAGAGAGGAGGCCGCGTAGTCCAGGGCTTCTGCAGAGGTTTGGGGGACTCCTGAGCTGTAGCCAGTGGAGTGACCACGGAGGAGGGGTGCACAGAGGAGAGGCGGGGGGTGGCGGGGGAGAAAGCGGATCAGGACGCACTGGAGACCTGGGGTGAAAGGACCATGTCTGAGAGCCCATGTGAGAGCTGGAGGAGAGCCCGACTCAAAAAGAAGCAACTCCTGCCTTGGCCAGCGTTTCTCAGTGTTAGAGGGTCAGCCCCCACACCAAAGGGTCATGGGTTCGATTCCTGGTCAAGGCCATGTACCTCGGTTGCAGTTCGAGCCCTGCCCCTGGTGGGGGCGAGAGTGGGAGGCAGCCAGTCAATGTGTCTCTCTCACATCAATGTTTCTCTCTCCCCCTCTCCCTCCCTTCCATTCTCTCTGAAAAACAAGGGGAAACACTATCTTGAGGTGAGGATTAACAAAACAAAAGAGAAGCAATCCTGAAGAAGGGGTAAGTCATCCCGTTACAAGGACAGGAAGCCCAGCTCCCGGAGCCCAGGCCGAGCCCAGTGGAGCCGGGAGGGCGCTGGAGGTGAGCTGGGTGTGGCTCCACCGTGCAGGCGCCACCAGGAGAGAGCATGGCACACTTCCTGTGAGCAAACAGGCAGGCATTAGCGAGCCCGGAGAGGGTGTGGAGAAATCAGACCCTCACACGCGCTGATGGGAGTGGAACGGCAGCTGCTGTGGAGAACAGCCTGCAGCTCCTGAAACTAGTCGGCAGTTACCACGTGACCCAGCAATTCCGCTCCTCGGTAAATCCCCGGGGAGGTGAAAGCGTCGGTCCACACAGATTTGTACACACGCGTTTACGGCAGCACTATTCATAAGAGCCAAAGAGTGGGAACAGCCCAAATGTCTATCGACTGATGAATTGATAAGCAAAACGAGATATATCCAGGCACTGGAATATTAGCTATAAAAAGAAATCAATGAAGTGCCGACTCATGCTACGGGATGGATGAGCCTTGAGAACACGATACTAGCCCTGGCCAGTGTAGCTCAGTTGGTTGGGCGTCGTCCTGGGCACCTAAAGGTCACCGATTCAATTCCCAGTCAGGGCACATACCCTGGTGTGGACTCGATCCCCAATACGGGGTGTGCAAGAGGCAGCCGGATTGATGTCTTGCTCTCGCATCAGTGTTTCTCTCTCTCCCTCTCCCTTCCTCTCTCTAAAAATCAATTAAAAAAGAGAATATGATACTAAGTGAAAGAAGCCAGTCACAAAGAACCACATATTGAGTTATTTCGTTTATATGAATTATATAGAGTAGCTAAAGCAGGGAGGATGGGAAGGTTGGGGGGATGACTAAGGACCACAGGGTTTCTTTTTAGGGTGATAAAATTTTTCTAAAAATTGTAATGGTTGCCCGACTCTGAATATACTAAAAGGCCATTAAATTGCACGCTTTTTAACAATTTCTCACCTGAGGATATTTTTTCCATTGAATTTTAGAGAGAATGGAGGGGAGGGAGGGGGAGAGAGAGAGAGAAACATTGACATGAGAGACAAATCGATGGGTTGCCTCTCAAAAGCACCCTAACCAGGGCAGGGATTGAACCTATAGCTGAAGCTGTGCCCTTGACTGGGAATTGAACCCACGGCCCTTCAGTCCAGAGGCTGATGCTCTAACCACTGAGCAACTGGCCAGGGCTGCACACTGTTGACGAGTGAATTGCATGATACTTGAATATCGTCTCAATAAAGTCATTACCCAAAAAATAAAAAAGGCTCATCACAGACCTTCATATTAAAGCGATGCAGAGAGAACGGTCCACACAGAGATTTGTACACACGTGTTAACCCCCAGGTTACAGAAGCAGGAAGTGGGAACTGCTGGTCCCTTAAGTCCTGGCCCAGAAGAGGCACAACCTTGCTTTCGCCATGTTTGATTGGCCGAGGCGGTGGCAGGCCCGCCCGGACCCAAGGGAAGGGAAGGGGGGAAGAGTCTGACTGGCGTGAGTCCACCACACCCACCAGCAGCAGCGGGAAGCCCTGAACATGGCAGGGGCTCCGGAGCGCAGTTCCCGGAGGTGCTATGGGTAACCCCATTGTACGGAGGGGAAGACTGAGGCCTAGGGAGTTAAGTAACGTAACGTGCTCAGGGTTGCCCAGCCAGCGGGAGGCAGAGCCCACACCTGAACCGGGGCCGTCTGGCTCAGAAGCTGTGCTCCCGGCCTCCTGTTGTGCCGCCTTCCGGGCCTGTGAACGTCCCAGAACAGCTTCAGGAGGAAGTGGCCTGGCAGTACAACACTTAGCACTTCCTCCATGCTAGGCACTGCCTGCAAATGACAATGCCACTCCTTCAGTCCTCACGCAAACCTAGTAAGGCGGTCTGTTAGGTCGGACCATATGCGATGGTGTAAGTCAAAAATGGGCACTTTCAGATGAGATGGTTCGAGCTCATCCTCCTTGTTCAGCGGGTGAGGAGACTGGGACTCAGAGAGGTGAGGTGACTTGACTAAGGTCACACAGCACCAGTGGGGGCTGGAGCTGGGACTCAGACCCAGGCCTGAGGCTCCCCGAGGAGGAGTTGAGTGAGTGAATACATGTGTGACCTGGGGGGTGGGGGGGGGGCAGTGAGACAGCAGAGGGCTGTCCGGCCATCCCTCCTGACTCAGTCCTTTCTCCTCCCTGCAGCCACCATGGGATTCCGGACCACTTGTCCTTCCTTCTCCACCATCTTCTTCCTCATCATCTTTGTGGTGTCCGTCATCTTCCACTGCCACCAGCGCCTGGCCCTGGTGCCCGCCCCCTGGGCCTCCCGGGGCCTCGTGGTCCCGGTCCCCCGGCACCTCCCCCAGGGGGGCATGTTCACCATCAACGCCATCGGCCGCCTGGGCAACCAGATGGGCGAGTACGCCACGCTGTACGCCCTGGCCAAGCTGAACGGGCGGCCGGCCTTCATCCCCGCCGAGATGCACAGCACGCTGGCCCCCATCTTCAGGATCTCCCTGCCGGTGCTGCAGGGCGCCGCGGCCCGCAGGGTGCCCTGGCGGGACTACCCGCTCCACGACTGGATGGAGGAGCAGTACCGCCACATCCCCTGGGAGTACGTGCGCCTCACGGGCTACCCCTGCTCCTGGACCTTCTACCACCACCTGCGCCCCGAGATCCTGCGGGAGTTCACCCTGCACGACCACGTGCGGGCCGGGGCGCAGCGGTTCCTCCAGACCCTGCAGGCCGCGCGGGCCCCGCAGCTGACCTTCGTGGGCGTCCACGTGCGCCGCGGGGACTACGTCCGCGTCATGCCGCGGGTGTGGAAGGGCGTGCTGGCCGACCGCGGGTACCTGCAGACGGCCCTGGACTGGTTCCGGGCCCGCCACCCCGCCCCCGTCTTCGTGGTCACCAGCGATGACATGGCCTGGTGCCGGGAGAACATCGACAGCTCCCTCGGGGACGTGGTGTTCGCGGGCACCGGGCGCCAGGGCTCCCCCGCCAAGGACTTCGCGCTGCTCACGCAGTGCAACCACACCGTGTTCACCGTGGGCACCTTTGGGGTCTGGGCCGCCTACCTGGCCGGAGGGGACGCCGTCTACCTGGCCAACTTCACCCTGCCCCAGTCCCCCTTCCGCACGGTCTTCAAGCCACACGCGGCCTTCCTGCCCGAGTGGGTGGGCATCGCCGCCAACCTGGGGCCGGCCAGAGAAAACAGCCCCTAGCCCCGCACGTGTCCCTCCCTCACCCTCGGGGACAGGCAGTGTGTGGGGTCCAGCACAGGGGCTCAGGATTGGACCCCCAGGTTTGAATCCAGGCTGCTCTGCTTCTCGGCTGGGTGACCTCGAACAAGTGGCTTAACCTCTCTGTGCCTCAGAGTGCCACCTGGAAAAGGAACAAAATACAGAACTTACCTCGGCAGCCGCTCCTAGAACTCAGGTTCACGTAGAGCCGTGGAGACGTGGTGAGTGCTAGCGGCCCAGAAGGTGGGATGGAGTTTTGCTCTCTCCTCTGCGGCTCTGGGAGCAGAGGCCAGATATGTTGTCCTTGCCCCCTGGGAGGGTTTGGCGATGAAGCCATCCCTGCCCTCAGCTAAAGGGAGTGGGTGTTTTTGGCAGCTAAGAACCCAGGCTTCGGGTTTAATGGGGCCTTATGAAAAGACACTAGAGGCCTGGTGCACGACATTCATGCACTTGGGGTGGGAGGTCCCTCAGCCCAGTCTCCGCCCTTTAGTAGTCCGGGAGCCCTCAGGGGATGTCCAACTGACAGCTGAGGCCCGCTCCCCATGGGACATCCTTAGAGCTGCTGTGGAGGCGGGAGAGGCTCCCGCAGCTGCTGCGCTCATCAGCCGTCAGCCCAGCTTGTGGCTGAGCTGCACTCCCCCTGTGGGAGCGCACTGACCACCAGGGGGCAGCTCCTGCGTTGAGCGTCTGCCCCCTGGTGGTCAGTGCACATCATAGCGACCGGTCGTTCTGCTGTTTGGTCGATTTGCATATTACCCTTTTATTATGAAAAGACATGAGAGAAAACAGGATTTGAGGGGGTGAATCTCAGGGAGATACCCTTGGTGGCGAGGGAGACCCCTGAAATGGGGGCGGGGGGAGGCTTCACAGCGATGGCAGGACTCAGGTAGGACTCAACACCAGGCCTGGGGCTGCAGCAGTAAAGACACCCGGCATCCACAGGTCACAGAACTGCAGGAGGGGACACCGTCCACCTGGCTGTCATGCGGGAGTGAGAACGGGGCAGGGTGAAGTTGGCCGGGTAGACGGCGTCCCCTCCTTCAGGGTAGGGCCACAGAGACCCACAGGGCCGCAGGGGCCATGGCCAGGCCAGCTGTTGCCCGTGTGCACAGGTGACC
Organism: Cnephaeus nilssonii; assembly: GCF_951640355.1. Lineage (NCBI taxonomy): Eukaryota > Metazoa > Chordata > Mammalia > Chiroptera > Vespertilionidae > Cnephaeus > Cnephaeus nilssonii. Next base: position 44,187,873 of record NC_137091.1, read on the forward strand.
TCCCCCCTGGGCCTGCTGTGCCCAGGGCTTACTCCACTCGGAGAAACTCCAATATGGACCAAAGTTGAATCTAATGATTATTCGTTCTCTGTGTTCAGTGTGTTTTAAAGTGTGGAAATACCAGTCTTTTTATTGTTGTAATTCTCCTTTTTGGATATTAAAGAAAAAACTCTTAACAACAATCATTTATACCCATTTAAAATGTCCACCAAACAGGTGCCCTGGTTTAGATCACATCTCTTCCCTGTTTTAAGTGCTTTTTAAGCATCTTGTTTATTTGAATCCCCATTTTGTGCATATGTCTGAGGATGGGCACCTCTCCTTTTGTGTATTAATAATATTGCATCTCCCCAGAGCCAATTTGGGCCTCAGTCTACTTGCTTGAGTCTTTGATGGAGTTGTCATGGTGTGGGGCTGACAATGAAGAAAGCAGGAGAAGGGTTGGGGAGGAGGGGGAGGGGTAGTGGAGAAGGAGGTCCTGTATTAGCTATCTATTACTGCGTAACAAACAACTCCAAACTCAGTAGCGTAAAATGACAATAATACTTTATTATTTCTTACTAGAGGCCCAGTGCACGAATTCGTGCACCAGTGGGGTCCCTCGGCCTGGCCTGTGGGATCAGGCCAAAACCAGCTCTCCGACATCCTCCGAGGGGTCCCGGATTGTGAGGGCATGTAGGTCAGGCCAAGGAACCCCGCCAGTGCATGATCGGGTCCGGGAAGGGACACGGGAGATTGGCCAGGGAGGGACCACGGCAGGGCTCCAGGGCGTGTCCGGCCTGTCTCACTCAGTCCCAATCAGCCAGACCCCATCAGCAACCTTACCTACTGGTCAGAGCATATTCCCCCTGGTGGTCAGTGCACGTCATAGCAAGTGGTTGAGTGGCCTTAGCATATCATTAACATATTATGCTTTGATTGGTTGAATGGCTGACCGGCCGACCGGATACTTAGCATCTTAGGCTTTTATTATATAGGATTGTTTCTGGGGGTCAGGAGTTTGGGAGGGGCTTAGATGGATGATTCTGTTTGGGATGCCCAGTGAGGTTGCCGTTAGGTGCCAGCCAGCCAGGGCTGCTGTCATCTGAAGGCTTGACTGGGGCTGGGGGATCCCTTTCCACGGCTGGCAATCGGTGCTGGCTCTTGGCTGTCGGTCACATCCTCTTGGTTGAGCCTCCATGGGGCTGTTTGAGTGTCTTCACAACATGGCACTGGGTTCCTCCAGAGAGAGAAACCCAAGAGACCCAGGTAGAAACTGCGATGCCTTTTGCAACCGAGCCTCACCCAGTCACACACTGTTACTTCGTCTTCTGCTGTTGATCACTCAGAGCAGCCTGATTCTCTGTGGGAGGGGACGACACAGGGTGTGAATACCAGGAAGCAAGGGTCCCCGAGGGCCATGTGGGAGGCTGGCGTACTCGTTTGGTAGGGCTGCCATAACCAAGTACCACAGATGGGAGGGCTTAAACCACAGAAATTTATTTTCTCTCAGTTCTGGAGGCTGGAAGTTCAAGGTCAAGGTGACAGCGGGGCTGGTTTCCTCTGCGGCTAAGAGGGAGGGTGTGCCCCAGGCCTCTCTCCTTGGCTTATCGATGCCAAGTTGTCCCTGTTTTCACGTCTTCCCCTGTACACGCCTGTGTCCTGATCTCCTCTTCTTATAAGAACACCAGTCACAATGGATTAGGGCCCACCTAATGACTTCATTTTAATTTAAACTGGAAAATTTTTAAATTTCTTTTTTTATTTTAGAGAGAGGAGAGAGAGAAATATCGATTTGTTGTTCCACTTATTTATGCATTCATTGGTTGATTTTTTTCCCCCCAAAATATCTTTGTATTGATTTCAGAGAGGAAGGGCAAAGGAAAGAAAGAGAGAGAAACCTCAATGATGAGAGAGAATCATTGATCGGCTGCCTCCTGCATGCCTTACACTGGGTATCAAGCCGGCAACCTGGACATGTGCCCTGACTGGGAATCGAACCATGGCCTCCTGGTTCATAGATCGATGCTCAACCGCTGAGTCACGCTGGCCAGGCATTGGTGGATTCTTGTATGTGACCTGACTGGGGGTCTAACCCGCAACCTTGGCATATCAGGATGATGGGGCCTGACCTCATTTTAATTTAATTACACCTATAAAAATTCTGTCCCCAAATGTGGTCACATGCTGAGGTCCTGGGGGTTAGGACACAATTCAGCCTGTAACAGCTGGTTCTACAGGCTCCCACCTCCACGCCCAGCCCTCCCCGCAACAGTCCGACTGGCTTCACTCCCCTTCCTTTTCCCTCCATTCCCAGCTCCAGCCCCTCCTCCTCAGCATGATTGACCTTAGCCAGAGTCTTTCCCCAAATTATCCCTTTTGGAGAGAGACTCAAGCCGGAAGGATAGAGGACCCTCAGTCCTGAGCCTGGCCCTCTGTCAAGTTCAAATACAACAACATTGGTATACAGACGTGGATGGTAACTGTCCCCCACATTGCAGTAAAATGTTCCTCAGGTCCCTTCCTGCCCCCCAAGTCTCTTCTCCACCTTCCCCTGCCCTGCTCTGTGCCTGGCGGGCTGTCTGATGGACCCTCTGCTGTGGACCGAATGCCTGTGTCCGCCCCACATTCACAGGCTGGAGCCCTAATCCCCAGTGGATTGGAGGTGGGCCCTTTGGGAGAGGATTAGGTTGTGAGGGTAGGGCCTCATACATGGGACTGGTGCCCTTATAAGAAAGAGGCACAGCCCGCTGGCGTGGCTCAGTGGCTGAGCGTCGACCTATGAATCAGGTCACAGTTCAATTCCCGGTCAGGGCACATGCCCAGGTTTCGGGCTCAATCCCCAGTGGGGGGTGTGAAGGAGGCAGCAGATCAATGTTTCTCACATCAATGTCTCTCTCTCCCTCTCCCTCCTCTCTAAAATCAATAAAAACACCTTAAAAAAAAAAAAAAAAAAAAGATGAGCCCGGCCCACATGGCTCAATGGTTGATCGTCAACCTATGAATCAGGAGGTCACGGTTCGATTCCGGTCAGGGCACATGCCTGGGTTTTGGGCTCGATCCCCAGTGTGGGGTGTGCAGGAGGCAGCCGATCCATGATTCTCTCTCATCATTGATGTCTCTGTCTCTCTCTCTCCCTCTCCCTTCCTCTCTGAAGTCAATAAAAATACATTTAAAAATAAAGATAAAAAAGATGAAACCGAAGAACTACCACAGCACCAGCCCCCAGGGCCGGGGAGCTGAAGGCTAGTTTCTTACATGCCTTTTCTTGCGCATCCCGGGGGAGAAGGCGGTGCCGGGGGCAGATCCGGGAGACCCGTTCTCACGGCCACTGAGGTCTCCACCCAGAAGGGGCCCTGCCGGTGACCAGCTGCCGGAGCTGGCGCCACGGTGGGACATACCGCACGTAGTTCTGTTTCATCTAAACGCCGGGGGGATCCAGCCCGTCCCCGTCCCCGTGTGTGACCGGCCTGACTTGGAAGAGGAAGTTCACAGCCTGTGTTTTATGGGGACCAAAGCAGAAACCAACCGAGCAGCCGCCAATAATCAATGGCACTAACTCCTTCCGCAAATATTTACCGAGCTCCTTCCTGGGTGTATGAGTCCAAAGCAGAAGATGGTGAGCCCTTGAAACTCCCCCCCCCCGACCTCACCCCCACTCTGTCAGGTCCCCAAGACAGAGCTCTCACAGCCAGGGCGCCAGGGCTCCAGCACCCAGCGTGCCTTTGTTATGGGTGGAACCGTGTCCCCCAAAAGAGATGTTGAAATCCTAACCCCCTAGAACCGCAGGATGCGATGTGATTTGGAAACAGGGTGTTTACAGGTGCGATTGGAAAAGGAGGTGATACCGGAGTGGACCCAGCAGGACAGGCCCTCACCCAGCAGGGTGGGCGACGCGGGCATACGGGAACGCCGTGTGAGGATGGAGGCAGGGGTCGGCTTTGAGCCTGCAGATCCGTGAGAGAGAAACGTTCTATTCTTTGAGGCCACCCCATTTGTATCGTGTTGTGACAGCAACCCCGGGAATGAGTGGTGCGTGCGGCATATTTACCGAAGGGATTGAGGAGGTGCTGGGCCGCTGTGACTCGGGGTATAGCACCCTGACCGGAGACCACACACAGCCTTCCGGCTGCCTTGGCCCGGGGCCTGTGTCCCGGTCAGATCATGGCACCCAGTGGCCAGGAACAGGAGGCCCGGCTGAGTCAAGCGGGTGTGACCTGCTTGGACCGGGGGAGCTGCCAGGAGCCGTACAGGTGTGGACCTGACATAGCAACGTGCTGCTTCCAACTCAGTCCCTCTAAGCTCTGGCCCATCTGGATCAACTGAGAGGTTTTTGGGTTTTTTTCTAGAAGAAACTCCAGCTTGTTAACTAGACACCAGGACCCGAATTGGCCCCTTGGGTCACCCCTAGGTGTTGAGCCCAACCAGAAATAGACTCCTGGGGGGTTACACCCCCTTGAACCTGAATGAAAGGAGCCAGGAAGGCTTGCTGTCCCTCCCAGGAGCACCCTGAGCCTTCCCCCTCACATCTTCCCCCACAGGCCTGCATCTCCTGAACTCTAAGGGACCCCACAAGGCTTGCAGCCAGGGCAGCAATGGGCAGCAGCAGCTCATTCCAGAAAAACCCCCTGGGCCTGTCCTCAAGGCCCCCTGTCCTCTGACTTCTTAGTGAGTCACAGCAGCCCCGCCCAGCTCACTCCCCCCAGCCCTTCCTTGTTTCACTGTCCCCAGCTTCAATAAACATCCTCTAAACTTTTTTTTAAAAAAAGGAAAAGAAGAAAAAGAGAAAGGAGCCATGTTGTGGAGCGAATGCAAGTGAACGAACACTGGAGTCCAGAACAAATTAAAATTTAGGGAGCCTTTATTAGCTAGCCAGCCGGCCGGCGACTGCTCTACCTTTCTCCACTCAGGGAGTCCGGAGAGCAGCCCCGACCCTTTGTGCAGGACCACTTTTAAGCACATTTACCACATCCTGTTTTTGCAGAGCAAGCAACCCAAGACAAAACAGTTTTTCCCAAGCAACGTCAGGGTCATGCCATTGACAACCATGTTATTCTCAGGGTCATCCTGTTCTCAAGAAAGCTGACAGTGATCTATGAAAGAAGGCTACGTGCTGGGAAGGGGGTCTATGAGACCGTATCTCAAGGCCCTGCCTGGTGTCAGCACTGACAACTCTTTTTTTTATTTAATTTTAATAAAGTTTTCTCTTTCAAAACGTACAGCTGGTGGGAACTGTTGTTCACGCATCTTCACCAACACCTGGGGCATCGAGGCCTTTGGTGTTTCTGGTGTAAATTACTTGGAACTAGTTGAACCGAGGATCTTCAGTCTCAGAGGCAACAGCTGGGCACTTCCTAACAGAGTCCGCCACGTGTTGCTTTGCCAAACAAGACTGGGCTACTGAGCTTGTCCTGCACTTTGCCTTTGGACCACCCCGATTTCTTCACTGGGTCTTTGTCTTCCCTGGCCGACTTCCCAGCATCTTCCTTCCTGTTGTCCTTGGGCAGCAGCGCGAAACCCGAAGAGCGGCTGCCGCCAGCGTTGCCTGGATAAGACACCTCGGCTCACCAGCCGAACCTGCAGCGTCCACCGTCTTCAACAAAGACGTGGAGGCTCCAGCACTGACAACTCTTACCTGGGGCATGAGCATGCTCAAAAATTCCCACTCTAACAGCCAGGGCGGCTGGGTTGCAGAATAAGGTCCCTGTCACAGCTTGGCGGACACTCGGAGGTCCTATCTCATCCCCGCAAGTTCCAGATAAGACCCCTTCCCTCGCGGACTCCGCTCCGTCCCGGAGCCCCACGTGGGATGTGCTCGCGTGGCCGCTCGGGGAGGACACAGCACTTTGTGGTTCAGTGACTCTGGACACGCTGCCGATTCCGGCTCCCAGGCTCATCAGCTGTGTGGCCCCGAGAGCGAGCGAGCGAGCGACTGTGCGTGTCTGAGGAGCAGAACAATGCGGGGCCAGGGGCCGCACCGCGCAGGGATTGCCCGGCCAGGCCAGGCCGGAGAGACGGACGCGGAACAGGTTGGTGGTTGCCGAGGGCGGGGAGGGTGGGAACTGAGGGAAAGTGGGGAGCGAGCCCTTCGTGGGGCCCGGGGCTGCTTTGGGGATGATGAAAGGCTTTAGAGCTGATGGTGGCTGTGGGCGCACAAGTCGCATGTGGCTGGGCCGGGGCCTGGCCCTTGGGGCGTCTGCCTCGGGCCGGCCGGGAGTGTATGTGGGTTCTTGACTTTGTGCACGAAAATGTTCACACTGTGAGTCCACGTGAGTTCCAGGGGGTTTTTATGAAAGCGGCGGGGGGGCGGGGGGGGGGGCGCGGAGGCAGTAAAGCAAGGCGGGACCTGGGATAAGAGGAGAGAGACTAGGCTGGGGAGTGAGCTGGGCGGGGCTGCTGTGGCTCATTAAGAAGTCAGAGGAGCCCTAACCGGTTTGGCTCAGTGGATAGAGCGTCGGCCTGCGGACTCAAGGGTCCCAGGTTTGATTATGGTCAAGGGCATGTACCTTGGTTGTGGGCACATCCCCAGTAGGGGGTGTGCAGGAGGCAGCTGATCGATGTTTCTCTCTCATCGATGTTTCTAACTCTCTCTCCCTCTCCCTTCCTCTCTGTAAAAAATCAATAAAATATATTAATAATAAAAAAAAGAAGTCAGAGGACAGGGGGCCTTGGGGTCAGGCCCAGGGGGTTTGTCTGGGACGAGCTGCCGGTGCCCATTGCTGTCCTGGTTGCAAGCCTCCTGGGTCCCTTAGAGTCAGGAGATGCAGGCCTGGGGGGGGGAGAAAGGGGGGAGGGGGAGGGGAGGGAAAAGGCACACGCATGCTCCCAGGAGGGAGAGAGCTCAGGGAGACCTTCGTTTTGAGTTTTTTTTTAAATATATATTTTATTGATTTTTCACAGAGAGGAAGGGAGAGGGATAGAGAGTCAGAAACATCGATGAGAGAGAAACATCGATCAGCTGCCTCCTGCACACTCCCTACTGGGGATGTGCCCGCAACCAAGGTGCATGCCCTTGACCGTAATCGAACCTGGGACCCTTGAGTCCGCAGGCCGACGCTCTATCCACTGAGCCAAACCGGTCAGGGCGTTTTGAGGGGTTTTAAGGCCGGGCATTTAAGGGAGGTCCTAGGGGAGGGTCAATATAATTTTCACCAGCTTGCTCAGCCGGCGTGGCTCAGTGGTTGAGCGTCAACCCGTGAACAAACCTTTGTGGTTCGATTCCTGGCCAGGACACATGCCCAGTTGCGGGCTCAATCCCGTGTGGGATGGGCAGGAGGCAGCCAGTCAATGATTCTCTCTCATCATTGGTGTTTCTGTCTCTCTCCCTCTCCCTCTCTGAAATGGATAAAAACTTTTTTTTTTAATCATCAGCTTTATGCTGAGGCATGAAAATGAAACTTACTCTCTTAACTTCCTCTGTCCTTGGGTGTGGTCAGCAAATGGCACTAATTGGATGTCTGCTCTCCATCTCCCTGAGTAGGGTGATTTAAGTTATTTACCCTCTGGTTGGGGAGGAGAAGTGTAAGTAATTTACTTTTGGGGGGGGGGGAGGGTTAATCCTCAACCCAGGATATTTTTCCATTGATTTTTAGAGAGAGTGGAAGAGAGGGAGAGGAGAGATGTGAGAGACATTGATTGGGGGCCTCGTACACACACCCCGACTGGGCCCAGGGATCAAACCTGCAACCCAGGTACATTTCCTTGACCCTTTTACTGAGAATTGAACCCCAAATCCTTGACTCAGAGCCCGGCACTCTAACCACTGACCCACACAGGCCAGGGCTAAGTCATCTGAAGTGTCCTTGGTTAGGGAAGACAGGGTTTACTGGTTGGCTGCAAACTGTTTATCTGTCCCAGTTTCCCTGTTCCGCTTGTCCTGGCTTACTAACCTGTCTCAGGCACTCATTTTATTTTATTTTATTTATTTTTAAAATATATTTTATTGATTTAAGATAGGAAGGGAGAAGAGAGAGATAGAAACATCAATGATGAGAGAGAATCATTGATTGGCTGCCTCCTGCACGCCCCCTACTGGGGATCGAGCCCACAACCCGGACATGGGCCCTGGCCGGGAATCGAACCCCGGACCCTTCAATCCGCAGGCTGACGCTCTATCCACTGAGCCAAACCAGCTAGGGCATCAGGCACTCATTTTAATTTATAAGCCACTAAAAACCAAGGAATTGTCTATTTTAAATGGGTGAGTTTTATAGCATGTGACTTATGTCTTGTAGACTGACAAATAATATCAACTAGGCGTTTCGTCACCAACGAGGATTCATTCAGGAAAAGGGACGGTGGCAGGCCAGGGCACGCAGACACGGCGGGCGAGCCCCGCGCACACTCGGCCTGCGCGCCAGATGGAGGGGTGATTGCAGAAGGAAAAGGGGGCGAAGCGGAGAGGAAGCTGGCACCCAGAGCTGTATCAGACCAGAGTTCTGCCTGCAGGGTTCTCGCCATACTCCCGGGGCGAGAACTTCTGCGAGTCCCCGCTTTTCCCGTGGACCCTGCTATGTTTGCTTAAAGTTCCAGTTAGTCTTCATCGCTCTCAGTGAAGCTGTTATTAAAAATAACCAGCAGCTGGCTCGGGGACACATGTCGTGAGCGTGGGCTGTTATCCCGCCCAGAGGACAGTTGCCGCCTCGTGTGGCCGGGAGGCCGGGAGACCGGGAGGCTGGGAGGCCAGGAGGCCGTGTGGCCAGGAGGCAGGCCATGCTTTCGGCCTCTGCCGGAGGGTGTGCTGGTTAAAAGAAAAAAGCAGCTTTGAGGCCCTCGGGGAGACTCGCATTGAGGCTGGGTGTTGTGTGATATCCGGAGGCCACTGCTCATGGATACATCCAGTAACAGCATGGTGTTTGTGGTACTTTTAATTTTTTTATTTTAAAAGTACGTTTGTGAAAGCTGGGGACAGCCTGGCTGGCGTGGCTCAGTTGTTTGGAGTGTCATCCCGGGCCCCAGAAGGCGGAGGTCCGATTCCCTGGCAGGGCACACACCAGGCTGTGGGTTTGTTGTATCGCACATCGGGGAGCTGGACCAGACGCCTAATGAGCCAGTTAGTTAGGAGTCATCTTTATTGCTCGAAGGTTCAGAGCAGATTACCTCTGTCAAATGCTGAGCAAACACAGGAGGGAGTGTTTCCTTTTTATATCCTCCTAGTTCTTTGTGTAAGACAGCTTGTCACCTTGGGTGCATATTATATCTACTCAAACACCTGTAACCTTGGAGGAACAAACTCTCGGCAGAATCCTGTGAATTAACATTAGTCTCCGTGTATCAGCCCCTTTAGATGGCTAGCTTGCAAGGTCAGACAATGAAGTTTATCTTTTCTATTCAAGCAAAAAACAAAGTTATTTTACAGTCTAAGAATAACAGGGTTGACCTACAGAATAAGAGACTGTCTAAGAATAACAGTAGTTCACACAGCGGTTTTTCCAAAGGAGGGACCACTATGCTTCAGGTTCAAGTCCCAGGAGGTTACGGTTTGATTCCCAGTCGGGGCACATGCCCGGGTTGTGTGGACCACAGACACAGAGCCTGGTGAGCCATTACTGGATTCATCATCCCAAGACATGGACTTCTGAAAATCCATCCATCCATCCATCCATCCATCCATCCATCCATCCATCCAATAAATATGTACAGAGCACCTACTATCTTCCAGGAAACGATCTAGGCAGTGGGGGACACAGTAGGGAGCAAGTCAGCCATGCTTCCTGCTCTGAGAGCGGTCACCACCGTGGGAGGTATGTCAGTCAGCGGATGCTGCGTAACAAACCAGCCCAACACAGCATAGCTTCCAGTGCAGACGTTCCCTTTCTCACAGTTCACGTGGGTCAGCTGGGTCCCACGTTCTCCCCACGTGGTGTGGCCTGAGGTCTCTCACGCAGCTGCTTGTATTTTATTTATGTCTTTATTTTTGTTCATCCTCACCCCAGGATATTTTTTCCATTGATTTTTAGAGAGAGTAGGAGGGAGGGAGGGAGAGGGAAGAGAAAGAGAGAGAAACGTCGATGTGAGAGAGACACATCCATCCATTGCCTCCTACACACCCCCCAACTGGGGCTGGGCAGCAACCCAGGTACGTGCCCTCAACGGGGAATCGAACCCGAGGCCCTTCGGTACAGAGGCTGGTGCTCTAACCACTGAGCCACGTGATGCCAGCTTGAGCTCTCTCGTGCGAGTGGGGTTGGGCCACGTCCATGGGGCCTTTCTCCTGAAGGACAGGCGGGGCCTCCTCACCGCGTGGCGTGGCGGCGGGAGTCCCGGGAATCGGGTACCAGCTGGAGGAAACGTGGAACGGATCTGTGCAGGGCCTTGTCTGTCAGCAGCACCCGTTCCAGGGGGCTTCGGCGGCACCAGTATTGGCTACTATGAGCGTCAGCCTCCTGGGGCCTCGCCCACGAGGCCTTCCTGCTGAGCCACAGGGCTTTCTGCAGCAGGACTGGCTGCTTCCCAGGCGGGGGGAGGCCACCCCCTCACCCACAGCCCCCCGGCTTCCCTGTGGCACGGCCAGGACTCGAACCCGGGGCCACGACACCCAGCAGGCCCCTCCACTCCCCTGCAGCTGCCTCCGTGCGGAGGGCGGCCACACTCAGGCTGAGGCAGATGCTCGGAAGCCAGGGAGGTTCCTGGACCCGTGGAAGAAGGGAAGTTGACACAATATAATTAAACAAGGCAAACAGCGTGAGCGGCTTCCAGGCAGCTGACGAATCAAGGTCTTATCTTCCCTCCCCAAGGACGCCCAGAGCAGATGGTGGACGCGTTGCAGACCGGGCTGGGGAGGGGGCCTCAGTCCCCGTCCCTCTTCAATGATGTTGGTGACCTTCTTTAAAAAAAACTGACCAGCCCTAACCGGTTTGGCTCAGTGGATAGAGCGTCGACCTGCGAACTGAAAGGTCCCAGGTTCGATTCCGGTCAAGGGCATGTACCTTGGTTGTGGGCACATCCCCAGTAGGGAGTGTGCAGGAGGCAGCTGATCGATGTTTCTCTCTCATCCGATGTTTCTAACTCTCTATCCCTCTCCCTTCCTCTCTGTAAAAAACCAATAAAATATATTATTTAAAAAAAAACCTGACCAGCCCTGGCTGGTGTGGTTTAATGGTTAGAGCATCGGCCCTCACACCGAAGGGTCTCCAGTTCGACTCCTAGGCAAGGGTAAGTGCCTGGGTTGCAGGTTCGATCCCCGGCCCTGGTCAGGGCATGTATGGGAGGCAACCAATTGACGTCTCTCTCTCTCTCTCCCCTCCCCCCTCCTTCCTTCTACTCTGTATAAAAATAAAAATGGAAAAACGTCCTCGGGTGAGGATTAAAACAAAATGAATGTAAAAAATATCCTTGGGTGAGGATTAGCAAAACAAAATAAAACAAACCAAGAAAACAACTAGAAAATAAGCCTGCCCCCTCTAGACCCACACGTGGACGAAGCTACACTGAAGGACGCACCTACAAAGCTCGCGGATGTTCTGCTAAGACCTTCCCCTGAGACCTTCCCCAGGATTCCACTGGCCAAAGAGAGATAAATGCCCCCAAGACTGCCGTAGCCGCTTTGGCTCAGTGGATAGAGCGTCGGCCTGCAGACCAAAGGGTCCCGGGTTCGATTCCGGTCAAGGGCACATGCCCGGCTCGATCCCCAGTGTGGGGCCTGCAGGAGGCAGCCGATGAATGATTCTCTCTCATCATTGATGTTTCTATCTCTCTCTCCCTGAAATCAATAAAAATACATTTGAAAAAATAAAAATAAAACCTGTCTCCCTATCACCTTCTCTCAGTGACCATGAGCTTTGGTGTCTGAAGAGAGCAAAGCGGAAGTCAAAGCAAAATACGGAAGCTTGGGATGCTGTGGGAGGAACATGAGGTCGGGCTGGCCAGGCCAGGCTTGGGGGAGGGAGGGGTCAGCAGTGGGGGAGCCGGCTCAGACCTACGTGTGGCAGGCATCTCACGGGCTGATGGAGCCATCAGCCCGGCGCTCTTTGTAAGCGGTTTTTAGGACAGTCACCGTGTTACGCAATCATCCCACTATCGGATTTCCATCGCCGCCAAAGGAAACACTGTGTCCATCAGCAGTCAGTCCCTCTTCCGTCCTCCGCCAACCCAGTATGTTCTCCTTCTCCAGAGAGTTCCTGTCCTGGGCGGGTCTGTAAATGATCACACGTGTGCCACACAGCCTAGTCTGGCCTCCCTCCCTTCACACGGCGTTTTCAGGGTCCCTCCCTGTCCATCGCACGAGCCAGTCCTTCGTCCCCTTTGGTGGCTGACTATCCAACAGACTTTGGCCAAGTTATGAGGGACTATATACACGGAGTGGCCACATTATTATGCGTTCAGAGATCTCTCTCTCTCCCCTTCTCTCTCCCTCTCCCTCTCCCTCCCCCATCTCTCTCCCCCTCTCCCCTCCCTTTCTCTCTCTCTCCCTCCCCCCCTCTCTCCCTCTCACCCTCCCTCCCTCTCCCTCCCCCATCTCTCTCTCGGTTATTTATACTGTGTGGAGGAATCTTCTATAAGCAAATGCTGCCTTCAGTGATGTCATGTGGTTGCCTGACATTGCCCACGATGGGAGTAGTTACACACGGAAATTGACGAATGCTGCCAACCAGGGATTTTTCCTCCAGACAACTGGCTGCATAGCATTTGCCAGCTGCCCCCCTGATCCCAACTCAGGAGAGCAGGAGGTGAGGACCACCGTCCTCCATCCGCGAGTGCTGTGCCTGGGGCATGTGGGAAACCTGGGGGGGCGTTTTTAGGTGTCACAGTGGTTGTCTGAGGCTTCACTGCATTTAGTGACTGAGGGCCAGGACCAAAAGCTACACAATGAAAAGGCATCCTGCATCCCCTTTTGAATATGTGTGAGATGTTCTTTCTTTAACTTTTTTATTACTTACTAGAGGCCCGATGCACGAAGATTCATGCAAGAATGGGCCTTCCTTCCCCTGACCACCACCTTTGCTCTGGCCCGGAGCCACCTTTCCACCTTCCCACCCCGCCCCTGGCCGCGCAGCACCTGCATATGCAAATTAACCCTCCATCTTTGTTTGGTTAATTTGCATACCCACTCCTGATTGGATGATGGGTGTCGCAAAGGTACAGTCAATTTGCATCTTTCTCTTTTATTAGTGTAGATTGATTTGAGAGAGAGAGAGAGAGAGAGAGGCATTCATTGGTTGATTCTTGTATGTGTCTGACCAGGGTTCGAACCCACAGCCTTGGCATCTGGGGAGAATGCCCTAACCCAGTGGTCGGCAAACTCATTAGTCAACAGAGCCAAATATCAACAGCACAACGATTGGAATTTCTTCTGAGAGCCAAATTTTTTAAACTTAAACTTCTCCTAACGCCACTTCTTCAAAATAGACTCGCCCAGGCCGTGGTATTTTGTGGAAGAGCCACACTCAAGGGGCCAAAGAGCCACATGTGGCTCGCGAGCCGCAGTTTGCCAACCACGGGTCTCACCCACAGAGCCACGCCAGCCAGGCACCTGTCAGGCGTTCTCACAGGCGGGAGACCTGCTTCTCCGCTCTGCGCGTCGTGAGGCTCCCTGGCCTTCCCCGTGCCATCGGGAGCTCGGAGAAGCGGGTCACTCGTCCGGAGACTGTCCCACATTCCGGACTTGGCTGAGGGCGTCCCCACGGTGTCGGTTCACCGGCAACTCTATCCTCCTGTTTTCTGAAAACTGCGATTACGCGAGAGGCTCCATGGGATTCAGGCTCTTTTAGGGGGGGCGGCAGGGGGGCTCGAGATGTGTGGGTGACGCAGGGGAACTCCTGCTGCCTGGACCAGGGGCCACAGGAGCTGCTTAGGTTAAGCTTGTTAGGGGCGGCCCTCGTCAGGGTGGCTCAGTGGATAGAGCGTCAGCCCGTGGACTGAAGGGTCCCGGGTTGGATTGTGGTCAAGGGCATGTCCCTCGGTGGCAGGCTTGAGGGCACGTGTGGGAGGCAAGCCCGTCTCTGTGTCTCTCTGCCTCCCCACTCCCTTCCACTCTCTCGAAAAGTCAATGGGAAAATGTCCTCGGGTGAGGATTAACAGAAAAACAAAATTAAATTAAAGGGAAAAAAAGATTGTTAGGGGCGCCCTGGCTGGGTAGGTCAGTTAGTTAGAGCGTCATCCCGATACGCCAAGGTTGCATGTTCAGTCCCAGTCAGGGCACATATAAGAATCAAGCGATGGATGCATCAATAAGGGAACAATAAATTAATATCCCTTTCTCTCTTCTCCTTTCTCTCTCTCTCAAATCAATTAATTAAAAAAATAAAAAAAAAGCAAAGATTGCCCTCACCAGTTTGGCTCAGGGGATAGGGCGTCGACCTGCGACTGAAAGGTCCCAGGTTCGATTCCGGTCAAGAGCATGTGCCTTGGTTGCGGGCACATCCCCAGTTGGGGGTGTGCAGGAGGCAGCTGATGGATGTTTCTCTCTCATCGATGTTTCTAACTCTCTATCCCTCACCCTTCCTCTCTGTAAAAAAAATCAATAAAATATATATTTTTAAAAAGCAAAGATTGCTGGGGGCTCTGGCGGTGTCCCCCTCATGCCCCCCCCCCCCATGCACGCGTTGCCTGGACCCCTGATGTACCATTAGGGGATGCACAATGGTCCTTTCCTAAGGATCTTTTTTGGAATAAGGGAAACTGAGACACGCTGCTGTTTGCCCGGTGTTTTTCCGAGATTCAGGCCTGCCTGGTTTCACATTCCAGCTTCGATGGCTTTCTAGCTGTGTGGCCTGGGGCAAGTTCCTTCGCCTCTCTGTGCCCTGGTTCCCCCCTCTGTGCCACAGAGCTACTGAGAGCTCTGCTCCCCGCCCCCTGCCCTCCCCAGTGGCTGCCAGGATGGAATGAGGCTGCTAGACCGGGGAAAGCCAGGACCCTGAGAAGGCTGAGCGCCAGGGAGAGCCTGGCCCAGTGGACTCTGCCCCCTCCTCCAGGCTGCCTTCCAGGCCTGCGTCTCAGCAGGCGGGCGGGGAGGGAGGACGGGCTCACCTGGCTCCCACAGCCCGGGCACCCCGCCTCCTCCGGCTCCGGGAGGCCAGGTGGACCTGGGCGGGGTTTGCCTGCGGCCGGGAAGGAGGGTTCTGGAGGTTCCCGAGTGGGGAGCTGACCCCAAGGGGAGTGAGCAGCCCGCCAGCGGCCGGAGCACCTGTCATCCTCTCCCCGCTCGGCCCCGGACCAGGTGAGAGGCGGAGCGGGCGGCGCAGCCGCAGGGCAGGGCGCTGGGAACGGACTCGAACATGGGATTTGGCAACTGGAGACTCGGGGGGGGGGGGGCCCCTCCCTGTCTCCTGTCCCTTCTGGGGCGCGTGCCCCCCTCGGGGCCTCCTAAGCAGACGGGGTCCATCCCTCGCCGCCAGGCTCCCACCTGTCCTGCCCCCAGCACCCCGCTGTCTGACCTCCGGGCCGCCCCTCCTCGGCGCCGGTCCTTCCTTCCCTGCGGACCTGTTCCCTGAGCGCCCCCCCCCGTCACCCCCCACCGAGGCCACTGCACCCCCCCTCCGGCCACCAGCCCCGCCGCCCGCTGGGGAACCGAGGTGCAGGTGCCAAGGCCGGGCCAGGGCGGTAGGAACCAGTTTCCTGTCCGCTCTTAGGGTCTGCCCCCCCTCTTCTGGGAGGTTAGCAGGACCCCCCTCCCCCCCACACACACACACACGAGACCCAGGTTCTCAGGGCCCCCAGGCTGCCACCCCCACCGGGAAGCCCGCCGCGGCTTAGAGGCGGCCTGATCTCTGGCGCCCCAATCCCACCGGGTCACCCCTCTGTCCCAGGCCAGAGGGTGCAGCTGGGATTTCATCCCGCCCCCGTTTTGTCCTAAGCGCCTCCCCAGGGTTGCGATGCTGCCCACGGGGGGCCGGGATGGACGGCCCACCTGCCCGCGCACACGGAGGCAGCGCCGGCCGCCGGGCGGGAGGGGGGGGTTCCAGCGCCGCGGACCGAACTGCGAGCCGCAGGGCGTGGCCGGGGCGGGCGGGGAGGGGGCGCTGTGACTTGGCCTGGGGTGGTGTTGGGGGGGGGGGCCTGGGAGGCTGTGAGCAGGGAGGGGCAGGGCCAGCTCTGGGTGTGGGGACGGGGGGGGGGGGGGGGGGGGCAGGAGGCTGGGCCGGGCTCCACGGGGGAGAGGGGGAGGCGGGTCTGGGAGAGGGAAGTGGGGGCAGGATTTGAATTTAAACGAAATGTCAGCAGGTGTGGCCCCACTTTTCTGAGCGACCCGGAGGCCGGTTTCCCTCATCCAAAACTGGGGCTTCTTTCCATTCTGTCTGCCAAGGACACCGCGCCAGGGGACCCCTCCTCTCATCCCCCCCCCCCCCCCCCCCCCCGCTTGCCTGGCCTGAGTGCCTGGCGCAGCTGTAGGGACTGCGGGCAGGTAACCAGGTGGACTTCCTGACCTCGGAGGACTGCAGAAGGGCCGGCTCCTCCCACTGACCAGAAGCAGCCCCCAGCCGGTGCGCCCCAAAATTCCCCACTGATAGGACGCCCGGGTCTTTCCCAATTTCCCCACCCCAGCTCCTCGCCCAGCCCTGGCCCTGCCCCAGCTCCCACCCACCATCCCTGATCCTCTCTGAGCCTCAGTGCTCAGGCCCCACAGCCAAGCCCCACTCCCCGGCCCTGGGTTTCTCCCCGCGGGGCTCGCCCCACCTCCGCCTCCTCCACTCCAGCCTCAGTCAAGGTCAGGGGTCAAAGTCTGGAGGCAGGTCCTAACACTCCCCTTCCTGGGTGAGGAGGGGGGACATCTAAGGAGGCTGACAGATGGTGTTCTAGAATGTTCTGCCTTTCTCTTCATCCAAAAACCCCCCACAACGATCCCTACTGTCTTTTTCCTGCTGTAACAAATTTCGGGGGGCATTCCGGGGCAGCCGCTGCCAGACCAGAGATTAAGACATTTGACCGTGAAGGTCTGTTCTTCCAATATTCATTTTTTTTCACCTACTAGGCGCTGGGAATGGAGACCAAAAAAGAAAGAAAAGTGTGTGTGTGTGTGTGGGGGGGGGGGGGGGGGGTGTAGGGACATGAGAAACTGGAGCCCAGGCGATGCTGGCAGAGAGTCAATGAGAGAAGGAAGGGAAAAAACAACACAGATGAAGCCAGACCAGGACTTGACAAAGGTGGAGACGGTATTCTGTTAAAAAAATAAATAAAAAATTCAACTGCCCTGGCCAGTTTGGCTCAGTGGATACAGCATGGGCCTGCGGACTGAAGGGTCCAGGGTTCGATTCCGGTGAAGGGCACACGCCCGGGTTGTGGGCTCGATCCCCAGCGGGGGGCGTGCAGGAGGCAGTCGATCCGTGATTCTCTCTCATCATTGATGCTTCTCTTTCTCTCCCTCTTGCAAATCAATAAAAATATATTTTAAAAAATTCAACTGAGTAAATTTATTGATTTGAGAGAGAGAGAGATGGGAACATCGATCTGCACGTGTGCCCTGACCGGGAATCAAACCGGAACCTCCTGGTTCATAGGTCAACGCTCAACCGCTGAGCCACGCCAGGGTTGGAGGCAGGGGTCTGTCAGGCGGGGCCGGCCCGGGCGGAGCAGGAGATTCCTGGTGGACCCGCCTAGGACGCCGCTCCTGGGAGAAGCTGACTCTGGAATCACATATCCTTTGGGGGTGGGGCTGAGCATAAGCGGCTCCTCCATTGTGAGCCGTTATCTCCTTTGTAACCATTCCCTCTGCATATACGTCCTGAGCACCTACTGTGTGCCCAGCCCAGTTTCCCAGGACGGTGGGTGGGGGGGTGTGCAGGGAGCAGAGGACACTGTCCTTTCTTCACGGAGCTGTGTCTGCCATAGGCTGAGACCGGGAGACTGATGGGGAAAGCGAGGACTGGGACGGGGTGGGACCAGTCCATCTGGCCTGCCTCCTCACTTCTCTCTTGTCTCACTGTCTCTGGCAACTTGTTGTCTCTCTATTCCTGTCTCTGTCTCTCCCTGCCTCCATATATATATATATATATATATATATATATATATATATATATATATTATATATATATATATTTCAGAGAGGAAGGGAGAGGGAGAGAGAGAAAGAAACATCAATGATGGGAGAGAATCATTGATTGGCTGCCTCCTGCACGTCCCCCACTGGGATCAAGCTCACAACCCCGGGCCTGTGCCCTTGACCGGAATCGGACCTGGGACTCTGCAGTCCGCAGGCCAACGCTCTATCCACTGAGCCACACCGGCGAGGGCTGCCTCCTTCTTTTTAATCATTAATGTTGAAAGTATCTCATATGTCCCCTTTTCCCCCATGGACCCCCTCTAGCCCGTCCCCCCCCCCGCCCCCTCCTCCTTCTTCCCTCTCAGTCTGTGTCTCCTTGTTTCTCTCTCTTCTTGGCTCTGTCTCTCTTTCTCCATTTCTTTGTGTCTCTCAGTGTCCTGCTCTTTCTCTTTTTCCATCTCTCTCTTCCCTCCCTCGTGTTCTCCTCCCTCCCTCCCTCCCTCCCTCCCTCCCTCCCTCCCTCCCTCCCTCTCTTCCCTCCCCCCTTGTGCCTTCCCACAGCCGCGTCCTTGGCCACGCGGTCCCACGTCCCCTGGCAGACTAGAAGCCAAATGGAGGAGCCAAGTTCACTCCCTGCCTTTCAAGTGCTGGTCTAGTTGGAGAAAGGAGGAGAGCGAGGCCCTGGACCGACCGGGGAGGTGGGAAGACAGCAGGCGGCCGCCCTCAGGGAGCTCTCCCTCCCGGCGGGGCGTGCCCTCCTCCCCTCCCCGCTTCCTCCTGCTGCCCAGTCCCAGGTTTCTCTCCTCCCGATCCAGGGCGGGTCTTAGTGGAAGCCCGCTGGCCTGGAGAGAAGGGAACCGGAAGCCACCAGGCACAGAGATGCTTTCTGTCTCTCCCTCCTGTGATCCATCTCTCTCTTTTTTAAAAATATATTTTATTGATTTTTACAGAGAGGAAGGGAGAGGGAGAGAGAGTTAGAAACATCGATGAGAGAGAAACACCGATCAGCTGCCTCCTGCACGCCCCCTCCTGGGGATGTGCCCGCAACCAAGGTACATGCCCTTGACCGGAATCGAACCCGGGACCCTTGAGTCCGCAGGCCGACGCTCTATCCACTGAGCCAAACCACTAGGGCTCATATATCTTTCTTAGAGGGGCCCAATGCAGCCCATAAGAGGCTGTAGCAAGGGCTGTGTGTTGGTGAGCAAAAGTGTGCTACCTTAATACAGCCCACCCCTTGTTTGCCCATCACATATACTCTTTCTCCCATATCTTCAGCTCCATTAAAAAAAAAAAAAAAAAAGGCCCTAACCGGTTTGGCTCAGTGGATAGAGTGTCGGCCTGCGGACTCAGGGGTCCCAGGTTCGATTCCGGTCAAGGGCATGTCGGGGGTGTGCAGGAGGCAGCTGATTGATGTTTCTCTCTCATCGATGTTTCTAACTTTCCCTCTCCCTTCCTCTCTGTAAAAAATCAATAAAATATATATATTTTTTAAAAAGTAGCCCTGGCCGGTTTGGCTCAGTGGATGGAGCGTTGGCCTGCGGACTGAGGGGTCCCGGTTTGATTCGGGTCAAGGACACATGCCCGGTCTGTGGGCTCGGTCCCCAGTGCGGGGCGTGTGGGAGGCAGCCGATCGGTGATTGTCTATCATCACTGAAGTTTCTATCTCTCTCCCTCCCCTTTCCTCTCTGAAATCAATAAAAATATATTTTTTTAAAAAAGGAGTCAGCCTGGCCGAGTGGCTCCACTGCTTGATTCCCGGTCAGGGCACACGCCTGGGTCATGGGTGTGATCCCCGGTCCAGGTGGGTACGGGAGGCAGCTGCTGGATGTTTCCCTCTGGCATCAATGTCTCCCTCTCCCTCCCTCTCTCTTTCTCTCTCTCCCCCTCTCCCTCTCCCTTCCTTTCTAAAATCAATAAAAAAAACCCAACATTTAATTTAAAAAAAAATCAAACATCAACCATGGCAGGTGGAATCACGGATGCACTCACCCACCCCTGAGGGACAAACCCCAAGGTCAGCTCTGTCCAGGACCGCTGCCTCTGGTGACACGGGCTGCCCCGGGGGGTCCCAGAGTTCACACGGGGGTCCCAGAGTTCACACGGGGGTCCCAGAGTTCACACGGGGGTCCCAGAGTTCACACCGGGGGTCCCAGAGTTCACACGGGGGGTCCCAGAGTTCACACCGGGGGTCCCAGAGTTCACACGGGGGTCCCAGAGTTCACACGGGGGTCCCAGAGTTCACACGGGGGGTCCCAGAGTTCACACCGGGGGTCCCAGAGTTCACACGGGGGTCCCAGAGTTCACACGGGGGTCCCAGAGTTCACAGCCTCTGAGCGAGACGGAGTCCCCTCCGGGTCCGTTCTGGCTCCTTCCTCCGTCCTCCTCCCAGTTCGCGAGCTGTGTGGAGGGCAAGCTAGACGGACCAGGACCAAAATCCCAATGTGGAAAGCGGAGCCTCCCCCGCTCCCCCGGTCCTTGGCCCAGAGCCCATACAGAAAGCGCCCTTTGCTTTGTCGGTGATAATATCACAAACCTACGGCACCGCCCTGGCCAGTTTGGCTCAGTGGATGGAGCATCGTCCTGGGAACTGAAGGGTCCCAGGTTCGATTCCGGTCAAGGGCACAGGCCCGGGTTGTGGGCTTGATCCCCAGTGGGGGACTTGCAGGAGGCAGCCGATCCATGATTCTCTCATTGTGGATGTTTCTCTCTCTCCCTCTTCCTTCCTCTCTGAAATCAATAAAAATATATTAAAAAAACAAAAAACCTACGGCACGTGTATGTGCCGGGCGCCGTTTCACGCCGCAGAGAGGTGAAGTCAGGCCCCTAGAATCACACAGCCGGTGAGTGTGGCTAGAGCAGGAGTGCTGACCCGCTGGGCGACGAGGGAAGGAGCCTCTGGGCGTGGCCCGTAATGTGTGGGCCAGCACAGAATCGCCCGCGAAAGAAACCTGCTCAGCACACCCAGCCTCCCGTCTCCTTTCATTCCAGCCCACGGGCGCTGGAGGGCTTGTACCACCCAGGAGCCTATTTCTGGTTGGGCTCCAGGGTCCCAGACCTCCCCCAGAATTGGTGAAGTTCAAATTCAGACACCTCGCGGACAAGCCGGAGTTTCTTCTAGAAAGATACCTTCCACTCTATCCGAGTGGGCTAGTGGGCTCTAAAGCTTTGAGTGACTGCAATTCAGAAGCAGGGGTGTTGCTAAGTTGGGTTCCATGCCAGCTTTTATTTTTATTTGTTTAAATATATTTTATTGATTTTTTTACAGAGAGGAAGGGAGAGGGATAGAGAGCTAGAAACATCGATGAGAGAGAAACATCGATCAGCTGCCTCCTGCACACCCTCTACTGGGGATGTGCCTGCAACCAAGGTACATGCCCTTGACCGGAATCGAACCTGGGACCCTTGAGTCTGCAGGCCAATGCTCTATCCACTGAGCCAAACCGGTTTTGGCTCCCATGCCAGCTTTTATTAGCCTTAATTACCCGTGAAGGACCCCACCTGCTTCTGGCAGCTTGCCAGGCTCACCCCGGTCACACCCTGCTTGGTGTAACCCCAATGTTCTCTTAATGGTCATTAGGTTTCATACTTTGACCGGGAACTCCGGCCCTGAGCCAGACCAATGGGAAATCTTTTGTACCTAATCTACCTCTGCGTGGAGCCTCCAGGATACTGGGCAGATTGAAGCCTGCTCATGAGGAAAAGTTGATTTGTCTGTTTTTTTAAATATATATATATATATATATATATATATATATATATATATATATATATATATATATATTAATATATTTTATTGATTTTTTACAGAGAGGAAGAGAGAGGAATAGAGAGTTAGAAACATCGATGATAGAGAAACATTGATCAGCTGCCTCTTGCACAACCCCTACTGGGGATGTGCCCGCAACCAAGGTACATGCCCTTGACCGGAATCGAACCTGGGACCTTTCAGTCCGCAGGCCGACGCTCTATCCACTGAGCCAAACCGGTTTCGGCAAAAAAATATATATCTGTGCTGTCCAGCAGCTCAGTGTGGTCTCAGCGAATGAAAGACATTTGGTCTTTGAGCCTGGCTCCTGGCACAGCTCATTAAAAGCATTAGCATTTCCTGAGTTATAAGGGTGATAGGAGTGTTTATTGTTTGATACGGGGACTCTAGATAGATTTAGGATGGGGTCAGGTCAACAGAAAAACCAAGCCTTGGTGAGAAGACTGGAACTTTCAGCCCCACCCCTCAACCTCTGGGAAGGGGAGCAGGACGAAGATCGACTTAATCACTAACAGTCGATGATCTAATCATTCGTGTGCACACGATGACGCCTCCATAAAACCCCAACAATGGGGCTCAGAGAGCTTCTGCCTTGCACACACACCCCTGAGCCTGGAGGTTGTGCACCCCAACTCCCCCAGGACGGAGCCCCAGTGCAGGGCCCTTCTGGATCAACACCCTCAGTACCTCTCCTGACTGTTCATCATCATCATAAATGGCAGGCAAGGGCCTTGCTGAGTTCTGTGGGCCATTCCAGCCAGTTAGCAAAGCTGCGGAGGGCGTCATGAGAACCCCAATTTATAGCTGGGCAGTCGGAGTATGAATGGTCCGGGACTTGGTTTGTTTGTTTTGTTAATCCTCATCTGAGGATATTTTTCCATTGATTTTTTTTTTTTTTTTTAAGAAAGAGTGGAAGGGAGGGGGAGAGACAGAGAGAGAGAGAAACATGGATGTGAGAGACACACCTATTGGTTGCCTCCCACACAGATCGAGCCTGCAACCGAGGTATGTGCCCTTGACCAGAACTGAACCTGATACCCTTCGGTCCGTGGGCCGACACTCCATCAACCCGGCTAGGGCGGCCCGGGACTTTTGATCAGTGTTTGAAGTTGGGGACAGGCTTGTGGAACGGAACTCTTTGACCTGTGGCATCTGATACGAACTCTAGGTAGATAGGGTCCGAATTGAATTGAATTGTTGGACACCCAGTTGGTATCCGGAGGGGGAAACATCCTTTCATGGGCCCACTGCCCTCTGAGCCTTTTAGTAAAAATGGCCAAGATAAAGAACTGGCCAGGTCATCTTACAGAGCCATAGGCCACAGCCGATGGTGGAGGAGCCGCCGTGGAGACAGCGTATGTCTATCTCAGGCGCAGTCTGCTGCGTCCGGAGGGCGGGCAGGCCAAGCGGTCCATGCTGGGTGGGCCTGGCAGAGTCCCTTCAAAGGGATGCACACGGCAGGGCCTGCAAAGACAGGCATCGCTAGACGCGGGATCCCCAGCAAATAGAGGTTCATATATGTGTGCTCACATATACAGACACCCACATGCGCATACACACACCCTCTTTATACACACGCGCACACACGTGTATTCATACAGTGTGCGTACCACGTGTATGCACACAATGCATACATACCCACATGTGTAAACACACACACACACACATATAACACACTCTAAAGACAAACCCGCAAACACATATCTGAGTATTGACACTCATTTACATGCACACAAAACGTAAACCCGCCCCAGCCGGCTTGGCTCAGTGGACAGAGCGTGGGCCTGCGGACTGAAGGGTTCCAGGTTTGATTCCCGTCAAGGGCACATACCCGGGTTGTGAGCTTGATCCCCAGTGGGGGGCGTGCAGGAGGCAAACAATCCATGATTCTCTCTCATCATTGATGTTTCTATCTCCCCCTCCCTTCCTCTCGGAAATCAATATATATATATATATATATATATATATATATATATATATATATATATATATATATATATATAAAAGTAAACCCCCAGGCACCCCCACCCACACGTCTGCACACACAACCCGCGCTCAGCCGCTAACCTTCCCTGCTCTCCTGCCCACAGCCATGCCCAGCACCCAGGGGCCCTTCTTCTTCCCCATGGCCCACTTCGTCCTCTTTGTCTTCACGGCCTCCACCATCTTTCACCTTCAGCAGCGGCTGGTGAGGATCCAGCCCCCGCCGGCCGGCGGGAGGCTGGAGCCCGCGGAACCTGAGGACAACGCCTCCAGCGCCCCCAGCACCTCGAGCACCTCCAGCGCCCCGAGCACCGCGCCCCGGGGCATGTGGACCATCAACGCCATCGGCCGCCTGGGCAACCAGATGGGCGAGTACGCCACGCTGTACGCCCTGGCCAAGCTGAACGGGCGGCCGGCCTTCATCCCCGCCGAGATGCACAGCACGCTGGCCCCCATCTTCAGGATCTCCCTGCCGGTGCTGCAGGGCGCCGCGGCCCGCAGGGTGCCCTGGCGGAACTACCCGCTCCACGACTGGATGGAGGAGCAGTACCGCCACATCCCCTGGGAGTACGTGCGCCTCACGGGCTACCCCTGCTCCTGGACCTTCTACCACCACCTGCGCCCCGAGATCCTGCGGGAGTTCACCCTGCACGACCACGTGCGGGCCGGGGCGCAGGCCTACCTGCGCGGGCTGCGCGTGAACGGGAGCCGGCCGGCCACCTTCGTGGGCGTCCACGTGCGCCGCGGGGACTACGTGCAGGTCATGCCCGACGTGTGGAAGGGCGTGGTGGCCGACCGCGCCTACCTGCAGGCGGCCCTGGACCGGTTCCGGGCCCGGCACCCCGCCCCCGTCTTCGTGGTCACCAGCAACGGCATGGCCTGGTGCCGGGAGAACATCGACGCGTCCCGGGGCGACGTGGTGTTCGCGGGCGACGGCGTGGAGGGCTCCCCCGCCAAGGACTTCGCGCTGCTCACGCAGTGCAACCACACCGTCATGACCATCGGGACGTTCGGGATCTGGGCCGCCTACCTGGCGGGCGGGGAGACGGTGTACCTGGCCAACTACACGCTGCCCGACTCGCCCTTCCTCAAACTCTTTAAGCCAGAGGCCGCCTTCCTGCCCGAGTGGTTTGGGATTGCCGCCGACCTGTCCCCCCTGCGCAAGCACTGAGACCAGCCTGCCCCGGGCACCCCCTGCTCCTTCCCTGGCTCCCCCCAGACCAGATCCAGGCGTGGGGAGCACCCTGTTCCACGGACCAGGACCCTTCCCTCTGGCATCAGAAGACTTCCGGCGCCAGTAAGAGTCCCAGCAAATTCGTTTAACCTCGTCATGTGACCAGAGGTGGCACACGCCCAGGGTCCGCTAACTCAGCAGCTCACCAATGTCACCAGTGCCCCACGTCTACCCTTCACCTGTATTACTGACTGACTTTAGAGAGAGAGCGGAAGGGAGAGAGAAACATCAAGTTGTTGTTCCACTTATTTATGTATTCATTGGTTGCTTCTTTTTTAAAAAAAATATATTTTTTAATTGCTTTTGAGAGAAGGAGAGGGAGAGAGAGAGAAACATTGATGTGAGAGAGAAGCATTGATCAGCTGCCTCCTGCACACCCCCTACCCGGGACCGAGCCCACAGTCCAGGCATGTGCCCTGATCCGGAATCAAACCAGCAACCTTTTGGTGCACAGGATGACACCCAACCAACTGAGCCACCCCGGCCGGGGCCCCCATGGGTTGCTTCCTGTATGTGCTCCGGACTGGGGATCAAGCCCGCAACCTTGGTGTATCGGGGACGATGCTCTAACCAGCTGAGCCACCCCGCCAGGGCCCAGTTCTAGCCATCTCATTGAGCTGCCTTCGTCTTCTCTCCGGCGGACTCCCTCCGGGTCCCAAGAGGACTGCCCCACGCCCAGGACTGTCTCGGGCAGACACCCTCTTCCCGAGGCAGCAAGAGCAGGTGCATTCTCGTCTTGGGGCCCTTTGGAAGAGGGAGGAAGACCCCTCAATGAGATAAGCCCCTCGTAGCTCACTGACCAGAAGTGTGTCCCGTGCCCACGTGAGCCGTGACAGGGCCAGGTGAGTGCCACCTGGGACTGGCTTAGCTTCACCTCCCTGAGACGTGGCCGCCGCAGCCGAGGATTTGGTCCGCCTCCTGAAGGACGGGGCTGCCGGCAGAAAGAAACAGTGGCGTGCTCTTCCCGAGGAAGAGGGAGGAGTGGCTGCCGAGAGCAAAGCCGGGGAACCTGACCGGTTGTGCCCGTTGTTCGCTGCACAAGGGTATCGGCCAGGAAGGCAAGTGGGGCTTGGAGAGAGCCCACAATCTGCTCTCCAAGCCGGGCGTCCTTGGGACCACGCCTACCCAGGGGGCTCTTTTTTTCTTTCTTTTTTTCTCGTTAGTCCGCCCGGAGGGGGAACCTTTCTTCCAGTTTTCACAAGAGTGCCATACTGGCTGGTAGCCGGTGTGCAGCCAAGACCAGGGAGCCTAATGCCCAGGATGAGGATTGCTGAGAACTCCGGGACCAGC
Organism: Cnephaeus nilssonii; assembly: GCF_951640355.1. Lineage (NCBI taxonomy): Eukaryota > Metazoa > Chordata > Mammalia > Chiroptera > Vespertilionidae > Cnephaeus > Cnephaeus nilssonii. The sequence goes on from NC_137091.1 coordinate 44,214,045, forward strand.
ATGGCTCCGTGAACTTGAGGGGCGTCCGTTCATTCTTTCAGTACGTGTTTGTGGTGGTGAGCCTAACAGACGGGGTCCCTGCTCTCAGGGCTGCAATAGCAAAACACAGTGGCCTTCAATGACGGCAATGTATTATTTCCCACAATCCTGTGGGCCAGCCGGGGGTCCCTGGCGCCATGCGATGTTGGCCGAGGTCTCTCTCGCGCAGCTGCATTTAGGTGGAGTTCCGTGGGAGCCTCTTGAGCTCGGTGTGGCCAGTCCTGCAGGATAGCTTGGTCTTCCTCACCACACAGCTTTCATCTTGTTTGCTAGAACGTTCACTCTTGGAGCCCTCGTCGTCATCATCATCATCATCATCATCATCATCATGTAAGAAATCCAAATGTCGGAAGCCACCATACTGTGAGGAAGCCCAACGTCCCTGAGAGGCCACATGCAGGTGTTCGGGTTCACAGTATTAGCTGAGCCCAACTTCAAGTCATCTCCCCGCAAGCATCAGATATGTTCGTGTAGACGCCTGTCGATGCTTCCACTGTTGTTCCAATCAACTTATCACTTTTAGTGACCCAATGAGGCTCCTGACAATGTGTTACAGGGATAAGCTATATCTAAATCCCTGATTCACAGATTCTGTGAACATAATATGACTGTGTTCTGCCAGTAAGTGTTGAGGCCGTCTAATATGCAGCCGTAGATAATGAGAACAAACAGAGCAATCGAGTCTCTGTTTGCAGATACTTGCATGGCTTTGACATGAATGTGGCCAACATGAACTTCCCCATCTGACTTGAGATTCCATGTGCAAGTGTCCTGTGGCAGCAGGGAGCCTAGTTACATGTGAGAGTGAAAGGAGGCCAGTGGCTAGAGCACATGGAGCCGGATGTGGACAGGGACGTGAGCAGGGCCAGACCCTTCAAGACCTGTGTACGCTGACAAGGACTTTGGATTTATTCTAGGACCAGCTGGAAATATCAGAGGGCTTTAATCATGGAAGGGACTGTTGTGGAGCGAACGCGAGTGAACGACCACTGGAGTCCAGATCAAATTAAAATTTAGGGAGCCTTTATTAGCCGGCAGGCGACTGCTCTGCCTTTCTCCACCCAGGGAATCTGGAGAGCAGCAGCGACCCTTTGTGTAGGACCACTTTTAAGCACATTTACCACATCCTGTTTTTGCAGAACAAGTAACCCAAGACAAAACAGTTTTTCCCCAGCAACGTCAGAGTCATGCCATTGACGACCATGTTATTCACAGGGTCATCCTGTCCTTCAGAAAGCTGACAGTGATCTATGAAAGAAGGCTACGTGCTGGGAAGGGGCCATGAGACCGTATCTCAAGGCCTGGCCTGGTGTCAGCACTGACAACTCTGTCTGGGGCACAGTCCATGGCCTCTCTGGAATGGGCAAAAATTCCCACTCTCCAAGGGACATGATCTGATTTTCCTGGGTGTGAACATGCCCAGCTTCTGTGTGGAGAAGAGGCTGTGGGGCTAAGGCAGGTGAAGGCAAAGAGACCAACGAGGAGGCCGCGGTAGCTTTCCCAGCAAGAGATCGTGGTGGCCTCGGAGAGAGCGGTGGAACGCGGGACAAGCCTCACTTCAAGGACCTGAGAGAGACTCTCGGTGTCTCCGCCAGTTTCCCTTTCCTGAAAGAGACCATCGGATTGCCTCCGTCGGATGGACGTTTGAGTCAAGCATCGACCGTGAGCCAATTAGCGGAGGCCATGGGGAAGGCTCACCTGCAACACAGGTGGCGGCCATGTTTCATTCCGAGAGAAAGTGGAAGGATGTAAAGGTTGGGAAGATGCTCCCAACATGGGAACACGGGGTGGGCGGGGGCGGGGGTGTGTGCTGCTCACACTGCAGTGACTGCAGCAGGTCCTGTGATCACACCCAGCTTCAGAGAGGACAAGCAAGAGTAACCCGCCCACACGCCCCACAGTGTTCGTGCCCAAGTGACTACCTCACAGCTCCTCACCCGCGTGCACAGTCCCTCCGGGAGGTTCTACTGGGGCCTCTTTCTTTCTCCCTTTTTTTCTTCTTTTTTAAAAATTGACTATAGAGAGAGAGGAAGGGAGAAATAAAAAGAGAAAGAGGGAGAGAAACACTGGTTTGTTGCTCCACTTATTTGTGCCTTCATTGGTTGGTTCCTGTATGTGCCCTGACTGGGGATTGAACCGGACACCTTGGCGAATCGGGATGACGCTCTAACCAACTGAGCTCCCCGGCCAGGCCTGGGACTCCTTTCTTCTGGTTTGGTACCCACAGAACGGGGTGCCACCATACCTACCAGGCCAACAGGCTCTGTCTCCATAACTATTTAAGTAATCCCCTTTCAAGTTTCCAGTCTTATTTTATTTTTTAAAATTTTTAAAAATATGTTGTGTGTTTTTTAAAATATATTTTTATTGATTTCAGAGAGGGAGATAGAAACATCAATGATGAGAGAGAACCACTGGCCAGCTGCCTCCTGCATGCCCCCCACTGGGGATCGAGCCCGCAAACCGGGCATGTGCCCTTGACTGGAATCGAACCTGGGACTCTTCAGTCTCCAAACCAACCGACGCTCTATCCACTGAACCAAACCAGCGAGGGCTTAAAATATGTTTTTATTGATTCTAGAGATAGAGGAAGAGGGAGAGAAACATTGATGGGAAACATTGATTGCTGCCTCCTGCACGCCCCCTCCTGGGGATGGAGCCTGAAACCCAGGCATGTGCCCCGACTGGGATTCGAACTGGTGACGTCTCGGTGCATGGACAGCGCTCAGCCAGCTGCGCCGCACAGGCCAGGTTCTAGTCTTACTTTGTACAGATCGAATGCGTGGTCGCCAGTGGGTCAGGTTTTGCTATTAAAAACAATCAATCCAATGTTAACTTGTGTGTTAGCTTACATTCTCTCTGTCTTAATGTGTGTTTTTAAATGTGTTCTACATGCTTCTAAACTAAACAGTGTCGTGACTGGGGGTAGTTTCCAAAGGCAGCCATGACAACATCTCGCCTGGATTCCAACCCCTCAGACCCTCCCCTGCCCATCCCCATCTCACTATCCTTCCACTTCAACCAGGAACTTGAACTTACCCGTGATGCGTTCTTGCACATTCCACCCACCGGCAAGTTCTGTGGGCTTTGCCTGCAGGACACACCCTGACCTCGCTCTCCTGCTCTGCCATCGCCCTTCAGCTCAAGTCTGTCTCCCTCCCCCCTCCCCTCCCCCTCTCTCTCCCTCTTCCTCTCCTCCTCCCTCTCCCTCCCACTCTCCCTCTCCCTCCCCTCCCCCTCTCCCTCTCCCTCCCCTTCCCCTCTCCCTCTCCTCCTCCCCTTCCCCTTCTCCTCCTTCTCCCTCTCCCTTCCTCTCTCTCAAAATCAATACAAAATCTAAACGAAGAGAAAGAAAACAGTCCTTAAAGACCTAGCCCAGTTAAGCTGTGGTCACTGGGCTGGGCCCTAATCCAATATGACTGCGGCCTTACGAAAAAGGGAAGCTCGGGCACAGAGACACGCCAGGAGAAAGCCAGGGGAAGAAGGTGGAGATCGGGCGCAGGGGGGGCATCTACCTGCCAAGGAACCCCAGTGATGGTCCCCAAACCATCAGGAGCTGGAGAGAGGCAGGGAGGGGGCCTCCGAAGGAACCAGGCCTGCGAGAACCTGGACCTTGGACTTCTCGCCTCCAGAACTGAGACACCCCATGTCTGCGGTTCAGGCGCGCAGTGGGTGCTTCCTTCGGGAGCGCAGGAAGCTGAGGCCCGGGCCAGGCGCGTGGGGTGAGGGCGTGCCTGCGGCTTTGTGCCTTTCCTCCGTCCTCCGGCGTCCGCGGCGTGCGGGCTGCTGCCCCGGCTGTTCCTTTCCACTTAAATCATGTTCATGGTCACGGGCTGTTTCTCCCAAGTCTGGGCGTTCCCCGGGGTTCTATCGGGGCCCATGGTTCTCCCAGGAGGGGCCCATGGTTTCACATGCTGTATATAAGTGGCTCTCACATTTAAAAAATATATATATTTTTTATTGATTTCAGAGCAGAAGGGAGAGGGAGAGACAGAAACATCAATGATGAGAGAATCATTGATCAGCTGCCTCCTGCACGCCCCCCTCCCCCACTGGGGATGGAGCCCGCAACCCAGGCATGTGCCCTTGACCGGAATCAAACCCAGGACCCTTCAGTCCGCAGGCCGACGCTCTGTCCACCGAGCCACACCAGCCAGGGCGGCTCTCACATTTTTATTCTGGGACCAGAAGCTTCCACGTTGGGGGAGAAACATAAGTTAACCAATAGAATGGACTTTTAAAATTCCCAAAATAGAGAGCGCTGAGCCAGGCAAGCTCTACCAGATGTTAAAAAAATCATGTTAAGTCTCAATAAATAAAACAGCGTGATCCCAGCGGGAGGGGAAACCGATGAAAGGAACTGCCTAGAACAGGCAGGAGCCAGTTTGAGGATGTAGCGTGTTCTGAGGTGGCATTCCACATTTGTAATGAAAGGATGGCTTCTGAACAAACACGGAGCCATCTGGGGGGGAAAGTCCATTAAAAAGAAAAGAAAAGAAGCTTTAAAAACTTAAAAATTAAATTAATAAATGTGAAAAGACCAGAAGTCATCTTTGTGGCGGCTGTGTTTTTCCATACGGAATCCCCCAAACGTGGGTGCCTTGTTTCCCTGTGTAGCCGGCTTGTAGGAAACCCCTTTGCTTTGCCTCTGGTAGTCACACAAGAGCCCATCGTACCGGTGGACTGGGCGCACGCAGGCTCCAGCGGAAAGGTGCCAGGCGGCTTGCTGCCGTTCGTCCTCTCCACCAACAGTCAGGGCGCATGCCTGGGCTGAGGTTGGCTGCTTACTGGAGGCAACCAATGGATAGCTTTCTCTCACCTGGATGTCGCTCTCTCTCTCTCCTTTCCTTTCTCTGAAATCAATAAACATACCCTTGGGTGAGGATTAAACATCCTACCTAATAAAGAGGGAATATGCTAATTGACCATCACTCCATCACAAAGATGGCTGCACCCACAGCTGAGGCCAAGTTCCCATAAGGAGCCTTAACGAGCAATCAGCAGGGACCTGAGGCTACGCCCTCCCCCGCCACCGTGGGGCTTGACAGGGGATCTCAGACCTTGTCCCCCACCTGGTGGGGCTTGATGGAGGACCTCAAGGCATGCCCCCCACCCTGGTCTGGGCCAGGGGACCTGAGGCTACGCCCCCTGCCCAGCAGGGCTTGACAAGGGTGGGACTGGCCGGGTCTGGATCTAGCCCAAAGCGGGGGAGGGGGGACTGGCCGAGTCTGAGTCTCATGAGATTTTGAGGCGCATGTGGGTGGGCGGGGACTTGACTCTGGGTCCCGTGGTGAGCCCCAGACGCTGACAGGAGGAAGGTTTTCATATACATTTTACTAATTTTCTTTCATCTCTGACACTTCTATTATAGAGAAAGGGCAAATAGCAATAGTAAATTATTTCCTCTAATTAATCCCCTTTTAACGTGCACGAATTTCGTGCACCGGGTCACTAGTAATAATAATAATCCTATATAATAAAAGGGTAATATGCAAATAGACTGAATGGCAGAACGACCAGAATGCCTGCGGTCCCTCGTCCCGGTTGTTCTGGCCCCCCAGTGGGCACCCCCACCCCGAATGGGGGTGGAGCTGGCTGGCAAACTGCCTGGGGCCCCTCCCCCCGGTCGGCCCTGCCCCCAGTTGCTCCCCCCTCCCCACTAGCCAGCCTGCCCCTGATAGTCCCCATCAAGGTGGGCTGGCTGGACACCACCAGTGTATGAATTCGTGCACTGGGCCTCTAATAATAATAATAATAATAATAATAATAATGCCAAGGAGAATTTCCTTGTCACTTTTGTCTATTGGCTGAAGTGTGGGAAACGTTTATGCACGCTAGCATCACTTTGTAAGGATCTATTATTAGAAGTGACGTTGCTGGGTCATGCAGCATGCATTCAAACTCGGTACTGCTGTGTGCTTTGTGACAATTCTATGCTCAGTGCGACCACGTCTGAGTGCTCATTCTCCCACAGTTTGTGACCCCGGCAGCGCGGTGCGGGGGTCCCCTGGGGCTGCTCAAGACTCCCCAGCTGACTTCCCGCTTCCTTCGCCCCCGCTTCGGTTCAGCCCTCTGTTTTCCTGATACCCCCTCCCCCACCCACCCGGGGGAGGCTTAGCTCTCTTCTCGGGGAAGGAGGGGGGACTGACATGTCTGGAGAAAGGCGGGTGACGGGCCTCAGTGCAGGATCAAAGCCGTCCCCCTGGCTCTGGGTTCAAACTCCCAGGCCTGCGCCTCCATTCAAATCTCCGCAGCCCACACTCTCCCGGGCCCAGAGGCTCTCAGCGCACGGCTGCCCCCTGCTGGACACAGGAGAGATGGAGGCGGCGGCAGGGACGGGACTCAGGTGGAGATGGGGCAGGTGGAGGTGGAGACCGACACAGCCTTAGAGGCGCCCAAAGGGAAAGAGAAACAGGGAGGCCCGCACGCCCCTCCCTGATGTCTCCAGGCCTGGCCGCACCCCGTTTCCCGCCGGTGTTCGGCCGGACATGAAGGGCCCCGCAACACCCAGCTGCCACCCCAAGGCGCGCCCTTCCCCCTCAGCGTTGCCCGTTCTGCCTCCACGAGGATGCCGTCTTCCAGGCGCTTCCTCTGCCAGCTCGTCCTGGGCCTTTAGGCGTCAGCAAGGCCTCTCCCTGACCCTCTGCCCCTCTCCCCCGGCTGCTGCCTTTTCCAGGGTCCTGGCCCTGCGGCCCCAAGTGCCGCGGCCATGGACACCCTCGTCACCCCGCGGTGGGACTCTCCCTTTGCAGATGTCAGAGCTTCCCCACAGCAGAGATTGAGGCTCCTTGTTGTTGTTGTTTTAACTCTGAGGACTGAGCTGTGGACTCATTCATTGAAAACGCCACTCCAGCCCAGCCAGCGTGGCTCAGGGAACGAGTGGGAGATCACAGTTTGATTCCTGATCACAGCGCATGCCCAAGTTGCGGGCTCAGGCACCAGCAGGGCGTGCAGGAAGCAGCTGATCAATGGTTCTCTTTCATCATTGATGTTCCTCTCTCTCTCTCTCTCTCTCTCTCTCTCTCTCTCTCCCTCTCTCTCTCTCTCTCCTCCCTCCCTCCCATCTGTGAGACACTGGCCATATCACTCCCCTTCTCTGATCTTCCATGACTTCATCTGGAAAGGGGTTCTTCTTCTGAAGACCAAAGATTGCCTTTGGCCTTAGCCAGTGTGGCTCAGTGGATAGAGCGTCAGCCTGCGGACTGAAGGGTCCCGGGTTCGATTCTGGTCAAGGGCACATGCCTGAGTTGTGGGCTCCATCCCCAGTAGGGGGCGTGCAGGAGGCAGCCCATCCATGATTCTCTCTCATCATTGATGTTTCTATCTCTCACTCTTCCTTCCTCTCTGAATTAATAAAAATATATATTTTTTAAAAAGATTGCCTTTGCTTCACAGTACCGAGCATGCATTCCCTTGTCTTGTTTAGGGGGGAACTCTCATGTCCAACGGTTTTCCACATGTCGAGGCACTGGGATTGTTGATTGTAAACTAATAATGGTGATTACTGTTCATTGCCATGTCTCCCACGCCAGGCCCAGTTTGCAGACACTCTCAGCCACACGGGGCTATAGGTACAGGTGAGGAAACTGACAGCAAGACAAGGGGCCACCACTGGCTCTCGGTCCTGTCACAGGTATTGTCCTGATAGTTGGTCTTTTCCCACCTGTGTGGACACTGCTGGTGGCCAGCCCAGGTCCCCTGACTGGTTCTGCTCAGCCAGCCCCCAGCGGCTGTGAGCTCTGTGCATGAATGACGCCGTTCTCTTCTTCTGTATATCTCGGTGGTGTTTTGACATCTGGGGCTTTGCTGACATTGGAGGGGCTGCCCCCCACAGGGCTGGCCACTCCCTAGCGGTAACAAAGAACTCGCCTGTGCACAGGCCTTCGCTATGCAAACCTAGCAGCCCACAGCCTGGACTCCCCACCACGTCCCAGGACACTATCCTCTGCCTGATTGCCCCAGGGCCAGGCTCCAGACACCCCGGGGCCCAGAGCCTGCTGAAATCACTCACACTAGCCAATCTCACACCGGCTCACCCTGCCTCATCGGCTCCTTTTTAAAAATATATATCTTTAGCCCTAACCGGTTTGGCTCAGTGGATAGAGCGTCGGCCTGCGGACTCAAGGGTCCCAGGTTCGGTTCCAGTCAAGGGCATGTACCTTGGTTGCGGGCACATCCCCAGTAGGAGGTGTGCAGGAGGCAGATGATTGGTGTTTCTCTCTCATCAATGTTTCTAACTCTCTCTCCCTCTCCCTTCCTCTCTGTAAAAAAATCAATAAAATATTTTTTAAATATATATATATATATATATATATATATATATATATATATATAAAATTAATTTCAGAGAGGAAAGGAGAGGGAGATATAGAAACATCAATGGGAGAGAATCATTGGTCGGCTGCCTCCTGCATGCCCCCTACTGGGGATCCAGCCCACAACCCAGGCATGTGCCCTTGACCGGAATCAAACCCAGGACACTTCAGTCTGAGCCAAACCAGCCAGGGCTCTGCCTCAGCTGTTCCTTATTGAGGGAACCACAAAAAAATGCTCTTCCCCTCTCTCCCTCTGCCTCCTGCGGACACTGGGGCTTCCCCATGTGGACCTGCATGGCTTGGAATATTCCCTTCTTTTTAAAAAAAAAAACACACACATTTTTATTGATTTCAGAGGAAGAGGGAGAGATAGAAACATCAATGATGAGAGAGAATCACTGATTGGCTGCCTCCTGCACGCCCCCTATTGGGGATCGAGCCCACAACCCAGACATGTGCCCTTGTCCGGAATCGATCCCAGGACCCTTCAGTCCACAGGCCAATGCTCTATCCGCTGAGTCAAACTGGCTAGAGCGGAACATTCCCTTCTTTGTTGTTGTTAATCCTCACCATAGGATATTTTTCCATTGACTTTTAGAGAGAGTGGGAGGGAGGAGGAGAGAAACATCAGTGTGAGAGAGACACATCCACTGGTTGCGACCCGCATGCGCCCAACCAGGGGTTGGGGATCGAGCCTGAAACTGAGGTATGTTCCTTTGACCGGGAATTGAACCCAGGACCCTTCGGTCCACAGGTGGATGCTCTACCTACTGAGCAAACCGGCTAGGGCCAAGTATTCCCTGCTTTGGGGAACTGAGAATAACAAACTCTTTTCAGTGACAATCGGATCCTGATCTGTCGACTTCGTCAAACCTGAATAATACTAATATCTACATTTTAAAACTTTGCTGCTAACAAATTACCCTGTGACCTTCTTCCCAGGATCACCCGTGGAGTCAAAGTGCTTGAGAGTTTGTGTCCCAGCCCCCTCCCAGGACCCTTAGCCCATGACTAACTAGAGGGGTGTAGTAGCAAGTCTAGCAATGACTATGCCACCACCACCCCGATATTAGCACATTTGAGTAGTCCCTCCCGTATTCAGCCTGGATTGGCCTGACTTGCCTTAACCAATAGAAAATGGTGCCCGGCCGGTGTGCCCTTGTGGTTGAGTGTTGACCTATGAACCAGGAGGTCAGGGTCCGATTCCCAGTCAGGGCACATGCCCAAGTTTCCAGCTCAATCCCTAATGTGGGGCGTGCAGAAGGCAGCCGACCAATGATTCTCTCTCATCATTGATGTTTCTCTCCCCCTCCTTCTCCCTCTCTCTCTGAAATCAATAAAAATATATTTTTTAAAAAAGAAAATGGTGAAAGTTCTGCTTCCTCCCCAGAAACACTCACTTTGGGGAGCCCTGAGCTACCTACCATGTAAGGAGTCCATGCCTCTGTTGGGGAGGCCATGTGGAGAGGGAGAGGGTGGAGACCACGCAGAGAGCGAGAGAAATCCAGATGCCCACAGCCCAGGCGAGTCCGGCCTAGTAGCCATCCCTACCAAGGCGCCGGCCTGTCTGCCAGCAGCATCGTGGATTTTGCAGCCGATTGGGCCCTAAGAGAACTGCAGCCCTAGCTGACATCAGACGGTGCTGAAGAACTGCCTTGCTGAGCCCAGTCCACCCACGGAATTGTGAGCAATCGTAGTTATTATTTTAAGACGCTACGTTTGGGGTGGTTTGTTATGCAGTGATAAAAACCCAAACTGGGCTCTCCCTTTGCCTTAAAGGCCCAGTTCCCTTTTCCTCAAGGTGGGAACGGCCCTGCACCTTTTATTTTCTTTTTAATATGGCTTTATTGGTTTTTAGAGAGAGAGGAAGGGAGAGAGGTAGAAAAACCGATGAGAGAGAAGCATCATCAATCTGCTGCCTCCTGCATGCACCCCTCCTGGGGATGAAGCCCGCAAACTAGGCATGTGCCCTGACCGGGAATCGAACCGGTGACCTTTTGGCTCCTGGGTCGACACTCAACCGCTGAGCCGCACCTAATTCATCCTCCGGGACTGGGCGGAGATCAGGACTTCACCTGACATCCTCCTCCTCTTGGTCTTCTCCCCCTCACCGCCCTGTTTCACCCACTCCTTTTTGGCTTCTCCTGGGAGCATGTCTTTAATAAATCATGGACACGGGAATGTTGCCTCAGGCTCTGCTCAGAATGTGACCTGGGACACGATGTTTCTGGTTTTCTGGTCTCCAACCAGAAGCCAAGGGTCTAGCTCCCGATTCTTCCTCCCCCTCTCTGCATCCCAAGAGCAGAGAGCACCTTCCAGATGCCCCAGCCACAGGTAGCCACGTAGTTGGTGGGGCGAGAAGAAGACATCGGAGAGGTCTCAGCAGCAAGCAGCTTGTTTGCCCCCGGCCAGCAGCCAATGGAACTCCCGCCCCCAGCACTCAGCCCTGGAGGGGAGCCGGTGAGGTCGGGCAGCAAAAGTCAGGGGTTGGCGAGTCGCAGCAGTTTAGGGCCCAGGTGAGATGAGCGTTGCTTCTGATTCTGGGTCTGTGGTGGGAGGGGACTCTCCCAGTGGTTCCAACCCCTCCCTCCGAGAGCCTGTCTCTGTGACTCCCTGTCCCCACCAGTTCTCCGTCCCTGGAAACCCTAGAATCCATCACCAGGGACCCTCCAGCAGGTCCCACAGCCGGGGGCCACTGGAGTCAGATAAATCAGCAGAGAAGATGCTGGGGGCTGGGGGCCCACAGCCCAGCGGAGGACCCCCACTCAGAGCTTCCAGCCAGTCCAAGGAGTCCGTGGGGCCCCTGGGAGAGGCGGCTGGGGAGTTTGTGGGGGACGGGAGCGAGGAAGAGAAGACAGAGGAGAGGCCTTCAGAGTCTGGGGACGGGCACAGCACGTCGAAGGAGCCAGGGAAGTCCAGGGGGATGGGGGGCAGCAGGTCTGCGGGGGGGAAGAAATGGAGCGTGAGCTTAGGAAGGCGGGGATCCGGCCCCCAGGCCCCGAGGGGTTTCCCGCTTCCAGGAGGCCAGAACCTCAGCCCCCTTTACCCCCAAATCTAGGAGTTCGGCTTTTACCATCAGGCTCCTCCTGACCCTCCAGGATGTCATCGATGCCCCGGTTCGGAAGCAACTGCGGACAGGCAGAAGCGGAGTGAACCTGGGACTCTGGCCCGAATCCCGACCAGAGACCACTAGCCCACTGCCTCTCACCTGCGCCCTCCGGATCGCTTCCTGCAGCTCCTGCTCCAGGGTCGGGGCTGCTGCGGCTGGTGCTGCGGCTGGTGCTGAGGGAGGGGTCGGTTCTGCAGCCGGAGCCGGAGCCGGAGCGGGAGCCCGAGGGGGCACGTGGGGTCCCACGGCACGAGAAAGAGGCGGTGGGGGAGATGCTGGGCTGGGCTTGGACTAAGAACCCAGAGGATGGTCCTATAAGCCACGCCCACTCGGCGCAAACCCCGCCCACTCCTAACCCGCGGCTCCACCCCCTGGCCCTGGCCCGCCCTTCCCTCCTGGCCCTGGCCACGCCCCTTACCTTCTCATTGGCTTCTCTTCCCCCCCATTTCCTCTTAACCACGCCCCGCGCTTCCCCGGCAATTCTCTTTCCCACCTCCCGCCCGTCCCGCTTTGTCTTCTCCTCATTGGCCCACACGCGCATAGCCCCGCCCTCACCGAGCCGTGTCGTCGGGCGGCGGCGAGGGCCTTGGGCCTGAGGCGTGGCCAGGGCGCGCCCGCGGGACCTTCCTCGCGCCGCGACTTAGGCCGCTCGCGGGATGGGGCGCCTCCGCGCATGCGCTCCAGGAGCGTCGACTTGGTCCCCGACACGGGGAGGCCCCGCAGGCGCAGCTGCTGCCGGAGCTCGGAGACCTGGGGGCGGGGGGCGGGGAGAGGCCTCGCTGGGCGGGCTCCAGGGCGCGGGAGGGGGCCGGGCTGGACAGTGGACACCGAGAGGAGGGGCTGTGGACACGCGCACACACGAGCGAGCACACACACCGCTCCTGGACCACACACACACACACACACACACACACACACACACACACAAACACACACACACACCCCACTCTTGGGTTTCTGATGGCGCAGCAGCCGCAGGGTCAGCCTCCTGCGTCCCCCCACCGACGGGGAGGGCAGCCTGGGAAGTTGCTCCCCACACTCACCGTCAGCTCCTCCAGTTTCAGGGTCTGAAGTTCCAACTTGTGTGGAGGAGGCGAGGGGCTGGGGGCCCCCGGGCAGCCCGCGGGGAGTGAGGTGGCCTTCATCCTGGCGATGGTCACACGGGTTAGCGGGCGCACAGAGGAAAGGGACTCGTGAAGACGCAGGGGAACAGGGGCCCGGCATTAGGGTCTCCGAGGAGCAAACCCAGGAGGCCAGGCCTGGGTATGGGAAAGGAGGGACAGAGCTCTGGCTCGGGCTGGGGGTGCTCCTGGGAACTGCAGGGAGAGGGGCTGGGAGCCGGACTCTGGCGTCCTGGGGGAGGTGGGGGTCTATGGACCGATGCCCCTGACCTTGGACTGTGGGTGTGAAGGAGGAGGAGGATGGGACGTGAACTTCCCGAGGACAGAAATGGGGGCCATACCTAGGAGGTGGCTGCTGGGAGTTTGCCTCTGCCCAGGCAGGTGGCCGAGGGGCAGCCACGGCCGACGCTGGGGCCTGGGAGTCTGCCCTGGCCCCTTGTCTCGGCTCTGGGGGCAGGTACTGGTGGTATGTCAGGTTCCCCTGGGGCTTGGCCTCCGTCCAGCGCTGGGAGACCTTGGGAGACGCCTGGAAAAGCAGGTGTGATGTCGTGTTGTATGCCGCAGCTCTGCTCCTCCTTCCCTGCCGAGCCCCATGCGAAGTAGGGGGTCGGGTTGGCACGGCCCGTGAGGGGCGAGGAGGCCAGCAGGAAAGAGGACCAAGGCTGGACGGTCGGGGGCCCTTCCCCTCACTCTGGTGGAGACTCACATCCTTCAGGGGCCTCCAAGGGCAGCGTTGTGGCTCGGGGTACAGGACCCCAGGACTGGAGAGGAAAGAGGCGGGACCCGAGGGTGAGGCCGGGATGGGGGCCAGAGCCGGGCCTGAGGCTGAGATCCACGGATCTGGGTCCGAGACTGGAGAGGTGGTGAAGGATCCCGAGAGGCCTTCAGGCAGCAAGCCAGGCAGGGAGGAAAAGGCTGTGTGGGAAGGAGGGTCCGGAGGCCTCAGACACCCCACCCCACCCCACCCCACCCCCGTGTGGGGCAGCAGGACCAGGGAGCGAAACCCAAGTGGTGGGAGCTGGGTGCCCCGACATCTGGATCTATGGGCAGAAGTGCTCAAAGCCCAGACTTTTCCGTTCTCAAGAAAGGCAGGAATCCTGTCCGCAGTCCCCAAGGGGTGCGGTGGCTGAGGATCACAGATCTGGGGGTTTGCTGGAACGGGGTGGGGCCAGTACTCCTGGTCTCGAGGAGAGAGGGAAGCCGAAAGCCACGTCCTGAGACTCGTGTGTTGCCAAAGGTGGAGCCTGGGGCATTTTCTTCTGGGTGCACGCATCTCACTGGAGTGGGGACACCAAAGAGCTCCGAGGGGTGGGGTGCAGGGGACCTGTACTCCTGGGACCTCCGGAAGGGATGGGTCTCAGTGTCTCCAGGGCATAGGGACTGAGGCTCTGGAACCAGCCAGGAAATCCGGCCGCTGCACTCCAGGGGGCCCCCGGGGAGTGGGGGTCCCCACCCCCTCCCGCGCAGGGCCCACACTTACTCGGGTCCTGATACCGTCTGTGGATCCGGAGCTGGAGGACTGTGGAGGGAAGGAGGGAGTGGGAGGAGAGAGGCGGGAGGGAGTGTCCAGGAGCCTGGCCTGGCAGGCGGTTCGAGCTGCTGTTGTTGGCGGGACGCGCGTGCCCAGCCCCCTTACACACACACACACACACACACACACACACACACACACCCCTGCGGGCGGGTGGGCAGGCAGCCCGCTCCCTTTCCTGGGCCTCCCGCCTGCTCCCTGCCAGCAGAGCGCTGAGGGCCTGAGCCATTCTGGGGCTAGGTGCCAGCCCAGCGTGCAGGCAGGAGGCAGCCCTGCCCCCCGACTCCACCTGCCCCCTTTAGGAGTGTGTGCCCACCCAGCCCTGGCACAACCTCCATCTTGGCAGCCTGGCCTGCTTGCACCTCGCCCGCCTGGATCAGGCACTCCACTTTGTACGCACTGCGGCCTTCTGTGCTGCCTCCGGGCCTCCCCACAGTCGCCGCCTCTGCACACCCACCTTGGAACACACATTCCCCTGGGCCCTAGTTTTGCACACACGCCACCTCTGTGCCCTTGTGTGTACCTTTGACACTCACTCTTCACCCTTGGCCCCTCACCGAGCCACATCAGCACCCTTATTTGCACAGTCGGGACCTGGTCCCTGTGCACATTTCTGCTCTTGTGTGCCTGCACTCTTTGCACGCTCCTTGCTCTTTATTTTGGTTATTGTGTCTTTGCACCCATCCAGCCACGTAGCACACTCATTGGCACACTCGGGTGCCTTTTGCCTACTCAGAAATGAACCTCTAGTGCCACGCACTTGCACACTTTCCACCGACACTGGGACCTAAAACTCAACGCTGACACTTGCAAGGCTTAATAGCTCACTGTCCCCCACGGGCCGCTCTGAAGTCTCCGCTCTGTGCACTTCACTTTGCACACGAGTCAGGTTAAGCCCCGGTTCCTCTGACCCTCTGCACACCCACCTCTGCCCGCCCACTCCCCACCGTTCACAGAGCATTGGACTAGCCATTTGCACACTCATTGATCCAACACAACTTGACCCCTTGCTGAGGCCTCCTTTATGCACGAGTGCTCTTTTGCACAGAAAGACACGTACCTCTTGGGTCCCACCGCCCCCCTCCCACCTCACCCCACCCTGCACGCTCCCAGAGTTAGAGTACTCCCCAGGCCCAGAGAACCCCTTCCCTACATCTCACCGGAGCGGAACTTGGAGCGAATGATTTGGGAGCGCTGGGAGGAAGCCGCCAGGGTCATGGCCAAGGCTGGGATAGGGACCTGGACTGGGGGGAAGGCAGGACCCCCACAGGAGGCAGGGTCACAATGGAGGTGAGGAGGCTGTCCCTGCACGTGAAGGACTCAGAGACAGGGGAGGCTTTGGGCCACAACTTCTGGATCCTGGGGGAGGAGGAGGCTGAGGATCCGGACTCCTGGGTTTGAGGGAGGAGGGGCTGGGGATCCGGACTCCTGGGTCTGAGGGAGGAGGGGCTGGGAGCCTGGACTCCTGGGTCTGAGAAAGGAGGCACTAGGGGCAGGGATCCCTGGGTCTGAGGGAGGAGGGGCTGGGGGCCTGGACTCCTGGGTCTGAGGGAGGAGGGGCCGGGGGCCTGGACCCCTGGGTCTGAAGGAGGAGGGGCTGGGGGCCTGGGCTCCTGGGTCTGAGGGAGGGGCTGGGGGCCTGGGCTCCTGGGTCTGAGGGAGGAGGGGCTGGGGGCCTGGACCCCTGGGTCTGAGGGAGGAGGGGCTGGGGGCCTGGATCCCTGGGTCTGAGGGAGGAGGGGCTGGGGGCCTGGGCTCCTGGGTCTGAGGGAGGAGGGCTGGTGGCCTGGACTCCTGGGTCTGAGGGAGGAGGGACTGGGGGCCTGGATCCCTGGGTCTGAGGGAGGAGGGGCTGGGGGCCTGGGCTCCTGGGTCTGAGGGAGGAGGGCTGGGGGCCTGGACTCCTGGGTCTGAGGGAGGAGGGCCTGGGGGCCTGGATCCCTGGGTCTGAGGGAGGAGGGGCTGGGGGCCTGGGCTCCTGGGTCTGAGGGAGGAGGGCTGGGGGCCTGGACTCCTGGGTCTGAGGGAGGAGGGGCTGGGGGCCTGGATTTCTGGGTCTGAGGGAGGACGGGCTGGGGGCCTGGATTTCTGGGTCTGAGGGAGGAGGGGCTGGGGGCCTGGACTCCTGGGTCTGAGGGAGGAGGGGCTGGGGGCCTGGATTTCTGAGTCTGAGGGAGGGGCTCAGGACCCCAATTCCTGGACCCTGGGGGAGAAAGGACTTGGGGTCTGGGACTCCTAGGTCCTAAGGCGAACACTGGGGCCCTGTCCCCTGGGTCTATGAAAGGGCGGAGGAGAAAAGGGAGAAGGGCTGGAACTCACTACCGGGAGGGGACTAGAAGCCAACATCCTTGATCAAGAGGGGAAGGAGACCTGGTAGGCCCCGGGGCATGGAAAAGTCTCCTCCATCTGCATTTGAGAAGGGAGCCACCCTGGTCTGTGCGGGAGGGACTGAGTCCAGAGAGGGGGCAGAAGAGTTAAGACGGGTCTGACCCCCACCCCCCACCCCAGGGGCTTCTCACCGGGTGGCTCAGTGTCGCTGTGCTCTGGAGCAGGTTGAATCCCGAGGTCTAGGCTGGAGGCTGCGAGCTGCACCCCACCAGCCTGGGACCCCTCCCCCCCTTTTGGGGCGTGCTGGGAGTCCGTGAAGCGGGGCGGGGAGACGGGAGCCCCGCCTGGGACCGTGAGAAGGGGCGGGAGCTGGGGCTGAGAGGGACGGGGGCGGGGCGGACGTCGGGGTTCCCCGGCTCGCTCCTCCTCCGCGTCCTGGGGCGGCGGGTCGGGCGGGGCAGCGGCGGGCGGACTGACAGGAGCAGGTGCGGAGCGTGGCGCCGGCTGAGCAGCAGAGGCAGGTGGTCGCGTCCCGACCCCACAGGCAGGTGCCACCTGTCGCTTAGTTTTTCCCTGACGCAGCAGCAGGAGTCGGGTTCAGGGGAGTGAAAAGTTCAACTGGATTCCCGGACTCCCGGGCCTGAAGGAGGGGGAGAGGGACCTGGATTCCTGGGTTTGAAGGAAAGTGGGCGGGGCCTGGGCTCCTGGGTGTGAGGAGTGGGCAGGGAGCCCAGACTTCCGGATGCTGGGAATAGGGACTAGAAGTGTTGGGACTGGGCAGTGTGCCTGACAGACAGAAAGGTCCAGAATGGGCTGGGAACCGACTCCCGGGTCTGAGGGAGGAGGGGGCTCGAGGATGGGCTTTGGGGATCAAAACGAGAGCATGAAAAAAAATTAAAAAAAATAAACCCTCGAGGATGGCTGGTTCCCACTGGCAGGCCGGAGGTCCTGATATTTGGCAGAGCAAGCTTACAAGCTCTGTCCCGAGATTCGTGGGAGGCCCCCGTGCTCCCGGGTTGGATTACGTGCAAGAGGGCAAGCTGAGGCCGTGGTTATAAATACCTCCTCGGAGTGGGCAAGAGCCCAGTGCCCCAGGCAAGGGCCCGAGTGCTATATTCCGCAGAAAATCATCACTAACGTTTCCGGGTCTTAACAAGTGAGACGTTGTCAATACCTTTATACCACAGATACCTTTATTGCTCCTGGCACTCAAATCCCAAACCCATCTACCCACCGTCCCATCCTCTACGACCCAAAAACTCAAACTCCCAGCATTCCAAGCGGGGAAAGAACTACAACTCCCAGAAAGTTCTGAGCTCAGGAGGGCTCCAATGAGTAGTAATCCAAGAATTTTCAAGGCTCGCGCGCTCGTTTGCTATTGGTTTTCAAGGAGGCGTGGCCACAGGAGGTCCGTGGCGGTGATTGGCCGGCAGTTCCTGCTGCTCAAGATCCCAGAGGAGGCGGCGGAGTCTGCGCAGTTCACGGTGCAAGGCGTCGTCCGTCACCGGCCCGGTGAGGCGCAGGCGCGAGCTGCCCAAGGGCAGGATGAGGGGAGGATGGGAGGAGAAGCTTTCGAAGATGTCCCCTGTGAGACCGAAAACGCAGAGTTAAGTTATGAAAATGGGCGTTAGGCAGCAGTGTCAGAGAGAGGCTAGGCTGTGTCACGTCCGAAGAAAGGAAAACTTAAAACCCCCAGCAACTCTTAGAGCGGGGTCCACTCCAACGCGACTCCCAAGCATCATGGGAGTTGTAGTCCACACTATAAAAGGCCACCGTAGCCTGGGAAACGGGCGATGTAGTTGGGTTCTTGGGTCCACGAGGGAGGAAGGGCTGGAACGTAGTTTTACGGATTCCTTCGAGTGGAGGGCCTGGAGCCGGGACTCCTGGATGACGGGGAGGGCAGTTTGTAGGGGAAAGAAGCTGGGGGTCTGAACCCCTAGGAAAAAAAGAGGGAGCTGGGGGCTTGAAGTCCTGTATCCTGGGGAGAAGGGGATTGAGGTCCAGCACTTAGGTACTGGAGGAGGAGAGGACTAGGGGTCCAAATCCTGAGTAAGAAGGAGGAAGGGGCTGGGGCTATGGATTCCTAGGTCCCAAGGACAGAAGAAAGCCGATAGCCCCAGTGCCTGTCCCCATTTCTCCTCGCCTGTGTCCACAGCATCCCGGTCTGCAGGGAGGGGCTCCCAAGCAGGTGGGGGCCCGCGGCCAGGACCCAGCTGGTAGTGGCTGAGCAGATGGTGGAGCTGAGCAGGGGTCAGCGTGGGGTGGTCAGTTCGTAGACTGCTCCATGAAGCCTGGCGGGAAGATGAGGTGAGAAGTCTGTGGTCATTGTGGAGCAGCTGAGAAATCCTAAATAGAGAGCCCTCCATAAAGGGGCTGGATGTAGTGGGAGGTACTGGTGTCTCTGCATGGAGGTGCAATGTCTTGGGGACACTGTGAAGCCTGGTTGTCACTGAAGTGATGGTCGGGAAGGGTGTGCTCTCAGCTTTTTTAAAAAATGTGATTTGCTGCTCAGCTGGTGTTGCTCAGTAGTTGAGCATCGACCCATGAACCAAGAGTTCATGGTCAGGGCATATGCCCAGGTTCTGGGTTCAATCCCCAGTCAGGATGTATAGAGAAGGCAACCTATTAATGCGTCTCTCTCACATCGATGTTTCTCTCTCTCACCCTCTCCCTTCCTCTCTAGAAATTAACAAAAACATTTTTTAAGTGATTTGCTGCAGAATAAATGAAGATAGGAGTAGGCAGGGACAGAGAAGAAACGAACTTAGCCATTTCTTCATAGTATTGATGTGTACCTGGGGATTCATTATTCCACTGTGGCTACTTTTTGTGTCTGTTTGAAAATCTCTACACCTAACCTAGCTGGCATCGGAATCTTCAGTGTGGTCAAAACCAGAGGCTGGACCCAGATTGCCTGGGGTCAGAAACTCCAGTTTGGTGACTTATTACCTTCTGGCAAGTCACTGAGCCTTGATCTCCTCATCTGTAAATCGGGGGAGATTAGGAACTACTACTAGGGTTGTTATAATGATTCAGTATGGCAAGATTCTAAAGTACTTAGAACACTGCCTGGTGCTTATTAAATGCTCTGTACAGGTTTGACAAATAAAAATAAATAAATGAAGTCAAGTGGCCTAGCCTACCTAATTCTCCGTTTCCTTGTCTGAGAAAAAAAAAGTCAATTAGTAACCTACTTCATGGGGCCTAGCATTCAACCAGAAGTGCTAAACAGTGCCTGGCATACAGTTTTATGTTCAATGAGTGTTGTTGT
This sequence comes from Cnephaeus nilssonii, assembly GCF_951640355.1. Classification (NCBI taxonomy): domain Eukaryota; kingdom Metazoa; phylum Chordata; class Mammalia; order Chiroptera; family Vespertilionidae; genus Cnephaeus; species Cnephaeus nilssonii. The sequence continues at coordinate 44,233,759 of NC_137091.1, forward strand.
TGTTTTAATATATTTTATTGATTTTTACAGAGAGGAAGGAAGAGAGATAGAGAGTTAGAAACATCGATCAGCTGCCTCCTGCACAACCCCTACTGGGGATTGAGCCTGCAACCAAGGTACATGCCCTTAACTGGAATCGAATCTGGGACCCCTCAGTCTGCAGGCATAAGCTCTATCCACTGAGCCAAGACGGTTAGGGCCAATGAGTGTTTTAACTATCCCATTCCTTGGTCTCATACCCGACTACCTGAGTCAGTGTGTCTGAGGGTGGGGGTCCTGGAAACTATTAGTCAGTCCGCACTGAGATTCAGATGCAGCCCAGTTTGGACACTTGTTGGATATTTCCTTCGAGCTGCCCATGCATCACCCATCGTGTCTGAGCTGGGACTGGGAATAACATGGAGACCCAGGGAAGACCAAGGGGAAGCTGAATACGGAGCATGGCTAAAGAGCCAGGGGCCAGGGGTCAGGAATCACCTTGAGCAGGGAGGTGCGAGGCACACAGAGCAAGTTCACAGCCAAGGAGAGTTTCCGGAAGAACTCCATGGCAATGTCTCCCAGTCCGGCCCCCTGCAGCCAGTCCAAGACAAGGTCCAGGTTGGTCCGGATTTGGACAGCTCGAGACCACTGATAGAAAGGTCTGCCTTGACCTGTGGGGGAAGGGTATGAGCAGCAATGGGTACATAGACCCTGCCTCCCAGGCCCTTCCCGTCCTTCAGCGTGGGGCCTGGAGCTTGTTGTCCAGAGTGCCTAAGAGCCAGGCCTTAGCCTGTGATGGGCCTGACTTGGCCTGGATCTCAGGGACTCCTGTCTCTGCCTCCTCGCCCTTCCCCGTCTGACGCTCACCTCGTTCCATCAGTGAGTTGAGAAGGGACGCGTTGGAGAAGAAGAACAAGTAGCCGAAAGTCTGAGACACAAGGTCGGGGTGCAGCTCGCACTGGCTGGTCAGTTCCAGAGCTGCCTGGAACACGCCCAGGGTGGGTCTCAAACCCGGAGGCATGGCCTCCAGCTCTGCGCCAGGGCCGGGAAGCTCCGCCCCCGCTGTGAAAGGGTTACTATCCAGGAGAGCTGGCAGCGTTGAATACAGAGTCTGGGGAGATACAGAGATGCAAACAAGATCAGACTACAACTCCCAGAAGTGTCAGGGTAGCAGCATGTGAAGATACTGGGGAGCTCCACCAAAGGTTTCTGGGAATTGTAGTCCATTTTGCCTTAACACCCTAAAGATCTCCATGAGTCAATTCCTACTTTCCAGTTGGGTGTCTAGCATGCATCAGGCCTGGGGCACCTCAGGTCTTAAGAAAGGCTTTGCAGACGTTTCTTGGGCATTTACAGACCACCTCTGGTGCCTTAAGGGACTTTCATTCTCAACAGAGACAACTCAAGAGGACAAAGGATACTGAGCATAGAGGCCCCTTTAGTCAAAGAAGAATTTGTCCAGAATTCCTGAAGGAAAGAAAAAGAATGGAGAGTCAGGAAGTGGGAGTGGGTTGGCAGTGAGCCAGTGGAAAGTGAGATCAGGCCAAGGACAGGAAATAAAGTCAGAGCCAGAAAAAGTCAAACCACACTTGGCAGGGATGTACAGGAAGTGAAGCCTGCAGGAGGAAAGGGGTTCACCAATCAAGGCTCCCCAAGGAACATAGACTATCTGCCCCAAAGGTCCCCTTTCATTTTACAGGTAGGGAATCAAGTCCGCCATCCGCCAGAAACCCTGAGAATTCCAAGAAGCAAAATGAAGGTCAAGGGTGGTGGCGAGGAACTGGGGCAGCAAACAGGTCCTGTAGGATGGGCACTCCAGGGAGAAAAAGGTCTGTGACTCAGAACAGGGAGTGAATTCAGTTACAGAAAGTGAGGTCAGCAAACACAGGAAGTAGGAAGTGAGGGCTGGTTAAAGAGGACCTTTCGTTTAAATGACAGTAGCTAACACTATTTAATCTATATCTATATGCCTATAGATCCATCTATCGACCTATCAGTGACTGAAGAATTGACTCAGGAAAAGGGAGCTTGGGAAAGTGATATGTCCAGGTAGGGAGACTAGACTGTCGAGAGGGGATGGGTGCAGAGACAGGAAGAGAGGCCAGAAGGCAGGACGTGACGTAGGCTCAAACAGGGAGTGATGTCAGAATAACAAAACGGGAAGCGATGTCAGAGAAGCAGGAAATCTTGGGAGGGCAAATCGGAAGTGACATCAGAGCGATGTGATGTAGCTAATGGGAAGTTATGTTATGCCAACAGGAAGCAAAGGTCAAGGCCAACCTTGGTGAGGTAGTAGACAGACTGCTGGAAGGTACACATGATGACTTCATCCAGGAGGGCCATGGCCTCATCACATAATTCCAAGTCGTTGCAGAGCTGTGGGTCTGGGGATAGGCGTGGGGGTGAGAGGGAGAACCAGAGGCTGGCAGAGAGGAGCCCGGGCCCCCAGGTCCAGGGAATGGCAGTGGGCTGGGAATTTCGGCTGGGGTCTGGGTCCGAGCTCACCCTCCTGGTCAGCCTCCTTCTCCATCTCCAGCACCTTCTCCTGCACAAAGCTCAGCAGCTCTGTGGTGTTGGCCATCCACAGCATGAGTGGCCGCAGCTCCACGGACACAGCCTCGGGCGTCAAGGGCTCCTCGGGGACCCCCTCAGGGTGGCTGCGGAAGGAGGATGGGACCTGTGATCCTTGCCCAACCCCACCATAGTGTCCAAACCCCGAGATCTGCATCTCATTGTGGATTGAATCTAACCCCCATCTCACAGCTGGAATAGTTGAGTAGAAGCAGGAAGAGCAGAAACTTGGGCTATGACATGCATGGAGTGAGCAGAACTGACTCAAACCCCAACCCCCACATCCCTCTAGTTCAGCGGTTCTCAACCTGTGGGTCAAGACCCCTTTGGGGGTCAAACGACCCTTTTCACAGGGGTCGCTTAAGACATCCTGCATATCAGATATTTGCATTACGATTCATAACAGTAGCAAAATTACAGTTATGAAATAGCAACGAAAATAATGTTATGGTTGGGGGTCACCACAACATGAGGAGCTGTTTGAAAGGGTCGTGGCATTAGGAAGGTTGAGAACCACTGCTCTAGTTGCTTCTCCCAGAATTTCTCTTACTTCTCTGGCTGGCGGTCTCCAATTTCCTTAATCTTTTCCTGTGGAACAGAAAGGTTAGAGTCAAAGTGAGAGGGATCAGGGAGACAGGCCCAGGGTTAATACCCAGATTTTTCTAGAAGCACCTTTTAGACCGAGACTCTCCGCGCTTTTCAAATGGACTCAAGCTTCGGAATGGTCTCTCCTCGTCTTTTAAAACACACACCTCTATGATTACGAGCGGTCTCTCTCCCCCAGGTCCACTTTTCTAACAGTTTCTTCTTATCCCCAAGAAACTTCCGAAATCTTCTAACAGGCCCAAGCTTTCTAGAGTGCAACCCCTTCATTGCTTCTCCCTGGCATTCCCAGGTTTGTTCTCCCTCGCCTCTAGGAATGGCCTCACGCACTACTTCAGACCCAGTGAGCTTCCTGCCTCACTTCCCACAATGATCTCTCCCAATTTTTCATACAATGAGTTCTCTTCCTCCCTCCCCACATCTCCGTCTCCCAGAATGGTTTCTTCATTCATCCCACAGCTGCAAAGGTAGGTACTGCACAGCGGATGAAACCACAACTCCCAGCATCCCTCCCATCGGACCCCTCGCTTCATAGCCCCAGCCCCTCCTGAGGCACCACGGGAGATGTAGTTTCTCCCCGCCCAACGACAAAACTGGGGTGCAAGGTGGCCAGCGGAGGCTGGACACAGGACCTGGGGCGTAAACGGAGCCCGGCAGTGGTTTGGTCGCTCACCCAGACAGACTCCTTGATCAGACGGGCCAGGCGGCCCAGCAGGCGCGGCAGGTGGCCCAGCTCCAGCTCCCGGGCCGAGTGCTGCACGCACAGCGCCAGCAGCGTGGCGGGCCCGAGCGGCGGCAGGTCCCCGGCGCCCGCGGCCGCGGTGCGCACGATCTCCCCCAGCAGCGCCTCTTCCTCGCGCGGCCGGAAGCGCAGCACGGGCTCGCGGCCGTCCAGGTAGGCGGCCAGCGCCTCGCCGCGCTCCTGCAGCCCGCGGCCACACAGGCGGCAGGAGAAGGCCCAGCCCGGGCCCGGAGGCGGGACCCCGGGGCGCGCGGGCAGCCACGGCGGCCGCGCGGGCCCCGAGCCCCCGACGCGGGGGTCCTTGTACATGAACAGGAAGTGCTCGCCCAGCCCCAGCAGGTCGCCGGGGTGCAGCTCGGCCTCCCGCAGTAGGAGGCAGCCGTTGTGCGTGACCGGGGCTCCCCGGGACGGGCGCACCGTGGCCGGGGACTCGGGGTCGGCGCGCACTGTGCAGTGGCGCGGCAGGATGTCGGGGGCGTTGAGGAAGGTGTCCACATACGGGGCCGGGGACCCACCGCGGGCCGAGGAGTTCCCGCCCCGGCCGAACACGTGCTGCACCCGCGTCATCACATAGACCACGAAGTCCTGCAGGGAAGGCGAAGATGCACTAAGGACACAGGCCCCGGGTGAATGGGTGCTTCCAAAGAGACCCCTTTATCATTGCCTCTCCCGTCAACTCCCTCACAGGAACACTTCCAAGGAGATCTCCCGGGATCCCAAAGGACTCACCAACCACCCCACCCCCGGAGTGGACCCTTCAAAGGCACTTCCCATGCTGGATTGTCCCATAACATCCAGCCTGAAGACCTATACTTCCAAGTCTTTTTTTCAGAGAGAAAGGGAGAGGGCGAGAGAGAGAAACAACAATGATGAGAGAGAATCATTGATTGGCTGCCTCCTGCACACACCCCCACTGGGGACCGAGCACAAAAAACGGGGCATGTGCCCTGACCGGGAATCTAACCTTGACCTTCCAATTCATAGGTGGACACTCAACCACTGAGCCACACAGGAGGGGCAGGAAACCCCTTCTTGACATGGGCTCTACCATTCCCCTCCCTCAAAAAATGGGTGATTCCCAGATCTTTCTCCAGTAGATTCTCCCATCGTCTCACCTCCTCTGAATGGACTCTTTCCAAACGATCCAGCCCAAAGAATGGGTACTTCCAAGGACAGTGTGCCCCCATTACTAAAATGGACGATTCCATTACCCCCCCCCCCCCCCAAAGAATGGCCCTTTCCAAGGAAGCCTTTCTCCAAGGAGCATTCCCATTTCCCTAGCCCTGGCCCCACTTACCCATCATTCCACCCCCATGATGGAGGCTTCCAAAGACATACCCCCTTCTAAATATAGTTTCTTTCAATATTCCTAAAGCAAGGAATGTGTACCTTTAAAGAGACTCCCCCCTTGAGCAAAGATTTCTTCCATTATCTCCACCCCATGAATGGACACTTCCAAGGAGACCCCCCTTTCTACAATGGACTCTCCTTTTCCCCCACCCTATGATGGACTGGCTTCCGAGGAGACAGAATCGTACAATGAACGCACCTATTACCCCCTCTCCCATGATGGATGTTTCCAAAGCTGCTCTCCCATCGGTGGATGCCCTCAACATTCCCAACCCGAAAAAGGACATCTCCATGGAGGGGCACTTCTAGGAACCCCACCTTATTAACAGATGTTTTCAAGGACCCCCTTTTCATGGAGGGCCCCACCAAAGGAAGCGGTGCGTTGCAGAAGGCCCCTTCCTCGAAATGACTCTCCCATCTCCATCCCATAAAAACGGAAGAGCTCCGTCTGACCTGCTTCTGACATTAGACCCTTCTGTTCTCCAGGCATGTCTGAGAGGACAGTCATTCTTCTATTCCTAGATCCTTGTCCTACACTGAGCTCTCCCATTACCTTTACCCAGCGGGTGGACTTTGCCAAAGAAACCCCTTCCTGCAATGGATTTGCTCACCTGCCTCTAGAAAAACGGACCTTTCCAGCCTGACCTCTTTCTGAAGGTAGACGCTCCCATTTTCCATCCCTGTCAAAGGAAGGGAATGATCCAAAATATCTGGCCCTAGCTGGTTTGGCTCAGTGGATAGAGCATTGGCCTGCAGACTGAAGGGTCTCAGGTTCGATTCCGGTCAAGGGCACATGCCCAGGTTGCGGGCTCAATCCCCAGTAGGGGCCGTACAGGAGGTAGCCAATCAATGACTCTCTCTCATCATTGAGGTTTCTATCTCCCTCTCTGAAATCAAAATGGATGCTTTCTTCCCAGACACAGCGAACTCTCAGATTACAGCCACCATGAACAGAGGAGCGCAAATAAATTCCTTTCTATAGTAAACTCACCTCTCACTCCTTTTCCCAAGGAATGGACACTTCTCATAAAGCCTCTTTCTCACAAAGGAATTTCTCATGAACTTCACCCAAAAGAATGGATGTTTCCGATGTCTCCCCCTCTTCCCATAGAAGACTGTCCCACACTCCCCAAATAGATCCTTCCAATTGGACCACATTCCCAAAATAAACTCTTTTTTTCTCCAACCTCATCTGGAGGAATGAGCTGTTGTAATATATGCAAACCCCTTCCTACAATGAACTTGCCCCATCCTGTTGGTCAACAAAGGAATGACCTCTGTTCTGTGCAAGCTCTTCTCTGGATAGTCTTAAACTCTCACCCACATACGCAGCTAAGCTGGGAGCCCGTTGGATCTCCCTCTGACAGTGAAAACAGGACTGTTCGTCAGCTCCACCACCTACAGCGGGCTCTCCCATTGATCCCAACCGCACCTGTTGAGCTCGGCTGCCCAAAGGCAGACCCTATAAGGGTGATTCTCCCAATCATCACACAGAAATATGAGTATTTCCACTAACACATTACAGTTCTAGCACTGAAATAACTTCCCACCAACTCCCAACTGCTAGCCCTTCCTCCCTCTCTGCTCCTTGACACTCAAACAAGTCTACTGCCACCCACATGTGTCAAATAGAAAGATCAGTACCACCTGCCCCCGTCAATAATGGTCAAATCATCCCAGTGTAGCCCTAACCCGTTTGGCTCAGTGGAAAGAGCGTGGGCCTGCGGACTGAAAGGTCCTGGGTTCAATTCCGGTTGGGGGCGTGTACCTTGGTTGCAGGCACATCCCCAGTGGGGTGGGGGGTGGGGAGTGGGGGGTTGGGGGGGGGGAGCAGGAGGCAGCTGGTTGATGTTTCTCTCCCTCTCCCTTCTTCTCTGTACAAAATCAATAAAATGTATATTTTTTAAATCATTCCGGTGTAAGCCACCCTTTAAAAAAGGATTCGTCCGCTCCTCTCCTGGAAATACAGGCTCACCCAGCAGACAGACTCTGCCATTTCTCCCCCTCAAGGCAGTTTTACAAAGATCTTTCCCCAACAGGCTCTTCCGTCCTCCCGTGGGAAAGACAAGTGCTTTCCCCAACTTCGAATGAAGGGAGCTGTTCCCCACTTGTCCGGGTATCTTTCTCAGCCATCTATCCTCCTCCACTCCCGCTATCCTCTCCTACAACATCTCCCACCTCGCTGGGGCCACACCTTCCAGCAGGCGGTAACCCAGGGGATTCTGGGGGTTGTAGTTCTGTCGCCCTGTAGCCTAAGGGTGGGGCATAGGGTTCTCTGGGTGAGAGCGGCTGCGCTTACCTGGGCATCCTGGTAGCCCTGGAGCAGCAGGAAGTAGGGCCGGTTGCTGGGGGCCTGGATGAGGCACTGGGTCAGCTGGTCGAAGTCGCTGGGGTCGGTGGGTACGATCTGGGCGTCGGCTGCCCCCGGAGCCATGCTGAGCGCCTGCTGCCGGCGCTCCTGCTGCCGCCGCCGCCGGCCCTGCAGGCTGAGCTCGGACACGCTTCGCCGCAGAGAAAGATTTTCCGAGCGCTCCTTGCCCGACCCAGCCGGGGTCCCTGACCCCGACCCGGGGCCAGGGCTGGCCAGGGCCGCCCCACCGGACGCTGCCCGGGAGCGGTTCTTCTGTGGCCTCCACAAGGCGGGGCCGGTGCCTGCGGAGAGAGATGAAGAGCAAGAAGACTGAAACTGGAGAACGACCCGGAGAGACCCACTCAGAAATGGGGCGGTTATCGAGAGACAAAGAGTTGGCTCCGGAGAGATGGGGCTGCTTCCCACGTCTAGGTGCTGCCTAAACTGTCCCCTGTGCCTGGAATGTATTTTTTCCGCCTGACTCCTACCCACCCCCATCTTTAAGTTTTCACCTCAGAAATGCATTCATTCTTTCAACTAATACATTTTGAGCCTCTAGTATGTGCTGGGCTCTGTTCTGGCCACTAGGGACTTTGCCGTGAACAGAGCAGACCCTGCCCCATGGGAACAGAACACCCGTCCCTGACATTCCGAGTTGAAGCAGAGAATGGCACCCCTGGGCACGTTGGGCTTGGTCTGGGCCCAGCACAGCCTGGCATACAGTGGGCGCCTCGTGGATGAGGTGAACCAGTGAGCTGATGTGTTTCTCACTAGGCTGTACAATCTAGGAGGGTGGGAACTTCACCGGTCAATGTCCCCATTGTATTCTCCCAGGGTCCTAAATAATGTGTGGCCCAGAGTAGGTGCCCAATGAATGCTTTTTGAAGAATACTTAAAAAAGAAAGAAAAAGAAAAGAAAAAAGACAATGATGGCCCAGCTGGTGTGGCTCAGTGGTTGAGCATCAACTCAGGAACCAAGAAGTCACCGGTTCGATTCCCAGTCAAGGCACATGCCAGGTTGCAGGCTCGATCCCTAGTAGGGGGCATGCAGGAGGCAGCCATGATGTTCCTCTCTCATTGGTGTTCCTATCTCTCTATCCCTCTCCCTTCCTCTCTCTCTCTAAAAATCAATAAAAACATTTTTTTTAAATCCTCACCCGAGGATGGTTTTTCATTTAGTTTTAGGGAGAGTGGAAGAGAAAGGGAAAGACAGGGGAACATAACAATGTGAGAGGAACACATTGACTGGTTTCCTCCTGCACCAGCCAGACCAGGGGAGGAGCCTACAACTAAGATAAGTGCCCTTGACCGGAATCGAACCCGGGACCCTTCAGTCCACAGGCTGACGCTCTGTCCACTGAAGCCAAACTGGCTAGGGCTAAACACATATTTTTTAAAAAGACAATGATAGCCCTAACCGGTTTTGCTCAGTGAATAGAGCATCGGCCTGCGGACTGAAAGGTCCCAGGTTCGATTCCGGTCAAGGGCATGTACCTTGGTTGCGGGCACATCCCCAGTGGGAGGTGTGCAGGAGGCAGCTGATCCATGTTTCTCTCCCATCAATGTTTCTAACTCTCTATTCCTCTCCCTTCCTCTCTGTAAAAAATCAATAAAATATATATTTTTTAAAAAGACAATGATAGTTATAATTGTCATTCCCTATTAAGCAACTAATGCGCCAAGCACTGGGCTAAAACTCTATACACTATCTCGTTGAATCTTCTAGCACTTTGCTGACTTTAACTGGCTAAGGACTGGCTGGAATCTCAGCTTGAGTTCAAAGCCTCTGAGCTTCACTGTCACATCACTCTGTCTCCCAAAAGGGGACTCGGAAACAGAAAAGAGGTGACAGGACACCGTGAGCAGCCCCTTAGCCCTGTGAGCCTGGCCCCACCCCTGCCAGGCTCTGCCCCACACTGGCCACTTCACCAAAGGCACCACCTCCAGCTCCAGGCCCCATCTTCCCTGGTCTCCACCCTCAAGCCCCAGCGCTCAGACTTGGAAGCCAACCCTGCTTCAGGCCCCCAGCACCAGAGGCCCCGCCCATGCACGCTGCACTTATCCCCAGGGCTCTGGCCTAGCACCTCTGGCTGACCCGGGTCCGAACCCAACCTTTCCTCCGCTTGACCCCGTGCTATAGGTCCCATCCAGTCCCTTTCCAGGGGCTTCGCTTCCAGCCCTGCAGGCCAGCCTTGCCCTGGCCCCGCCCCCAAGCCCGGCCCATCCCTCCGCCTGGCCCCGCCCCCGGGTCAGCTCCTGCCCCGGTCCGCAGGCCCCGCCCCCAAGCCCGGCCCATCCCTCCCCATGGCCCCGCCCCTGGGTCAGCTCCAGCCCCTGTCCGCAGGCCCCGCCCCCAAGGCCCCGCCCCCAAGGCCCCGCGGGCCGCCTCACCTTCGCCGTCGGAAGCCCCGTAAGCCTCCTGCTCCAGGCGGCGAGCTTCCTCGCGGCCACGTAGCTCGAAACGCCGCGCCCAGCCCGGCCGCGCCCGCCACAGCTCCTGCACCAGCAGCGGGCGCTCCGCGTCGCCCAGCACGCGCAGGTGCTCCGCGCGCCACTCGCCGTTCCCCAGGCCGCCCGCCGCGGGCCGGCCCAGCGCGTCGCACAGCGCGAAGGCGTCCACGCAGCTGCTCTCGCCGGGGCCGCCGCCGGGGCTGCCGGCCAGCCCATAGCGCTCCAGCGCCTCGGCCACCAGCTCGCGGGCCGTGGAGCGCGCCGTGGCCAGCACACTCTTGTAGTTAGCGCCCGACGCCAGCCCGGCGCCGAAGATCTTGAGGACCCCCGGGGGCGCAGTGGCGCGGTTGGCCAGGGGGGGCTCGGGGGCCACGCCCGCCGCCAAGTCGGGCAGCTTCTTCTCGCTGGCCCAGCGCTGCGCGCTCCCCGGGGTCCCGGGACCTCCCGCAACGCCTGATCCCGCGACCCCGGTCCCCGAGCCCCGGAAGAGCTGGGAGATGCGCTTGGCGCGACTCCCCGAGGCTCCCCCGGCCGCCTTCACCGCGCCCACTCGCCGCAGCTCCACGTGCGGCGGCGGCGGGGGCAGCGGCTCGCTGCTGCGGCTCCCCGTGTCTGAAGAGGAAGACCTGGGAGCCCGCCGAGGAGCGGAGATGCGGGGGAGAGAGACACGCAGAGACGCGGGAGTGAGAGAAGGAGGGAGGTGGGCAAAGACCCAGATTGGGGGGTGGGGAGGGGACAGAGACCCAGAGACGGAGTGACAGAGACCCATCGAGACGGGACAGAGAGGGACAGAAAGGGGAGAAGCGTAGGGCGTATGGAGATGAGAGGTGGGCAGAAGCCGGAGACAAGGAAAGAGATGAAATAAATAAATAAGTAGGCGAGTCCCACCGACGGGGATCTCAAAAGGTGATCAGGGAAAGAAGGGAATCCAACCCATCTCCTTCTGGGTCCCCACCCTGTGTCCACGCCCAGCACTGCCCCACCCGGGCCCTGGATCGCTGTGGCTTACTGTGTCCTTCCCACCCCAGCCCATTCAGAGGCCCTGGCACTGCCTAGTGCAGGGACTGGGTCATCGACAAGGACCGGCAGGAGGCCGACGGGGCAGGGGCAGGGGCAGGAGTTCCGGGGAGGAGGGCACTCACTTGACAGAGGCTGCGCTGGGCCAGCGCCGCCCCAGCTTGGCCAGCTGCTTCCTGGGATAATTGATCCAAAGGCCCACTGGGAGATGCAGCTTCCCGAAGCGGGGGCTCCCGCCCTCCTTCCGCTCACCAGATAGCATGGCCCTGCGGGAGGGTGGGCAAGGCCCCAGCTCCTGAGGCTTTGAGTCCGTGGGGAATGGGCTGGAAGGGGGGCCTGGACTTGGGTCAGAACCTGGAGGGGGCTGGGGGGCCCAGACTCCTGAGTCTGGGCGGAGGAACGGGAAGGGAGCCTGGACTCCTGGGTGTGGGACGGGAAGTGGCTGAGGACTGAGTCCTGGATCTGAGGGAGGAGGGATCTGGACTCCTGGGTCCCGGGCTCTTACCCTGCTTCGGGTCCCAGCAGCACCCCGAGGGGCCCTGGCTCCGTAGGCCTGGGTCTGTTCCCGACCCCACGGCTCCCGTTCAGCCTTTCCTCTGCCCCAGCTCCCAGCACTGGGTGGGGGACAGGAAAAGGCAAGAGGAAACCGGGCAGGAAGAGCGGGGAGGGGGCGTCCTGTGAGGGGACCGGGCCTGGAGGAGGAGATCTGGGTGGCCCTGGCTCTGCCCCACTCCTTAGTTCTGGATCACGCTGCGGCCCTTGGGCCCTGCCAGGACCCCGGGGCCTGGCTCCAGCCCCTCCTCCCTCTGATAGGAGACTCGTCCCCAGACCTCTCTGCGCTCGGGGGAAACAAGAGTTGAGATCAGAATGGAGGAGTGAGTCAGATCCTTAAACAATCAAATAAATCTTTATTGGCTCCTAGATTTTTTGGCCTTTTTCTCTGGAACCTTGGGGCTCTGAGCAGCCTCCTTGGCAGTGCTGACCCAGGACTTGATGGAATCAATGAAGTATCCAGGATTCTTCTCGGACCAATAGCAGAGCATCCTGGGAGACAGTGGGGCGCGAACAGCCCACCCGGATCAGACCCCAGCCTCCGTAGATATTTGATCTTATTCTAGCAGCTATCCGAGCTTCTTCGCCCTCCTAGGTGAGCCCCAACTTGTTTTATACCCCCCACCCCCCACCCCCCGTGGCAGGCCAGCTCTCAGGGTTTCCACAGCTCCCAGACCCACCTCAGCATGGGAAGCCCCGCCCCTCACTCAGTAACCCTCACTTCCTCAGCAGGCTGCTCACAAGATGACGATGCTGGCTATCAGCACCACAAAGCCCCAGATCAGCAGCCCGACCAGGAGGCTCCTCAGCATGTTCTCCACCGTGGGAGTGGGTGCCGCCGAGGACGGTGATGGAGGCGGGATGGTTGTGGACGACTTGTTGGGAGCCCACGTCACCTCATCCAGGGCCACGTCCAGGTCCTCCTCGTTCGGGATGCTTGTTGACGGCGTCTCCTCCACTATTCTTTTGGGCAACACTGATAGAGGAGGAGAAAGGAATAATCCTGGGAAGGCACAGCCAAGGCGAGCCCCCCCTGCCCCCGCCTGCCCCCCCCCCCAGGACCCAGCCCCACCAGGAGGTGATCAACGTGCCTCCCATGGCGTGTAGCCGGCACCCACCCCGAAGGAAACCCTGCCCACGTGGCCAGCGCCACACGTGGGGCAGGAAGTGACACTCTCCCGGCCCAAATCCACACCGTGGCACGGCAGGAAGTTACTCCCCCACACACACCCCTGAAGAAGCAGACCGCTCCCAACCCCGGACCCCTGAGTCCCATACTCCCCAGCACTGACCTCTGACTTGATAATGGATGATGGTGGCTGGCTCGGATTTCACGGTGTTCAGCTGGCAGCGGTAGGTACCCGCATCCGATGGCTTCACCATGGGCTTGGTCAGGGTGGGCGCCGTCCCCTTGTACACCAACCTCTCAGTTTTGTTCCTCCAAACCTAGACCCAAGCTCAAGGGGTCACAGAGGCCTGGGGAGTTCAGGGGTTGGGGGAGTACAGGGGTGAGAAGATTACGGGTCTCAGTGGGGGAGATGGGAGTCCTGGGTACTGGTCAGGGTATAGGGTCCCGAAGGACGGGGTCATTGGCAGCCAAACCTAGTAGGTCATGGGGATTGTGAGACAGGGTTCACACGGGCCTGATGGACCTGGAGTTCAGGGGTGCAGGGTTGGAGGGCCCCACCCTGTAAAAGCTGTAATCCTTCAGGCCTTCAGAGGCGTGATGCCAGTTGAGCTCACAGTCCAGGATCATGTCTTCCATTTCATGGACCTTGACGCTGCGCTCTGGGGAGAGGGGGGTGACAGTGGGGTGCTCCTTTGTGGCTCTTGGCCTTCCCCCAACTCCCATCCACTGGGTCAGCCCCGCCTTTTCTCTTCAGCTGACTGTCGTCTTGGCCTTCTCTATACTCAGTCAAGCCTCTGGCTCCGCCCCCTTGGCGCCAACCCCTCCTCTGGGGCCCAGCTCTCGCACCCCCACAATTTGCGTTCTTCCGACAAGCGTGAACCTTCTTCTCGCAGGTTTCGCACCAGGTCAGAGTCTGCAACATCATACCTGCAGGAGCAGGGTCAAGGCTGTCTGCGCCCACTGAGAGGCGGGGCTCGAAGGAGAGGGCCAGGGCAGGCCACGGGCAGGGCAGGGCAGGCCACGGGCAGGGGAGGGCAGGGCTCGAGCGCAGCTCGGTAGGAAGCCGGGATCTAACCAGGCTCAGGAAAGAGTGGTCCCCCAGATGGCCTTGGTGCAGAAGGAATGCTGGAGACCCGGAACCTCGCAGGCGGGAGAAGAAACACCGAGACCCAGCAGGGGGAGGAGAAAGGCTGGGTAGGGATGAGGGAAAGAGGACCGGCTCCCATCATCCGCACTCACCGCATTTGTTGGGACAGAGAACTGCCTCGGAAGAGAAAAGAGACAATGGTGTTGTTAAGTTAAAGGGGATGAGAGAGGGGGCAAGGGTAGGGGCTCCCAGCTTTGCGGGAGGGAGGACCTGGGTGCCTGAACCCCTGGGTCTGAGGGAGGAGGGTTGGGAGAGCTGAGGGACCAGACTTGGAGAAGCAAGGGGCTGGGGACAAGGACTCCTGGACTATGGAGGGGCTGGGGGTCCAGGACTCCCATCTTCCCTCACCTTCTTTTTGGAACAGAGAAACGTGTCTGGCCAAGATCTCCTTTTGCTGTTTCAGCATCCAGAACAGCTCCTTCACGAGGAGCTCACCTGGGAAGAAGCAGGATGAAGCAGAGCGGTCCCCTCCCCGCTTCCAGGTGTGAGTGAGGTACAGGAAGTGTGCCTCTGTCTGCAGAGCCTGGCGCTCTGCTTTTCGGCTTCTCCGGGAAGAACGGTGAAACTGAATGGCCACTTAACATACTGGCTAAGCAACAAGTGGGACGAGAGCACTGGTGTGGTGTCCATTTTAGGGTGACGGAGCTGCAAGGCCACACAGCTAGGAAGTGGCAGAGCCAGGAACTGAACCTAGACAGTCTGGTTCCAGAGCCCAGTACCTAACCGGGCATCACCATCCATCACTTCCCTGAGAGATTCTGGAGCCCCTCCCCCGCCCCCTCCATGCATGTACCTTTTACGTCACTGTCCGTGATGCGTTTCAGGTCCTTCAGAAAACTCCAGGTTCCCTTTTCCAGTGTGGGGTCATCTGTGTGTGTGTGTGTGTGTGTGTGTGTGTGTGTGTTTTGGGGGGGTGGGGGGCGGGGAGGGGAGGAGAGAACAGAACCTCAGATTCCAGTGTTACTGCATCGAGGGCTCACCTAGTTTTAGAAACTACAATACCCATGGGGCCACTGGGCAAGGATAGGCCTGGTTAGGGGGATTATCCGCCTGTTGCTTTCTGGGAATTGTAGTTTTGTTGCATAAAATTGCAGGATCAGGAGTAGGGGAACACAGTATTTGCTAGCCCTGGGGAAACCCTCTAAATCTGTACCCAAGCCTACTCCATTCCCAAACCCAGAAGACTCTGTCTACAGCCCTCTCACCCCTGCACCCAGCAACCCTGGTCCCAGACTCCTCCTTTCCCAGGACCCAGGAGTCCCGGCTCTGCCTGTCCCTCACCAATGACCCCATAAAAGCTCTCATCCTCAAGCTGCAGGTTCTCGAAATCCTTCATGCCAGCCTTCAACTTCTCCATCACGTTTTTGTGATGCTCAGCCCCCAGGTGGTCAGGCAGGTAATCCGTCTCCAAGGATTTTAGCGCATCCAGGACCCTTTTATCACAAACGAGACAACCCAGGGCAGGAAGCAGGCAGCCGCCCAGCGCGGCCACCAGGAGGGGAAACCGCGGCCCCATCGAGGCCAGAGCGTTCAATCCACGCCCACCTCCGGGGAAAGTCCTTTCTCTCCCGGAGGCGGTGAGCCCTAAACGAGACTAATGGACCCCCAATTTGCAGGACGCACACTTCTCGTTAGGAAAAGGAGGAGTCCCGATGCACCCTAATCAGCCACGGCCCGATCTGGACTCCAGAGTCTTGTGCTCTCAAGCACTAAGGTTCGCTGAAGATCCGACTCCAGGTTCTGAGGGCTTTGAGAGAGGAGGACCTCCCTTCCACTCTAATATTTTCCCATTACTAAAATTGAGGGTTTGTTAGGGGGGAGGGTGAGGTTGGTTGCGTGGCATAGAGAGCATTTGACACGGCTCGCCCCTATCCGCAAGGTACTCCCACAGCCCCCGTCTTCTAACTTCCTCTTTGGAGCCCCGAATTCCCAAGAGCCACTCCCTGGGGGCTTTCCCTGGCCCCGCCCAGAAGCTGCACTCTGAGTCTGATTGGACCGCAACAAAGGGAGTCCCCGCCTATCGTGCTTTGATGTCACAGAGGCGGCCGCCATTTAGACCGGAACTTCCCCAGCATTTACCGAAGAAGTGCCCCTTCGGCTCCGGCGTTCCAGACACGAGGAAAGGAATTCCGGCCTCATCTCCCTCCCCAACCCGGGCCCCAGGACCCAAGCTCCCAACGAGATGCCCAAGACCCCGGCGTCGACATAGGAGGACGCGAGAAGCGGCCCTTCCCAGCCCTAGGAATAGAACTCCCAGAAGGCCCCCCGGTCTCCCTCCGGAGCGCCGCGGCCGACCCCATAGCATTATGGGAAATGTAGTTCAGGAATTAAACTCCGCGCTCACTTCCTCCTCCACCTTCTCTCCCAGCCTCTGGGGCTGAATACCAAGGTCCCGGAGGAAAGTGAGGTCTGGGGGCCAATATTGAGAGGTGAGAATGGAACTGGGGCTCAGAGACCACAAGTCTGACAACAAGAGGCTGCCAGATCTGAGCAGGGAGGATACCCTAAGACATGAGCCATGAGAGTCCCTGGAATGTCAGCACTTTTCCTCCTAACACACACACACACACACACACACACACACACACACACACACTCACACGACTCCAAAAAAATTACAGAGGCAGAGTTTGGTGATGTGGACTTTTAATTCATACCTCCCTCTCCCACCTATGGCCGCTGAGTAGGGAATAGTCCCCTCCCCCCAAATAAACTCCATGAGAAGACTAGAAACAAGTCTGTAATAAAAGTATCTTCCTTCATCCCCTTCAAAAGGCACCAAGGGGCTCCTGAAATCTGAGTCAGGAATCTGGTCCTCCTTGGCCAGGTCCTAGCCAAGGGCACTCCTGCTTGGGTATGAGGCTGCACACCCTTGGGTCTTTCTGTCCCTCACTTGCCCAAGGCCAGTGTCAGAGAATTTAGTGGCAGACAGACAGTGGTTGGCGAGGGGGACAATACCAGCGGCTTTCTGCCAGTCCAGAGGGCACATTTATCCCATCCCATCTCCCCCAGCAGCTCAGCTGCCGAGGAAGGACCACCCTTAACGGGGAGAGGCATCCCAAACTGGGAGCCAACATGGGCAGTGCCTGTCTGTCAGTTAAAAGTCTCATTGCATTTCTGGAAAGTCTTGCAGCCAGAAGTCCCAGCATTTCAGCAGCCACCCCCTTCCTCCACCTCCCACCTTTTAGCCCATCTGCTGGGGGGAGGGGGAGTGTCTTTGTGGTTTTCCTCACAGGGGGCTGAGAGTTGACTAGGGTTTCACTCTCCTCACAAACTGCCCCAGCTACACACAATTTGTCTCCCCATCCATCTTCCTGGCCGTGGTGAGGTGTTGAGCTTCTGATTGTACCTTTATTCAACTCTTCGCCAAAGTGATCCAGAATTCCAGGACCCCCCCTCCCCCTGTCCCTCTGCAGGGTTCGTCACGGGCCTTAGAGCGGGCCCTCTCTAGAGCAAATGACCCATCTGGAACCGCTCCAGAAACACAAGGGGCGCTGGCAACCGCTTGCTCTAGAACACCCATGAGTTCCCGCAGTCCTGAGGGTCCGGGAGAAGAAAAACACCTCTTCTAGAAAAGACCTGAGCATCAGCACTAGAGAGGGTAGTTCCCGGCTGCTGGGGGGCAGCCATCCACACGTGGATAAGGGCTGGCGACGACAGGCGGCCACTGTGCCCGGCAGGCAGACGGCCATGAGCCTCCCCAGACATGGCCAGTCAGGAAAATATTTCCCGCTGGTTCTAGAATGTCCGGGCAGTTGCTGGGAGCCTCTCTTGCTCTGAAAGTCTAGCCAACTAGAATCTCTCTCTCTCTCTCTCTCTCTCTCTCTATCAACGGGGCCCACCTGCTGCGGGACCGTCACGAGCTCCTCCAGAAGCAGCTAGGCCCCTGGAGACGCCTCGTGCCGGCCCGGGATGGATCAGGCGATTCCCGACGGCAGCTTCTGGAGTGGAGACAAGTCTGCATTGATGCCCACCCACTCGGGCAGGAAGGCGGCCTCCGGCCTGAAGATCTTGAGGAAGGGCGAGTCTGGGAGGGTGAAGTTGGCCAGGTAGACGGTGTCTCCGCCGGCCAGGTAGGCGGCCCAGAAGCCGAAGGTCCCCACGGTCATGACGGTGTGGTTGCACTGCGTGAGCAGCGCGAAGTCCTTGGCGGGGGAGCCCTCCACGCCGTCGCCCGCGAACACCACGTCCCCCCGGGACGTGTCCACGTTCTCCCGGCACCAGGCCATGCCGTTGCTGGTGACCACGAAGACGGGGGCTTCGTGCCGGGCCCGGAACCAGTCCATGGCCGCCCGCAGGTAGGCGCGGTCGGCCACCACCCCCTTCCAGCGCTGGGGCATGATCTCCACGTAGTCCCCGCGGCGCACGTGGACGCCCACGAAGGTGCGCGGGAGGCCCCCGGTGCCCGGCAGGCGGAGCTGCGCCAGGAACCCTTGGGCCCCGGCCCGGAGGTGGTCGTGCAGGGCGAACTCCCGGCGGATCTGCTCCCGGAGGTGGTGGAAGAAGGTCCAGGAGCAGGGGAAGCCGGAGAGCTTGAGCAGCGGCTGCTGCAAGCGGGCGTACTCCTCCGACATCCAGTCGTGCAGCTCCAGGCCCTGCCAGGGCGTGTGGCCGTCCACCTCGGGCGCCAGCACGGGCAGGGTGATGCGGAACAGGGGGGCCAGGGCGGTGTGCATGGCGGGCAGGATGAAGGCCTGGCGGCCGTTGAGCCGGGCCAGGGCCAGCAGGGTGGCGTACTGACCCATCTGATTGCCAAGCCGGCCAGCTGGGGCGATAGTCCAGGCTCCCGAGGCGGGGGCAGGGAGCTGGGGGCAGGAAGAGGAGGTGTTGAGGGCCAGCCGAGCGCCTGCCGGGCAGAAGATGGCCACCGGGGCCGCCACCAGGGGTCGGTCTGCACACAGGAATGACAGGCCCAGGTCGCCACGGAAGAGGCCGTGGTAGAGGTGGAGGAAGGAGATTCCCGCAAGAACGCACGTGAGCAGGAAAGTCAGGCAGAGGTGATGCCGGCCGAGGGTCCACATGGCTGCAGGGAGAAGAGGCGAGTGAGCAGGAGCCCAGAGCCCGCGGAAGACTCGGGGAGGCGCGGCCCCAAGGGATGAGGGGTCTGAGGGCGGAGAAGCTGGAGGTTCGGGATTTGGGGGTGGGAGGGTGATTTCCAAGATAGCAGCCGTCCAGGGCCCAGCTCCTGGTCCACCACATCCTGCAGCCGCCTGCCCCTGCCTGTCAGGCCCACATGCAAATCCCCCGGTTTGACTGTGTTCCAGCGCCTCTCTCAGGTGAACCCGTGTGCCATAGAGGCCACAGGAAGAGACACGCCAAACAGAGCTGAGGGCTGGAGGCCCAGGGCTGATAAGGGATCTTGACCACCCCGCGCCCCCCCCCCACGCCCCTCGCCTCCAGGAGCAGGACCTGGGGTTGTGGGTGCAGGAGGCTCCTCAGGTCACGGGGGGTTAGAGGCTGAGATTGAACTCCTGGGCTTGGGGTGTCTGCACTCCCCACTAACCTGAGCTCCAGGCAGGTGGCTGGCTGATCCGCTGCTGGCTCCGCGTGGGCCGAGCGCTGTCCCCAGAAGTAGTCTCTGTCCGGCCGCCCAGAACCGCAGGCTCCAGGTTGCCAGGACCCGCAGCCCTTCCCTCCAGCCTCCTCCCCGCACTGGCCGCAGCAGCGCCGGGAGCGAGGAGAGCGGGCGCGGTCCCTGGTTCCCGGCCTCTACCTCTCCCAGCCCGGCCCAAGCTGCCAGGTGGAGCCCCGCCCCTTCCCCGCGCCCCCAGCCAGGCTGGTAGTCCTCCCGCCCTGCCCTCCGGGCACCCCCCATCCCCACCCCCCACCCCCTCCCGGGCTTTGGACGGGAGGAGGGCTCCGTCCCGGGCAGCCTACCCGGCCACCCGGGAACCGCATCCTCTGCGGGACTTGCAGGAGGTGCCATGCTGGACCTGGGCGATCCGGTCCGTCAGCCTCTTCGTCTTCCCCTCGGGTCCTGGGCTCCCGAGTGTCTGGGTGTGCCCAGCCGGGCCTCGCCCAGCCGCGTGGGGTGGGGCCCCCGACTCAGAGCCCGGCGGGGAGGGCAGTTCTGGCAGCCTGAGTCCTCCCGAGGGAAAGGAGAACCTGTTTGCCAGGTGGGAAGCCGCCTCCAGCTTGCAGGGTGGGTCCGGCCTGAGGGTGTCCCTGCTCCACCCGGGGCCGCCGATCCCCTCCCCAACCCCACGTTCCACAGTCACGCCCTCAGCCCCTCCTTTGGGGAGATCGAGGGTCTGTGCGGAACTGCAGCTTTCTGGGCTGGCAGGTCCTGGGGCGCCCCTCCCAAGCGTGGGGAATGGGAAATGCCAGAGTGGGAGAGTGCCTCTTTCTTACCTGTCACAGAGCCCGGAGCCCGGAGCCCGGAGCCCAGGGCCCAGCGCCCAGGGCCTGGCTGGCCCCCGCAGGAAAGGAGTTGCCATTGCTGAAGGGGCCTGCCCACCTCACCCAGGGCCCCCGCAGCCTGAACCAAGAACTCTGGATTTGACAGTTGATCGTCATCCCCCAGACCAGGGCCGGCTGAGAAAATCCAGGCCGCCAGCACCTGCCTCCTTCAGAACCGGGGGTCCAATCTCTTCACCCGTAGGTTTCACGAAATTGCCCATCTCTCATTCCTCTTGGGCTCTTGGGTCTAACTTCCTGCTCCAGAGCCTGGCTCACCTGCCACCTCGGCGTTAGCGACCCCACCTCCACCCAGCTGTGCTGGGGGCACCTTGTCTGGACGGAGGCCGAGGAGGAGCCCCGGGCGTTTGGGTACCAGCTGCTGGGCAGGGCTGGTGAGGCTGATGGGCAGTTGGCTCCAAGCAGGAGAGAGGCTCCTGGTGCAGGACAGCGGTGTCTCCGGGAGGACACTGGTCACGTGGCACTTGTTCATTTCCTGAAGCCCGAAGGCCCTCCGTGTCTGCCTGCCAAAGCCTAGATGGCCAGGTGCAATCAGACACACGCTGCAGCAGTCACTGCGGAGGCAGGCAGTTTACAGGCCCCCAGCCCTCCTCCCTCAGGCCCAGGCCCCAGCCCTCCTCCCTCAGACCCAGGCCCCAGCCCTCCTCCCTCAGACCCAGGCCCCAGCCCTCCTCCCTCAGACCCAGGCCCCAGCCCTCCTCCCTCAGACCCAGGCCCCTCAGACCCAGGTCCCCAGCCCTCCTCCCTCAGACCCAGGCCCCAGCCCTCCTCCCTCAGACCCAGGCCCCTCAGACCCAGGCCCCCAGCCCTCCTCCCTCAGACCCAGGCCCCAGCCCTCCTCCCTCAGACCCAGGCCCCAGCCCTCCTCCCTCAGACCCAGGCCCCCAGCCCCTCCTCCCTCAGACCCAGGAGTCCAGGCCCCCAGCCCCTCCTCCCTCAGACCCAGGCGTCCAGGCCCCCAGCCCTTCCTCCCTCAGACCCAGGCCCCCAGTCCTTCCTCCCTCAGACCCAGGCCCCCTGCCCCTCCTCCCTCAGACCCAGGAGTCCAGGCTCCCAGCTGGAAGGACCCCCTGCCTGATTGCATCACCCGTTCAGGCTGACCTGGCCACGGTGGAATCGGTGCTCCTGCCAAGTGGGTCAAATATCACGGGTCAGGCGTGGAGAAGGTGACTGGGCGGGTCTGTTTGGATATAAATCCTGGAGCTTCTGCATCTATCCCAGAGACTTGGTTGTCCCATGGTCTGGGAATCCACGTGCAAACGGACAGGCGTTGGGAGAACCTGAGCAGCAGTGCAGGAACCGCTGTCCCGGACACCCAGGATCCGCAACAGAATCCAGACCTCTCAGTGACTGAGTGTGCAGGCTGAGACCTCGCCTGAGGACGGAGCCATTGATGGGCTGGGTCAGGGCCTGGTTCCAGCACCCAGGACTGTGGGTCCCTGTGCTGGCTGTCCTGCTGGGAGCCTGCCAGGCACTCCCCATCCCAGACTCCAGCCCCCTCCTCCAATTTGGGGGCCAAGTGAGGCAGCGGTACCTCTACACAGACGATGCCCAGGAGACAGAGGCCCACCTGGAGATCAGGGCTGATGGCACAGTGGTCGGATCTGCCCACAGGAGTCCCGAGAGTGAGTGTGGGGCAGGTCTGGGTCTGAGGGAGGAGGGCTGGGGGCCTGGGCCCCTGGGTCTGAGGGAGGAGGGGCTGGAAAAGGCCATCTGAGTCTCTGACCACTTTCTTCCTCAGGCCTCTTGGAGCTGAAAGCCCTAAAGCCAGGAGTAATTCAAATCTTGGGAATCAAGACATCCAGGTTCCTGTGCCAGCGGCCAGATGGGAGACTGTACGGATCGGTGAGTTTCCGGGGTACCCCTCCTGGGACCCAGTCCTTCCTCCCCCCATGTCACCATTGTGGGACCACCTCTTTATGGCCGGACTGCGGCCCCCCCACCCCCGGAAACCATGAAGCCAGGTTGTTATCCATGTTTGCAAGAAGGGGAAACTGAGGCTCAGGCAGTGATGGATACCATGGCCCAAGTCACGAGGCCTGTGAATGAGAGACCGAGTCTGCGTCCCTTCGCCCTTGCTGACCCCACGTGTCTGGCTCACGTCTGGCTCATGGCTGTACAGTGACCTTGACCTTAGGCGGCAGCCAGGCTCCCTGCTTGGCCCCGCGGAGCCTCAACTGTCCCCTGAGCTGGAATGTCGGTCTTGGTGACGTGGGGACGGGAAGTGGTGTGTCCTCCAGGCCGGGGTGGGAGGCTGGACCCCGGCTCCTGCAGCGGGAGGTGTGGCTGTGGCTCTGACCTCGTTCCTGTGCCCTCAGCTCCGCTTTGACCCCGAGGCCTGCAGCTTCCGGGAACTGCTCCTGGAGGACGGCTACAACGTCTACCAGTCCGAGGCCCGAGGCCTGCCGCTCCGCCTGCCCCAAGGCCCCCCGACCGGGGACCTGCCTCCCCGGGGGCCCGCCCGCTTCCTGCCGCTGCCCGGCCTGCCCCCAGCGCCCCCGGAGCCGCCAGGGGGCCTGGCCCCTGCCCCGCCCGACGTGGGCTCCTCAGACCCCCTGAGCATGGTGTGGCCCTCCCAGGGCCAGAGCCCCAGCTACACTTCCTGAGGCCGCCGGCTGCTGACTGTAGGGTCTCCTCCTTATTTATTGGCTTATTTATCTTATTTATATTTTTATTTTTCTTACTTGGAACAATAAAGAGTCTGAAAGAAGGATCCAAGTGAGCATGTGTGTTGGAGGAAGGGAATGGGAGCTGCCTCCCTGTCTCCCAGGGATCCCCAAAGCCCCTGCTCCCCCCGATGGCTGAAAGGATGTGAGAAGGTCCCAGCCTCCCCCTGGGCCTCAGTTTTCTGCTCCCTTAAGGGGTCCCCAGGGACTCTGGACGATCCCTGCCCTTAGACAGCACAGAACTTATCCCCATTCACTGTATCCCAACCTCCCGTTAGCGTTGTGGAACTGTTTCTCAGAGGTACCTCCGTAGCAGGGGGGTATTTTTAATGACACTGCCTGCCCACAGCCTCATGGGAGATGTAGTTTTCTGGGTTCACTTGGCGCTAGAAATGGGAAGGCCTCTTGGTCCTCAGAACTAAGACAAGGTTTCTTGCATCTCTCTCTAAAAATCAATTAAGAAAAAAGAGAGAGAGATTCTGTTGAGTCATTCCAAGATCTCTGAGGGCCCAGAACATACCAGCACCTTCCATCTTCCCGTAGTCTCTTACTATTGGAGCTTGTGAAGTCACACACGCACGCACACGCACATGCACACGCACACACACATGACACGTGACTGCTGCTGCTGTTGTCATGTTCTCACCAAGCCCTTGACTCTGAGGGCAGCCTCTCCTCCCGGGCTGAGGGCTGGTGGGGGAATCCAACCTCCACGTTCCCTCCCACCCTGTACCGGTACTGGCTTGGCCCCGCCCACTTATATTTCGGGGTTCGTGGGGCTCCACAGTCAGCTGGCTTGTGGAAGATGTCCTCGGTGAACTTCCTCTCTCCTGCTTGTTCTACGGGGGCTTTGGGGGAGTGGGATTCAGGGAGATTAAGAAACTGCTGCCTCACCTGAGTCTAACCGGGAGGAGAAGCCCCAAAATTCCAATCCGGGGACTTACTGCCAAACAACTGGCCTTGACTCAGAAAAGGTCAAGGTCCTCCTGACCGGTGTGGCTCAGGGGATAGAGCGCCGGCCTGTGGAGTGAAGGGGCCCAGGTTCGATTCCGGTCAAGGGCATGTACCTTGGTTGGGGACACATCCCCAGTGGGAGGCGTGCAGGAGGCAGCTGATCGATGTTTCTCTCTCACAGATGTTTCTAACTCTCTATCCCTCTCCCTTCCTCTCTGTAAAAAAAATCAATAAAATTTATTTTTTTAAAAAAAGAAAGAAAGTGTCAAGGTCAAGAAGGAGAAAGACAGAGGACCTGCTCACGTGAACGGAGACCAGAGAGAAGCCCCTGGAACGCAATTCCAGGAGGAGGAACGTCCCTGCCCTGGGTGGCGTTTGAGGGGTGGATAGTAGGAAGCCGTCCACCTTACCCATTCTGATTTTGATCGTCGTAATGTGGTTCTTAAACGGAATGCCCTTGTCCTTAGCAAATACACACTGAGGTATTTAGGGACAACGGGACGTGGTATCACCAATGTTTTCTCCAATGTTTCTGGAAATGTAAATACATGATCCGGAGAGAGATAGTGAACAATAGAGCGAATGGGGGGCGGGGATCGGGGAACCTGGGTAAAGATACACGGGGTTCTCTGTACAAGGCTTGAAACTTGTCTGTAAGTTCAAAATTATACCAAGTTCAAGTTACTCCTGCCAAAGACAATCCATGCTGCAGCCCCTGGGAGATGCATGGATAAGCTGATGAGAGGAAAGAGAGCCCGGCCGGCCGGTGTGGCTCCGTGGTTGAGCATCGATTCCCCGTCAAGGAGAAGAGGTTGGCCCTGGCTGGTTCGGCTCGGCCTGCGGACTGAAGGGTCCCGGGTCCAATTCCAGCCAAGGGCACATGCCTGGGTTGCAGGCTCGATCCCCAGTAGGGGGTGTACAGGAGGCAGCTGATCAATGGTTCTCTCATCATTGATGTTTCTCTTTCTCTCTTCCTCTCTGAAATCAATAAAAATATATTAAATTTTTTAAAAAGCCCTAGTAGGTTTGGCTCAGTGGATAGAGCATTGGCCTGCAGACTGAAGGGTCCCGGGTTCGATTCCGGCCAAGGGCACATGCCCAGGTTGCAGGCTCGATCCCCAGTGGGGGGCGTGCAGGAGGCAGCCCATCAGTGATTCTCTCTCATCATTGATGTTTCTGTCTCCCTCTCCCTTCTCTCTGAAATTAATAAAAGAAATATATTTTAAAGAAGAAGAAGAAGAAGAAGAAGAAGAAGATAAATCTCCAGATGCTCCCCCCCCCCCGCCCCCGCCACCCGCCCAGCCATCGAAAAAGAAAGACAGGGAAAGGAAAGGGAGGGGAGGGGAGGGGAGGACAAAAAAAAAAATCCTAGAGAGAAGTGAAACAGCGTGGAAAGTGTGAGCTGCCCCACAGTTTCCCGACTGGGACGCGTGTTCCAAGGTGAAGCTCTAAGGGCCCGACTCGGTTAACCGCTCACCAGCCTGGAAGCGAGGGAATGTTATTCCCCTGAAGGGAAGGCAGCTCAGATACACGCTAACAACACGGGTGGACCTCGAAAGCCTTTTGCTAAGTGAAAGAAGCCAGACACACAGGGAGGGAGACTGTGAGCGCGCTCCTAAAGAAACACCCACAACAGGCCCATCCGTACAGTAGGAAGTAGGATGGGGTGCGGGGCTGGGGGGCGGGGAGCAGAGGAGGCTGCTTCCTGGCCCAGAGGTTGGACGTGGGGCGGCGAGAGCGCTGCGGCTGAGAACAAGGTGCATGTACCTGACACCACCGAGCTGCACTCAACATGGTTCTCGTGCTACGTGGGTCTCATCGCAACAAAAATCCCACCAGCCCTGGCCGGTGTGGCTCAGTGGACAGAGCGTCAGCCTGCGGGCTGAAGGGTCCCAGGTTCGATCCGGTCAAGGGCACGCACCCACCTCGGTGGCAGGCTCGGTGCCCGTCCCGGTCACATGCAGGAGGCAGCCAACGGGTGTGTCTCTCTCACGTCGATGTTTCTCTGGGTCTCTCTTTCCCTCCCGCTCGCTCTAAAAATCAATGCTGAGGATGAACAACAACTCCCCCAAACTGCACTCAGAACACCGCAGCAGGGCCTCCCGTTTCTGTTGGAGCTCTGGACGGGGAAGGGGATTCTCTGTTAAGAAAGTGTGTAACCGCAGCCGGGTTGGCTCAGTGGATAGAGCGTCGGCCTGTGGACTGAAGGGTGCCAGGTTCGATTCCAGTCAAGGGCATGTACCTTGGTTGCGGGCACAACCCCAGTGGGGAGTGTGCAGGAGGCAGCTGATCGATGTTTCTCTCTCATCGATGTTTCTGGCTCTCTATCCCTCTCCCTTCCTCTCTGTAAAAAATCAATACAATATATATTTTTTAAAAAGTGTGTAACCAGCGGGCGGCCAGTCACGTGGGATGGGTCCGGAGTCGCCCCGGCTGGGAGCCCGCTGGAGGAGCGGTTGGACGGGTGACAGACCCAGCGCTGCGGCCAAAGCAAAGGTCTCTGGAGAGACGCCACTCGACTCAGATGTCACAGAGGAAGTCATGAATGAGTCCAAAATCCAAAGTCACAAAACTCACCAGGGCTCAAGGCACGTGGCATCTGCCAGCAGAAACCCTGAGCGAGAGGACACAGCCCCGCCCGCAGGCACTGCAGTGCCGAGCTGTCAGCGAAAATGACCGTTCGAGACCTGTTTGTTTGTGTGTGTTTCTTTATTTTGTTAATCCTCACCCAAGGATATCTTTCCTATGGGTTGTTTAGAGAGAGAGTGGAAGGGAGGGAGGAGGGAGGGGGAGAGAGAGAGAGAGAGAGAGAGAGAGAGAGAGAGAGAGAGAGAGAGAGAGAAACGTGGATGTGAGAGAGACACGTCGATGGGTTGCCTCCCACGCTTGCCCCCACGGGAGCTGGGGATCGAACCTGCAACCCAGATATGTGCTCTTGACTAGGAATCGAACCTGTGACCTTTCCGTGCATGGGCCAATGCTCTAACCACGGAGCCACACTGGCCAGAACTCAAGATTTAAAACAAAAAATAAAAATTGTGATCAAATACACATAGCATAAAATGTACCACCTTAGCCCTGGCCAGTGGGACTGAGTTGGTTGGAGCACCAGCCGGCACACTGAAAGGTCACGGGTTCAACTCCCAGTCAGGGCACATACTCAGGTCTCGGGTTTGAACCCCTGTGGGGGCGTGTACAGGAGGCTGCTCAATGTTTCTCTCTCTCTCATCAATGTCTCTCTCTCTCTCTTCCTAAAATCAGTGAAAGCATATCCTCAGGTGAGGATTAAAAATAATATGATCAGCCCAGCTGGTGTGGCTCCGAGGTTGAGAGTCGACCTGTGTGAACCAGGAGGTCACGGTTGGTTCAATTCCCAGTCAGTCGCATGCCCAGGTTGTGGGCTCGAGCCCCAGTAGGGGGCATGCAGGAGGCAGCCGATCAGTGATTCTCTCTCATCATTAATGTTTCTTCTCTCTCCCTCTCCCTTCCTCTCTGAAATCAATAAAAATATGTGTTTTTTTAAAAAAAGTGGATTTGAAAGCACTGCTTAGTTAGTT
This sequence comes from Cnephaeus nilssonii, assembly GCF_951640355.1. Classification (NCBI taxonomy): domain Eukaryota; kingdom Metazoa; phylum Chordata; class Mammalia; order Chiroptera; family Vespertilionidae; genus Cnephaeus; species Cnephaeus nilssonii. The sequence goes on from NC_137091.1 coordinate 44,261,244, forward strand.
AATACTCACCCGAGGATATTTTTTTAAAATACATTTTATTGACATTTTTTACAGAGAGGAAGGGAGAAGGATAGAGAGTTAGAAACATCAATGAAAGAGAAACATCTATCAGCTGCCTCTTGCACACTCCCTACTGGGAATGTGCCTGCAACCAAGGTACATGCCCTTGACCGGAATTGAACCTGGGACCCTTGAGTCTACAGGCCAATGCTCTAGCCACTGAGCAAAACTGGCCAGGGCAGCTGAGGATATTTTTTAATTGACTTTTATTTATTTTTTTTTAAATATTTTTATTGATTTTTTACAGAGAGGAAGGGAGAGGGATAGAGAGTTAGAAACATCGATGAGAGAGAGACATCGATCAGCTGCCTTCTGCAAAGCCCCCACTGGGATGTGCCCGCAACCAAGGTACATGCCCTTGACCGGAATTGAACCTGGGACCCTTGAGTCTACAGGCCGATGCTCTAGCCACTGAGCAAAACCGGCCAGGGCAGCTGAGGATATTTTTAATTGACTTTTAGAAAGAGTGGAAGGGAGGAGGAGAGACAGAGAGTGAAACATTGATGTTGAGAGAGACACACTGATTGCTGCCTCCTGCACTTGCCAGACCATGACCTGGAATTGAGCCTGCAACCGAGGTACATGCCCTTGGCCTGAATCGAACCGGGGGACCCTTCCCTCCGCAGGCCAACGCTCTACCCCCTGAGCCAAATGGGGGAGGGCCCTCTCATTTCTTTTGCAGGTGGGTATCCAGTTTTCCCAGCACCGTTTGTGGAAAAGATTATGATGAAATCTTTGCATGTGGGAAGAGCGTTTGTGTATGCACACAGCCATTCACAGCTATTTGTTTTTTTGGTAATGATTAATTAATTTTAAACCGTCAACTTTCCTCTAATCACTCACTGACTCATTCCATGGCTAAAAATAGCAAGCCATGAATTTCACCATCCTAGATTTCCCCAAACACTCGAACATTGGTTGTAGATTCAATCAATGAACTTGTCACAGTCTGGTATCGCAGACGCCTTTAAAGGTGGCTTGAGTGAATCGATTAGGAAGCACAAATTGCCAGTCATAAAAGCAGTCACGGGGACGTGAGGCACAGCGTGGACACACGGTCACTCATGTTGTAAGGACCGTGCGTGGCGTCAGAGGGGCACTGCATGTATCAGGTGATCGCCTCATACGTTATATAAATGTCTAATCACTAAGGCATTTATCTGAAACTAATATAACCTTGCAGGTCAATTGTAATTGGGAAAAAAAAACTTGAAAACAATACCAGCACATGGAGAGAAAGTGCCTTGAATAGAAGAAAACCAGTAATATAATCTTTTTAAAAAAATTTTATTTTTAATATGTTTTTTTAATTGATTTTTTTACAGAGAGGAAGGGAGAGGGAGAGAGAGTTAGAAACATCGATGAGAGAGAAACATCAATCACCTGCCTCCTGCACACTCCCCACTGGGAATATGCCTGCAACCAAGGTACATGCCCTTGACCGGAATAGAAACCTGGGACCCTTGAGTCCCCAGGCCGGTGCTCTATCCACTGAGCTAAACTGGCCAGGGCTAATTTTTATTTTTTTTAAATATATCTTTATTGATTTCAGAAAGGAAGGAAGAGGGAGAGAGAATCAGCTGCCTCCTGCACTCCCCCTGTTGGGGATGGAGCCCACAACCCCAGCATGTGCCCTTAACCGGAATCGAACCGGGGACCCTTGAGTCCCCAGGCCGGTCCTCTATCCACTGAGCCAAACTGGCTAGTGCTAATCTTTTTTATTTTTTTTAACATATTTTTATTGATTTCAGAGAGGAAGGGAGAGGGAGAGAGAGAGAGAGAAACATCAATGATGAGAGAGAATCATTGATCGGCTGCCTCCTGCACGCCCCCTACTGGGGATTGAGCCCACAACCTGGGCATGCACCCTGACCCAGAATTGAACCAGGACCTCCTGGTTCATAGGTCGACGCTCACCCACTGAGCCACACGTCGGGCCAATAATATAATCTTGATCATATTTTAAAAAATGTTTTTATTGATTTTCAGGGAGAAGAGAGAAACATCGACGTGACAGTACAAACGTCGATGGATCAGTTGCCTCCTGCACACCCCGTGCTGGGACCGAGGCTGCAACCCAGGCATGTGTCCTGACCAGGAATCGAACGGCGACCTTTCCGGGCACGGAGGACACCCAGCCAACTGAGCCACACGGGCCGGAGCCTGCTTCTTCCTCTTCCCTGGGATGTGTCTCACCAAGGATAGAGTTCTTTCAGGTAACATTTTCTTAGGAGTCAGGCTTTGCTCATCCACCCGGTGAGGTTAGGTTCGCAGTTCGATGGTTGACGGTTCGGCCTGGGTCCCTCCCAAGTCGAGTCTCACCCACCCAGCCGGAGTTCCAGGACAAGACTGGTTTTTGTTGTTGTTTTATTTTGTGGGTGTTTACCCCCCCCTCCCGCCCCCCATTAAAAGTCTCATGATCACATGACTTAGGAAGTTGATTCTGGGGATCCTGAGTTATCTCACATGTTCTCAGCGTCAGATCTTTTTTTTTTTTTTTTTTCAGTGTCATATCTTTATAGCCCGGAGAACGTGTCCTTCACGTCATGTTTTTATTGCATTGGTTAATAAAACTCCATAGGTTTCCCGTGTACAATTCTTTTTTTTTTTTTTTTAATATACACTTCAGAGAGGAAGGGAGAGGGAGAGAGAGATAGTCATCAATGATGAGAGAGGACTATGGATCAGCTGCCTCCTGCACGCCCCCTACCGGTGACCGAGCCCACAGCCCGGGCCTGTGCCCTTGATCAGATTCGAACCTGGGACCCTTCAGTCCGCAGGCCGACGCTCTATCCACTGAGCCACACCAGCCCGGGCTCCCGGTTACAGTTCTTTCCTGCATCACCTGCCAAGAGTCAGGGCGCTTGGCAGCGTCTGGTCCAGGGACGGTGATGCGCACCCAGGCGGCCCGGGCCCCTGCCTGTTCGGGGCGGCGACCCCGTTTGCCAGCCAACCAGAGGGACGGGGCGGGGCTCTCAGGAGACCCGGAGGCAGGCGGCGGACAAAGGGACTTCTTCCCCACCTCCCGCTCCGTCTGCGCCAGGCCAGCAGCCACGGCAGCAATGGCTCCCCATTCCAGCCGCAGCTCAGCCCTGCGCCCCCTTTGGCAGGGCACCGGCCCCCGGAACCAGGCCGCCGTGGGAGTCAGCCCAGCTGCCTGAGTCCCAGGCAGGAGGGTCTGCGTTGTGCCCTGCAGGGGCCGGTCCTCCCAGGTCCCGCCGGCCACAGGGGTCTGAGCCGGGTCTGGTGACTGCTCCCTCCAAGCTCGGGAGCCGCCCTCTTCGCCCTGGACGCGCGGCTCCGTTGGTTGGGGGTCTCGTCCAGCGCAGCAAAAGGTTCCGGGTTCGATTCCCTGTCAGGGCACTTACCTGGGTTGCCGGTTAGATCCCTGGTCAGGGCACATACAGGAGGCAACTGATCGGTGTTTCTCTCTCTCTCTGCCTCTCTCTCTCTCTCTCTCTCTCTCTCTCTCTCAAAATCAATAAAAACATATGTTTGACCCTGGCCGGTTTAGCTCAGTGGATAGAGCATCAGCCTGCAGACTGAAAGGTCCCGGGTATGATTCAGGTCAAGGGCATATGCCCAGATTGTGGGCTTGATCCCCAGTGGGGAGCGTGCAGGAGGCAGCCAATCAGCCATTCTCTCTCATCATTGATGTGTCTATCTCTCTCTCCCTCTGCCTCTCCCTCTCTGAAATCAATAAAAATATTTTTTAAAAAAATAAATTCTTCTATTAAAAACAACAACAACAACAAAAACTTATGTTCCGGTTAGGGTTAAAAAAAAGAATTGTACATTAAAAGAAAAAAAAAAAAATTGCCTTTTGCTCTTGCAGCCTCCTGGCACTTTGTAACCAATTCTGTTCAATAAAGTCCCTGTGTTTGAAACACCTGGCGTGGTTTCTGTTTTCCTCAGCAGAACCAGGACCTGGTCTCTTTTGGTTCAGTTGAAAGCCTTTGGTCAATTTTGAAATCAAAACATATCTTTCTAAGAAAGCTTAAGACCTCTAATATTGTCAACTATAAAATGAACACACTCAAATGTCTAAAGGCATTTTTTTAAAGGATCAGAAATGAGAGAAACCAAGGCATTATTAAAAGACCATGGTCTTGAAAAGAACAAAATGGAACTTCTAGCAGGAATGAAACACACATGGAAATGAAACCACCACTAAAATGACAAAGTCATCAGAAGAGCCGAACAGCAGATTAGAAACAGCCGAAGGGAGAGTTCACGAACTGGAAGACAGATCTCAATGTCTTACCCAGGAGGCCACCCAGAGAGACGCGCTGCTGAAAAACTGAAGAAGAAATGAAGAGGCAGGAAATAGCATGAAAAGTTCCAATAAACTTGCAGAAGAAAACTTATAGCTGAGGGGAGAGGCAAGCTTCAGGAAGATAATGGCTGAGGCTGGCCTGGCCAGTTTGGCTCAGTGGATAGACCATCGGCCTACAGACTGAAAGGTCCTGGGTTCGATTCTGGTCAAGGGCACATGCCTGGGTTGCAGGCTCAATCACCAGTAGGGGGGCATGCAGGAGGCAGCTGATCAATGATTCTCATCATTGATGTTTCTCTCTCTCTCTCCCTTTCCCTTCCTCTCTGAAATCAATAAATATCCTATATAATAAAAGCATAATATGCAAATCAACCGAATGGCCGAACAGCAGAACGACCATCCGGACGACCACGCTATGACACCCGCTGGCGCCAGGCCAGCCAAGGCGGGTGCGATGCGATTGGTCGGGGGCCTGGCCATCGCCCCATGATCGCCCCACAGAGGGAGGCCCAGGAACCAACCGGCGGTGTGATCAATCGGGGAGCTCCCAGGACCCCTCCCTGCAGGATTGCTAGGGGAGACTTCTGACTTGAAAACAGTGGTTGGGGAAAACCAACAACCATTTTTTGCTCTCTTCCACTCACGAAACACCCCAAAATATCAAAAAGAACACCTCTGTGCCCCTGATTGTTTTCACCGAGTGCTTTAATTTGGAGCTCTTTCCACAAGAACTCCTGGAGGGCCTTTCCTGTTTACATGGCAGCACAGTATTCCACCGGCCGGAGGCACATCATGGACAAGCCTGTTTCCTTTCAGTCTCTCCACACAGAAGAAGGCTGCAATGAATAAGCTGTAGCTGCTTTATTTGCCATGCACCAGTGTTTAGAGCACTTGTAAGCGTTCTAGGCGGCAATTTGGCAACATCTATAACATTGTAAATGTTTCCTTTGGCCCAGCCGTCCTATTTTGTGGGACTTAGTGTATATATACACACATCTATATATTAGGTCTACACACACACACACACACACACACACACACACACACACACACATTAGGCATATGTACCTTTATATATTTCCATATCTGTTTATGTATATGTTTTTATGTATTGATTTGAGAGAGAGAGGGAGACATCAGTTTGTTGTTCCACTATTAATGCGTTCATTGGTCGATTCCTGTATGTGCCCTGACTGGGGATCGAACCTGCAACCTTGATGTATTGGGATGATGCTCTAACCAAGTGAGCTACCCAGCCAGGGCTTATCTCTATATCTATACCTATATCTATAACTATACCTATACCTATATCTCTATATCTATCTATTATCTATCTATCTATCTATCTATCTATCTATCTATCTATCTATCTATCTATCTATCTAAAAGGCTAATATGCAAAGTGTCTTCTTGGGAGTTTGACTGGAAGTTTGATCGCTCACTATGACATGTGCTGACCACCAGGGGGCAGCGTGGAATGAAGGAAGGCCCCAATCAGCCCTGATCACAGGCCAGGCCGGGCACGGATTTCGTGCACTAGGCCTCTAGTTTGTGTATATTGAAAACTGTGAATTTATAATGCTCTATTCAATTCAAGTCCAACACCTCTAACTTGCTCCCTTTCCATACTTATACCCCCCTTCTCCGGACATGAGGAATCTGACGTCCATTTTCCTTAAATTGCTTCTTTGATTAATTCCCCTGTTTGTTCCCCATCCCATCCTCCATCCTCTCCCAAACCCTGGTCACCCAGCGTGGGTTTCCACTCCCCTCTCCCACTTGGGAGCTTCCCTCTGTGCTCAGCTGCCATATGAGTGGATGCCCTCCACACCCCTCTATGGTCCTGACCCCCATTCTGGGCCACTGTCCCACCCCCACCCCAAGCTGGCCTGGCCTCCTCCGCCCAGGGGCCTTAGGACTATATTGTTCAGGAAGGGAAGGAAAGGGAAGAGGAAGAATGTGAGATCCTATTTTGTGCATTTAAACGTATCAGTGTTTCTGTGTGTTTGTTTTTTCTGTGGTGTTTTTTTTTAACGGCTTTTGGATTCTGAGTTCAAAAGCTTCTCTCCACACCCAGGTTGTAAAGGAACTTTCTAGTGTTTACTTCTCGGTCTTTTATGGTGTCACATGTTCCACTGAAATCTTTTTTTATTTCCTCTGAAATCTTTGATCCATGTGGAGTTCAATGAGCATATTATTTTTCCCCATTCCTTCCTTCTATTGAGCTGATGGGGGTTATTTTCCTTTTTTGGTATTTATTCTTTTTATCTAAGTTACATACGCACACAGTCAAGTCACAAAGTGCTACCTGTTCAGTTTACACGTCTACATCCTGGCCCTCTGGCCATTGATCTCTGTACGAGATAACCACTGAGGCAAATAAACTCTGAAATACCCATGGCATCCACTATGGAGTTTTATTTCTCCTTCATGTGAAGTCCAATCGGCAGAGGGGCAGAGGGGCAGAGGGGCAGAGGGGCAGAGGGGCAGAGGGGCAGAGGGGCAGGAACCCAGGCTGATGGTAGCTGTGTTGTCTTAACATGCGACTCCCAAATTCTCCCTGGGGGTGGCAGCCAGACTCCAAGATGAACCCCAACAATTCCCACCTCCTAATAGCCACTTGCTGCATCGTCCTCTCCCACAGTGCACTCAGGTTGGTCTGTGTGACCCATGGCATATAGAAGAGGTGATGAGGTATTACCTCTTAGAGTAAGTTATAAAGACTACTAGAGGCCCGGTGCACGAATTCGTGCACAGGTGGGGTCCTGCCGGCCCGACCCGATGGGGACGATCAGGCTTGGCCGGGTGGGGGGAGGGGCCGCAGATGGTTGGTGGGCTGGCCCTGCCCCCAATCAGGGTAGGGGGGACAGTGGGGGTGGGGCCGGCTGGGAGGAGGGGCTGCAGGCAGTTGGCCGGCCAGCCCTGCCCCCTGGTGAAACTCCTTGTTTGAACTCGCAGTCAAGGGGACAATTTGCATATATTAGCCTTTTATTATATAGGATGGCTGGCCCTGGCTGGTTTGGCTCATGGATAGAGCATCAGCCTGCAGACTGAGGAGTCCCAGGTTCGATTCCAGTCGAGGGTACATGCCTGGGTTGTGGGCTCGATCCCCAGTAGGGGGCGAGCAGGAGGCAGCCGGTCAATGATTCTCTCTCATCATTGGTGTTTCTACCTCTCTCTTCTCCCTTCCTCTCTCTGAAATAAATAAAATATATTTTTAAAGACTATGTCGCTCTCTCTCTCTCTCTCTCTCTCTCTCGCTCTCGCTCTCGCTCTCGCTCTCGCTCTCGCTATGGGAGAGACTAGCTGCTGTGCCATGACGATGCCCAAACCACCAATGGAGGGGCCACCTGGCAGCAAAGAACCAAGGCCTCCAGCCAGCAGCCAGGTGAGCGAGCTTGGGAAGGAACCGTTGAGCCTCCAGGCGGTTGCGGTCCTGGTTACACAGCTTGGCTGGAGCCTCAGGAGACAGCCGGAGGCAGAACCCCCGGTGACGCTGCTCTGGATTCAGACCCTCAGAAACCACGAGACACAGGCAGTACGTTTGTTACGTTCAGCTGTGAGGATTTGGGGGGTGACTTGTTACGCGGCAGTGGATAACTAATACACTGGCAGCCGCGTCCCATTAGCAGGTGGAGAAGGGAGAATGAGACACGAAGGTTCGGGGTGGGGGTTGGCTCCCCTGGGTGTGGTGCCTGGGAACAGGCCAGCTCCCTCTGCTCCCTGTCTCAGTCACACACGTCCAGTGCCTGGGGGTGTTGGCAGCCCCGATGGTCCCGGACAGCGTGCCAGGCACACCTGTCCTATTTAATCCTCTCAACGGGCCCAAGAGTGAGGTGCTGTTAATACCTCCATTTTATAGATAACAGAGGAGATAGATCCTTATCAGATTTTTTTTTTTTCTTCTTTAAGAAGTCCCTTGACGCCGAAACCAGTTTGGCTCAGTGGATAGAGCATCGGCCTGCGGACTTAAGGGTCCCAGGTTCGATTCCAGTCAAGGGCATGTACCTTGGTTGCGGGCACATCCCCAGTAGGGGGTGTGCCGGAGGCAGCTGATCGATGTTTCTCTTTCATCGATGTTTCTAACTCTCTATCCCTCTCTCTTCCTCTCTGTAAAAAAATCAATAAAATATATTTTAAAAAAAGAAGAAGAAGAAGTCCCTTGAGTAGTTCTTGTCATATTGGTTTGGTGGTTATGAACCCCTTTAGCTTTCTCTTTTCCGGAAGCCTCAATGTAATCATGTTTTTCTTTTTTAAGTATATTTTATTGATTTTACAGAGAGGAAGCGAGAGGGATAGAGTTAGAAACACTAATGAGAGAGAAACATCCATCAGCTGCCTCTTGCACGCCCCCTACTGGGGAATCAAGCCCGCAATCAAGTTACATGCCCTTGACCAGAATCGAACCCAGGACCCTTCAGTTCGCCGGCTGATGCTCTATCCACTGAGCCAAACCAGCTAGGGCTCGATTTAATCTTATTGTTCTTTTTTTTTTCTTATAACAAGGAAGATATGTACATAAGTGAATACTTTTTATCACCGCTATTTTTATATAATACTAGGTGTTCCTGAATAGAACAGAATTTATTTTATTAATATTCTTGATTAGTCATTCATTGACTTAGAATTGGTACATAGCATTCACAAATTAGACTCATCTGATTTTTTTGGAGTCATTATGAATAAGTTTTTGGTGGTTTTTTTTGTTAGAAACCAATAAAAATGTTCACATCTAAATGCAGTATTATTGAACTAGATTAGCAAAATTAAAACATTTAGATTCAGAAAATCAAATTTGCAAAGTGGCTTTAGTACATGAACCCAAATATATTTTTGTGAATTTTTCAGAATTCTGATTACTAAATTAAATGGAAATTCACATGTTGGTTCTTTCCACTTAGTGCACACTTATTATTTCAAATGAAGAACATCCTGAAGCATGAATCTGGCTTGAAATATGTTGAAGAAAATCAATTTTCTGAAGCGATTAAGTCCCCTAAATATTGACTAATTAAATGCATCCAATCTTTACAGATATCCATTTTTGCACAGAACCGAACAACGTTTTGGATAAAGCTAAAAAATGACAAGGCAGACTCAGTTGTCAAAAATAAGAGCGATTTTACAGCACTTTACAGGTAAATCATTTAACTCTGCTTGGCCTTGATGAATGCGCCCTGTTACCCTTATTTTAAAAATGAGAGAACGGAGGCTCAGAGAGGTGAACTCACTTCCCCAAGGGCAGTTACTAGGGAATTCTTTTTATAAGAGTTGATCTCTAACTAGACAATGTAAGAGGGTTCTCTGAAATGTGAATACGTACACCCCCAAATTCTCTTCTTCACCCTAAGTGTGGCCCAGTGACTGCATGCACAGTGGGGCTGTCCCCACGATGGGGACGTGGGGGAGGCGCAGGTTGGGGGGCGGGGGGAAGGAGAGAAGCTAAGTTCAGTTTGTGATGAAGGAAGAATTTCCCACGTCAGAGAAACCGCCAGGGCATTGGGGGCTCGGATGGAAAATGAATCCTGGTTAAGACCCTGGAGTCCCTGAGTGATGACATCACTTGGAGATGACAGCTTAAGTCTTGTATTTGGCATTTTATTTCAAAATTTCAGCAAGAAGAAGAAATCAACGGCAGCACTAGGGAGGTCCGGTCTGAGAACGGAGAGGTGCGGAGTCTCCTTGACCCTCAGCACAGAGCAGCGGGGAACCCAATCCCCAGGCCTGAGAGGCGGAGCTGGGGCCGAGCCGCCCGGGCCCGGCCCTTATGGCTTTGGGAGTGTAGCGACCACGAGGGGGCGCCCGAGACCCAGGCGTCCCGCCCCCGGCCTTTCGTTTCATATTGCACTTGAGGTTGAGTCATTGGTAGGGAGGCGAGGATCCGGCAGGGGCTGGATGCTACGCGCCGGTGGATCCGAGGGGCGGACGGGCAGTCGGCAGCGTCACACCTGGAGCGCCCACTCGTGGGCCTTGGCTCCGTACTGCGGGCAACAGAGGCAGAGCGTGAGGGAAGCCACACTGGGCTCCCGCGGGCTGGGGCGTCCCTGACAGCTCCTAGGAAATGCCACCAAGTACCGGGAGGGGGGGCAATCATTGCAGAGGTAGCGCAGAGGCTCAAGGGAGATGTAGTTCTGCAGAGGAGTTATTGCAAGGCCCTGAGGGCTGGGGGAGGAGGGGGGAGGCCCGGACAGTCCGGAGAAGTGCAGCTCTAGGTCCCCATGCACCGTTCACAGCTCACGGGCCAGGTAGCTCTGGGAGGGCCGCGTGCCAGCCTGCGCCCCGAGGTTCGCAGGAAAGATACCGTGGCCCCGCGAATGGACACGCTTCCAGGGGTTATGAGAGGAAGCCGTCCTGGCCAGCGCGGGCCCAGAGGCTTGTGGGAGAGACTTCTCTGGCCACAGGGACAGCCTGGGCTCCAGGGGCATCCGCGGGGAGTGGACTTCCGTGGCTCCAGGTCCCAGAGCTCGTGGGAAGGACACCCGGGCCGCAGAGGCTCAGGGAGAGGGTCACCGAGCCCCAGAAGGTGTCCTAGGCCCCAGGCTGCAGGGCCCCAGGCCAGTGGGAGGGCCCAGGTCACCTCCTGGGACCACTGGGGGGGGGGGGGGGGGATGATGGGCTCCCAGGCGGGAACCTCTCGGGGAACCGGCCACCGCCGCCTCCCACCCAGCGCGCCTCACCTGGATGGCCGTCAGCTCCTTCTGGAAGCGGAGGATCAGCTCGGGCCCGTGGTCCATGGTGGGAATGTGCAGGTTCTGGGGAGAGCGCGCCGTGAGGCCGCGGCCCCTCCCCTCCCCGCGGCTCTCCCGCCTCCAGGGCAGCCTCCTCACCTGGCCTTGGTACAGGACTCGATGCACGGGGCACACCTGGCAAGCGGTGCCGGAGCCAAAGACTTCCCGGACGCGCCCCTCCTCCAGGGCGCGCAGGACCTCCTTCATGGTGATCTTCCGCTCCACCACGCGGAACTCGCCCTGCGGGCCCGGGGCGGCACCGTGAGCCGGTGGGCTCCGCAAGGCCTGCCGCTCCCGCCCTAAGGACGGTGGGATAGACAGAGACCCAAGCGGGGAGACGGACACCAGAGGGCCAGAGGAGGGGGACGGAGACAAGCCGGTGCGCCCCCGCCCCCCTCCCCCCCCCATCCCCATGCCCCCTCCCCCCGGCCCCCGCCTCACCCAGGAGCGGGCCAGGTCCAGCAGGCTCTGTCTCACCACTCCGGGCAGGATGACCCCCTCCAGCGGCGGGGTCACCAGTTCCAGCACTGGGTCAGGGGCGAGGATGGGTGTCACCTCACACCCCCACACCCCTCCGTCCTCTCGGGAGCCACCCACCCCCACCCCCGAGCCCCGCCCTCTGCTAGGACTGCGCCACCCGCTTCCAGCAGGGCCGCGGGGTGGCGGGTGGGCCTCACCCCCGTCCTCGTGGGTCCAGTAGATGAAGATGTTCATGGTGCCCACCTCGGTGAGCTGGTGGTCGGGCCCGTACAGCCAGAGGACCTGCTCGCAGCCCTTCTTTTTCGCCTCCTGCTGCACAAACACTGTGGGCCCGTAATTCCTGTGGGGGACAGCGTGATCGCCGGGGGCAAGGGAACCCCAGCGTGGCCCTCGGTGGGTCTTCCCACACCAGGACCCACCCTGCTCCTCCCCAAGTCACAGCCCCCACCCCCCCCCCCAGGCTCCCAGGCCCCAGGACGGTTGCTTGGGGTCAAGGCTCTAAGTAGTCCGTCCTCCCATCTCCAGGTCACGAGTGCATCCCCGTTTCCTTTTCGTTTTTTCGCTTTTTAAAAAACACTTTTTTATTGATTTCGGAGAGGAAGTCAGGGGGAGAGAGAGACAGAAACATCCGTGATGAGAGAGAATCATTGACCGGCTGCCTCCTGCACGCCCCTGACTCAGGATCAAGCCCGCAACCCGGGCTTGTGCCCAGACGGGGAATTGGACTGTGACCGCCTGGCTCGTAGGTCGACGCTCAACCACCGAGCCACCCCGGCCGGGCCCTGTTTGCTTTTCTGGGATCGCCTTCCTCATCCAGCTCCCCAGTGACTTCAAAACCCCGTGATGGCACCTGCTCTCGGGGGCCTTTCTGAACCTTCAGGCCGGTTACAGGCCTTCTCTGCACTCCCCCAGTAAATCCGGCCCCCAGTGACCTCCCATGTCCCTTTGTTCTAACACCGTCTCTCACCCAAAGCCCACTCACCCACCACCGCTCACAAGCCTCCATGGCTCCCCATCGTGGGGACAAGATCACATGCCCGCGTTGTGGGTTTGGTCCCGAGGGGGGGGCAGGCGGGTGCAGGAGGCAGCCGATCAGTGTTGATGTTTCTCTCTCTCTCTCTCCCTCTTCCTTCTTCTCTCTCTAAAGTCAGTAAAAACATATTTTGAAAAAGAAAAGACCACAGCCCCTCGGTGTGGTGGCCAGGCCGGGCCTGCTCTGCACCAGAATTATTTCCTCCCGGACAACTCCCAGGACCGCCCTCCTCCCCGCCCCCGGCGCTGGTCCCGGGTGGGCAGCCGTTCGCCATGGTCTGCACCCCGGACCCTCTCCTTCCCACCCCCGGACTCACTGAGGGTCACCACCTCCTCTGTGCAGACTGGCAATGCCCCTCGCACCCCACCAGAGCTCCCCGGGCCCAGGGCCTGGCCCCAGCCCACCTCCGAAGGTGTGTCTGGAAGGACCTGAGCGAACCCGCAGCTGCGGCCACACTCGCCGTCCCAACACGCCGGTCCCCCATCCTCTGCCTCCATCACCCCCCAGGAGGCCCTGCCTGCCGTCCCCAGCCAAGGCCCTGGTGACGGTCGGACACAGGAAGTCCCCACGCAGGTGATGGGCGCTGGGGAGCTGGGTGGGGGGAGGGGGCGAGCCTGGGGGCTCAGGGGAGGTTGCTGGGGTGAGACCAATGAACTAAGTGTAAACTTTATTGCTGGGGGCTCCCCAAGGGCCAATCCTGGTTTCCTCACTGACCTCCCCTTCCCCTCCCCCCTCCCACACACACCGCCCTCACCACCATGGTGCCAATGACGTCACATCCCCATTTACGGGCAGAGCTGTCCCCAACATGTGAAGCAGGACGGGGAGGGACACCCCAAAGCCTGGGCGCTGCACCCTGAGGCTGACTTCCAGGGGACCAGAGGTACCGGAGCGGGGCGCGGGGGAGGGAGAAGGGGGAGCAGCATTGGGGGGGGGGAGGGGCGGGACTACTTACCCGCCCAGCTTGCAGTCCCCGACCCCACCCACCCAGGCGCGGATGAATCCTGGGTCGGCCAGGAGCGACACCGGGCTCATGGCGTCTCCCGGGAAGTAAGAGCCCACGGGGCAGAGGATGACGAACAGGAGGGCTCGGGTGGCGCTGGAGACACCCAGCGAGGGCTGCGAAGGGCGGAAGGGGCATCAGGACCCCGGGAGTCAGGCCTGCAGCCCCTGCCCTGACCCGGGGGTCCGGGTCCCGAGCCCCCCACCCCCAGCCCCAGCCCCGAGCGCCGGGCCCACCTCGTTCCCCAGGAGCACGGGCCGGATGTAGAGGCTGGCGCCGGCGCTGTCGGGGACCCAGGCCTTGTCCACGTCCACCAGCCGGCGGATGCACTCCAGCAGCTCGGCCTTGTCGAAACTCTGCGCGGGAGTCCCAGAGTCAGGGCCCGCGAGGCCCTCCTGCCCCCGCGCCCCCCTCGCCCGCCGGGCGCCCGGGCCTCACCGGCAGGCAGAGGCGCAGGGCCGAGCGCAGCATGCGGTCCATGTTGAGCCACGGCCGGAAGAGGCGCACCTGCCGGTCGCTGCCCTTGAACGCCTTCATGCCCTCAAAGAGCTGCGGGAAGAGGTGGGCGCGGCTCAGAGACCCCCTCCGGCGTCAGGGAGGGGCAGAGAGAGAGACAAATGCACCGGCGAACAGGGGCAGGGGCAGAGCTGGGGCGAGACCAGCCGCTGAGCACACGGAGGAGGCGGCGAGGGAGACCCAGCGACACTGGAGAAAGCAGAGAGAGAGACCAGAGACAGGGGTGCAGAGGCCCGGAGCGAGGGGTGCAGAGGCGGAGCTGCCGTGTTGCTGGTAGATCTGGTGATCCTGTGGGAGCTGGGTTTTTAAAGAGCCCTGGCGCAGTCCTGGCCGGGTAGCGCAGTTGGTTAGAGCGTCGTCCCCACCTGCCAAGGTTGCAGGTTCGATCCCTGATGGGGGCACATATAAGAATCAACCAATGGAGGCATAAGTGAGTAGAACAACCAGGCAACGTTTCTCTCTCTCTCAAATCAGCTTTTTAAAAATGTAGAAGAGTCTTTGTGTCTTAGAGGAACAGTGAAATAGCTACAGATGAAATAATACAATGTCCAGGTTTTGCTTTAAAATCCCACAGAAAGGGGGAGGGCAGATGAAACAAGACGGTGACCAGCCATGCTAACTGGTGAAGGGGGGCGGGACGGGGGGGGGGGGGCAGGTCCTATCGCTCTAGTTTTACATTTGAAGTTTCCCATAATAAAAACACTTAAAAAATAAATTAAAAAACAAAAAACACGTTGGCCTGGCCAGGTGGCTCAGTTCATTCAAGCATCGTCCTATTCACCAAAAGATTGTGGGCTTGATCCATACCAGAATCAAGGTCAGGACACCTACCAGAATCAAGAATCAACCAATGGGAAAAAAAAAAAGAATCAACCAATGAATGCATGAATAACTGGAACAACAAATCGGTGTTTCTCTCCCTCTCTCAATTCAATAAATACATTTTAAAGAAGGCAGAATGAGAGACAGAGAGAGAGAAACATCAATGTGAGAGAGACACATTGATTGGTTGTTTCCCACCTGCACCCCGACGGGGGCTGAGGATCGAGCCTGCAACCGAGGTCTGCGCCCTTGACCGGAATCGAACCCACCGATGCCGTATCCACTGAGCCAAACTGGCCAGGGCAAATGGTGGGGTTTTCAAGTGAAGGAACTGGATCTGCTCATCTTGGGGACCTCAGCGTCAGCCAGCACAGGGCCGGGAACATGGGGAGCCTCAGAGGACAGATGAAGAAGACACGGAAAGAGGATACAAGAAGCAGACCCAGGGAGGTGGACCCGGCAACAGACACAGCAAGAGGGAAGAGGTGAGAGAGAGGGGGACGGAGGTCGGCTGCCATGCCACCTGCAGCGAGTAGTGGAGAGCGGAGCAGGCCGGGTGCAGCGTGAGGTTCTGGAAGGGCTGGATTCTGGGGCGGCTCCAGCCCGCCTGCTCGGTCCATTCCACCATCAGCATGTGGTCGGTGAACGTCTTCCCGAACACCAGGGTCTCGTTGGGGTCAGGCTTCTTGCGAGGCTTCTGTGTCATTTCCAGCTGCAGGTCTGCAGCCTGGGAAAAGAAAGGGGACCTGGGCATCCTGGAATCTGCCACAACCTCCACACTGGGGGGGAAAACTACAACTCCCATGAGTCCCTGGGGCTAAGACCCAGACAGAAGAGGGTCCTGTGGCTCCAGAGGCTTCTGGGACGTGCAGTTTCAACTCTTTCCCACAGCCTGGTGGCAGGCAGTCAGGCTAGCCCATTGCTGCTCACCTTGACCTTTGAACCCTGGACCTTTTGGAGATTCCCAAATCCCACCTTCAGCCCCCTGCTTCCTCAGACCCAGCAGTTCAGGCCCCAGCCCCTCTTCCTTGGGATCCTTCCTTTTACCTTGAAGCTGGATGAGGCATATCTTCTGGGGCCACACAGAAGCCAAGGGACAGGGAGAAGTTTTCGGGCCCAAATCTGGGGATGGGGACAGAGGAAAGGTGGTGAGGCAGGGGAGAGGGAGGGAGGTCCTTTGCTGCCTCCTTCACGTGGGAGGCCCCCCGACCTGTTTTTTCCAGGCCAGGGCCCTCTGAGGGGCCATGTGGCCTGGCCAAGTCTTCCTCTGTCCTGACCAGAGGTGGCAGGAGGGGCTCCTGAAGGAGGCCAAGCCCCTCCCTGCCCCTACGAGGGCCACCCCCAGAAAGAGCTGACTCAGCTCCCATTCCCTCCTCCATGCTGGGCAAAGTCAAACACAGGCACCTCCCACCCCAGGGAACTTTGGCCCCAGCCCTGAGACCAGTTCAGACAGAAGACGACAAGGGAAAGTACACAGGTAAGTGAGGGCCTCGCCGGGGGACTCAAATCCCGATAAGAGTGGGGGACCTAAGGGCATGCTCCCCCAGAACCCAGGATCTATACCCCCACCTCCCTCCTCCCTCAGACCCAGGAGTCCAGGCCCCCAGCTTCCTCCTCCCTCAGACTCAGGGGTCCAGGCTCTGGCTCCCTCTTCCTTCAGATCCAGGGCCAGGCCCCCAGCCCCTCATCCCTCAGACTCAGGGGTCCAGGTCCCCAGCCCCTCCTCCCTCAGACCCAGGAGTCCAGGCCCACAGCTTCCTCTTCCTTCAGATCCAGGGCCAGGCCCCCAGCCCCAGGCCCTCACAACCTCCTCTTTTGGACCCAGGAGTCCAGGCCCCCAGCTTCCTCCTCCCTCAGACCCAGGAGTCCTAGTCCACATTCGCTCAGGGTATTAGATCCACTGAATTCAGATGACTTGAAGCCCCCAGCCCCACACTTGCTTTGGACACCAGGGATTCCAATTCCCTTCAGATCCCAGCACTGAGGGGTAGCCATGCGGACCTGGAGGCCGGCCACCCCAGTCAGCCATGGACGCTGCCCAGATGGACACTTCCCAGGTCTGGCTGTGCACAGCAGGGTGGCCTCTGCCCAGCGTGCTTGGGCCTCACAGTGCCTCTTTCTCCAGCCCAGGGGGAAGGCAGCTGGGTCATGAGGCTGGGGGAGACTCGCCTGCGCCTGCTCCTGGGAGCTGGGGGAGCGGACACCAAGCAGTGAGAACGGATGTGAATGGCAGCCGTGACTGGTCCACAGGTGAGTCGTGGGCAGAGGGGGCCGTGGGGCTTCCATGACGGAAAGTCTGGGCCATGAAGTCTGAGGAGTAGCCCTGGGGCACCGGCTTCTGGCAGGCTCAGGGTGTTGTTCCCACACATGGCCTCTAGGTGGCGATGTGCGGCCTGCATAAGCCTGTGGCCCTGCTTCCGTCCAGGAGGGAACAGGACACCCACAGTATGGAGTCTGAACACACAGGGCAGAGGCAGCCCTCAGAGGGAGCAGAGATGGGAAAGAATGAAAGAGAGCGAGAGAGGGAAGCTCGAGGAGAAAAAGAGACAGAGGGGAACCAAAATGGAAAAGAATAAGAGAGTAAGAGAAGAGTGCCCGGCCGGTGTGGCTCAGAGGTTAAGTGGCAACCTATGCACCAGGAGGTCAGGGTTTGATTCCCGCTCAGAGCACATGTCCCAGGGCCCCCAGTAGGGGGCGTGCAGGAGGCAGCTGATCAATGATTCTCACTGATGTTTCTTTTTTTTTTTTAATATATTTTATTGATTTTTTACAGAGAGGAAGGGAGAGGGATAGAGAGTTAGAAACATCGATGAGAGAGAAACATTGATCAGCTGCCTCTTGCACACCTCCTACTGGGGATGTGCCCGCAACCAAGGTACATGCCCTTGACCAGAATCGAACCTGGGACCCTTCAGTCCGCAGGCCGACGCTCTATCCACTGAGCCAAACCGGTCAGGGCTCTCACTGATGTTTCTATCTCCCTCTCCCTCCCCCTTCCTCTCTGAAATAATAAAAATATTTATCTTAAAGAGAGAGGGGAAAATAAAAAAATAATAAAATAATTTAAAAATTAAGAAAAGAGAGGGAAGAGCAAGAATCAGAAAAAGAGACAGAGAAATAGAAAACACACGCTTGAAAGAACAGAAAACAAGACCAAGAGATGCCAAAACAGATTGGAGAGAGAGAGGCTGAGAGGAGACAAGAGGGAGAAAAACTCAGGGAAAGTAGAGCCTGAGAAATCAGGAAAAAATACTGAGTGGAACACAGAGAGGCCACGAGAGCGAGGACGAGGAAAAAGGAAATCCATGAAGCCCAGGCTTCAGCAACAGAGCACACAGTGAAAGGGAGACCACAGAGACGAGGAAGGGCTGGGAGGGAGAGAATGATGCCACGACGGGGAGAGACGCCGTCTCCATGATGCTTAGAGACAGACATCTAGGAGAGAGAGAGATACAACGGGCAGGAAGACACACCCACAGGGCCCAGAGGGTGCGGGGCGCAGCGTCCAGAGTCCCTGTCACCCTGGGAGAAGCTGCCTTCCCCCTCCCAGGACATTCTCTCGGGGCTGAGAGGTGCCCCACCATCTGACACGCCAAGCCATAGGGATTGGGCCCAAAGGAGACTCTTGGGTGGTAGGTGGGCATTTGGGACAAAAAGTGTGAAAGTATGGGGCTAATTAAGAAATGAGGAAGGTCGGGGGGCAGTGTGCCCAGGGCAGGGCTCTGTAACATCATATGCAGCCTCCGCCGAGTCTCATTAAGGCCGGGTCTGTCCCCACCACGATCCGGGGCTGCCTCCCCACATGGCCCAGCTGTGTCACCATCACCAGGGTTGTCTCTGTCCTAGTCTAGCACTGTCTTTCACACGCAGGCCTGCCCCCCCCCCCCTCAGCACACAACAGGGAGTCCCCACAGTAGAGCACAGGACTCCCCCATCACGGGCCAGAAGGGTCCCGACAGCCCAAGACTCTGCACAGCCCAAGAGCCCAGACTGTCCCTGGCAGTCCCACCACGATCCCCAGGGCGCCCCGGCCAGAGCCCAGGCCTGTCTCCATCAGCCACGGAGACTCCAAGGGAGTCCAAACCTGCCCTGCCCGCCGTCCATCCAGCTGGGCTCAGAGACCCAGGCCGAGTCCGGTGCCGAGTTCGCAGGAAGCACTTCTCCCAAGGTTATGCTGTAGCTGGCGGGTGGAAATGACCTCCCCCTTCCTAGACTCGTAACTGTTTCCTTTCCCACTGAGAAACCTTCTTCTCCAAAATCACAGGCTCTCCGAAGCTCTGCTGGCTAACCTCACAGCAGGAAGGGACTCTCTCAGTCCTGCCCGGAGTAGCCCTGTCACTCTGACCAGGCGCCGCTGCCTCGATTTCCAAACCAGGTGCGGAGCTCAGAGCAGGGGTTCCGGGGACACAAGTGCCCACATCTCTCTTAACTTTTAGTTCCAACAAGAGAGGGGCTTGAATCCAATTCCCAGGCCAGAGCTGAGGATGAATTCCGCGCCTTCATCCTCCCCCCGCCCCTATAGATCCCGGGAGCCCCGCTCCCGCTACCCTCACCCGCTGACTAGTCCCTTCCCAGTCCCCACCCAGCCCCGCGCCTCTCCCATTACTGTCCCCTCCTCCTTCCCAGACCCCGGTCCCGGTGTCCAGCCCACCAGTTATGTCCCCCCATCGCCCCTAAAGCTCCGCATTCCTTTCCAATGCCCCCCCACCCCCCGCTCCTCCTCGGCGCCCCTCAGCGGCCCCGGGAGCCGGAGGGACGGCGCCCAGCGGGCGGGCTTGCAGGCGAGAGGTCCTCGGGGAAGCGCGCCTCCCGCGGGCTCCGCCAGCCCCCAGCGCGGCGCCCCCCGCACCCACCTGCCCCAGCGCGGCTGCCGCCATCGTCGTAGCGGCGGGTAACTGCGCCCGCCCCGCTGCGGACGTCGCGGCCCCGCCCGGTCCACGCCCCCTCCCACCCGGCTCCCATCCCCGCGCGGCGCCCTCGCGGGGCCCGGCCCGCCGCAGCGCGCATGCGCCGGGGCGCGGGCGCGGGGCGTCGGTCCAAACCCCCCTCTCCCCGCCCCCACCCGGGTCGGTTCCAGCCGCATCCAGGCTGCTCGCGGGCAAAAATGCATTTCGATCGCTTCGGCCGCGGAGCGCGAGCGCGGAAAAGCAGCCCGAGGTAAGAGGGGAAAGGCCGGGACCCCCGCGGGTCTCCATCCCTAACTTAGAGCCGCCGGCGGTGCGTGTCCCGTGAATGACAAGGGAAAAGGCCTCTGAAGAGGGCGGCGGGTAGGGGCGGAGGGGTTGCAGTCCCGAGCCCTGTTTGCATATAGTTTTTCTTTCCAGCGAGAACACGTGTATTCTTTGTAACTTTCTAAGAGGCAAAAACGCACACGGTTCACCATGCCTCCTCCCAGGCCCCTTCATCAGTGGGCCGGAAGGTTTCCAATCCCCCAACTTATCAATGAGCCTCTAAGCACAGGTCCTAGGGCAGGATTTCCTGGTTACGCCCCTTCCTGAGACTCCCCAAGTTCAGGACCCAGAGGCGGAGGCAGCCAATTGCTCTTGCGTCACTGTGCCCGGGGTCAGAGCGCCCCAACTCCTGCATCCAGGTGACCGTGACCTCAAACTCCGGCCCTGAGCCGCTAAGCCTCCGTAATTCTACTCTGGGTCATCTTCCCCCCAAAT
This sequence comes from Cnephaeus nilssonii, assembly GCF_951640355.1. NCBI lineage: Eukaryota > Metazoa > Chordata > Mammalia > Chiroptera > Vespertilionidae > Cnephaeus > Cnephaeus nilssonii. The sequence goes on from NC_137091.1 coordinate 44,281,828, forward strand.
TCTGTGCCCCAGCCCTAACAGCCACGGACCCAGGCAAATTCCGAGCGTTCCTCCCGCCCCGCCACCCCGCCTGGGGCTGCAGGGGTGTGGCGCCCGCAAGACTGCTCGGGCCCGCCCCTGCCAATCGCAGCTCGCCGCACACCCCCCACACCCCCCGCAGCGGCCAATCCCCGGCGGCCCTGCAGCTCCACCCCCACCCCCACCTGGGGTGCAACCCCCGCCTGGGCCCCGCGCCCCACTGGGACAGTCCGGGGTCAGCCCTCCTAAGCAGAGGGGCCACCACCCCCAGTTTCCTTCCCGCCCGTTTTCTCTTCTCCCAAACCAGGCGTCTCAACCCGCAGCCTCCTCTTCCCGCAGATCTTTCTGCGCCGGCCACCCTCCAGCTCCGCAGGCGGCGAGGCCAAAACCCCTTTCCCCGTACGGCCAGAAACAAAGAGGCGGCCTTTGGCTCACCTCCCGCATTATCTCTAATTAGAGCTTAATTTCCTGTCCCCTGCGGACCTTTAACTGGGGCTCTGGTGAAACCAACCTGCAACTTCTCCCTGGAGCCCCCGGCGCGAGGCTCCTGCCGCAAGGCCTGCTGGGAGTTGCAGTCCCTTGGGTCCAGGCTGCTCGAGGCTGGGGTAGGGGGACGCGGGGGGGGGGGGGGGGGAGGGGATGGAGGGGAGGTGTGGCCGGACTCACAAAGGACGGAAAATAAATGTAACGATGTCCTCCTCCTTCTGGCTGCCAATTGCTTTTGTGGGAACCTGTGGGGTGGACTGGCACACTGGAAACGGGCTTAGCGTCTGGAGTTGGGGGTGGCACCCAGAGGCAGAGGGCAGCAACCAGAACTTGGGAGACTGAGTTTGGAGAGGGAGAGACCTATCAGGGATGCCCGCGCGGAAATGTGGCAAATCAGGAAAGGAGAGCAGGGGCCTCCACGGGGGTGCCTCCACGGGGCCTTGCACCTGCACCCCAGCGCTGCACCCCCCGGTCAGCAGCACCTCGATGCCTGTGCAGAAGCGGCCTTCGGAGGCCAGGAACACCGCAGCAGCCCCCACCTCGGCCGCCAGGGGCTGGGGAGCGATGAGGGGGAAAGGAGGTCATGAGGAGCCCTCACCTGGCGCCCACGCACACCTGGGCCATTGTGCCCTCTCAGACTGTGGCCTCCGGGTCAGGCGTGGAGGCGGCCAGCTCCTCCCACAGTGGGGTCCAGATGTTTCCTGGGGAGACACTGGGGAAGGGAGGAGAGAATCCGGTGGGTCTGCTGCAGACACTGCTCCTCGGGCTCACTGCATCTTCCCAGCCTCACCCCCCCACCCCGCCCCCCAGGCTCTCAGTCCACGGAGCTGCTCATCAGCTGACTCCGATGCCACATTGACACTCACCCAGGGCAAAGCCTTGGTCATGCTATTAGTGCCCCCGCAGAAGACAGGTCCCCCCCACAGAAGACAGGTCCCCCCCCCCCCCACAGAAGACAGGGCCCCCCGCAGAAGACAGGGCCCCGGGAAAGCTCAGTCCAGGGAATATGAGGCTCCTCCCATGCCCTCTCCTCCCAGCCATGGGGGTCCAGCGGGGTCATCAGAGTGGGGAAGTCCCGCCCTCCCTGAAGGCCAAGTTGGCAAGCACCAGACTCTGTTTTTCGGGAGACGCCTAGTGCATAGCAACACGTCACAGGTTTTTCTTTGTGTGTGTTTTGAAGATATTTTCATTGATTTTTAGAGAAAGAGGGAGGGAGAGGGAGAGAGAAACATCAATATGAGAGTGAAACATCAATCGACTGCCTCCTGCACACGCCCCTACCGGGGATCTAGCCAGAAACCCAGGCATTTGTCCTGACCGGGAATCGAACCGGCAACCTTTTGGTGTACAGGATGGCGCCCCCTGAGCCACACCGGCCGGGGGTCAGGGCCATCACAGGTTTTTATGCCTCAGGTCTGAGCCCCGAGGGAGGGAAGGAAACAGCAGGGTACCCTGACGGCCTACCCTGGTGGCCACATAGAGAACTGCCTGGGACTGGCCAGTTGCCCCCACCAGGCTGGAGATGTTGATGACATTCCCCACCCCCCTCTTCTGCAGGTGAGGGAGGGTGAGCTGGGGAGATGGAGGCAGAGTAAGCCTCCCAAGGCCTGGGGTCTCCCCCAGCCTCCGGAAACACCCCGATGTTCCTGGGACAACGGCCGTCGCCCTGGCATGCTCACTAGTTGACCTGGGTGCCTCGGAGCGTCCCTGTATCCCTCTGGCTGGGTCTTTGTTTGTTATTCAAACGCCTGTCCTTCTCAAGACAGAAACATGCAACACAGCTGCACTGTTTGCAAAACTAGGAGGAAGCTCTTTTATCCATGGACAGTGAGTTTCAGGGAGAGCTCCGTGGTCAGAATGTGATTGGGAGGCCTCCTGAAATGCACCTCTGTCCTGCCAACTTCTCCCCGAAAACTCCCTGGCTACCTGGAGGTCCCTAAACTCCCCCTCCCCGCTCTCTCTCCCTCCTCCTCCCCCTCTCCCTGCCTTCCTCTCTTTCACCAGCCATGACCTTGAAGAAACTCAACTTCTGTCCTTCCCCTTGTTTGCTTTGGGCAGCTGAACTGGCCAGGCAAGCCTGTTCCTGCCCCCACAGGGGTTCTCAGGGTGGGGATCCGCACGGGCTCCCTCGCGGGGTCACCCACCAGCTCTTTGAGACCTCCTTTACTCTCTCAGAAACAGCCCCCACCGTGTTCCCAGTGCTGTGTCTTCATATGCGTCCCGAGTGTCCCAACCTCAGGGCCTTTGCACGTGCTGTTCCCTCTGCCGAGAATGCTTTTCCTCAGATAGCCACGCGACTCCCTCCTAGGTGAACAGCCACCCTCGTGTGGCCGGGACCAAAGGGTTTCTGGGGACATGGGACCTTCAGCCCACAGTTTCAGTGCTAAAGTGGGATAGTCCTGGGCAAACCTACTCCCTCAGCAACTTCAAATGTCACCTCCTCAGTGGGGCCTTCCTTCCGGGGCCTGACCATCCTGTTTACTAAAACTGCAGCCTGCCTGCCCCTGGGTCCCCTGGTTCCTTTCCTCCGTGGCACGCATGCCCTCCTGACGCGCCATCTATATTTTACTTACGGATTTGCTTATTCTCTGTCTCTCCCACCAGAATGCAAAGATCCACAAGGGGTCGGCTGAGGGTCTTATCTTGTTTCATCCCCAGTACTAAGGTGTCTGGCACATAAGGTGCTCAATAAATACCTTTTGAATAAGTGAATTTATTTATTTATTTTTAAAGAATAGATTTTATTGATTTCAGAGAGGAAGGGAGAGGGAGAGAGAGATAGAAACATCAATGATGAGAGAGAATCATTGATTGGCTGCCTCCTGTACGCCCCACACTGGGGATCGAGCCCACAACCCAGGCATGTGCCCTTGGCCGGAATTGAACCTGGGACCTTTCAGTCTGCAGGCCGACACTCTATCCACTGAGCCACACCAGCCAGGGCGTGAATGAGTTTATTGAGGATCTATTATGTGCCTGGCCCTGGCTTCAGCAGTTTATGCAGATTAGCTCATTTAGGAACAGAAGGGTGAGTGACAGACACAGAAGGTCACGTGACACCCGACAGACCCAGTCTTTGTAGCTCAGCAGCCAGAGACCAAAACCATAACGGCATAAGAATTTCTGACAACTCGAAGATAAGAACCTCAGGATGCAGCCTGCGTATGTGGGCCTTGGGTGTGGGTGGAATTCTAATCCTCCAGCCTCTCCCCAGGGAACCCCCCCCTCACACACACACACACATTCATCTTCTCCTCCCCCTCACTCATCAGCCTTGAAACCCTCCCTCTCTCAGGCCGGGGCTCGCCCAGCCCCCACCCCTGGCCCTGCTCTGGCCATATTTCTCTCCTCCATCCAGCTACCTAACTCCCTCCCCACCACCCTGCTGCGAACGTGAGGCCTAGGAGGGCTGAGACACGGTTCATTTGTCGCCCTCTTCCCAGCACTGGGAACACGGCTGCCACCAAACACGATTGGTCCCACATTCCCTCCCCAACCCTCTCACACATTCCTTGGCCACGTCCTCCCGGCTCCCCCTCCCCCAAGGTCACCTAGTAACTACGTCAAGGACCTGCTGGACTCATTGGCCTGACCCCCCTCTCTCCCTTCTACAGCCAACGGGGCGCTGGCTTTCCTGGATGCCCTGTAGCCTCGTTCTGGCCTGACTCCATTTCTTCTAATGTTGGGGGTGCTAGGTCCTTCTCCCTCTCCCAGCTCTGCCTGGGGAGTCCCTACTTTGTTGTTTTCTCACCAGCATCTCCGGAATCTCCCTCAGAGCCCCCACCCTTGGGCCTCTCCATCTCGGTGTCTCCAGTGCAGGGGTCACCCCATTTTCTCCAAAAACGTGCCTCTCTTCTTGGTTCCCAGCCTCGGACATGGGGCCCACGCCCACCCCGCTTCTCAAGCCACAGACGGGGTCCTGGGATCTCCCCGAGCCTCCCTCTCCCTCAGTTCCTCCTCTGAGCCATCACATTCTTTCTATTTTTAATATATTTTTTATTGATTTTTTTTACAGAGAGGAAGGGAGACGAATAGAGAGTTAGAAACATTGATGAGAGAGAAACATCGACCAGCTGCCTCCTGCACACCCCCCACTGGGGATGTGCCCGCAACCAAGGTACATGCCCTTGACCGGAATCAAACCTGGGACCCTTCAGTGTGCAGGCCGACACTCTATCCCTGAGCCAAACTGGTCAGGGCTGAGCCATCACTTTCTTGCTCAAATCCCTTCCATGGCTCCCTATTGCTCTTGAGATAAAGACCAGACGCCTGCATGGCCCTCAAGGCCCCATGTGACCAGCCCCCTCACCCCCTTCCTCCCTCCACTCAGCCCCTCAACAGCACCAAACCCTCTCGCACTGCCAGGCCTTGGCACAGGTGCGGGGCCAGACGCGGCGGGAGCCAGATATGGCGGGGATCTCCCTTTTCCGCGTCCAGCACGGAAAGAGAGATGAATGAAACGGTTCTAAGTGGAGGCAGCCAGGGATTGAGAAAATAAAAATAGAAAGAAGACGCAGAGATAGATTTAAAAGCTGGGAGCCGGGTGGGACGCTGCCACTCTGATGGAGGGACAGGACCCTGAGCCCACGCAGCACGTTTATTTATATATCCCCAAATACCAGGAAGTATCACCAAAACTTAGGGTCAAAGGAGCTTATTTGCATTCTTGAGTAGGCCCTAGCATTCCTGGTGCTTGACTGGATTTACATATCTAGACCCGCTCCCGACACCTGGACAAAGGTAAAAGCCAGTACTGAATGACACTTTCCGCCTTCTTGGGGAATGTGTATCCGAGACGAGACACAGCTCTGCCAGTCGCCTCGGACTCAGCTGACAACAATTTAAAGAATGTCCATGTGCCTTCCCAGGGGGCCCTCAACACAAAGCTGTTCCCTCTGCCTGGAACACTTGCACCTGCACCTCCGTGCTGTGACATCCAGGACCCGCTGCACTCTTATTGGCCTGACGCTCCCTCCCTCCCCGCCTTTGGACCCCGGATCTGGGGCATCCCCTTCACCGCCCCTCTAGCTAATGCTGCCCATCCTTTGCTTCCTCCAGGAAGCCCACCCTGACCTCCAGAACAAGCCGGTCTCCCTGTCACACATCTCCCAGAACCACACCTGTCTAGCACAAAACACACCCCCATAAGCTCCTGTCTGCATTGATTTCATAACGCCTGGCTGCCCCACAGCTATGAATGCCACAAGGGCAAAGACTGTGTGGTGAGCCCCCGGCACCTAGGATACTGCCTGACGCCCACCCAGGTCTATTTATATATATAAAAGCCTAAGTGACCGGCTGACCGGCCGACTGGATGGTAGCTATGATGCACAATGACCACTGGGGAGCAGACGCTCAGCGCAAAGGCATGGGAACATGGAACAGACTGACAAATCTCAGAGGGAAGGGGGGAGGGAGGAGGATGGGAAAAGAACCAAAGATCTTATATGCATACTAGAGGCCCGGTGCACAGATTCGTGCACCGGTGGGGTCCCTCGCCCTGGCCTGCGGGGATCGGGCCGAAACCGGCTCTCCGACATCCCCCAAGGGGTCCTGGATTGTGAGAGGGCGCAGGCCAGGCTGAGGGACGCCACCCGTGCATGAATCCATGCACCGGGCCTCTAGTTGATAAATAAATAGATGAATGAATGGATAGTTCTCTAAGAACCAACCCAGCTCTGAGAGTCTACAGGGGACACTCCTTTCCTCAAACACCTTCTGCGGATCCTTACTGCCCACAAGATCTTGTTTCCTTGGGCATAGAAAGATCCCTAATTCCTCCACTGTGTTCACTAGCCTAGGGAATCCCAAACTTTGCTTGTGTCAGAATCCAGCAGGAAGGCCAATGATGCAGATTTAGGAGGTCTGGGCTCGGGCCCAAGAGTCAACATTTCAAGAGCTTACAAGGGATGTTGTTGGTGATGGTGGTGGTGATAACGATATTGATGGTGATGAAGATTATGATGGTGACGATGGCCATGATGATGGTGAAGATGACGATGACAGTGATGGGAGTGGTGAGGATGATGGTTATATTGATGGTGATGATGGTGAAGATGATGATAATAGGGATGGTGGTTATGATGCTGATGATGGTGATGATAATGGTGATAGTGATGATGATGGTGATGATGGCCATGGGATGGTGAAGATGATGATGACAGTGATGGGAGTGAGGAGGATGATGGTTATATCGATGGTGATGATGGTGAAGATGATGATAATAGGGATGGTGGTGGTGATGCTGATGATGGTGATGATAACGGTGATAGTGATGATGATGGTGATGATGGCCATGGGATGGTGAAGATGATGATGACAGTGATGGGAGTGATGAGGATGATGGTTATATCGATGGTGATGATGGTGAAGATGATGATAATAGGGATGGTGGTTATGATGCTGATGATGGTGATGATAATGGTGATAGTGATGATGATGGTGAAAATGATGATAATAGGGATGGTGGCGGTGAGGGTGGTGATGATAATGGTGATAGTGATAATGATGGTGATAACGGCAGCAACTCGCTCATTTTGACATATTTTCTTACAACAGGCACAGTTTTATTTTTTATTTTTTTGTTAATAATATTAAATGTTTTATTTATTTATTTTTTTATTTTTGTTGTTGTTAATCCTCACCTGAGGATATTTTTCCATTGATTTTTAGGGAGAGGGAAAGAGAGAGGGAAAGAGAAACGTTCTCACACATCGATTGGTTGCCTTCTGAACGAGCCCTGTCAGGGCCTGGGCTGGGGAGGAGCCTGCAACCAAGGTACGTGCCCTGGACCGGAATCGAACCCAGGACTCTTGGTCCGCAGACCAATGCTCTATCCACTGAGCCAACCGGTTAGGGCCAGGCACAGATTTAGGTGCTGGGATAGAGGCGTGAACAAGAGACAGGAGTCTTGCCCTCCAGTAAACCAAATATAATGCCTTGTCCGGAGCTTGGTGTGAACAAACCAACTGTAATAAGACATTTGGGAACAACGGGGTGAATTCAAATAGGGCGTGGGTATTCAGTAGTAGTAGTGGTAGTAAAAAATTACCATTAAATTTCTTAGAAGACCTAATGGCAGTTTTTATGTTTTAAAAAAGTCTTAATTTTCATTTTTAACATAAAGTTGAAAGTATTTTTAAATTAAAACCATTGGCTCTCCCTCACCCCTTGGGTGGGGATAACTGTGAGGTGCACATTTCTCTCTGACTCCCAGAGTTCCTTGGGACTAGCGCCCACATGCCCCGGAGGTAATTTGCTCCGTGATGCCCTCCATCAGCTGCAGCTGCCTTGCCTGTCCACAACCACCCTCACCCCGAGGGCAGCACTTCCGGGGGTCGCCTTGATCCCCAACTACATCAGGTGTGGCCAAGGACCTGTGATGATAAGAATTCTAATAATCTGCCCAGCCAGCGTGACTCAGTGGTTGAGCATCGACCTATGAACCAGGAGGTCACGGTTCCATTCCCAGTCAGTGCACATGTGTGGGCTGTGGGCTCGATCCCCAGTGGGGGCGTGCAGGAGGCAGTTGATCAATGATTATCTTGCATCATTGATGTTTCTAGCTCTCTCTCCCTCTCCCTTCCTCTCTGAAATCAATAAAAATGTATATTAAAAAAAAAGAATTCTAATAATCTAAATAGAAAGGTCTCCAGGTTAGCTAAGACCATGGGGTCAACATGAAGCTCCCTGATTGTTCTTGTGTTTAGGAAATGCACTCCCAGGTACTAAGGGATGAATGGACATCAGACCTGCAACTTACTCTTAAATAGAGAGACGGAAAAATCAAGCAAATGTGGTAAAATATAAACAATGGAGAGTCTGGGTATATGGGAGTTCTCTGCACTATTCTGGCAATGTATTATAACCCTTAAATTATTTCAAAATAAAAAAATAAACTTTGTAATCCACTGATAGTATTTATGAAATTCTTACTGATGAAATTATATGATGTGTGGGTAGACGGTTACAAGAGGCAATGGGTAGAACAAGTTTAACTTAGTGCTTATAATTGCTAAACTGGAGATGGAGGTAGGAGTTCTCTTGTTCTTAGAGGACACTCGGGCATTTCTGCCCCAGGGCCTTTGCACATTCTTTTCTTAGTGAAACACTCTGTGCCCTATTTCTCCACTTCCTTTCCTCCCACTCAAGGTCCAGCTATAATCTCACCTTTTCCCTTTTACTTCTCCCAGGTTTCATTTGCCCAATATGTACCTCAGAGACCTCAAACGGAGGCCCTAGCCAGTTTTGCTTAGTGGTTAGAGTGTCAGCCCACGAACTGAAGGGTCTCAGGTTCAATTCCAGTTAAAGGCACGTACCTCAATTGCAGGCTCAATCCCCAGCCCTGGTCAAGGCACTTGCGGGAGGCAACCAATCAATGTGTCTCTCTCACATCGATGTTTCCCTCTCTCTGTCTCGCCCCTTCCCTTCGACTCTCTCCAAAAAAATCAATGGGAAAAATATCCTAGGGTGAAGGTTAACAAAACAACTGAGGGAGGTAGATTAGCCACAAGAAACAGAATGGGACAAAGTTCATGATAAACAGTAATAACTTGCAGACAGCAAGCTCTGTGCCAGGCATGTCCTACGGGCTTGATGGGTGTTTCATTGAATCTCATTCAATTCTCAGAACAGCCCTGTGAATTAGGTACCATGATTAGCCCTATTTTACACATAATAAAGTTGAAGCCCAGAGAGATGAACTTGCCCACTGTTGCCAGTAGGAAATGGCCGAGAACTTGGGCGGGCCCCGATCTAGACCCTTTACTCACAGGTAACAGTCAGGCAGCCAATCAGGGGAGGCAGGGACTGGGTTACCAGAGCCAGGCCACACTTAGCAGAGTGTCACCTGCCCCCATGGTCCGGTTTGTCAACTTTTCATGAGAAACCAGAAATCCAGTTGTCATCTAAAATCTAAAATCACTCTCTTTTTAAATATTGGCAACTAAGGAGGGAATATATATATATATATATATACACATATATATATATGAGGTCCGGTGCATGAATTCGTGCATGGGTGGGGTCCGGCCAGCCTGGCCAGGGGGAGGGGACATGGGCGGTTGGCTAGCCTGCCTGCTGGTCGAACTCATAGTCGAGGGCACAATTTGCATATTAGCCTTTTATTATATAGGATATACACTGAGTGGCCAGATTATTATGCATTCAGAGATCATAATAATCTGGCCACTCAGTGTATATCTACACTAATAAAAGAGTAAGATGCAAATTGACTGTACCTTTGTGATGCCCACCAGCCAATCAGGAGTGTGTATGCAAATTAACCCAACACAGCTTGTGGGTTAATTTGCATACACAGGCACCAAGCAGCTGGGGGCGTTCCGCACTGCCCCAGCCCCTCCAGGCCTCTGGGCAGCGGGGGAAGGCGGAAAGGCGGCTCTGGCCAGACCGAAGGCAGTGCCGGTAGCCAGGGAAGGAAGGCCCGTTCTTGCACGGATCTTCATGCATCGGGCCTCTAGTATACACACACACACACACACACACACACACATAAAAACCTTTACAGGCTGTGGTATATGTGTGTCTGGGGAGATGCCAGTCTTAGAAGGTGACAGAAACTGGGGACAGGACGCAGGGTTCCCCGGTTGGGCAGGTACAGGATGACCCAGTTGGGGACATTCCACCTGGATCTCAGATCACACCTTGAAGATAGCACCGGGGATTCCCCAGCCAGTGACCCCTGGCCCACTCCCTGGGCCTCTCCCTGCTCTGTGTACACTCGCTTTTCTGAGCTCCTCCAGCCTCAGGCCCAGAATGTCTCAGGATGTCTTCAGGCCTGGACCCTCAGCCCCAACCCATGATTCCCACTCCACACGTCCCCCACCCATCTGTTCCCCCCCCACGGTCCTGGTAAACAACAACAACCATTTCTTTCTTTCTCGAGTTCACCCCCATAACTAGTCTATGAGGAAACCCTGACATTTCTGCCTTCAAAATGGACCCAGAACCGGGCCACTTCTCACCAAATCCATGGACCACCAGCCTGGTCCGATCCAACATCACCTCCCGCCTGGACCGTCCCCCGAGGCCCCAGCTTCAGTCTTCACCCTGCCCCCCAATCTGTTCCCAAGGCTCAGTTGTTTGGAGCATCATCCCATACACCGAAGGGTTTTGGGTTCAATTGCCAATCGAGGCACATACCTAGATGTGGGCTGCATCCCCAGTCAGGGTGCGTTCGGGAGACGACCGACCGACGTCTTTCTCTCACATCGATGTTTCTCTCTCTCTCTCTCAAAATCAATAAAAACATATTCTCGGGTGAGGATTTTTAAAAAATGTATATGTTGAAATCCTAACCTTTAAGTTGATAGTGCTTGGCCCTGGTGGGTTTGGCTCAGTGGATAGAGCATCAGCCTGCAGTCTGAAGGGTCCCAGGTTCGATTCCGGTCAGGGGCACATGCCCAGGTTGCAGTCTCCATCCCCAGTGGGGAGAGGGGGTGTGCAGGAGGCAGCCTATCAATGATTCTCTCTCATCATTGATGTTTCTATCTCTCTCCCTCTCCTTTCCTCTCTGAAAGCAATGAAAACATATATTTAAAATTTTTTCTTTTAAATAAATTGATGGTGTTTGGAGGTGAGAGCTTTGGAAGGTGATTTGGCCATGAGGGTGGAGCCTTCACGAGTGGGATTAGTGCCCTAGAAAAGAACCCCATCCTCCCCGGGGCTCCCGAAGCCCGCCCACCTGTGAGGACACAGCCGGAAGCTGGCCCTCCCCACGCAGGGAATCTGCCCGCACCTTGGTCTTGGACTTGCCAGCCTCCAGAACTCAGAGAGAAATGCTTGCTCTATGAGTCATCCAGCCTAGGATATTTGTTTTAGCAGCCGGAACCTGTATGTGTACGTTTGTGTATGTGTACACATATAGAGATACATGGATATCTAACACAGATCGTCATCTTAAATCCTAGAACCGACTCCTACTGGTAAACTCTATTTGGTTGATTTTGCAAATGAATAAATTGCCTGAGGCTGCCCCACCCACAGGCGCCCGCCCTGAGATTCAAACCGGTTCCGCCCGCGGGCCCCAGAGCCTGAGCCCTGGGCCGCGCCGCCCCCTCCTGTCTGTCCTCCGGGCATCGCTCGGCCTGAGACCTGAAACCAGGGCAAAGCATCCTCTTGCGCAACCTCCGCTGGGAACGCGCTACAGACAACACCAAGTCTTGCCGCTCTGCGCATGTCCGCGGAAATGAACAGCGCAATGAGCGCTACTGACTCTGGGGTTACAAGGACTTTTTTGGCCCCAGCCACTTTGGCTCAGTGGATGGAGCGTGGGCCTGCGGACTGAAGGGTCCCCTGTTCTATTCCAGTCAAGGGCACAGGCCAGGGCTCGATCCCCAGTAGGGGGCGTGCAGAAGGCAGCAGCAGAACAATGTTTCTCTCTCATCATTAATGTTTCTATCTCTCCCTTCCTCTCTGAAATCAATAAGAATAGTACATATACTACATTTTTTTAAAAGCACTTTTTTTTTTGGCAAGTGGGAATTCAAAAATGTGGAATCTGTGAATAATGAGCATTACCTCCCGGCCAGGTGGCTCAGTTGGTTGAGTGTCGTCCATTGCACCAAAAGGTTGTGGGTTCGATTCCCAGTCAGGGCACATACCTAGGTTTTGGGTTTAGTCTCTAGGCGGGGCACATAGGGAGACTGATGTTTCTCTTGAGCATCAATGTTTCTTTCTCTCTCTCTCTCCCCCTTCCTCTGTCTCTAAAATAAGTAAAAAAATATCCTCGGGTGAGGATTAAAATAATAATAATGAGGGTCACCTGTATCTGTCTCCTTGTCTATTTCCTTCTGTTTTCTTACTCTAGAATGTGAATCCCATGAGGACTGGAATATTTTGTCTACTGCTTTATGAAATATTTTTATTTGCCTGGCCAGTGTGGCTCAGTGGTTGGGCATGGACCTATAAACCTGGAGCTCATGATTCAATTCCCAGTCAGGGCACATTCCCGGTCAGGGCACATGCCGGCTCAATCCCCAATATGGGGCATGCAGGAGGCAGCCAATCAATGATTCTCTCATCATTGATGTTTCTAGCTCCCTCTCCTTTCCTCTCTGAAATCAATAAAAACATATATTTAAAAAATATTTTTATTGATTTTTTTTTTTTTTTTTTTTTTAGAGGGAGAGGCAAGGAGAGGGAGAAAGAGTGAAACATCCCTGCGCCCTGACCAGGGATGGAACCAGCAACTTGGCGGTGCCCAGGACGATGCCCAACCAACAGAGCCACGCCAGCCAGGGCTATCTTGTCTGTTGTGGTCACTGCCAAGTCTCTAGTTCCTAGGACAGAACTTGGGACATAGTAGGTGCTCAGTAAAATATCTCAATATCTGTCGAATATACAAAGGATGCAGAGAGAAAGAAGGAACTAGTACCCACCGTCTGTTTAATTCCCCCAACAGCCTAAGAAGGAAAACGCAGTCCGGAGGGGGTGAGCCCCGTGTTTGAAGAGGCCTCCCTGTGTGACCTCGGTGCACACAGTCCACCTCTCTGAGCCTCGGTTTCCCAGCAGGAGACCTTCTTATCAAGGGCAGTCATGAAACTGATGGCAATTTCCTCCGAAGCCACCACACTGAGCCCTGTAAGCCACAGACCCCGAGACGTCTCCCCAGCCTCCAGCACCCGGAGGCCACAGCCCCACCTGATGGAGAGAGTTCTGGCAATTGTGAGGCTGAACAGTGCTCCTTGTCCAGTGCTCACAGCCCTACAGGGAGGACCGCCATCATTCTCCCCGTCTCAGGAAGGCAGAAGCCGAGCTATGGGGAGGGGAGGGGAGAGGAGGGCACACAGCGGGGACGGGCCAGGGCCTGGTGGAAGTCAGGGGCGGGGGTCGCACAGCGGTCCTGTCCCGCCCACGTGGACAGAGAGGAGGGCGGGGGAATCAGGGGCAGAGAAAAGGGGAAACTGAGGCTCAGGAGGACGGGGTGGGTAGCCAGGAAGTGGGTTGACACCGGTGGAGAATGGCTCTCCGGCCTCACAACCCAGAGCAGCCAGCCTTGTCGACCACATGATCCAGGCGGTCAAAACGGCGGACGGTCTCAGACATGAGGGTCTGAGGAGGAAGATGTCTTGTGAGTGAGGAGTGGCAGCTGGGGCTCCCAAAAGCAAGGCAGGAAGCGGGGAGCCGGAGCCACGGCTGAGGGGACAGGCGCTAGGGAAGCGGGGGACTCCCCGAATCACCAGGCAAGGCAGGAGGAGACAGGAAGCCAGGGGGCCCCCAGCCCAGAGGTCACACTGCCCTCATTCCTCCAGAGCCGAGGGTCCGGGGACAGAGACCCAGTGGGCAGGTATCAGAGATACTGACTGACGGGAAGGGACCGAACCCTGAGGCAGGCGTGCAAACTCCTACAGAAAAGGCCACTCGCCGGCCGGCCCGGCATGGCTCAGTGGTTGAGCATCGACCTATGAACTAGGAGGTCACGGTTCGATTCTGGTCGGGGCACATGCCCAGGTTGTGGGCTTGATCCCCAGTGTGGGGCGTGCAGGAGGCAGCTGGTCCGTGAGTCCCTCTCATCATGGATGTTTCTCTCTCTCTCCCTCTCCCTTCTTCTCTGAAATCAATAATATATATATATATATATATATATATATATATATATATATATATATATTTTTTTTTAAAGGCCCACTCACTGTGAGGGACTCCTTTGTTCCAATCCACGTGACAGGTGTGATAAGAACCTTGAAGAAGTGGGAGATAAAAGAGGACCCACCCAGGAGACACTGGACCCACCAGCAGAATCCGGGAGGAAAGGACACAGCTGAAACCTTCAGGCCTGGGCAATTTAGCCAAGAGAGGGAACAGTAGAGGGAACAGCATATGCAAAAGCCTAGAAGAGAATGAAGCTAGAGAGAGACTGGATGTAGGGGGTGGGGACAGAAAACACGCTCACCCTCACATCTTCCTCCTGAGTCACATCACAGAGGACAGTTCCAGGAAGCGCCTGCTCGAGGGCCCGGCCCCCCAACTCTGCAGGGAGGGAAGGGCTGAGGCCTGGGTCTGAGGGAGGAGGGGCTGAGGCCTGGATTCCTGTGTGAGAGGGAGGAGGGGCTGGGGCTGAAGACTGAGTGACCCTCTCTCACTGTCTGTGTCACAGGTAACCACGTGGGCCCCGATTTCCACTGAGAGTAGGAAGAGAAAGGTTACCCCAGCACAGACCTTGGTGAGGCCTCTGCTGCCCCCTTGTGGCCACCTGGAGTGGGCCTATCACCCAACTCGGTTCCCCTGGTGACCCCAGTCTCATGGTGACCCCCAGGACAAAAGGCAGAGGCCTTGACCCATAATCTCCTTAGCTACTCCAAGTACCTGCTGGGGTTCCTGAGACACCCCCCCACACACACACATACACCTCATCTCTGGCTTCCGGAGTAAACCCTAAATCTGCAAGAGACATATCCCCCAAACCACCCGTTTTGTAGCTCCAATAACTGTAGCTCCAGCAAAAGGGAGTGAGGATTTGAGACCTGCCAAAAACTCCGGCTCCAGGATACCACTCCCACGCATTCCTTAGCTTTGCAAATGGAATTTTATAAAATAAAAATCAGGACTCCTCCTTCCCACCTGGTCGCTCCTCTCCTAGAGACCCCCTCCCCGAAGGCTCACAGGATCCCGGCTACCATGCTGCGCTGCCCCACCCCCAAACCAGGACCACCTTCCCGGCATAGCGCGATCCCGTGGCCATCCCCCGCGTCGGTCAGTCTGTCTCTCCCTCTGTCACACTCTGAGCCTCTCCCCACCTCCAGAGTCCGGGGAGGCCGAGGGCTGGACGCTGGAAGCCCGTCCCTGGGGAGCGTTGCCTGGAAGTTCGGCCCCAGCCCCCTCGGCCCTCAAACCCAGTCACCCAGACCCCCGTTCCCTCCACCCGCAGCCCTACCAGTCCCAGGTCCCTGCCCCTGGCTCCCCGGGGACCCAGGATTCCAGCCTCCAGCTCTGCCCTTCAGAGTCCCCAGGGTCCCAACCCCAAACAGAGAGAAAGCTATTAACAGTTCAAACAGTTTTAATCCGGATTTGGACGAGTGCTGGGAAAACCCACAGAGACCCCTCCCTCGCCGGCCACCGGGGAGGACCAGACCGCGCCCCGGTGCCCAGGGTGGCTCCACGTCTCCGGCGGGGAGGGGGGCGGGGCGGGGCGTCAGGCCACGCCCTCGTGTTCCTATTGGCTGCCGCCCTGGGGTCAGAAGCTGGACTGCAGCAGAGTGACGCGCAGAGGCCACGCCCCCTCGTCCTGGGTCAGGGCGGGAGGGGCCGCCCCCGAATCCCACGTGGGCGCCCAGGAGGCGGGGCCGGCGCCACGCCCGCTGCCCCGGCGCGAGAACCCGGGGGAGCGGGAATTGGCCACCGGAGGAGACCGTGGGGGCGAGGTCAACGCGGGCTTGGGGTTTGACGGAGGCGGCGGCACCGGGGGAAGAGATTCTCCTCCGGAGTCCAAATTCCCGCCTGGAGAGGACGAGGGAGGGATGAGAACGACAACATGTGGGGCCCGAGACTCCGGACCCCCAGCTTTTCTTGTCTCAGACCCAGGAGTCCTGGGCCCCAACCCCCTGCTGCCTGGGATCTGGTACTCCCAAACCCTGTCCAGCTCTTCTTCATCAGGACAAAGGATTTCCAGGAATCCTCGGACCCCTCCCCTCCAGGAGCTAGGATTCCAGGCCTCAGGCTCCCTCTTCCCTAAAACCCGGAGCCCGAGGTCCCCAGCCCCTCCCCACCTGTCATCATGCGGTGCCACTGCGAGGCCTCAGTGGCCAGAGCTTGGGAGAGGCTGAGGACTCGCTCCCGGTGACCTTCGGACATCGGAATATAAGGGGTGGTGTTCCTCGAACTAGAAAAAGATTGGGGGAGCCGTGCAGTGAGCCAGCACAGTGAGTGCCCCCACGTGTCCTTCTGGGAGTTGTAGTCCTTAGCGCGTGACTTCAAGGACTTTAAACCTGGCCAGGCCGGCATCAAAAGCTCGTGTGCTCTATGGAATTTCCCCTCCAGTCACCGGTCAATGTCACCCCATTTCCAGATGGGGGGGGGGGGGAGGTATATCCACCCAGGGTTGCAGTTTGAGGGACTGCTGTTCTCACTGGGGATCTAGGGCTTTCTGATGCCCCAGGAACTCTAGAAGGTTCTGAGATCATTCTTGGTCGGGTGGTTCAGTGGGTTGGAGAGTCATCCCGCAGACCGGCAGGTGGCGGGTTCGATTCTAGGTCAGGGCACATACCCAGGTTGCAGGCTCGATCCCCAGTCAGAGTGTGTACAGCAACCAATAGATGTTTCTCTCTCCCTCATTAATTTAAAAATTAAAAAAATAGCCGAAACCGGTTTGGCTCAGTGGATAGAGCGTCGGCCTGCGGACTGAGGGGTCCTGGGTTCGATTCCGGTCAGGGGCATGTACGTTGGTTGCGGGCACATCCCCAGTAGGGGGTGTGCGGGAGGCGGCTGGTTGATGTTTCTCTCTCATCGATGTTTCTAGCTCTCTATCCCTCTCCCTTCCGCTCTGTAAGAAATCAATAAAATATATTTTTTTAAAAAAATTTAAAAAATAGTAATAGCCCTGGCTGGTTTGGCTCAGTGGATGGAGCGTCGGCCTGCGGACTGAAGGGTCCCAGGTTCGATTCCGGTCAAGGGGGGCATGTACCTTGGTTGCGGGCACATCCCCAGTGGGGGATGTGCAGGGGGCAGCTGATTGATGTTTCTAGCTCTCTATCCCTCTCCCTTCCTCCCTGTGGAAAATCAATAAAATATATTTTAAAAAAAATAGTTCTAAAAGGCTGCCATCTGCACTTCAGAACTCAGGAGACATACGTAACAATGCTACTCGCCGCCCCCGGGGAAATGGTTCGCCTGCTCCTCGTGGGCACCCCAGCTCCTTACCTGCTCCAGGACCCGGAGCTTCGGAGCCATTTCTGGGCTCCTGCGTGTCCCAGGCCGGGCTGCAAAGGAAGCGGGCATAGTCCTCCTCACCTGGAGCCCCCACCCCTCGTTGTGAGGGTGAAATGAAGGAGGCTCAGAGAGGGGATGAAATGGTCTCAAGACACGGGCAGTGATTAGCTTTACACGTCGAGAGCCTGCTTCGCCGTCGACTTCACGGAGACCCAGAGGCCCGCACCTTGCTTACCGGTGACAAAGCCAGAACAGACCCTCCAGCTTCCCTCTTCACCTCATACCGACTGGCTGCACTGTCCTTCCCCCCAAAACTGGCTAGACAGAGACACACGTTTGGGTTCGTCGGACTGAGACGCCCCCTGATGGACAAAAACAATCCTACCCATAAAATCACCCCACCTACGACTTGTCTAATTCCTCCCTCGAAAAGTAAGATGAAACCTCCCTGGCGAGCCGCTCTGATCAAATCTGGAGCTCCTCACTGCAATAGAATGAATAAAATCGACTCCTTCCTTCCTTCCTTCCTTCCTTCCTTCCTTTCTTTCGTCTTTCTTTCTTTCTTTCTTTCTTTCTTTCTTTCTTTCTTTCTTTCTTTCTTTCTTTCTTTCTTTCTGTGAGCTGGGGATGTTATACCTGCCCCACCTCCGTCCCCCACCGAGAAGGGGCCGTGTCGCTGCCTTGGGCACAGGTACAAGCTGGGTTGAACTGGGAAACCCGGTTCTGGGTAGGAAGGTAGGGAGCATCCCCATTTTCCAGAGAGGGAAAGTGAGGCTCACCCTCGGAGCAGAGGACCCCCGCCACCCCACCGCCCTCTCCCCTCCCCTCACCCTTTGTTCCAGGTCGGGCTGGCATCGGGCTGGGGACAGGGTCCTCCCCAGAGTGAGGAGCCGCGGAGAAGCGGGGCGAGGGAGAGGCCGTCCACACTCCTGGTTTCTACGGATCCTTTCCAGCTGCTCCTGAGCACTCATCCGGGGCCGGGCCTGGGGGACGAGAAACGCCTCAGGACCCCAACCTTGGCTTCAGTTTCATCTCTTCCCTGAACCTCTTAGCCTCCAGCCTTGCCCTTTCCAGTAAGTTCTCCACCCGATCTCAGAGGGCTCTTTCCACACCCGGAGCTGACGCTGTCCCTCCACTGCCCAGGCCCCCCCCCCCGTCCCCCCCCCCCCCCCGGGATCCCCAAGCACAGCACTCTCGGGGCCAAGGCCCCTTGAGGCCCTGAGGCCTGGTCCCCACCCACCTCTGCCTCAGCACACACACACACACACACACACACTCACACACACACTCACACACACACACTCACACACACACACTCACACACAAACAAAAACCTCTGAATGGGCTTTGAAAACAACAGGAGGCATGGGATTGGTTAACTCAGTTGTCAGGAGGATCCGCTCGGGTCGGCCTCAGAGAGGACTGACGAGCTCTGTCCTGCCCTCAGAACCGGAGGGAAGGCGCACACAGAGAGAATGCCACGTGCCAGTGCCAGCTGGAGCTGGGCGGCCACAAGCCGAGGAAGCAGCTCGGAGCCGATCCTTCCCCAGCGCCCTCAGAGGGACCTCGGCCCTGCGGACACCTTGATGGTGAACTTCAGCCTTCAGGACGTAAAATGCAAGAGGTCAGCGATAAAACGCCAAAGAAATTGTTCAGCGAGCCCTAGCTGGTTTGGCTCAGTGGATAGAGCGTTGGCCTGCGGACTGAGGGGTCCCAGGTTCGATTCCGGCCAAGGGCACATTGAGCCTGGGTTGTGGGCTCGATCCCCAGTGGGGGATGTGCTGGAGGCAGCCGAGCAATGATTCTCTCTCATCATTGATGTTTCGCTCTCTCTCTCCCTCTCCCTTCCTCTCTGAAATCAATAAAAAAATATATTTATTAAAAAAAAGAAAAGAAAAGAAATTGTTCAGTAAAAGGAAACCGGAGCTTGAAGGCTGGGGCGATTCTCAGCCTAGTCACGTTGCGAAAAGGAGAAACCGTGTTCTGGACAGAATGCCCAGGGTGTGGCCGGACAGCCGTTTGCTGAGCGATTAGGCATGTGGCGGGCGGGTCCAGCACGTGGTCGCAGCAGAAAGAACGGAAGGGGATGGAGATGGGACTCAGAGAAGAAGGGCTGGGATGTGCCAGCTGAGAGCATGTGGTCCTGCAGGGAAGGGGGCAGTGTGGACACAGACATGCACCCGGGGAGAGAGCCACAAGCCAAGGAGGGGACCCGGAGCGATCCCTCCCAGCCAGAGAGCATGGCCCAGAGGGCACCCTGCTCCGGGCTTCTAGCCTGCAGAACTGTGTTGTTTAAGGGAAAAAACACACAAAACAAAACAAAAAAACAAAGGGAAGAGAACTCCGCGCTGCAGCTGCAACGAGAAAATTCTAAAAACTAGGAACAGCCTGGATCCATCTGTTGCTCACGGTGAGGCCAGTCCCTGTTTTGCTCCGATTGGGCCAATCCTGAGTCGCACGCCCACCTGCCGCACACAGTCCCCCGCATACGGCCCTGTGACGTCCATTTCTTCACAGCGGCCAGACCACCGGCCCCGGAGCCTGCCGGGCCCAAATCCAAACTTTGACACATTCACCTGTTTCAAATATAGCAGTCCAAACGGGCAGATATTTTTAGCCGGTTAAAGCCTGCCTGTTTTGAAGACTCCACGAAGCTGTACCCAGCATCTGCTAGCCAGAGGTAAGGCGAACCTGCAGCTATAAAAGACTCCAAGCGGCCCTGGCCGGTGTGGCTCAGTTGGTTGGGCGCCATCCCGTGCACCAAAAGGTTGCCAGTTCTATTCCTGGTCAGGGCACCTGCCCGGATTTCCTTGGGGCCTTGAGGCCTGGTAGGGGGTGTGCAGAAGGCAGCCGATCAATGTTGTGCTCTCACATCAATGTTTCTCTCTCTCTCTTCCTCGCTCTCTAATATATATTTTTTCATTTTAATTGAATTATATTTTTATTTTTTAATATGTTGATATTTATTTTTAGATAGAAAGGGAGAGATAGAAACATCAATGATGAGAATCATTGATTGGCTGCCTCCTGCACGCATCCCACTGGGGATCGAGCCTACAACCTGGGCATGTGCCATGACTGGGATTTGAACTGTGACCTCCTGGTTCATAGGTTGATGCTGAACCACTGAGCCATGCTAGCTGGGCTATATATACACTGAGTGGCCAAATTATTATGATCTCTGAACGCATAATAATCTGGCCACTCAGTGTATATCCTATATAATAAAAGGCTAATATGCAAATTGTCCCCTCGACCAGGAGTTCGACCAGCAGGCAGGCCGGCCAACCGCCCATGTCCCCTCCCCCTGGCCAGGCTGGCTGGACCCCACCCATGCACGAATTCATGCACCGGGTCTCTAATTTATACACACACACACACACACACACAGAGTGGCCAGATTATTATGCATTCAGAGATCATAATAATCTGGCCACTCAGTGTATATTAGAAGAAAGAGAGAAAAAAAGAAAGAGAGAAGAAAGGAAGGAAGGACGGGAGGGAGGGAGGGAGGGAGGGAGGGAGGGAGGGATGAGGAAGGAAGGAAGGAAGGAAGGAAGGAAGGAAGGAAGGAAGGGAGAGAGAGAAAGGAGGGGAGAGGAGGAGAGAGAGAGAGAGAGAGAGAGAGAGAGAGAGAGAGAGAGAGAGAGAGAGAGAGAGAGAGAGAATACCACATGCGGCTCTTTGGCCCCTTGAGTGTGGCTCTTCCACAAAATACCACGTGTGGGCGCCCACGTACAGTGCGATTGAAACTTCGTGGCCCATGCGCAGAAGTCGGTTTTCGGCCTGGGCGAGTCTATTTTGTAGAAGTGGCGTTAGAACACTCAAGGGGCCAAAGAGCCGCATGTGGCTCGCGAGCCGCGGTTTGCCGAGCACTGGCCTAAGGAGTCTCCCAGAGACGCCCGCTGTGCGCTGAGTGCTGTCTCCCTGCCCCTGAACCCCCTTCTCAGACCTCCCCGCCCCCTCCCCTTGGGCACGGGCTCCCACAACAACCTGGGGTCTCAGGTCCTGGCTTCTCCCAGGACAAACCTGTCCAAACGTGGTCAATAGAGCTAGTGCGTGCTACTGCCACCTGGTGGCCATCTCTGAAATGCCTACCCAGCCTGGGCAGGCGCGGAATTGCGCGGCTGGGGGGGGGAGGGGGGGGAGAAGCAATTCCTGAAGCAGCCCCAACGATCCACGTCCATTCCACACACCACGCCCTTCCTAGGAAAGACGACTGTTTTGTATCCACGACAATGAGGAAGCACCAGAAGAGCTCTCCAATCTGCTGGATCAGGTCATCACCCCAACCGCGCGTCTCTGAAAGCCAGCCAGCCAATCAGTGCCGGCCCCGCGTTTCTGAAAATCATCCAATCAGCAACAGACACAAAGCCTCCCCAGCTTAAGGGCGACCAGTCCCTAAACTCTCCAGGTTCTCCTTGCTTAAGCAAAGTAATGCATTCAGCATTGTTTCTGCATCACCCTCTGTTGGACTTTCCTACATGGCCAAGCCTTTTCTCATTCACCCGGACTCAGTTTACCTATCCTTTAAAAGGCTTCCTAGCCCTAGCTGGCTTGGCTCAGTGGATTGAGCGTCAGCCTGCGGAATGAAAGGTCCTAAGTTCAATTCAGGTCAAGGGCGCATGCCTAGGTTGTGGGCTCGGTCCCCAGTAGGGGGCTCTCTCATCATCGATGTTTCTATCTCTTTCTCCCTCTCCCTTCCTTTCTGAAATTAAAAAAAAAAAAAAAAATTTAAAGAAGGCTTCCTGCCCTAACCGGTTTGGCTCAGTGGATAGAGCGTCAGCCTGCGGACTGAAGGGTCCCAGGTTCGATTCCCGTCGAGGGCATGTACCTCGGTTGCGGGCACATCCTCAGTAGGGGATGTGCAGGAGGCAGCTGATCAATGTTTCTCTCTCATCAATGTTTCTAACTCCCTATCCCTCTCCCTTCCTCTCTGTAAAAAAATCAATAAAATACATATATTTTTAAAAAGGCTTCCTAATGCCGCCAGTCCCCCTATGAAATGGCTTGTTGCTGTCAGACTTGTATGAAGATTGTATTCGTGCCTCCCCTCCATCAGACTCCAGCATCAGGTCTAATTCATGGCTGGTCCCCAGCACTTTCCACAGGGCTGGCCGCTGGAGGGCCTCTGGGAGGAGAGAGATGGCTAGCAAATAAGGGAGTTGGGGGTTTTTTCCTGCAGTGGCCACACCTCAAAGCTTAGTGGGGAGAGGACAGGCGGCAGCTCCCGGGCCTTCGTGACATCCTGTTTGGATCGGTCATCTGCCAATGTCTTAGTGGACATCAAATTGTCCTGCCAAGCCCGGCCAGCGTGGCTCAGTAGTTGAGCATCAACCTATGAATCAGGAGGTCATGGTTCAATTCCTGGTCAGGGCACATGCCCAGGTTGTGCGCTCAACCCCCAGTAGGGGGCGTGCAGGAGGCAGCCAATCAATGATTCTTATTAACTAGAGGCCCAGTGCACAAAAATTCATGCAGGGGAGGGGTCCCTCAGCCCAGCCTGTGCCCTCTGGCGCCCGGGAGCCCTCAGGGGATGTCCAGCTAACAGCTTAGGCCCTCTCCCCGAGGGAGTAAGCCTAAACCGTTAGTCAGACATCCTTAGCCCTGCCGGGAGGTGGGAGAGGCTCCCGCCACCACCACTGAGCTGGCTGAGTGACGCTCCCCCTGTGGAAGCACCCTGACCACCAGGGGGCAGCTCCTGCGTTGAGCATCTGCCCCCTGGTGGTCAGTGCGTGTCATAGCGACCAGTAAGTCCCCCCTCCTTAGGGTCAATTTGCATATTACCCTTTTATTACAGGCAGTCCTCGGGTTACATCAGAGATCCGTTCCTACGCGTGCCGTAGTCAGAACCCACCTACATAAGCACCTACGTCACTCACATGGAGCACATACACAGCAGTAATGAAGTGAAACAGTAAAAAAAATTTAAAAGAAAGATAACAATCCCTGACCTTTACTTGTGGTAAATAAATAATAAAAAACATAAAGCACATATGTACATACATCGAAATGACAGAACTTTTTTTTTAATAAATACTGTAAATGGGAGATGGCGACGTAACCACGAAACAACGTAAGTCAAGTCTGAGGTAACCCAAGGACTGCCTGTATATAGGATGTTTCTCTCTCTCCCACTCCCTTCCTTTGTCTGAAATCAATAAAAATATTTTTTAAAAATAAATAAATAAATAAATAGAAATGAAAAGTGCCTAATATTTCTAATCTATTTTTATTCTACTCTGACTTGCTCATTTAGTAGGTTATTGCTATTTTTATTTTTATTTTATTTTATTTTTAATATATTTTATTGATTTTTTACAGAGAGGAAGAGAGAGGGATAGAGAGTTAGAAACATCGATGAGAGAGAAACATCGATCAGCCGCCTCCTGCACACCCCCTACTGGGGATGTGCCCGCAACCAAGGTACATGCCCTTGACCGGAATCGAACCTGGGACCCTCCAGTCCACAGGCCGACGCTCTATCCACCGAGCCAAACTGGTTTCGGCATGTTATTGCTATTTTTAAAAACTTGACATTTAAATGAGTTGTTATTTATAACTTTTATCCCATTTAATATGAATATTCATACATTTTATTGAAGAAATGTTAATGTGTTTGGTTAAGGATGCTGCGCCAGACATCGCTGGAGATTTTATATAATACACAGTATATGTACCATGTTACTGGTCTAGAATCTGCAAAATTTTGCACTTTTTCCCCAATGATTTTTAGAGATAGGAGAGAGAGAAAGAGAGGAGGGGGGAGAGAGAGAGAGAGAGAGAGAGAGAGAGAGAGAGAGAGAGAGAGAGAGACATCAATTGGTTGCCTCCCAAACAAGCCCAGTCTAGAACCGGGGATCGAACCTGCAACCTTTGATGCCCTTGACCGGGAATCAAACCCGAAACCCTTCGGTGTGTGGGCGAGCACTCTAACCATAGAGCCACACCAGCCAGGACTACAGTAAATTGGTTGTTTATGATCTGCCTCTGACATCCACTAGAACACCAGATTCATAAGGAAAAAATTTTTTTTCTCATTTTGTTCACATCTGCGACTTCAGTGCCTAAACACCTCTGTGCGTTAGCACTTCCTTTAATGATGGAAGTGTTTTATCTGCTCCTGAGCAATGGCAGTGTGCTGAGAGTGAGTGAATTTTTAATTTTATTTCATTTAAATTTAAACAGCCACATGTGGCTACTGGCTACCTTATCGGACAGTGAAGAGGATATTGAATCAATATTTGTTGAGTCAATGAGTAGATAAATGAATGAATGAATGAATGAATGAGTAAGTGAATGAAGTACTTACTATATCCAGGCACTATTTCCAACCCTTTCTGGGCATTCATCTAGTTTGAATCCTCACAACAGCTCTAGGTGGTTTGCAGATGAGAAAATGGAGGCAGAGAGAGGTTTAGTAACTGGCCCAAAGTCACACAGCTTAGAGGTGGCAGGGACAAAATTTAATCCCAATGTTCTTAAATCACGCTCTCTGTGGTCTGGACTGTGGCCTTAGAGCCCCCTCTCCCAGCCTTTCCCCCCAAGAGTGGGTGATCGGTGCTGCTCAGACGGAAGGGTTACAAGATGGGCCCGAGGGGGCCAGATAGACCGCCTACCTTGGTGCCTGGCTGCGGGGAGGGAGGGCAGCGACCCTCGGGGCTCGAAGCCTGGGAGATCCTGGGAGATCCGACACCTGGAAGGGCAGGATGGGACGTGGTGAGGGCAGGAGGCGCCATGCCTGTCCCGCCCGGCCCAGCATGCTCACCTGAGCGAGGGCTGGCAGGGCCTCTGTCCCCCCCGGGGGGCCGCCCCCAGTCGGCCTCTGGGGACCGGGGTGAGCTCAGTTCCAAGGATTCAGGCAGACTCTGGATGGGTTGGGGAAGAGGAATCATGGTTATCATCATCCTTATTATTACCACTTATTAAGCACCTAGCAACTGGGACACAGCACCATAGGATTAAGGTTGAAAACCAGCAGCCCGATGACCAACCTCAGCTCTGCCGTTCATTAGCTGTGTGGTTTTGGGCAAGTTACTTGACCCCTCTGGGCCACATTTCAACTTCTTATATGAGGATTGAAACCTCATGTAAGGCCCTTAGAACAGTGCCTGGCACAGGGCAGGGCATTATAAGTGTGTGTGTGGGGTGTTATGATGATTATGCATCTGGCATGGTTCTAAGTACTTTTCCTGTTTTATTAGTTCCCCTCAATAAATCTATCAGACACCTATTCTTATTCTACTGAAGCTCAGAGAATGCGGTCAATGACTGATGTCACAAAGAAAGCAGAGCCCTGGCCGGTTTGGCTCAGTGAATAGAGCATCAGCCTGCAGACTGAAGGGTCCTGGGTTCGATTCCAGTCAAGGGCACATGCCCGGGTTGCGGGCTTGATCCTCAGTGGGGGGCGTACAGGAGGCAGCCGATCAGTGATTCTCTCATCGCTGATCTTTCTATCTCTTTCTCCCTCTCCCTTCCTCTCTGAAATCGGTAGAAATATATTTTAAAAAAGAATACCAAATTATGAATTAAAAAAAAGAAAGAGCCAAAACCGGTTTGGCTCAGTGGATAGAGCATCGGCCTGCAGACTGAAAGGTCCCAGGTTGGATTCCGGTCAAGGGCATGTACCTTGGTTGCGGGCACATCCCCAGTAGGGGGTGTGCAGGAGGCAGCTGATCGATGTTTCTCTATCATCGATGTTTCTGACTCTCTATCCCTCTCTCTTCCTCTCTGTAAAAAATCAATAAAACATATTTTAAAAAAATAAATAAATAAAAATAAAAAAAAGAAAGAAAGAAAGCAGAGCTGGGATCTGAACCTAGGGCTCCTCCCTACATGCTCTGAAGGTCACGGCAAAAAGCAGCGGCTCTAACCCAGATGTGACAATAGTGGCTCCTGCTCCCTGAGGGCCGACTGTGTCAGGCACTTCCCAGTCATCCTTTCTCCTTTTTTTAAAATATTTTATTGTTTACAGAGAGGAAGGGAGAGGGATAGAGAGTTAGAAACATAGATGAGAGAGAAACATCGATCAACTGCCTCCTGCACACCCCCTACTGGGTATGTGCTAGCAACCAAGGTCCAAGCCCTTGACCAGAATTGAACCTGGGACCCTTGAGTCCGCAGGCCGACGCTCTATCCACTGAGCCAAACTGGTTAGGGCTCCTTTCTCCTTCTTTCAGAGCTCTGCAGGGTGGGGGTTATGATCAGAAGTGTCTGGTAAATCTGCCCTAACTGGTTTGGCTCAGTGGATACAGCATTGGCCTGCGGACTGAAAGGTCCCAGGTTCGATTCCGGTCAAGGGCATGTACCTTGGTTGCAGGCACATCCCCAGTAGAGGGTGTGCAGGAGGCAGCTGATTGATGTTTCTAACTCTCTATCCCTCTCCCTTTCTCTCTGTAAAAAAAAAATCAATAAAATATATTTTAAAAAAAAGAAGAAGAAGAAGTGTCTGGTAAGTGTTTAAGCAATGCCTCTCTGGGAGAAAACAGCCCTGGTTTGTATGTTTGCCAGTTACCGTGGTGTAAATATTCCCACTACAGTCCATTTCAACAGGACATCATTGAATGTGGAGTTGGGAAGTGATGCCCGCAGTTGGCCCTTGGGGGGTGGGGATGAGCTGGGTCCAGCACCCCGCTGGCTTATGCTCACATGTAACAAGGAAACTAAGGCTTCCACGGCTTAGGATACTTGTCTGAGGTTGGTTAGTCAGTCAAAGGAGAGGGAAAGAGGTGAGTGGGTGATGAGTTTGGCCAGGGGCAGATGGGACAGGAGGCTGGGAATGGGAAGAGAGGTGTGTAAACCTCACCTCTCTCTCTGAAGACTCCTCGCCTTGGAGTGCAGGAGATGGGGAATCAGGCTCAGTGCTTTGGGGTGGTTTCTGGGGGCCCCCCAGACCTGCCAGGGTGTCTTCCATCATCCACAGCTGCTGCTGAGCAGACGTTCTGTCCTGGGTGGGGAGGAGAGGAATGTGGTTCTCAAAGGGGGGAAATGCAAGAGGGTTAAAGCTGATAGGCCACAGGCAGGATCTGAAACCAGCTGGGCTGTATTTATGGGGTCATAAATGGACTATGGCCCGAGCTGGTTTTGCTCAGTGAATAGAGCATTGGCCTGCAGAATTAAGGATCCTGGGTTCAATTCCGGTCAAGGGCACATGCCTAGGTTGGGGGCTATATTCCCAGTAGAGGGCATGTGGGAGGCAGCCAATAAATGATTCTCTCTCATCATTGATGTTTTTCTCTCTCTCCCTCTCCCTTCCTCTCTGAAATCAATAAAATATATATGAGAGAATTATATATATAAAATAAATAAATGGACTATGTGCACATATCACGGCTGTATTTGTGGCTATCCATTTCCAAATGGATATCCCGTCACCTCACCACCATTTATCACAAACACTGTCTTTTTTACACTGCTCTGCAGTGTTACCTCTGTCATAAATAGGGGGCCATATACATGTACGTGAGTCTGCTTCTGAATGCCCTATTCAATGTCTTTGGTTTGTTTGTCTAACCTTGTGTCAACATTACCCTGTGTTATTAACAGTAGCTTTCCAAACGCAAAATGCATTTGTACTTCCAAATGCAACTTAGGGTCAGTTTGTCAATCTCCATACAAAAACCTTCTGGATTTGCATTGGGGTTGCTGATCCCCATTGGGAAAATTCACTTGGGGAGACTACATCTTTGCATTAGTGTATCATTCCTATCCATGAACTTGGTATGTCTCCCCACTTATATAGGTCTTTATCTTCTCTCAATGATGTCCTGTGGCTTTTAAAGTAGGTGTCTTGCAAATCTTTCATGTGATTTTTTCCTAGATATTTAATTTGCTTATGTTAATCATAAAAACTGCTGTTCAGCCCTAGCCGGTTTGGCTCAGTGGATAGAGCGTAGGCCTGCAGACTGAAGGATCCCAGGTTCAATTCTTTTTTTTTTTTAAGTTTTCAATAGGCAAGTTCCATGCCCTAGATTCTTGCTTGTTTTTGTTTTTGTTTTTTTAACATATTTTATTGATTTTTTACAGAGAGAAAGGGAGAGGGATAGTTAGAAACGCCGATCACCTGCCTCCTGCACACCCTGTACTGGGGATGTGCCTGCAACCAAGGTACATTCCCTTGACCAGAATCAAACCTGGGACCCTTCAGTCTGCAGGCCGACACTCTATCCACTGAGCCAAACCAGTTAGGGCCCAGGTTCGATTCTCGTCAAGGGCACAGGCCCAGGTTGCGAGCTCGATCCCCAGTAGGGGGCGTGCAGGAGGCAGCCGATCAATGATTTTCTCTCATTGGTGTTTCTACCTCTCTCTCCCTTTCCCTGCCTCTCAGAAATCAATAAAAATATATTTTTAAAAAACAAACTGCTGTTTATTTACTTTCTAATTGTTTGGCACTGGCAAACATGAGGACAATTGATATTAACCTTGTATTCGGTGACCTTGCTAAATATGCTTATTCGAATAGTGTCTCTGGAAATTATTTTGTGTTTTTTGTTTGTTTGTTTGTTTTTCAGAATGCATTTATTTATTTATTTATCCTCACCCAAGGATATTTTTCCATTGATTTTTAGAGACCGTGGAGGAGAGAGGGAAAGACAGAAATATCGATGTGAGAGAAAGATATCCATCGGTTGGCTGCCTCCTCAGTGCACCCTGACCAGGGCACAGCCGGGGAGAAACCTGCAACTGAGGCACGTGCCCTTGACCAGCATCGAACCTGGGACCCTTCAGCCTGCAGGCCGGTGCTTTATCCACTGAGCCAAACTGGCTAGAGATGACCATGATTTGGATATTCTACATATATACACAAGCATGTCATCTGTCAATAAAAATAGCTTTACTTCTTCCTTTCTTGTCCTGATACCTAACTGCTTACTTCTCGTACTTGGTCTGTCCAAAACCTCTGGTACAATGTTGACTAGACCTGATGATAGCAGACACCCTTGTCTTATTGCAGATATAAGGAGGAAAGTTTTCCATTTGTCACTGACCACTGCAATGTTTGCTGTAGATTGGTGATAAATGCCTTTTATCAGATTAAGGAACTTCCCTTCTATTTCTGCTTTGCTGAGAGCTTTTATCATGAATGGGTTTCAAGTGTTCAAACTAACCTTGCATTCCCATAGCAAACCCAATTTGGTTGTGATGTATTTCTTACTCTCTTCCTATATTGCTGGTGGTAAGTAATATTTAACACCACTAGGGGGGGTTAGTGTTAAATGGTGGATTTTAGGAAGACATGGAAGGGTTTAGTCTGAAGAAGTCAGGGCTTAAATCTGTTACGTACACATGTAATACTAGAAGTCAATGATTTTAACTAAAGATATATGATTTTGGCCCCAGCCGGCGTGGCTCAGTGGTTGAGCATCGACCTATGAACCAGGAGGTCACGGTTTGATTCCAGGTCTGGGCATATGCCCGCCATATTGATCCCCGATGTGGGGCTTGTGGGAGGCAGCTGATGAATGATTCTCTCTCATCATTGATGTTTCCATCTCTCTTTCCCTCTCCCTTCCTCTCTGAAATCAATTTTAAAAAATTTAAATTAAAAAGATACATGATTTTGGCCCTGGCCAATGTGGCTCAGTTGGTGGGAACATTGTCCCATGCACTGAAGGGTCACAGGTTCAATTCCTAGTCAAGGCACATGCCTGGGTAACCAATTCAATCCCCTGGCAACCAAATTATTTTTCTCTCTCAAATTGATGTTTCTCTCTCTCCCCCACTCCCTACCCCTCTCTCTAAAAATCAATAAAAAGGTATCGTCAGGCGAATATTTAAAAAGATAAATGATTTTGAAACTTGATTGCTAGGCCTGGAATGAAGAGGTGGATCTGAGGCTAAGGAACAGGGCTTATCCTTCAGAAGGGGGCCTCGAACTAAGGGGTTGGATTTAGGACTGGAAATTCAGAGGATGCATTTAACAGCAAAAGTCAGGATGAACTTGCAGGATGGGGACAGGCTGGCCAGTGGAGTTTTGACGCAGAGAGTAGGGCTTCAAAATAAGAGGAGAGATTTAAAACCAGAGGGAGAGTGGTTCTGAACCCAAAGGTAGGTCTTTTTCTAAAAAAATATATTTTATTGATTTTTTACAGAGAGGAAGGGAGAAGGATAGAGAGTTGGAAACATCGATCAGCTGCCTCCTGCACACCCCCCACTGGGGATGTGCCTGCAACCAAGGTACATGCCCTTGACCGGAGTTGAACCTGGGACCCTTCAGTCTGCAGGCCGACACTCTATCCACTGAGCCAAACCGGTTAGGGCCTGAAGGTAGGTCTTAAAGTGAAGAGCTTGGTGTTAACTATAATAAGGGATTTAAAAGGAAAGGAAATAGCCCTGGCTGGTGTGGCTCAGTTGGTTGGAGCATCATCCTCTACACCTAAAGGCGGTGGGTTCGATTTCCGGTCAGGGCACATACCTAGGTTGGGGGTTTGATTCCTGGTTGGGGCACATAAGAGAGGTAACTGATCAATGCTTCTCTCACACATTGATGTTTCTCTCTCTCTCCCTTCCTCTCTCTGAAATCAATAGATATATCCTCGGGTGAGGATTGAAAAAAAAGAAGAAAAGAAAAGGAAGGAAATTAGGGAAGGGGAGGAACTTGTGAGAAGTACTTCAAATCTGTGGGAGGGGCTTAAATGCCCAAAGGGTTTCCAGGTGGACCTGGAGTGGAGGGCGGGGCTTGGGGGCTTGGGACAGGGATGTACCTGGGGGGACCCAAGGTGCAGCAGGTACTCCAGGGTCTCTCTCAAGGTGCCCAGCTCCTGCTCCAGGCCGCTGTACGTGTCCCAAACCCGCTCTCGCTCCTCCGGTCCCAGAAAGGGGAGACACAGGGTTAGCATGCCCGCCCACCAGATCTTTCCTACTCCCAGTTTTCCCAGAGGAGGAGGAAGAAGGCAAGCCTGCTCCCTGGTGTCCTGAGGGAGTACGTGGGCTACAACTCCCAAAGGCCTTTTTGCTCCAACTACCGGGAACCCCAGAGTCTAAGGAACCTGGCATTCCAAAGAGCTGTTAGTGTAGAGAAATCACAGCTTTCTCTGAGCCCTCACCTCTGAGCTGCCCTGGGGCACATCTGGTGAGTTCTCGGGCTAGTCAAGACCACACCCCTCTGCACTCCTGGAGAGCAGAAACCTCCTCACCAATGCCAATAGTAATAATTACAGCAGCTAGTATTTATTAGGCACTTAATGTGTGTTAGGCACTGTTCTTGGCACTCATTTAATTCTGTGCTCTGGGTACTATTAATGTTTCCATTTTACAGATAATAATATTCATAGCTAACACTTAAATACTGCGTATCAGATGCCAGGTACCTACGTGTTAACTACTCATTCATTCATTTGCTAGTCCATATATGTATGAAATCTTCACAATGACCCTATGACGTAAATACTGTATTTTCCATCTCGAGTTTACAGAAGATGCATCTTATGGGATCAAAGGCCCAGAGGGGTTAAGTAACTTTTCTAAGCTCACACAGCTACCGTGAGTGGGAGGTGAGATTCAAAGCCAGGAATCCATATCAAACCACCCTCTTAAACCACTACATTAAGTTCTGCAGCTACCTGGCTGCTCGCCCGCTGGGACAGACAAGAGCACGGGATTAAAATTTGGGGAGGGGCCAATTCTCAAGAACTACCTTCCCATGAGCTCTTGGGGTTAAGTCCCCTTCAGGAACAAACTGTTGAGTCCTGGGGCCCCCCAGGAGGGTATGTCCCTTCTCAGATGCTCACCTGAGTCAAGTGACAAAGAGTGGCCCTCACACTGACCAGTCTGTCCTGCAGGAGGCGCTGGCGCCCCCAGGCCCTCGGGGGAGCCGCAGCCTCCCTGGCTGCTTGGCCCAGCTGCTGCCTGGTCAACTCCAGGGCTGCTTCTAGCTGCTCCTGCACCGAGAGGGGAAAAGATGACCTTCGCCCGGCCAGCGTGGCTCAGTGGTTGAGCATCAACCCATGAACCAGGAGGTCACAGTTCAATTCCTGGTCAAGGGCACATGCCCAGGTTGTGTGCTCCATCCCCAGTAGGGGGCGTGCAGGAAACAGCCGATCAGTGATTCTCTTTCATCATTGGCATTTCTATCTCTCCCTCTCCTTCCCTCTCTCTAAATTCAATAATATATATATATATATATATAAAAAGATTAACCTTCTGAAGTCACACCCAGCCCCAGGGAGAGAGAAAAAGTGTCCTCCCTCATCCTCGTCAGGCTGAGGATCGGGGCGGGCTAAGGGCGGGGGAGGGGCTGGGTGTCTCTTCCCATCCCAGAGCCCCACCTTCTCCTCCTGTCTCTGGTCTATCTCCTCCTGCAGCCTCTTCAGGAGCCGGTCCTGCCCACACAGCTTGGTCAACAGAGTCTGAAAAAGGAGAACGGGACCAGATCTGGCTCTTACCCCTGCCCCTCCCCCTCCCCGCACACACACACACCTAGAATATTCTCTCCCCAACTCTGGAACTCAGCAGGAGTTGGATCCGGGAGAACTTACATCTGTCTCCAAGCTTTGGTGGAAGGATGAGTCCAGGGGAGGGCCTGGCTGAGGAAAAGGAGGAAAGTCGGGGTCACCGGGGCAGTCAGGGCTCAGTGCTGAGCCTCCCTCCGTTTGTACTGACAGACACCCCCCTCCTTCATGTGCTCTGTTAACAAATAGCTCTAACAAATCTTATAATTCATGGGGAAATTCAGACATTTCCTTTACTGCTGAGAATAAACCAGGGATGCCCACTACCACTGTTACCGTTTAACACCGTATTAGAGATCCTAACTGATGCTGTAAGACAAAGAAAACAGCCCAGCCAGGGTGGCTCAGTTGGTTGAGCATCATCCTGTGCATCAAAGCGTTGTCAGTTTGCCCAACTGGGTGGCTCAGTGGTTGAGCGTCAACCTATGAACCAGGAGGTCATGATTCAATTCCCGGTCAGGGCACATGCCCAGGTTGCAGGCTTGATTCCCAGTGTGGGGCGTGCAGGAGGCAGCTGATCAATGATTTTCTCTTATCTTTGATGTGTCTCTCTCTCTCTCCTCCCTTCCTCTCTGAAACGTATATATGTATACATTTATATATCTTTCTTATATAATCTATATATATAAAAGCCTAAGCAACCAGAACGAATGGGATGACCGGAACAACCGGTCTCTATGACACACACTGACCACCAGGGGGCAGATGCTCAATGCAGGAGCTGCCCTCTGGTGGTCAGTGTGCTTCCACAGCCAACCTCCCTCCACCTGCCAACCTCCCACGGTTCCTCC
The DNA here is from genome assembly GCF_951640355.1 of Cnephaeus nilssonii. NCBI lineage: Eukaryota > Metazoa > Chordata > Mammalia > Chiroptera > Vespertilionidae > Cnephaeus > Cnephaeus nilssonii. The sequence continues at coordinate 44,315,456 of NC_137091.1, forward strand.
CCCCAGCCTGCAGACTCCCATTGCCCATTCGGGGCTGGGCCCTGGACTGGGACAGGGAATCAGGGTGGGTGGTGGTGGACGTGGCCCTTTTCCCAGGGCCCGATGGTTAACCTCCCGTGTCCCATCCCTCCCCCGGCCAGCAGGTTAGCTTGCTGCTGCGGTCCGGCTGATCCGGACTGGGCACGTCGAGCCAGACAGGCCCTGGAGCCCTCCCACGTGCACCAGTGGGGTCCCTCAGCTGGCCTGTGGGGATCAGACCGAAACCGGCTCCCCTACATCCCCCGAGGGGTCCCGGATTGCAAGAGGGAGCAGGCTAGTTCTGCACCAGGCCTATATATAGCTGCCAGTTTGATTCTTGGTCAGGGCACATGCCCAGGTTGCTGGTTCGATTCCCGGTGAGGGGCGTGCAGGAGGCAGCCAATCAATGATTCTCTCTCATCATGGATGCTTTTTTCTCTTTCTCTCTCCTTTCCTTTCTCTCTAAAAATCAATTTTAAAATCTTTTTTTTTAATTTTAAAATCTTAAAAAAAGAAAAGAATAGGAAGGGGAGAATAAAACCATAATTAACAGGTGATATGCTCATCTACCCAGAAAAGCCAATTAACAGAATCAAAGATTAGAACAAATAGAATTCAGCAAGGATGTCACAGGCAAGGTGAAGCTATAAACATTAATAGCGTATCTCTAGCCCTGGCCGGGTAGCTCAATTGGTTAGAGCATCATCCCAAGGTTGGGGGCTTGATCCCCAGTCAGGACACATACAAGGATCAACCAATGAATGGAATGAGTGAGTGGACAACAAATTGATCTCGCTCAACAAAAAAAAACACCAATCAACAAATTTTTAAAAATAGCCTATCTCTACACCATCAATAACTAGAAAACATAATTTAAAAGATGATACCAGCCCTAACCAGTTTGGCTCCGTGGATAGAGCGCCGGCCTGTGGACTAAAGGGTCCCAGGTTCGATTCTGGTCAAGGGCATGTACCTTGGTTGCGGGCACATCCCCAGTGGGGGGGGGTGCAGGAGGCAGCTGATCGATGTTTCTCTCTAGTTGATGTTTCTCACTCTCTATCCCTCTCCCTTCCTCTCTTTAAAAAATCAATTAAAGCCGAAACCGGTTTGGCTCAGTGGATAGAGCGTCGGCCTGCAGACTGAAGGGTCCCAGGTTCGATTCCGGTCAAGGGCATGTACCTTGGTTGCGGGCACATCCCCAGTGGGGGGTGTGCAAGAGGCAGCTGATCGATGTTTCTAACTCTCTATCCCTCTCTCTTCCTCTCTGTAAAAAAATCAATAAAATATATTTTAAAAAAATAAAAAATCAATTAAAAATATATATATTTTTTAAAAAAGATGATGCCATTCAAATAGCTATAAAAACTGTCAGGTATTTAGGAGTTATCTTAACTAAGAACACATAAGATCTCTATGGGAAAACTTTAAAACTCAAGTAAAAGATCTAGAAGATGATATGACAGAATGGAGAGGGAATCTATATATATGCTGCCCAGTTTGCGGCAGCCTGAGGAAAGTAATTGAAGCCCCTGCCTAAGACCTTGAGACATCCGACCTGGTCTAGGCGCACTAGTCCAGATGAGGTCGGCTTAGCCAGGAAAACAGGGGCGGGGGCTCTGGCAGTTCCGAGGTGCCCCAGGATATTTACCAATAAAACCATGGAAGCCCGAGTCCCAGGAGATCTTGGGGGAAGCTGGATATAAGTGGAGGAGCCAGAGGGGGCCTGGGAGGAATATTGAAAAAGAGATGTTTAGAAACTGGTGTGTCTTAGCAACAAATATTAAAGTGGATGTGCCTAGCCCTAGCTGGTGTGGCTCAGTGGATAGAGCGTCGGCCTGCAGACTGAAGGGTCCCAGGTTCGATTCCGGTCAAGGGCACATGCCCGGGTTGCAGGCTCCATCTCCAGTAGGGGGCGTGCAGGAGGCAGCCGATCAATGATTCTCTCTCATCATTGATGTTTCTATCTCTCTCCCTCTCCCTTCCTCTCTGAAATCAATAAATATATATATTAAAAAGTGGTGTGCCCAGAACTGAAGTGCCATAGGAGGCTCTTTGAGGTTCAAAACTGCGCCCCCAAACTGCCTCAACTACCAGCTCTCCCGCCGGCCCGTGGTCACTGTAGGGACACTCAGGATGGTAATAAAGAGACCAGCCTGGCCAAACAGCCCGGGGCGGATGGGAGTTGCCATCTGCCCTCACTCTCACTCTGTGGTTAGCTGCGGATATTCTGGGCTACCGTCCCATGATGCTCAGAGAAAACAGCAGGAGACCAACTTGGAAAGAGGAACTGGAGACACGAGGCAGCTGCAACCCACACCCCTTCCCGGTCCTCGTCTTGGCGGAGAGCACGCTGGACTACAATCCCCAAAATGCTGGAGGTGTGTGTCCTGGCCCGAGACCTGCCTGGAACTACAGCCCCAGCCCCGCTCTCCTCACCTGTGTCCTGGCCTCCGGATTCCAGTGCTGGGGACTCCTGGGGGGCCTCCCTCCCCCAGCCTCGGAGGAGGGTCCTCGGCGGGGAGTGGGAGGCCGGGACAGGGCCTGGCGCTGGGGGCCCCATTCCGAGGGAGGGCGCACGTCGATGCGACTCAGGGGGGTGTGGGGTCTGGCGGGGAGCGCGGTGTCAGCTGCGGAGGGAGGGAGCCTGCGTGCAGGGGCAGACCGGGGCCGGGGGAGGCTTAGCGGGGAGGGCGGGCGAGAGAGGGGTGTGAACAGGCTGTGGGGAGGAGAGAATCGGGGAGCTGGCTCAGCTGGAGCCCCTCGCCCCACCCCCCACCAAGTCAGCCTCAAAGACGTGTCTCCCTTTGCTGTGTCTCACTGTCCCTCCAAGAGCAGAGCCCTCCTCTTGGCCAGATCCTGAATAAGTTCTCCCTTTTGGGCATCTCCTCAAGGCTTTACCCCCACAGGCTCTCACCCCAGCAAGTCAGAGTCAAGAAAGCAAGCAAGCGCTAAGCCACGCCCCCAACCAGCCGCAGTCCCCGCCCTTCTCTTAGGCCACGCCCCCAACCCAGCTTCTCCCCTCGGCCCCCCCCCCCCCCCAAGCTCAATAGAACTTTCTCCTCCCAGACTCCCCCGGTCCAACTCACTCGGGGCTCCTCGTCCTCCGAATTCCGGGTCCAGACTGGAGGTCGGCTGTGGAAGTGGGAGTGAGCGGCCCGGGGCGGCCACGCTCTCTGGAAAGCCGAGCCACTGGCGGCGATTCTAAGCTGGGCCCCTCGTCCCCCTTGGTCACCTCCGGAGGACCGCCGGGGCCGCCGGGGCCCTCCCCAGGCCGGGGACGTGCGGGGGACCTGGGCCGCCCACTAGCGAGTGAGCACAGAAAAAGACATCACTCCTTTGCACCTCATAACAGCCCTGATTCTCAATGCACAGACAAAGGCACAGGGACCTACGCAGAAAAAAAAAAAGGGGGGAGGTAGTGCCCTATAAATCGTTGTCTCCATTTTGCAGATGGGGAAACTAAGGCCCAAGTGTGCAAGACTTGTAGAGGGCCACAAAGTCCAGTCAAGCCACTGAGCCCAATGCCCCAGCCTATGAATCTCCAGCTTGAAGACTCGGCCAGATCCGGAGAGAGACAGTCTGTAGCCTTTAAAAAAATAAAATAAAAGCTGAGCCCTGACCGGTTTGGCTCAGTGGATAGAGCGTCAGCCTGTGGACTGAAAGGTCCAAGGTTCGATTCCGGTCAAGGGCATGTACCTTAGTTGCGGGCACATCTCCAGTAAGAGGTGTGCAGGAGGCAGCTGATCGATGTTTCTAACTCTCTATCCTCTCCCTTCCTCTCTGTAAAAAGTCAATAAAATATATATTTTTAAAAAATCTCACATTGCAGAGAAAGACAAGTATCACATGATGTGGAATCTAATTGACAAAATAAACTGATGAACGGATTGGATCCAGAGACATGGAAGCATGGAACAGAGTGCAGAATCTCAGAGGGAAGGCGGGGGAGGGAGGGTGGGTGGGAGGTAATCAACCAAAGACCTTGTAAGCATATATGCATGACCCATGGACACAGACAGTAGGGTGGTGAAGGCCAGGGGCTGGGTGGGGGCAGGGGCGGGGCGGACTGGAAGGGGTTAATGGGGGGGGGGAAAAGGAGACATATGTAATACTTTCAACAATAAAGATTTTAAAATAAATAAATAATCTGACATTTGTGGCCCGGCCGGGGTGGCTCAGGGGTTGAGCATTGACCTATGACGCGGGAGGTTGAGGTTCGATTCCGGTCAAGGCACAAGCCTGGGTTGTGGGATCAATCCCCAGTAGAGGGCGTGCAGGAGGCAGCTGATCAATGATTCTCTCTCATCATTGATGTTTCTATCTCCTCTCCCTTTCCCTTCCTCTCTCTGAAATCAATATATTTTGATCAAAATATTGTGTGTTATTTAAAAAAAAACACTGACCTGTGTAGGGGGCAACCTCTGGGTGTAGACTTCTGAGGGAGCCAATCAGAGAGTGTGGAATATTGATAAGGGGGCCTGGACAAAGTGGTGGGCGGAGCTTAGAGGAAAAGGCTGCATTTCTTCCTACGCTGGGGCCTGAAGGGCGGTGTCTCTTTAGCTAGAAGAGTGATGGGGTGTTGAGGGCCTCAAGGGGAGGAGCTGGGGATGAGTAGACAACCCAGGTTGGAGCCGCAGGGTCAGGTGTGTGGCCTGTAACTCACCAATCATCTCCCTCCGCGCGGGAGGCCCTGCCCAGCGCGCGCACCCATCCCCGCAGGTCCTCCAGCGTGTCCGCCGCCAGCACGTAGGTCCTCATGCCCGGGTGCTCCGCCTGCGGGAAGACAAAGCTGGCGACCCGGACGCCCGGGCCCTCCCCTCCAAAAAGGAGGATGGCATCCATCCTAGCCAAGATCTTTGATCTACAATAAAGGGTGCCCCGATGCCTCCCGCATCGCCTAGTGCTTAGTGCATAGGGGGATGGGGGGACCCACGGTGAAGGTGAAGCGCCGCCCGCGGGGGGCTCCTGGCCCATCTGGCCGGACGCTGTAGCTGGGGAGCAGAACGCTGCCCAGGACGCTCTCCTCGCGGCTGTCTGCAAAAAGAGGGTCCGAGGTCAGGGGTCACACAGATCGGAAGGCCCAGAGGCTAGAGGAAAGGGAGCGTGGGAGGGGCGTCCGTCACCCCATGCCGGCTGCAGGACTGACCCTTGTAGTAGAAGAGGCAGTGGCCAGAGAGAACGAACCAGCGGCGCTTCCAGAGCCGGAGCCCCGAGCTGTCCTGGGGAGAGGGAGAGGGGGGAGAGGGTGAGTACAGGGGAGGGGGGAAAGGAGATGGAGACAGGGACTCTTGGGGACAAAGACTCAGAGAGAGGGGAGGACAGAAACACGTTAGCTGCAATAGATCCAGATGGAAGACAGGAGGTTGAGAGGAGGTAAGAGTCTGGACACAGTCAGACCTGAGTTCGACTCCCAGCTCCACCACTTTCAGACTACGGCCTTACACACGGGGACCCTCAGGTTTTCTCATCTGTCAGCTGGGGGGTTGAGAAGTGATGGGAGCCATAGCCGGTTTGGCTCAGTGGATAGAGCATGAGCCCGCAGACTGAAGGGTCTCGGGTTCGATTCTGACCAAGGGCATGGACCTCGGTTGCAGGCTCAATCCCCAGCCTCAGGTCGGGGCGGCAATCTCGCTCACATCGATGTTTTTCTCTCTCTCTCCCCCTCCCTTCCACTCTCTCTAGAAATCAATGGAAATATCCTCCGGTGAGGATTAACAAAAAATAGAGAAGTTACGGGAAAGTTGGAACACATACATGCCACTCGTGGGCAGGGGTTGGGTATATCTGATTATTCTGGAGCCTGGGACACAGAGAAGCCAGGAAGGTGGCACGGAGTTAGTTACACCCTGCATCCTGCATCTCCCCATCCTCACTGCCGACCTGGGCCCCCTTCTCTTCAATCCCTGCCCGCAGAAGCAATAGGATCTCTCAAAATAAAGCGGGTCATGTGAGTCCCCTGCTCAAAAACAGAGCTTACCATCACACCTAGAATAAATCGCCAATTCCTTACCCTGGTTAGCTGGCTTCCCGGGTATCTGAAACTTGGGCGCGCAGAAGACTCACCAGGAGGCCTTGTCAGAACCCCATTCCTGGGTCCAGCCCCCACGGTTCAGAGTCGGTGGACCTGGGATGGAGCTTGACGGCTCACCTGTCTAGCAAGTTCCCGGGTGCTGCTGGTGCTGCTAGCCTGGGGCGCACTTTGAGAACCACTGCCTCTCTGTCCCCTTGGCTTCTCCCAGCGTTGGCCTGCTGCGGGCCTTTTGTTTTCGGATTCCCTCTGCCCCCCAGATCTTAGCATGAGGGGCTCCTTCTTGTCATTCAGTTCTCAGCTCAAATGTACGTCATCCCCTCAGGGACACCGTCCCTGACCAACAGACAAAGGTAGCTTTCATCCCTCAGCCACTTTAGAGAACATCCCCAGTTAGTTCCTCACAGCCCCTCATTTCACAGAAATTCCTATGATCTGAAATCATCGATTTCACATTGACTTTGTTTACATACTAGAGGCCCAGTGCACAAAATCTGTGCACTCAGGGGGGGGGGGAAGGTCCTTCAGCCTGGCCTGTGCCCTCTCACAGTCCGGGAGTACTCGGGGGATGTCTGACTGATGGCTTAGGCCTGATCCCCACAGGGAGAGGGCCTAAGCCATCAGTTGGACATCCTTAGCACTGTCGTGGTGGCGGGAAAGTCTCCTGCCACCACCACTGCACTCACCAGCCATGAGCACGGCTTCTGGCTGAGCAGTGCTCCCTCTGTGGGAGCTCACTGACCACCAAGGGGCAGCTCCTGCATTGAGCATCTGCCCCCTGGTGGTCAGTTCTGCATCATAGCGACTGGTCATTCTGCTGTTCGGTCGATTTGCATATTAGCCTTTTATTATATAGGATTATATACAACATATTATTTCACTCCTTTCATTTATTTGTATACTAATTTGTTAACCACCCCCATCTTGAGTGGATTATGGATACTCGGCCTATTTGCGTGGTATGTGACCCTGGGCTTGGCACACTGTCATGTTGAAGAAGTTGTCATTGAATGAAGGAATGGATGGATGAAACCCTGACAGAATAAGGGGAGAAGCCGTAAGAGCAAAAGCAAAACAAAACAAAGCAAAACAAATGCGCAGACTTGGAAGGAGAGGAAGAGCAGGCAGCCGGGGACACAGCCTCTAGCGTCACTCGGAGCATCTTGTCCCATCTCCCGCTCACCCCACCTGCTTATGCAGCCAGCCTCTGATGTGCACCGGGAGGTTGGGGTCCCTTCTGAGCGCATTGCCTCTCTTCCCGAAGGCGTGCACCTTGCTTACCGCCCGGGGGGGCTTCTGAGGAGAGAAGGAGACAAGTGAACAGGGCTTGGGGGGATGAGGGGGGCAGTGCAGTGGGAGGCGGGCGACCCCGTCACCTGGTGTCCATAGAAACCAGGCCCAGGAGGGAGCTGAGTTTGAGGGCAGAATGGGTGTGCACAGGGCAGAGCTGAGACACTTTTCACAGGCGGAGAGAGGTGCTCAGAGGCAGGGAAGAGGCTGGCCCGTGGGGCAGGAATTTTGGAGTGAAGGGTCCGCTGCCAAGGAGAGGATGCCCTTGGCCACCAGAGCCGGAGATGGGGGACAGCCTTTGAGAGCTGAACCGGAAATATTGCCCGGGAAGTCCCCATCGTCAGGAGGCCTCCATGCCGAGTCCCTGGCGATGGGTCAGAATCAAAGGACGCTCAGTGCCAGGGAGAGACATCCCTTAGCGACCGTGTCCGGGGTAGAGGGGCCTCAGAATCACTCCATCCCAACAGGCAGAGCCCCGCGCCCGTGCACACAGGGTCTCAGGCATCCATCGCCACGTTCCCACAGGTGCCCGCAGGGACGGTGCTGAGCAAGGTCAGGTTCGAATCTCTGGACTCGGAACTTGTGGAAGTGGGAATGAGGGAGGGGAATGGCGGGAGGACAAGGAAACCAGTGTCACTGAACTCTGGGCCGGGCCACCAGGTGGGATGCAGGTATCGGGGGGCCTCATGGGGCCTCATTGACAGAGAAAGGTCTTTCCTTGTCGGATTTCAGACCTGGGGGCATTGGATGGCTAGAGATTGGGCAGGGAGTTCTCAGTAGTCACTGAGGAGCCACTGCATCCGAGTGCCTGGGGGCGTGGCTCGTGGCGGGGGCGTGGCCTGTCTCAGCAGCCAGGCTCCATCGGCTTGTGCCTCTGGCTCTGAATCAGGAAAACGCCAGGGGTGGGGACGGCTGGAAGCGCCTCGGAATTCCTAGCTGCAGCTTGGGGTCAGGTCGGGCCCTAACGAGGTCTGGCAGACCCCGTTGCTAAGGATCTTTCCTCTTACCAACCGGAGTCCCTGGGGTGGCCTCCACCCCGGGCTAGGAACCGGGAGGATGGGCAGCCCCGAGCCCCGCCCCCTTCCCCCGGCCCCACCGGGAAGCTCCCACCTTGGCGCTCAGGCTGCTGAGCGAGGAGATGGTGGAGGCGCTGCTGGCCAGGCTGAGGCTGCTCCGAGGCCTGCCCTCCTCCATGGAGGGCTGGGGGCGAGGGAGAAAGGGGCTGTGTGCGCGTCTCCGCAGCTGACCCGGCTGGGGACAGAGCCGAGGTCAGGGGCCCGCAGGTCGGAGGAGGCTGCGGAGAAAGAGCCTGTTGTTCGGGGACCGGGGGGCTGGGCGAGGCCGGCCTGGGCCCGCATACCAAGGGTGATGCCAAGAGAGGTGGGCGGCACTGGCAGCTGCGGGGAGGGGGCAGCTGTCTGTGGCCCAAGGCAGAGAATAGGGGCTCCTTTATTCTTGCCTTCCCCCCCCACCCCCCACAATGGTCAGGAATTTGACCCTCTTTGTGCTTAGGGACCCCTCATTCCCTGCCTCTTTCCGGCTTCCTCCAGCTACTGTCTCCTGCGCCCCCCTCGCCCCTCCCACACGCACCCCAAACCATCCCTGCCAAGCCCTGGGGCACCAGGCGTGTGCACCCCTTTCAGCCCAACCAGGGAACTTACCAGCTCTGGGTCCCCAGGACAGGGGGCGAGGGGACGATGTGGGCCCCCTGCCTCTCCTAGGCCGGTCTCACTGCTCTGCTCTCTCACAGGCTTTGGGTCTCAGGGTCTCTCTCCCTCTCGCTCTCCCTTCCTTTCAGACCGGCTCTGTCTCCGGTCTCACCTCCTGTCTCTCTCCCTCTCCAATCTCTGTCCCTTCCAGTCCCTCTTACTCATGTCTCCCTCCCTCACACACACACACACACACACCCATATCACTTTCTCTCCCAATCTTTGTTTCTGTCTAAATCTTTTCCTCTCGGACTTCCCAGAGTCTCTTCCTTAAGTCTCTGTCTCGTTCTCTCCCTCTCTGTCTAGACGAGTCTCTCTCTCCGCCCCTCACAATCAATCTCTCCCTCTTCTTTCTCCCTCTTTCTCTCTCTAGCCCTCCACTCCTGCTGTTTCCTTCTCTCCCTGCTTCTCCTTTTCACTTTCTCTTCTTCCCTCTCCCAGTTTCTTTCCCTCTGCTGGTCTCCCTCCCTCCGGCCGCCCACGCTGCCGTCTCCCCTCCCAGTCCCCGCTGACCCCGCCCCTCTTGGCCTCCACACCACAGCCTGACCCCTGGCTCAGCTGCCCCCACAGCTGAGGGGAGGAGCTGGGCACCCCCTGGCTCCTGGGTCCCTGCTGGGCTGGGGCCTGGAGAGCCGGGGTCCCCTAAGGGCTGAGGCTGGTAGCCCTAAATGTTTGGAGACCCGGAGCTGAGCCTCAATGCCAGGCTCTCCCTGGGCTGGTTGGGGTCTGGAGCCTGAGATACTGGTGCCCAGAATGGAGATGGCTTGGCTCTGGGAAGGAAGGGCTAGTGGCTGTGGCTATTGCAGAGCCCTGGGTGTCTGGAAAGGTGTGCGCTAGGACTCGGGACTGCTGAGTTGTGAGTGGAGCCTGGGCCAGGAAGTGTGGCTCTGTGGGTGGGTCCAGGTCCTCCTGGGAGGAGGGAGTGGTCTTGAAGTCCTGGATTTTGGCTAAAGCAGGGTCAAGGTGACGGGTCAGATATCCACCTCAGATCCCGGTGAGAATTCTGCTCCAGGCTGAGACGGACCGTCCCCCTCAGGAGGGAGACATGGTTCCGGGCATATTTTGAGGAGCAAAATGATGGGCCAGGTAGGGGTGTTCCCGGGAAGGGGACCTGGCCCTGAGAGGGTCTGCCCAGGGCCGGCGGTGGTCGTGCATGGGTTTTTGACTTCCCGCAGGAAAAAATTCACAACAGGAATCCAGGTGAACTTTAGAGGATGTGTATTGAAGCTGGGGACAGGGAAACACGGTGGGGCTGGGGAAGTGAGCCGGGCTGGGCTGCTTTGGCTCACTAACAAGTCAGAGAAAGGGGGGTTTGGGGGACAGGGTCAGGGGGTTTGCCCGGGATGAGCTGCCACTGCCCACTGCTGCTCTGGTTGCAAACCTCATGGGGTCCCTTAGAGTTTAGGAGATGCAGGCCTGTGGGGGGAGAAATGGGGGGGGGGAGGCGAGGGGGTGCTCCTGGGAAGGAAAGCACTTGCTAGGACATTTGTTTTTGGGTTTTTTTTTTGTGTGTGTGTGTGTGTGTGTTCCCCTGGTACCTCCCCTAAAATCTCCACCTTTAAAACCCTGAGGACAGAGGACCCCGAGGCCTCTCCCTCCCAGGAGCACTCCTTTGCCTCCCCCACCCCCCCACCCCAGGTGTCAACTTTACCTTCCTTGCTCCTTCTTCTTCTTTTTTTTTTTTAAATATATTTTATTGAATTTTACAGAGAGGAAAGGGATAGAGAGTTAGAAACATCTATGAGAGAGAAGCATCGATCGGCTGCCTCCTGCACACTCCCTACTGGGGATGTGCCTGCAACCAAGGTACATGCCCTTGACCGGAATCGAACCTGGGACCCTTCAGTCCGCAGGCCGACGCTCTAACCACTGAGCCAAACCGGTCAGGGCCCTTCCTTGCTTCTAAGCTCCGAGGGCCCTCCCTTTACCTCTATAACTTGTTTCCTAAGCCTATTTCTTCTACGAATTACTTCTTCCACCTCCATGATGTTATAAAGAACTGTTATAGTTTGAGTTCTTGGCTCTGAATTCTTCCGTAGCCAGAACCCAAGAACCAAGGTCGCTGAACCCAAGTATGGTCTGACCCCAGACACATACCTGTGCCCTTCCCGCTGCCCCTAGTGGCACTAGTTGCTACAACGTGACATCACCCCAACATCTGTCAGAGGCGTCTTTGTTTAAATCAACATTTCATTCCACAAAACGCAATTTAGCCCCTAGGTCTTGTGGTGACCCTTCTGTGGAACCTCCTTCGTGTCACTCAGTTCACTGTTCCCAGCAACAATACTAAAAACCGGTCCATGAAGATTCGGTGTATTCCTCTTAACCAGAAGGCACCTCCTGTGACTGTTCAGACTGGAAAGCCTACACAGGACACATGTAAGCTCTAGCAAATTCACCCTGCTGCTAGTGGTAATTCCCCTTAACTCAGGAAGTGGTACTTGACCTTTAACATAAGTTTTGCTATGTATCATGAAAGATAAAGGGAAGGAAACTCAGTTTGCAGGTGGGGTTAAAAACTCTAACTGGAACAGATGAGCCAATGAAATGTTTACACCACAGACTGAGTGAACTGCCTGGTGCACAGGCCATGCTGATGAAAACAGGGTCGGTCAGAAACACATGCCGCTCTCCAAGCTGGCATTTCAACCACATGTTGGCTCTGGCAGCATCAGGACCTCTGTTCCGAGGAGTTTGAAAGGCTGGGTGTTTAGAGGAGGACTTAGGGGAGGATTTCAATAGAAGAGTCATCAGCTTTATGCTGATGAACCAAAATGAGACTTATTATCTTACTCTCATCTGTCCTTGGGTGTGGTTGACAAATGGCACTGGTTGGATTTCTGCCTGTCCCATTTACTCTTTTTTTTTCTTTTTAGTTTTTTAAAAATATATTTTATTGATTTTTTTACAGAGAGGAAGGGAGAGGGATAGAGAGTTAGAAACATCGATGAGAGAGAAACATTGATCAGCTGCCTCCTGCACACCCCCTACTGGGGATGTGCCTGCAACCAAGGTACATGCCCTTGACCGGAATCGAACCTGGAATCCTTGAGTCCGAAGGCCAACGCTCTATCCACTGAGCCAAACCGGTCAGGGCGCCATTTACTCTTTTAAGTGTCCTTGGTTTAGGGAAGATGGGATTTACTAGGTGGCTGCTATTTAAGTGCCTCAGTTTCCCTATTCTGCTTGTCCTGGCTTACTCGCCTCCCAGGAGGATTGGGCTGGGGGATTGGGACTGTGTCCCTAGGCCTGGAACTTTTGGCAGGAGACCCCCGCTACTATCAGGTTCATTCGATGCCACCCAACCAGGATTTCAGTTTGTGTAATCAGAGCTCTTGGATGATTTTGATGCGGGTGAAATCCAGGCATGGAGTCTTGTGCATAAAACCGGGAAGGGGTGTCCACCCACTGAATATTGGCTGAGTACCTACTATGTGCCAGGCACTGAGAAGAAAGCAGTGAGCAAAATAAAGGATCTGCCTTCAGGATGCTTACATTCTGGTTTTCATTTGCCATGAATCTACACTCTGCTGTGACCACCTTGGGCAGGCGACTCCATTCCCAAGCCTCAGTTTCTTCATCTGTGAAATAAAAACAATAATACTCTCCCATACCGGGGAGGAAGCCCACCGGATGCGAAGGTGGGGGACCCTAGACTGGGGCCTGCGGGTTAGATTGGGGTAAGAAGGCGTTTGCCCTAAACAGGGGAGTCAGAGCGCTCCCTTACGGCTAGAGCCGCCCATTACGCATTTGATTGACAGCTGGCTTGTTCCGGGGCGTGATCACGCTTAAAAGGCCGCGGTGACGTCACAAAGCCCGGAATCTCCGCGAGAATTCCAACCTTATTTCCCTTCCTGTTTCTCTGCTTTCCGTTTCGAAGCTCCGCCTCTTCTCAAACGTAAGCACGTCCGGTCGCGTAAGACTATAAAAGCCTCGCGGGCGGTGCGCACGCCATGGTACTTGGACCCCTTCCCAGCTCAGTTGTTGTTTTCGTGCGCCGCTCCGCGGGACCCTGCCACTCCTCGAGACCCCGCGCCCGTTTGTCGCGACCGCGCTTGCAGCGACCGGAGGAAGTTTGAGCACCGAGCCCGACGTCGCAGTGCGAGATGAAAGCGCTGGCCTCCCGAGCCGTCCGGAACCGCGAATGCTCGTGGCAGCCCCAGCCGGCGCTTTTGCCCCCGAGGTGACGCGCAGCCCGCAGCCGGTGAGTGAGGGGCGGGAACGCAAGGGTCTCGGTGGGCCGGGGGCGAGGGATCAGACTTTTGGTCGTTAATGAGGAGGGAGCTTGGCCCTCTGGGTAATGAGACAGGAATGTTCGGGGCCGGGGCTCCCGGGGCCGGAGGAAGAGGCCTGGGAGCCGGAATTCCTGTGTCTGGGGGGCGGCGGGGCGGGGACCGGCTCCAGGGCTCCGACGTAAGTAGAGGGATTGGGAGCGTGGAGTGCTGAGCCTGACCGAGGAGGGGTCTGGGAGCCAGACTCGAGTCCCCAGTGAGGAACCAAGGGGGTTGAGGAGGCCGGAATTTATTTATTTTTATTTATTTATTTATTTATTTATTTATTATTTATTTAATTTATTTTGCTTAAAACAAATTATCTCCCAGTTCTGGAGGCTAGAAGTCTGCAGTAAAGATGGCAGCAGGGCCACGCTCCCTCTGAAGGCCCCAAGATAATTCTTCCTTGCTTCTTATTTTCTGTTGTTTGTTGTCAATTCTTGGCATTCCTTGGCTCCTGGGGCACCACCCCAAGCTCTGCCTCCGTGGTCACATGGCCATCTTCCCTCTGTGTGTGCCTCTGTGCCTCTAGTGGCCTTCTTTTATTATTATTCTTAAATGTTTATGGTTAAGAGTATTACAGATGGGGGGTGGGGGAGTCGGGGTCAGAATTTTTTCTTTAAATATTTTCATTGATTTCAGAGAGGAAGGGAGAGGGAGAGATAGAAACATCAATGATGAGAATCATTGATCAACCGCCTCCTGCACGCCCCCCTCCTGGAGATTGAGCCCGAAATCCAGGCATGTGCCCTTGACCGGAATCAAACCAGGACCCTTCAGTCCGCAGGCTGACACTCTATCCACTGAGCCAAACCGGCTAGGGCGGGGTGGGAATTTTTGAGTCTCCAAGGGAGGCGGGTGTTGGGGGCCTGAATTGTCAATCCTCAGAAGGATGAGAGAACCAAAGACTAGGACTTTATCCCAAGGGGAACAAATAGAGGACCTGTGTTCTCCCTACTTGGGACTGGGACTTGTGGGTCTGAGGGAAAATGGGGGCTTGGACTTTAGGGTCTAAGGAAGGAGAGAATGGGGACCCCGACTCTTGGGTATTGAAAGGAAAGAGAGGCAGGAACCTTCGGACAGATGGGAGTGGCTGCTCATGGGAAAGGAATGTTGGCAGGGACTCTCATGTTGCTATCTGTGTTAGTGTTTCCTTGCTGACTCAAGGTCATCCCCCGATGCTGGTTTCTAAATGGCTTCTTCCTCCCCCTTCCCCAGCCCAGGCAGATGGCGCCAGGCCAGGTGCCCCAGCCGCTCCCCTGGAGGGATGCCCACCCCTTCTACCTCCTGTCCCCGCTGATGGGCCTTCTCAGCAGGGCCTGGAGCCGGCTGAGGGGCCCAGGACCGCTAAAGCCCTGGCTGGAGGAAGCAGTAACGAGTGCAGATCAGGGAGAAGCTTGCCTGGAGGAGGCGACTAAGGCTGCTTTGGCCACCCACTATGCCCCATGGGGCGGGCACCCTCAGTGGGAGCCTGGAGACAGTGGAAGAGCTATGGAGGATGGTGGCTTATCCTGGGGGGCCTGCCCTGACCTAAAGGCCAACAGTTCCCTTCTTGAAGCCTGGGAACTTTCAGATGATGATGATGATGAAGAATATGGTCGGGAAGAAGCCACCAGCATCCCTAAAGAGCAAGGAAGTGACTATATAAGTGGCCAGCCTGCTCCCAGGTTCCTCAGCCTTCTGAGAACCCTGCAGGACCCTCCTGTGGAAGAGGAAACTGAGGAAGGAGGAGTTGCTGAAGATAAAGTGATCACGTTCTTCTCTTCCCCTCCATCACACTGGGAGCGTTGTCCAGGGATGGAGGAGGAGGAGGAAGGAGAAGCTGTAAATAAAGTTCCCAGAACATCTACTTCCCCCTCATCTCCAGGATCCAAGCCCAGTGCTTGGGTGTGTGCTGCAGGGGAAGAAGAGGCTGGAGCTAAGGAGGCAGAAAGAACAGAGAAGAAAGAAACCGGGAAGACCTCCATTGCCTCTTCATCTGCAGACTCCCGCCCCAGCGCCTGGGAGTGTGATTCAGGAGAGGAATCTGAGGAGAAGGATGGAGAGGCTGAGAAAGAAGCTGACCCACAGCCACACTCCTCAGTTCTAAGCCACAGGCCCCTGCTCAGGACCTGGCATCATCAACCCAAAGAGGAGGAGGAGGAGGAGGAGGACAGTGCTTCAGGGGAAGCTGAGGGTCTGCCTACCATCCCCACCACAAGTGCTTTCACGAAGGCCTGGGTGTGTTGGCCAGAAGAGGACACAGAGGAGGAAGATGAGGACAGTGATTCAGGAGTAGCTGAGGAGGAGGGAGAAGCTGAGAGTCCCTCTTCCATTCCCCCCACAAGTACCTTCTTGAGGGCCTGGGTGTACCAACCAGGAGAGGACACAGAGGAGGAAGACAGTGATTCGGGAGAAGCAGAGGAAGAGGGAGAAGCCGAGAGTCCCTCTTCCATCCCACTCACAAGTACCTTCTTGAGGGCCTGGGTGTACCAACCAGGAGAAGACACAGAAGAGGAAGATGAGGACAGTGATTCAGGAGCAGCTGAGGAGGAGGGAGAAGCTGAGAGTCCCTCTTCCGTGCCACTCACAAATACCTTGAGGTCCTGGGTGTACCAACCAGGAGAAGACACAGAGGAGGAAGAGGAAGACAGTGATTCAGGAGCAGCTGAGGAGGAGGGAGAAGCTGAGAGTCCCTCTTCCATTCCCCCCACAAGTACCTTCTTGAGGGCCTGGGTGTACCAACCAGGAGAGGACACAGAGGAGGAAGATGAGGAGAATGAGGATGAGAAAGATGATTCAGAAACAGCTGGCTCGGGCCCAAGTTCTTCCCTTCAGGCCCAGAGTGCCCTCCTCAGGGACTGGACATACCCACCTGGAAAGGAGACAGAGGGAGTGGAGGCTGCTGAGGAAGCTGAGCCCTTCCGAGTGGCCATCTATCTCCCAGGAGAGAAGCCACCACCCCCCTGGCCTCTTCCTCGGCTGCCCCTCCGACTGCGAAGGCGGCTCAAGTCTGCAGGAACCCCCACCCAGCATCCGGACCCCGAGACTCCCCAAAAGGCCAGAAAGGTTGGTGCTGAGGGCTCTGATTCCCTTATTTTTTTAAGCTGGGGACAGTAAAACAAGGGCTTAGGATAGAAGAAACACGAGAGAGCCTAGGCAAGTCTTTGAGACAGGTTCAGGGGGTTAGCCCCGGACGAGCTGAAAGGCAGGGGCCTGCCCGGGAGGGAGAGCACCTGGGATTCTTGAGTGTTAGGGAGGAGGGAGCTGGGACTCGGGTCCTCTGTGTGTTACAGATGGTTGCATGTGAACTCCCCGGAGAGGGCTGTGCTCATTGTAATGCAATCCTTTGCAAGAGGCTGGGCTCCCCTGGGAACAGCTGTGGGACTTGTCAGCCAGAGAACCACCTCCGTCCTCAGTGAGTCACATGGAGCTCCGTTTTCAGTGAGTCAGATGGAGCATGTGGTGGCAGGCAGGTGACTAGTCAGATAGCAAGCATTTTTTGTGTAATTTTTGTCTGGTTCTCTCTTCCCTCTCCCACCTGTGACCGTGTGTATCCTGTGTCTGTATGTCTGTGCCCGTCTGTCTCCAGGTGCACTTCTCTGAGAAGGTCTCCATCCATTTCCTGATTGTCTGGGCTGGACCAGCCCAGGCTGCCCGAAGGGGCCCCTGGGAGCAGTTTGCCCGGGATCGAAGCCGCTTTGCCCGCCGAATTGCCCAGGCTCAGGAGAAACTGGGCCCCTGTCTCACCCCTGCAGCTCGGGCCAGGGCCTGGGCACGTCTCGGGAACCCTCCCTCTCCTCTGGCTGCCGTACCTGCCACGACCCAGACCTTGCCCACATCCTCTGTCCGGGCCACGCCTTTGAGCCATACTGGGGCCTCTCCCTCCCCACTTTATGTGTCGGTGTCTCCCGCCTTAGACCTCAGTGGGAGGCGTGGCTAGGATCCTGTGGTGTTTGTGTTATTCACTATTTATTTTTTTACCAGTTGGTTTAAGAAATAGTCTTTTGGTTTGTACTGAGCAATGTCACCTTGTGTATCTGAACTGACAGTATCTACCTCTCCTGCGTCCTGGAAGTAGTTGAGGGGAATAGGAAAGAGGCAGTGCCTTAATAGAGGATAAACTACATTTCCCATCATCCCTCAAATTTGCCTCTCCTCCTTCTGAGGCTTCTTTTGAGGTAAAGGCTGGTGAGTTTTGTAGTTTTTCTTTGGCTTCCACCTAAATTTTATTAGACTTGGGACAATTATCTCCCCAAAGGGGGCTGGGAGCTAGACTCACAGATCTCTAACCAAGGGTTAAGCTCCAGTTTTCTGAATCTCCCTGGAATATACAAACATCCTCCTACTGGCCTTTACATGGTGAATTCCTCAAGGTCTTTCAACTGCCCTAATTTAACATTTACAAGCCCTGTGTCCATTGCCTCAGTTTCCTTATCTGTGAAGCATGGTTAACAACCTCATATACCTTATGGGATTACCAAGGCCCCGAAGGAGTTCATGTTTAAAGTAATGCTTGTTGCCCAGCCAGATCAGTGGTTGAGTGTCGACCTATAAACCAGGAGGTCACTGTTCGATTCCCCATCAGGGCACATGCCCAGGTTGCAGGCTTGGTCCCCAGTGGAGGGCGTGCAGGAGGCAGCCTATCAATGATTCTCATCATTGATGTTTCCCTCTCCGTTCCTCTCTGAAATCAAAGATATTTTTAAGAAATAATAAAATAATGCTTGTCAATTAAGTGTGTTAGCGGGTATTGTGATTATTCTCCCTCACCCATGCATGTCTTCCATTACCCATCCAAGTGTATGTCTCCAGCTTAGAACATTCCTCTGACCTGGTGAGATCTGTCCAGCAGTTCAGACAAAGAGCACACTCCAGCCTCATACCCTCCCCCTCCTCCATTGGTTCCCCAGGCTCCTACCACACTAGCCTTTCATTTTCCCAAACAACCCAGTTCCTTTCCACCTTGTGATCTTTGCATGAACTCTGCCTCTTCTCTGATGTTCCCATTCCTGCCCCCTGGTGAATCAGCTAGTTCCTTGTGATTCTTCAGGTGTAGTGTGAAAACACTTTTTAGCGGTCCCTTGCTGTGACCCGGCTGACTTGTGCCTCCATGTGCTTTTCTCCTTCATAGCGGAGGAGCCGTTTGATTTTGTTGTTTAAAAGACCCGTCTCCCATGATGCACTGAGTGCCACCAGAGCAGGTGCTGCTCAGCAGCCCACTCCCTAGAATCCAGAACACGTCTAATAAGTGTCTGTTAGTAAGGGGGTGCAAAAGGAGGCACGCTGGAGCCGTTCTCCAAATGAGCAGGCACAGGAGCTGTGGAGAGGGTTATACTTTATTGGATTCACTCACACGCCAGTTTACCATCGAAACTGGACAAGCAGATAGCAAAGGCCTGAAGTGGGCAAAGCGGGAAGCAGAAGTCCATGGTGAACATGTCTGGGGCCACGCGGCCGAACTGAAGCACCAAGTAGTCGGCTGAGGAGGAAGTTAGAAACCTAGTCACACTTTCCCTGCCCGGGGCCCTAAGAGCTCAGAAAACTAAGAGGCTGTGCGGCGCCCTTACTTTGCCCGGAAACCCTTTGAGTGCCGTATAAACTACAGTTCCCAAGAGGCTTTGCAACAGCGTGGCGTGGGCCTTGCTGAGAGAAAACCTTAAGTGTTGATGGGAGTAGTAGTTCTTGTCCCTTGGTATCCCTGTTCCCTCCGCCCCCCACCCCAGCCCGGTTCCTAGGAGCTCACGGTTATCCGGATACACAATCTGGAAGTTCTTGACCGAGGCCTGAGTGACTCGACCATGAAAATTGAGCACGTAGGCGCCAGTGTCGTAGCTCCACGATGGGGCTTTGTTTTGCAGGAGGACCAGCCCCTGGTTGGCCCCCCGTTGGATCCGACTCATAAGGCAGTCCCGTTCCTAGAGGGCAAAGTAGGGGGCGTGGTTAACCTACCACAAACTAGTCTTTTTTTTTCTCTCCGGACACACAGTTTTTTGAGCCCCTAGCCTCCCCTCCCTGCGACACATAAATCTGACAAAATCCTCCGGGCTGACCATGTGACCTGCAACCATGGACCTCCTCCCTTAGGGCCTAGGGCCTGTAACCTAGCCCTCCCGCCCCTATCGACCCAGAGATTCTCAACCTCAGCCAACTCACATTTTGTGGCTGGACTCTGATTCTCTTGTTCTGGCCATCAACTCCTGGAATGATCACAGACATTTTCCGGGGCCCTCGGAATCCCAAGACGTTGGTCTCCTAGGGTATCATGCTCTAGTTGGCCTGGCTCTTTCTCCCTCCCCACCATTCTGCTCCATCCGCTCTCTAGTCTCCGGGATACTTACATAACACACAACGCCCAGCTCCTCCCTGATCCGACCAGCGTCTGGGATGAAATACGTTTTCTCAGGATTCACCCCACCGTCGAAAATGGTGAATTTGGTGCCCAAGACATTAGATCTGTTCCAGGAAGGCCGTGGCCAGAATAAAATAAGAATCGTTACCGTTATGCTGAACGTTAACTGCTTTCCCATGCCATCTTATCGATGCTTCCCATCAGTCCTCTACGGAAGACTCATTTCCGTGTATCCACAGCCCCACCCCTGTGACCCATGATTTTTCATTTCCTGCCTCGGCCCTTTAGAAACTCTCTTCCCTCTAATACCTGTTGGCTATTATTAGAGGGAACGCCTACTCAGGAACGTAGGAGTCCCAGCCCCTTGCCTTTCAAGAAGTCAAATGTCTTAAATGCCAGCCCGTGCTCCAAAACCTTCAGTTCCATTTCTAACCACCCCGGGGTGACAACCTGAAGAACTTCAGAGCCCACCAGTCCCTGAGAGAAAAGGTCCTAGAGCCGGTAGACCTTGGCGCTCTATGGCCTGTTGGGAAATGGGGTTCAGTTCTCCCCTTCTTCCCCAGGTGCCCTATCACCTGCCATCTGTTTCTCACACATGTCAGGGCTCTGCCTTACCTGACTTTGCCCACAAAGTTGTTCCCATCCCGAGACAGGTCTGTGGGGTCCAGGGAAATGACATAATTAGAGGTTGTGCTCATTTTCCTCTTGCGCCCAGCGAGCAGGAAGTGCTGTGGATGTGAGAACAGCCCATCAGATTCCATTTCGGGTACTGGGCTAGGGCTAGGGGTCCAAAGACAAGGAAACGTTATGTCCGTGGGGGGACAGAGGAAAGGGTAATGGGGCAATAAGCGTCCCAAGGCTTGCTGGGAGTTGCAGTTCCCGCTGAAGGAAGTCATCAAGCTGGGTCCTGAAGGGGAGCCACACGTCTTCGTGTCTCCCCTTCAGGCAGGCCTGACTCTGGACAATAGGAAAGAGCCTCACTTTGAACATGGCGACAGGTCTTTAGTGGGTGTTTCATCTTGGAAGAGGGGATCTGGCTCTGAGTAGGAAAAAAAGCCCCTTTCTGGGAGAGAGAGTGCCTTGAGAGGCAGCCACAAAGAGGGGCATGGCTAGGCTGAGAGGGGCGGGGCTTGACTCTGGCTAGGAAATCCACCAAGGGCGGGGCTTATCCCAGGATTGGGGGGGGTGGGGGGGCTTATAGCAGAGAAGGCTTCCTGAAGCCGCCAGGCTTGGACCTACAAAGATGGGTTGTGGAGGGGGTGCAAGGGTGAGGTTTTGGATCCCCCCACAGGGCGTGGCCTGAGTTTGAGGAAGCCGGGCCCATCTCCACCGTGGGCGGGCCTTGGCTGTGGGCGGGGCAGGGCCTTGGCCACCAGGGCTCTAAGGAGCTCAGTTCTGGGAAGCCTTTGGAGCTGGAGTTGACAGGTGACGAGCAAGGCCTGGATTCGCGAAAGCCACGCCCCTGAGAGGTGGGGGCTTGCCCCCGCAGCCAGACAGCACCTTCCGGCCGTGGCCATTGATCGACTCCAAGTAGAGATAGTAGAAAGGGAACAAGCCCTTGTCTACGCCACGCTTGTCGCGGCTGATGCAACACTGCATCGTGCAGCCGCGCGCCGCTGGCCGCAACACATATTCTTCCAGGTCCTCGCCGAGCCGAGAGCATGGGACGAGGACAGACGAGAGGGACGAGCTCCCCGCATGGCTGAAGCCCACGCCGCCCTCGCATTCCAGGGCCTCGGACATGTCGTCAGCAAACCCTGGGAAAGTCCTCACTGTCGTCTCCGATTCCTCTTTCTTTTCGTCCAGGTCTTCTCCCTGGCCCACAGGCCGAATTCAAGTTAGGTGCAGCCCAGGCCAGGCCACGCCCCCTCTCCCGCTAGTAAAACACTGATTGGCCATCCCAGCTCAGGGTTACACCCACTCTCGACCATGTGTTCTGCCTATTGGTCAAACTCCTCGGCCACTTGCTGATTGGTCGAGGATTCCACCCAGCCAAGCCCCACTGGCTTCCCTCTGCGGCCTTGCTCACTGCATCTACCGATGGGAGAACTCCTTTGCTCGGCCCATTCAGCTAAAACAGGTGCTGAGATTCGATCTAGATAACTTAATACGGCCCGGATCTATCCAACTGAAACTATTTTGTTGTTCTTAATCCTCACCGGAGGATATATATTTTTCCCGTTGATCTTTTTAGAGAAGGGAGGGAGGGAGAGAAGGGGGGAGAAGAAGAGAAACATCTATGCGAGAGACACACATCTACTGGTTGCTTCCTGCACGCACCCTGGCGGGACGGGGGATCAAACTTGCAACCCACGGTGCTCTGACCACTCAACACACTGGCCCGAGCCCAACTGAAACTATGTATCTCACGTTCCTCAATCCCAAAGTGAGTGCCAACTGGCCCTTCCCTATCGCTGGGTCACCCTCCCCCAAGCTCACAGCCTTTCGGGGGGGCTGGGTGTTGATGTGCTCACATCTCTTCAAATCCTAGTCTAGATGGTACATGGGGCACTCACAGAGCCTCTGGGAGCTCAGTCAGGACAGGTTCTACCCACCAGGAAAAGGGGCCTCTGATGGGGCTGCAGGATTTTAGCACCACCCTCCTCTGCCTCTATCTTGATGGGCTGCGCCACCTCTCACCCTGTTGGAGCCCGAGTCTCCACTTCCCCCATCATCATCCTTTCTAGGCGACTCCCATTCATCTCCACCATCCTGGGATTCGTTATCGTCCTCTGTACTGGACCCTAAGGGATGGAAGAAGCCGGAAGAAGACTGAGCTCGGGACACCTGGGAGCGTGCAGGAGGCAGCCAAGCAAGGATTCTCTCTCATTGGTGTTTCTATCTCCCTCTCCCTTCTTCTCTGAATCTATCTATCTATCTATCTATCTATCTATCTATCTATCTATCTATCTATCTTTTTTAAAGAATAAAAGGGAATGAAGTACTGATAATACCACAACGTAGATGAACCTTAAAAACATGTGAACATAGCCCTAGCCAGTTTGGCTCAGTATGTAGAGTGTCAGCCTGCAGACCCAAGGGTCCAGGGTTCGATTCCAGTCAAGGGCACATGGCCGGGTTGCAAGCTCAGTCCTCAGTAGGGGGCGTGCGGGAGGCAGCTGATCAATGATTCCCTCTCCTCATTGATATTTCTATCTCTCTCTTCCTCTCCCTTCCTCTCTGAAATCAATAACAATATATATATTTTTTAATGTGAACTGGAGAAGCCTGTCACCAAAGATCATATTCTGTTTATCTGAAACGTTGAGAATAGGCAAATCGGAGGAGCCAGAAAGCAGGTTAGTGGTTGCCTAGGGCTGGGAGAAAGCGGGGTGGTGGCTGGTAAGAGGTACAGGTTTCCTCTGGGGGTGGTGAAAATGCAGGAAAATTGATTGTGGCGATAGGTGTTCATCTCTGTAAATATACTAAAAACCCTGGAATTGTAAACTTTAAATGAGTGAACTGTATGGTATGTGAACTATATCTCAAAAAGGCTGTTACCAAAGGGGGGAGGATTTGCCACTTGGAGCAGAGGGCCTGAAGATGTCCCCCAAATTACCATATCGTCGGTGGGGTATCCAACCCCCCATGCGTCTTATCCTTGGGGGCCCTCTGAAAGGAGGGCGGAAGGCGGGAACATCCTCCACGAAGACCTCCTCCAGCTCCGGGTAGGACGTGTCTGGTAGGCAGGAGAGAGAAGGCACCTGGAGACTGGGATCCTAGGGGAGGGGAGGGCTGGAGACTCAGAGGACTGGGTGGTGGAGAAGGAGAAGGTTCAAGACCTGGACTTGAGCCCTAACCGGTTTGGCTCAGTGGATAGAGCATCAACCTGAGAAATGAAAGGTCCCAGGTTCGATTCCGGTCAAGGGCATGTACCTTGGTTGCGGGCACATCCCCCGTAGGAGGTGTGCAGGAGGCAGCTGATCGATGTTTCTAGCTCTCTATCCCTCTCCCTTCCTCTCTGTAAAAAATCAATAAAATATATATTTTTTTAAAAAGACGTGGATTTCAGGGCCCCTGGGCGGGGGGGTTGGGGGGGGGCGGGGAAGGGTGGAGGGGTCTGCACTCCAGGCTCATTTGGAGATCAAGGATTGAGGTTCCAGACGCCTGGGTTCTAGCGGGAGCGGAGTTCTAGAATATAGGCGGTCCAAGGGCTTGCGAGTACCTGCTTCTGTCGGGGATGCCAAGGGGCTGGGCTCGGGGCGGCCATCGCCACCACAGCTCATGATGCCCTGGGCGCTGTGGGTACCCGCGTGCAGATGTGCTTCTGGCACATTCTCCCGGAGGAAAGGGTTCCGGAGGCCTGGGAGACAGGGCAGAGGCCCCGAAACTGCGAAGATCTGCCTCCTCACTGGGCTCCCCGACACAGCCCCTGCTTGAATGACCACCCAAACCGCCGAGACCCATTCAGAACCCCACCTTCTTTCCAAGGCTCAGGCGAGGACAGCCCGACCCCTCAATGGTTGTGGCTCCTCGCGTAAACCACCCCAGCCGGGTTCTCAGTTACCCAGGTCCCCGGGCTTTGCCAATTTCAGCCCTGGTCCTGCTTTTCCAGGCCTCGCCCCCCAACTCTACCGGGACCCGCCCCCGCCCTCCCCAGACCCCGCCCCACGCCAAGCCCCGCCCCCTAGTGGCCTTGCAGGGGCTGCACCCGCGCTCTCCCTGGGTCCCCCCTGGCTGTGACTCGGGCTTTTCCGGGCTCCGCCGGGCTCCCACAGACCCCTCCCTCCTGGCCTGCGAGGGGGTGGGACCCTCTCCTCACCGCCGTTCCCCACGAGGCGCTCCGACCTCAGTCGCGGTCGGCAGGACCGCAGGGAGGCGTCAGGATTGGCCTGAACCATGAGAAAGTCTTGGCGTTTCCGCCGCTGCTTCTTCTCAAATAGCCGCCGCTGCGGGAGCGGGAAAGGGGTGTGTGGGGGCCAGGAGTCCTGCGGAAGACTCGGGTGAAAATGGGCCTGGGGAAGGGGAGCCCCGGGGGAGGGGAGCCCTGGGGGGAGGGGCGGCCTGCATACGTGGGAGAATTTTTTGGAATCCAAGCCCTCAGTCCCACGTCTCCTCCTTCCTCAGAACCAGGGGTCCTGGCACCTGGTCCCCTCCACCCTCAGAGCCCTTGTTCCTTAGAAGTTTTGGAGTCTCGTCCCCAAGGTCTACTTCTCTAGGATCCTGAATTCCTATTTTCTCATTTCCCAACTGCAGAACCTGAAGCTCAAGAGAGCCACGGGGGCCCAGCCAGCCCAGGGCTATCCCTGGGGATGGGGCTCCTGGGGAGCTATGAAGGGGGCCCGGGGGGGGGGGGTGAGGGTTCTTAGCACAGTACCTGCTGTTCCAGCTTCTGCAGCCTTATGGCAGCAAGCTCATCCCACAGGACCCTGAGAGAGAGGCAGCTTGTGACAAGAGTCAGCAAAGCAAGGCACCCTGGTTGCCCGAGAGCCCCTCCCAAGTCAGGATTCTGAGTACTTGTGAGGTCACAGGAGGGGTTGAATCTGAGCCTGTCCCTCAGTTCTAAAGCTCCTTCTCCCAGCACTGGTCGTCTGGAATCCCCGAGTCCGAGATCCCAGGGCCCACGGGTCTCAGAACTCAGGAGTCCAAGCCCCTCCCCTCTTGGACCCATTCGTCTTCATCCTAGGCTGCTCCCTTTAGGTAGGGCTCAGAAGTCCAGGCCCCCAGCCCCTCCCAACAAGGCTGATGGTGCTGAACCTGCAAAGGCGGTGATGAGGCCAGAGCTGAACGTGTGTGGGCATAATCAAACTCTGTCCCCCAGCACCCCTTTGTCCACTCCTGCCCACTCCGGTGCCTTACTCACTCTTTTTTCCACGTGTCATTCTCCTGAGACATTCTGGAGAAACAAGGAGAAGTCAGGACTCAGACCCCCACATCCCAATGGGCTCTGTTCCCCCCAACATCTGATCTTAAGCTCTACTTTTTACCCAGGAATCAGGAAGCCTGAATTCCAGCACCTACTCCTGTCCAGGGAAACAGAAGCCTTGTTCCAGTTTTTGGCACTATCAGGGCCCCAGGAGTCCAATTCTCTCCCCCCCAAATACCTCTCTCCTACAGCCAGGCATGGGGATTCAGAAATCTGGGCCCCAAACACCAGACCACCAGCACCCATCTATCCTCCCCCCGCGCCTGCAGAGGCTTTTCACATTCACACCTCAGTGCTCTGCCTCTCTGACCAATTTCTAAACATACCTAATTTTGGGGGGACCTGGGGGACCTAATCTCTGGGTCTCCGCGAAATAAAGCAGGGGAATAAAGAGGGCTCCGAGGGAGGATCTACCGGAATCCCCTTCCTCCAATTCCCTCGCGCTCAACTTCCAACAAAGCAATGACCCCTGGCTTCTGCCGCAGCCAGGCTACCCTGCTCAGGGGGTTCTAAATTGGAAGGGGGTGCGATTGTTCCTTAAAGGGACCGCAGAGAGGTCGCAGCGCAGTCTCGCTCTACACACCTCACTTACATAAGAAACTTATAAGGCGACCTGGACAATTGCTATTGATCTGTAACTTGCCGCCACTTCTGGGAGAGAACAACACATGGGAAAACTACAACTCCCATGAGGCAAAGGGGCCAAGATGGTGCGGAAGTTAAGTCATTTGACCCCTGCCTACAGGGAGTTGTAGTTCGCTTTGAAAGTCTCCGTACCGCTTTCGCCGAAGAGGCAGGAAATGTGTCGTCAAGAATTTGAGCTTCCGAGAAAGGAGGCAAGTCTTTCTTTCGAGAAAAGGCGAGCGACTTCGACAAGGGGCGGGGCCACTAGGCAAGAACCAAGCGGGCGGAAACCAACGTGGACCAATCAGATAGTCGAAGGCGGGTCTTTTGCGGAAAGTGGGCGTGGCCTGGGGGAAATCGCCTCGAACGCAGCGGAGGTCCCAGCCCGGGAAAACGCCCTCTGCGGTGAAGGAGAGGTGAGGGGCTGGGGTCTCTGGACTCCTGGGTCCCGGGAAGGAGGGGAGGTGGAGGACTAGAGGAGTGGAGGCTGAGTTCCGGAGGAAGACGAGCTGGGCACCAGCTCTCCTACATCCTAGGATAAAAAAAGGGGGCTGGGGGCTTGGGGGATCCAGACTTGAAATCCCGGATTCCCGAGTCAGTGAGCGAAGAGGCTGCAGGGAGCCCGGACTCCTGGGTTTAAGGAAGGAAAGGCCGGAGGCTCGGAATGTTGGGGCCCGGAAAACGAGACGCTTTGGTTCTCGACTCTTGGAAGGGAGAAGAGCGTGCGGTGCTGGGGGCCTGACTTCTGGGTCCAGGGAAGGAGGAGGCTTGGGACAGACATTCTCCACTCTCCGCCCGCACAGGTCACGCCGCCATGCCTCCCTCCGGGCCCCGCGCAGCCCTCCTCCTGCTGCCACCGCTGCTGCTGCTCCGCGCCGTCCTGGCCGTGCCCCTGGAGCGGGGGGCGCCCAAGGAGGGGAGCCCCGCGACCGAGAGCCCCGTGAGTGGCCCTGTCCTGCTCCCCAGCCAGGTGTTTGCAGGGGTACGACAGTCCCGCGGACCCGTGGCCCCGGGTGGATGCTCCCCCCCGCCCCCCCCCCCCCCCCCCCCCCCGGACACGGCGTGGAGTTGGCCGGCCATTCTTTGTAGTCCCCGGGCTTTGACGTGGTGAAAAACTGGGGCGAGCGGGGCGGGTGGGCGGGGGGGGGGGGGGCGCGGGCGGAGGGAGCAGATGTCCAAGTCCCTGACTCTGAACTGTGGGAAATCAGACCAGATGTTAAGTGAAAAGTCGGCATCACCTCCCCCTCTCCCCCGCTACACACACACCTAAACCTCTCTGTTTTGGGGAGTGTTGGTTTGTGTTTTTTTAAAGACTTCCCCTCTCCTCAAGCAGGAATTTGAACAAGAGAACTACATTTCCCAGTAGCACCTTAAACAGGTGTTGTGTTGCTGGGCAGCGCTCACTTCCTGGAGCTCCTGGGAGTTGTAGTTCAAATGACAAAGGGGCTTAGGAACCGCTCCGTTAAGTAATCCCAGTAGGTTTGTACCCAACACTGTGAAACCTTTGCTCTTAGGGCGTTTGGTACTTGGAACTTGACCGATTTCCTCAAGGCCAGGGCCCTGATTTATGACCGGAATCCTCCTCCCACTAGGAACCGGCCTGTCACTATCTCCGGAACAGATTGTGCCAGGCTCCTGTGTGGCAGGTCCCCACCCAGTGACTGAGGCCTCTGCCCAGGGAAATCTTGGCAGACACAGAGGGGTACCTGTGCCGTGCCAACACAGCCAAGGGTTCGGCGAGCCTGAGGAGGGGGGTCGAAGGATTGAAGAAAAGACAGAATAAGCTGGGTCTAGGTGGATCTCCTATGCCTGGCTAAGGCTACAGAGAGAGATCCAGACGGCAAGCTGAGCCTTTATATTATAGTCAGAGGTAAACAAGGTAGTGGTCACCATAGTTACAATGTTCTTGTGAGTTTCACTTGTTTTGGCAGCACTTGCTGCACCTCCCACAGCCCGTTAGCTACCCAGATAGGATCTGGGGAGCATCATAAGGTCAAGCTTAATTATGCTAAGCGGGCTGTGCCCTCTAAGCTGGGACTTGTTTGTGGCTTTGCCAACAGGTCAGTCCGTGGCTTAACGCTGTAGCCGCTCTCTGCAGGCACCCTTTTCCTCATTCACTCCACACATTTCTTGAGCATCTTCTATGAGCCAAGCACAGGGCTAACGCAAGCCCAGTCCCGTCGCAGGCCAGCCTAGCTCGCTGGGCTCCTGAGAACAGACACGAGGAGTGGTGGCCATTGAGGTGAGATCTGAAGTTCAGGGAGGGACCTCCGATTCCGGGCAGAGGGAGTAGCCTGGGCAAAGGCTGTGAGGTGTAAAAAGCCAGTGTGGCTGGAGCTGAGTGAGCAAGAGAGGGGCCGAGGCAGGTCACCTGGGGCCTTGTGGGCCATGGTAGAGAATGTCTTTACACTGAGACTAGTGGAAAGCACAGAATGTTATAGACATCAACAGCAACAGGTGGATGAGGAAACTGAGGCACAGAGGGATTAAGTAACTTGTTCAAGGACTAAGATTGCCAGACTTAGCAAGTAAAAACACAGGACGCTGAGGCATCCTGGCAGTCCTAACAAGATTTCAGCCCACTGTGTTTGGCTGAAAAATGGTCCCCAAAGATGTCCCCGCCCTAATCTCTTGAGCCTGCGAATATATTACCTCCTGTGGCAAAAGCGTGTTCCCGGGTGTGACTGAGTTGGCATCTTTATTATTTTATTTTATTTTTTAAAATATATTGTTATTGATTTCAGAGAGAAAGGGAGAGGGAGCGAGAGATAGAAACATCAATGATGAGAGAGAGTCATTGATTGGCTGCTTCCGGCATGCCCCCCACGGGGGATTGAGCCCGAAACTGGGGCATGTGCCCTTGACCAGAATCGAACCTGGGACCCTTCAGTCCTCAGGCTGATGCTCCATCCACTGAGCCAAACCAGCCAGGGTGAGTTGGCATCTGTAGGCGGAAGCATTATTCTGGGTCATGCAGGTGAGCCCAGTGGGATCATAAGGGTCCCTCTCAGAGGAAGGCAGGAAGGCCCGCGTCAGAGGCAATGTGATGATGTGAGGTGTCAGCGGGAGGCAGGGCCATGAGAAGGAGTGCAGGCAGCCCATCGGAGCCGGAAGAGACAAGGAAACGCTCCCCCGGAGCCTGGGGAATGAGCTGAGCCCCGCCATCCCATGTTGCACTTCTGACCTCCAGAACTCTGAGAGAATCAACGTGTGTTGCTCTAAGCCATTTACTTTGTGATACTTGGTTTTAGCAACAAGAGGAAAGACTGCACCCAGAGTGGCATAGCTGGGTGATTCGCTTACCTTGTAGTAAGCACCTACTGTGTGCTCCTCAGCTGATGTAGTGAGAGCTAGAGCAGACGGAGTGTCTTCTGCATCCTTATCATCACGCCAGGCTGTCGATCTCCTTTTCTGTTCTGCGCAGCTCTGAGAAGTGGGGCCAGGAGCCCAGAGCTTCCTGTCTGTCTTGTTCACTTGCTGTATCCCCTACAGCAGCACCTGCCACGTGGCAGGGGCTCAGTGGATGCTAATTGAATGAATGAATGAATGTTCTCTGCTCGCCAGTAAGTACCAGTGTGTCTGCTCGGTAAGCCCCACGCTGTGAGCGGTGTTGGGCTGTGTTGGCCCTTGTGACACACCTTTTGTCTCCACTACAGACCTGGGCAGAGGTGAGAGCTGGGGCCCGGAGGTCAGCAGGTTCCCGGGGTTACAGAGCAGATGGGGGTTAGGAGCCTTTATCCAGGGGCAAGCCTCCTGCTCCAAGTGGGGGCGTCCTAGGTCCCTCCGCAGAGGCCTCGGGGAGCAGGGTGTGGGCCGCGCCCTCGGGTGGGGACTGAGCGGCTCTGTCCATCTTTACCTCCTCAGGATACGGGTCTGTACTACCACCGCTACCTCCAGGAGGTCATCAACGTGCTGGAGACGGACGGGCACTTCCGAGAGAAGCTGCAGGCCGCCAACGCCGAGGACATCAAGGTGCGCTGGGCGCGAGGGGCAGGAGGCGGCGGGCTCAGAGGGCAGAGTGTTGGGGAGGACCGGGTTCCTTAAAGGGGCCACGTGGCTCCAGCCCTCACACACCTGGGAAGGGACTTGGGGAACACAGAGTGTGTGGTTAGGCGCCGGGGCAGATGTCGAAGGCTCCCAGCCTCAGCTCTGACACTTACCAGCTATGTGACCACCCCTTGCTGTGCCTCAGTTTCCCCGTGTGTAAAATGGGGTATAACAGAACCCACCCCCTGGGGTTCGGGTTTGGTTTATCCCAGATTAGACTTGTACAGGGTTTCGGCAGCCACAGTAGGTGTCCTCCTTAGTGAGTGCGTGAGCGCTCAGCACTGAGCACAGTGCTTTCTGCATGAGGAGGATCCTCCCTGATTATCCCCATCTTACAGAAGGGAATGCTGAGGTCCTGAGAGCAGTGTTTGTCCTTCCTGTGGGCCCCCGTCTCACCCCCTGAGCCCAAAGCCCACGCCCTGTCCTCTCCCCCAGGCAGCGTCCCAAGTCCCTGCCCCGTTCTGTCTCCCCATCCCACCACTCCCAGCATCCCTGGGTGCTGTCAGAATGTCCCTTCTGCCTGGCCCGTGTGGCTCAGTGGTTGAGCGTCGACCTATGAACCAGGAGGTCACGGTTCTATTCCCGGTCAGGGCACATGCCTGGGTTTCGGGCTTGATGCCCGGTGTGGGTGTGCAGGAGGCAGCCGATCAGTGATTCTCTCTCATCACTGATGTTTTTCTCTCCCTCTCCCTTCTCTCGGAAATCAATAAAAATAAATATTTTTTTTAAATGTCCCACCCTAGCCGGTTTGGCTCCTTGGATAGAGTGTCGGCCTGCGGACTGAAGGGTCCCAGGTTCGATTCCGGTCAAGGGCATGTACCTTGGTTGCAGGCACATCCCCAGTAGGGAGTGTGCAGGAGGCAGCTGATCGATGTTTCTCTCTCATCGATATTTCTAGCTCTCTATCCCTCTCCCTTCCTCTCTGTGAAAAATCAATAAAATATATTTTTTAAATGTCCCTTCTAGAGGAGACACCCCAAGTTCTCCAAAACCTGGGCCCAGGAGAGGCCCCAGGACCTGAAACTGGTGGGGAGGCAGCCCTGCTCCCCCAAAAATACCTCCCAGCATTCCTGGGGCTCACTCTGCCCCTGAGGAGAAACAAGTAAAAGCAGAGACAGTTGAGCCCAACCCCTCCCACTGCCCAGCTGGGGAAACCGAGGCACAAGAGGCCACTTGGGTGGGCAGGTGCCGGGTTCCAACCCCAAGCCCCCCTTACCCCCCCGCCGTGCTCCTGGGGTCAGTGCTGCACCCCGTGCGCCTCACTTTCCTTCTCAGAACACGGAGGCTGGTAACCGTGTCCCCGTGGTGAGGGTGGTTGTGCAAATCAGCGATAATTCCCCCAAGTGCCTGGCCAGGCACATCGCGAGCCTGAACCTGCGGGAAATGTCCTCACTGGCAGGAAATGTCCTCACTGACGGCAGCGATGGCCTGAGCCCATTGCTGAGGCCCAGCAGGGGAAGGGGGTGGAGGGCCGGGCATGGGGGAGGGGGCCCTGGCCGCCCAGCCTCACTGAGGGGCCCGTGGCCTGTCCTGGGCCTCACTCTTGGCCTGGAGCATGGGGCTGTGGGCAGCCCTAGAGGACAGGCCCAGGGGGCCCAGCGCAGAGCTTGGCTCAGAGACTCTGCTCGCCGTGCCCTGCTGATGGGCCAGGGCCACGCGCCCCAAGAGGGCTTGAGCGACCCACGTGAGTCATGAGTGACAGGAGACCATCTGAGATCCGAGCGGTGGTTTAGGGGAGGGTGCGGGGGAAGCCCCAAAGAGGGCCCATCCGGTCTGACAAGCGGGAGGTCACCTCCAGGGGAAGGACACCCTGGGTGAGGGTGGATGCTGAGCGGGGGTGTGGTGGTATAGAAGGTGAAATGGGGGGTGTGGTGGTTTAGAAGGTGAAATGGGGGGTGTGGTGGTATAGAAGGTGAAATGGGGCGTGTGGTGGTTTAGAAGGTGAAATGGGCGGGGGTGGGATGGGGGCCGTGACATTTCAGACGGAGACGGTAGGAACTGTGTGTGCAAACCAAGCTTCTGGTACGTTCAGCTGCTGGTGGTTCCTTGTAACTGACAAAGACCAGCCGACGGGGCTGGGGCGGTGGGTGAGTGCCGAGCCCAGGAATTCTGTCCTGGGGTCTTTGGAGAGCCCTGGGGGCTCTGATTGAGAAACAGACATAATCCTAGTGGTAATGGAGGCAGCTCAGCGAAGGCATCCCGCTCAGCACAGTGTGTGTGTGTGCGTACGTGCATGTGTGTGTGCATGCATGTGTGCGTGCGTGTGTGTGTTTGTGCATGTGTGTGTGTTTGTGTGTGTGGCAGGGCTG
Source organism: Cnephaeus nilssonii (assembly GCF_951640355.1). Lineage (NCBI taxonomy): Eukaryota > Metazoa > Chordata > Mammalia > Chiroptera > Vespertilionidae > Cnephaeus > Cnephaeus nilssonii. The sequence continues at coordinate 44,347,949 of NC_137091.1, forward strand.
AGGGGATTGTTGGGGGGATTCTTCCCGAGGGAGGTGCCATCTGCTTGGAGCTTGCAGGACAGCGAGGGTCTGTCCGGCGTGGGAAGCAGCGGTGGGAGAGCTTCCGGCGGAGGGCCCAGCATGTGCAAAGGCCCGGAGGTGGAAAGGGCCGTGAGCGTGGGGTCCGACACCCAGTGAGAGTCGCTGGAACCAAGAGTGTGGTCGGATGAGTGACGGGAGGCGGGGCTACGGGAGTGGGCGGGGCCGCGAATGCCAAGCTGAGGGGCTGGGGCCTGGTCTCGGGGCCTCTGGAGCCCTCAAAGGCGTGAGAAAGCTTGTGGGAGGTTCCAGGGAGGCCAGAGACAGGGCCTCGCCCGGGCCCCAGCCTGACCAGTGTCCCCTCACTCTCCGGCCAGAGCGGGAAGCTGAGCCGGGAGCTGGACTTTGTCAGCCATCATGTCCGCACCAAGCTGGACGAGCTCAAGCGGCAGGAGGTGTCGCGGCTTCGGATGCTGCTCAAGGCCAAGATGGATGCAGAGCAGGAGCCCAGTAAGCAGGGGTGGGGCTGGGGGTTGGGCCAGTGAGCAGGGGTGGGGCTGGGGGTTGGGCCAGTGAGCAGGGGTGGGGCTGGGGGGGCAGGGCCCAGTGAGCAGGGGTGGGGCTGGGGGGCAGGGCCCAGTAAGCAGGGGTGGGGCTGGGGGGCAGGGCCAGTGAGCAGGGGTGGGGCTGGGGGGCAGGGCCCAGTGAGCAGGGGTGGGGCTGGGGGTTGGGCCAGTGAGCAGGGGTGGGGCTGGGGGGCAGGGCCACCTCCATCCTGGGCTTCTGGATGGTTTTGTACTAGGCAGTGGGGCCTCCTGATAAAGTGCATGGAAGACTGATAGAATATCAATATATTGTTCTTCCTAGAACAATAACTGTTATTGGCTGGTTGTTTTTCTGTTTGGGGTTTTATTCTTATGCTAGAGGCCCGGTGCACAATTCGTGCACCAGTGGGATCCCTCGGCCTGGCCTGCAGGACCGGGCTGACACTGGCTCTCTGACATCTCCTGAGGGTTCCCAGATTGCGAGAGGGCACAGGCCAGGCCGAGGGACTCCACCAGTGCACAGTTGGGGCCAGGGAGGGATTCAGGAGTTTGCCAGCCAGGGAGGGACCGAGGGAGAGCCAGGGCATGTCCGGCCCTCTCACTCAGTCCCCCCAGCTGCAAGCTAATGTACCAATTGGAGTGTCTGCCCCCTGGTGGTCAGTGCACATCATAGCAAGCAGTTGAGCAGCCTTAACATATCATTAGCATATTACACTTTGATTGGTTGAACGGCCAACTGGATGACTGGACACTTAGCATATTAGGCTTTTATTATATAGGAGGATTTAAAAAACCATGGTTGTTTAAATTTTTGATGTAACTTCAGCCCTGGCAGGTGTGGTTAGAGCATTGGCCCACGCACTGAAGGGTCGCAGGTTCAATTCCTGGTCAAGGGCAGGTTTGATCCCCAGCCCTGGTCGGGGCATGTGCAGGAAGCAACCAATTAATGTGTCTCTCTCACATCGATGTTTCTCTCTCTCCTCTCTCTCTTTTTCTGCCCGCCCTTCCTCCGTCTCACTCTCTCTAAAACCAATGGAGAAAATATCCTTGGGTGAGGATGAACCAAAAACAAAAACAAAATTTTTTGATGTAACTTCAAACTTACAAAAAGTTGCAAGAAAAGCAGCAAAAATCTCCTGAATACCCTTAACCCAGATCCTCATTGTTAACATTTGCTCCACTTGCCTTTCATTCACATTTGCCAGTTCCTTGTGGCCACCATGTCCCTTTACGCCCACATATTTCAGTGTGATCTTCCTCAGAACAGTGACATCTGCCTGCATAACCACGGCCCCGTGACCGGCTCAGGACCGGTAACGGGTTCCACTACATATTTTCCTTTGCTTAGTTACCTCCCTCCCCCCCAGCCCCACTAGGATGATACTAATTTGCTGGCATTTATATCTGAGGCTATACTTTGTTGTCTAATTACTTGGATTAAAGAAAAGAAAAGAAAGTGTGCGTGGAAGAGAAAGGTTTGGGTTTAGATTCCAAATCCCAGCCTATTTCTAATATTCCTAGATGTGGTTTGTCAAAGTGTGTCTAGACCCTGCTGTTTCTTTTAAATGGCTTTATTGAGATACTAGAGGCCCAGTGCATGGATTCGTGCACAGGTGGGATCCCTGAGCCTGGCCTGCGGGAAATGGGCCAAAACCAGCTCTCCGACATCCCCTGAGGGGTCCTGGATTGTGAGAGGGCTCCCTCCTCTCTGGGTCCGGGGTGCGGGTGAAACAAATTTGGGGCCGACAGTGCCCCAGCAGCGACCTAACCACGGCTGATTCTGCGAGGAATCAGGCTCTCTCCCTACTGGTCGGAGCATCTGCCCCTGGTGGTCATTGCACGTCATAGCTACCAGGCGAATGGTCGAATGGTCGAATGGTCTGATGGTCACTTAGACTTTTATATATATAGGTCATTCATCTATCATACAAGTTACTCACTTAAAGTATATGACTCAGGGGGTTTAGTATAGTCACAGGGATGTGCAATCATCACCAGAGTCAACTTTAGAACATTGCCGTCACCCCAAAAGGAAACCCGTGTCCTTTAACCATCACCTCCTAATTCCCCCACCCAGCCCCGCCAACCACTACTTCCCGCCTCTGTGGATTTGCCTGTTCTGGACATTTCATGTAAATGAGTCATGCGGTAGGTGACCTTTTGTCTCTGGCTTATTTCCCTTTGCATCATATTTCCAAGGTTCATCCATGTTATAGCAGGGGTCAGTGCTTTGTTCCCGTTCAGGGCTGAGTAATATTCCACTGTGTGGGTCTCCCGCACTGGGTTTATCCATTCATCACTCGATGGACATCTGGGTTGTTTGCACCCTCGGCTACTGTTTACTTATTGCCAGTTTGTGGTGTGTTCTGGTGCTGCTGGGACATGTTTTGGCCCATCATGAAGTGTAAGGACATGACTCTTTTTTTTAATATATTTTTATTTATTTATTTATTTATTTATTTATTTATTTATTTATTTTTAGAGAGGGAGGAAGGGAGAGGGATAGAGAGATAGAAACATTGCCGAGAGAGGGAGTCATCAATTGGCTGCCTCCTACATGCCCCCTGCCCCGGGGGGTGGGTGGGTGGGGATCAAGCCCACAACCTGGGTATGTGCTCTGACCAGGAATCGAACCGGCGACCTCTTGGTTCCTGGATGGACGCTCAACCACTGAGCCACACCAGCCGGGCAGGCAGGACATGGCTTCTGTATTGAGATTGACCTCTCGCTTCTTTCATCTCCTGACACCCCGGGAGGCTCCTGTGTGACAGATGGGGGTTCTGTGCGTTAGCGGATGGTGCGAAGGGCCCGTGGGAGAGCTGGCCTTGGTTTTTATTTCTGCCTGACTCCATTCATCCATAGACCAAACAGGTCTTGAGTCCTACTGTGTGCTGGAGCGGGAAGGTGAGCAGACAGGCTCAATCCTGGCCTCCTCTGCGTGACCGCCACGCCCTCTCTGCCCTGCTGGTTCGTTATTAGTATCAGAGTCTGCTTCGCCTTCTGGTCAATGAGATGTCCCCATCACTAACGAGGGAAATGTCCCCTGGAGACACTCTGCTTGTTATGTCCCAGGCACCACGCCCTAGACTTTGTCCCTTCGACCACTCAAAATAGCTCCTCAGCCCTAGCCAGTTTGGCTCGGTGGATAGAGCATCAGCCTGCAGACTGAAGGGTCCCCGGTTCAATTCCGGCCAAGGGCACATGCCCGGGTTGTAGGCTCAATCCCCAGTGGGGGGAATGCAGGAGGCAGCCGATCAATGATTCTCTCTCATCATTGATGTTGCTATCTCTCTCTCCATTTCCCTTCCTCTTTGATGTCAATATATATATATATATATATATATATATATATATATATATATATATTTTAAGAAATATATATGTATATTTTATTGATTTTAGAGAGGAAGGGAGAGGGAGAGAGAGAGAGAAACATCAATGATGAGAGAATCATTGATTGGCTACCTCCTGCACGCCCCCCACTGGGGATCGAGCCCGCAGCCCAGGCATGTGCCCTTGGCTGGAATAGAACCCTGGACCCCCCAGTTCACAGGTTGACGCTCTATCTACTGAGCCAAACCGGCTAGGGCTCAATAAATATATATATTTTTTAAATAGTTCCCCAATTGGCCACTTCCCTCAGTTCCCACTTGGATCTCTGTCCCCTCCCCGCCCCACCACCCCCCATGCTGTTCTCCCTGTTCCTTCTTTCCCACGGGGCAGCCAATGGGATCCTGTTAGCACCTGTGTTCATTCCCTGCGGCCGCTGTCACAAATGGCCACACTCTGAGTGGCTTAAAATAACACACATGTGCCCGGCCGTGTGGCCCCTCTGGAAGTGCTGCCCCGACCGTCCGTATGAAGGAGCCTCTGTGTGAGTCCTTGGTGGTCACGTGTTTGCCCCTTACACACCTGCTCTCGGCCTCTGGACTGGGTGCTGGGCGGGGCGGACTCTGTCGCCGTCTGGCTCCTGCTGGGGCCACGCTGCCTCGGACCGGGGCTCCCCGCATCTGGGGCGTGAGAATGAATTGTGAGTTTCAGCTCCTGTGCGACTATCCCTCCTCTGGGCTCGTGGCGGCCACGCTGCCTCCCTCCACCGCACGGGGCACCTGCATTCGGGCCACCTGGGTGTGTCCCCCTCCCCCTGCTGGCCCCGGGCACGCTGGAGGGCCGGCCGCCCGCCCGATTCACATCTGGGCCCCTGGGAAGCCTGGGAGACAGAGTTCAGTGACTGAGTGCGCGCTCCCCTCCTGCCCCAGCCCTGCCCGGGGCTGACTGCCGGCAGGCCCTCTGCGGGGAGGTGCACGCTTTCCTAGGGTTTGTGACCGGCTGCCGCGGATTAAACCACAGGCGCCTACGGCCACAGGTGTGGAGGCCAGAAGTCAGGCCAAGGTGTGGGCAGGGCTGGCCCTTGGGGGGCGGAGGGAGGATGTGTTCTGGTCTCTGTAAACGGCCACCTTCGACCTGTGTCCTTCCACATCATCCTGCCTCTGTGTCCAAATGTTCTTTTTTAAAAAAATATATTTTTTATTGATTTCAGAGAGGAAGGGAGAGGGAGAGAGAGAGAGAAACATCAATGATGAGAGAGAATCATTGATCGGCTGCCTCCTGCACACCCTCTACTGGGACCAAGCCCGAAACCCGGGCATGTGCCCTTGACCAGAATCGAACCTGGGACCTTCAGTCCGCAGGCCGATGCTCTATCCACTGAGCCAAACTGGTCAGGGCTCTTCTTCTTTATTTTATTTTTTTAAATACGTGTTATTGATTTTTTATAGAGAGAAAGGGAGAGGGATAGAGAGTTAGAAACATCGATGGGAGAGAAACATCGACCAGCTGCCTCCTGCACACCCCCTACTGGGGATGTGCCCGCAACCAAGGTACATGCCCTTGACCGGAATCGAACCTGGGACCTTTCAGTCCGCAGGCCGACGCTCTATCCACTGAGCCAAACCAGTTAGGGCCAGGGTAGGGATTTTGAAAGCAAGAACATTCTCTGAGTTGGGTTTTTTCCCTTCTTTCCCCTCATCCAGATGTACAGTTGGATCACCTGGGCCTCCTGAAGCAGTTTGAACACCTGGATCCTCAGAATCAGCACACGTTCGAGGCCCGAGACCTGGAGCTGCTGATCCAGACGGTAGCGTGAGGGGGGAGCTACAGGCAGAGGACTGAGGGAGCTTTGCGGAGGGGGAGAGGGGAACAGAGCCCGGGACGCAAGCCCGCTCACCTCTGCCTGGCGTTCTCTGAGGTCGGCAGCTGACGAGGGCCTGGGGGAGTCTCAAATCTCTTCCCAGAGTCTCCGCAGGAGAGCAGAGGCGTCCGCAGCAGCAGGGGCTCAGTTCCACCGAGACCTGGTCTCAATCCCTCCTCGGCTCTGTCTTTTCCGTGTGGCTTGGGGTGGGCTGTTCCTTTTGTGCCCTTGTGGGAGGCAGAATAATGGCCCTCACCAAACACGTGCCACCCGGCCTGGCTGGTGTGCTCAGCCAGTTGGGCGTCGTCCTGCACACTGAAGGGCTGCCAGTTTGATTCCCGGGTTTCAGTTTTGATCCCTGGTGGGGGGCAGGCAGACAAAAGATATCTCTCTCTCTCTCTCTCTCTCTCTTCTCTCTTCTCTCTTCAAAAAAATCAATTAAAAAATCTTTAAAGACTGGCCGACGTGGCTCAGTGGTTGAGCTTTGACCTATGAACCAGGAGGGGTCCCTGGTTCAATTCCTGGTCAGGGCACATGCCCAGTTTGCAGGCTCGATCCCAGTGTGGGGCCTGCAAGAGGCAGCTGATCAATGAGTCTCTCTCATCATCGATGTTTCTATCTCTCCTTCTCCCTTCTCTCTGAAATCATTTTATATATATATATATATATATATATATATATATATATATATATACATATATATATATATATATATACATATATATATATATATGTATTTAAATATATTTTCTTGTTTTTTTTACAGAAAGGAAGGGGAAGGGATAGAGAGTTAGAAACATCAGATGAGAGAGAAACATCGATCAGCTGCCTCCTGCACACCCCCTACTGGGGATGTGCCCGCAACCAAGGCACATGCACCTGACCGGAATCAAACCCGGGACCCTTCAGTCCACAGGCCGACGCTCTATCCACTGAGCCAAACCGGTTAGGGCAAAATATATATATATATATTTAATCTTAAAAATAAATAAATAAAAGGTCTCTGACTGGTTTGGCTCAGTGGATAGAGCATCGGTCTGCGGACTGAAGGGTCCCGGGTTTGATTCCGGTCAGGTGCATGTGCCTTGGTTGCGGGCACATCCCCAATAGGAGGTGTGCAGGAGGCAGCTGATCGATGTTTCTAACTCTCTATTCCTCTCCCTTCCTCTCTGTAAAAAATCAATAAAATATATAATTTTTTTTAAAAAAAGGATGTCCCACCCTCTTCCATGGAACCTGTGGATATGTGACCATTTCAGGCAAAAGGGATTTTGCAGACGTGACTACGTTGAGGGTCTTGAGCTGGTGGGCTGATCCTGAGTCACCCAGTGGGCCCCAGGTCTCATCACAAGGGCCCTTGAAAGAGGGAGGCCGAGGGAGATGTGAGGACAGGTCTCGGCTGCGTGTGACCCCTGCAGGCAGACGCTCCCTGCTGGCTTTGAAGGTGGAGGAAGGAGCCACAGTATGGCTCCGGCTCTAGAAGTTGGAAAAGGCCAAGAAGCAGATTCTCCTCTGGTCTCTGGAGGTAGCACAGCCCTGCCCACACCTTCAGTCAGCGGAACTCATTTCCGGCCTCTGGCCCCCCTCCCGCCTGTGGGATGATAAACGTGTACTGTTTTCAGCCACCCAGTCGATGGTGATGTCACCGCAGCCACCGGAGCACATACATCCTGCTCTGAGAAACGGGATCTGCAGCCCTGCCCATTGCAAAGGCCAAGCGTGGGAGGGATGCCCCGGCCTCTGCCTGCTCACTGCCCTTCTCTGGGGACAGAATCCACCCCTCAGCCTGGCCTGGCCTGGGCCCTGCTTTCCTGGCCTCCTGGAGCTCCACCTAGTGGCCACGAAGATAATAGCAGCGGCTAGTTGAGTCCAGCCCGGCACTGGCCTGTTTTTGCCACTTGTTTCCAGAACATTCGAGAAACTGTTCGCTTTGCTCCAGCCCCACTGTCATTCCCCTGGTCTCAGTTCCCGTCAGCTGCTTCCTCACTGGGCACCTTGCTTCTGCCTTCCATGCTCGCCAGCAGGGTTTTCCAACTCAGCCCTCTTGATGTTTGGGGCTGGATGATTCTTAGACATTGACCATTGTCTCCTGCGGGCCTCAGTGGTCCCAGGATGAGAACCCCAGCTATACCGTCTAGTCCCCACATGACAGCTGTATCAGCTTCCTGTTGCTTCCATGTAACAACCACAAATGTAGCAGCTTAACACGAAGGTATTAGTCCGTGTAGGTCAGAGGTAGAGAAGGGTCTTCCTGAGTGTACTAGTTTCCGGAGGCTGCCGTAACACACTGCTCCAGACTCGGTGGCTTAAAACGGCATACATGTCTCCTCTCACAGTTCTGGAGGCCAGAAGTCCAAAACTGGCATCACTAAGCCACAGCCAAGGTTTCGGCAGGCCTGTGCTCTCTTCAGAGGCTGTCGGGGGAAACCTGCTCCTTGCTCTTCCAGCTTCTGGAGGCTGCCAGCATTCCTTGGCTTGCAGACACATCACTCCAGTCTCTGCCTCCATGGCGTTCTCCCCAAGTCTCTCTGGGACCTCTCTGTAGCTTTCTGATAAAGAAACCAATCATTGGATTTAGGGCCCATCCTAATCCAGTAGGTCCTCATTTTAACTCATTACATCTGCAAAGATCCTACTTCCAAATAAGGTCACGTTCTGAGGTTCTGGGTGGACATAATTTTTTGTGTGGGTTTTTCCCCCAATATATTTTTATTGATTCCAGAGAGGAATGGAGGGAGAGGGAGAGAGAGATAGTAACATCAATGATGAGAGAGAATCATTGATCCACTGCCTTCTGCACACTCCCTACTTGGGATCAAGCCCGCAACCCAGGCATGTGCCCTTGACTGGAATCGAACCTGGGACTCTTCAGTCCGCAGGCCGATGCTCTATCCACTGAGTCAAACCAGCTTGGGCTGGACATGAATTTTTTTGTGTGGGGGAGACACTGTTCAACTCTGTGTAGTATTATTATCTCCATTTCCACAGAGGTAGAAATTGAGGCACAGAGAGACTAAGTTAATTGCCCAAGATCGCACAGTTAGTGGGATTTGTTCACACAGCAGAGCCTGGATTTGAATTCTGAGCAAAATAATTAGAGACCTCATCTTCTTTACCCCCAAGCTGTGCTGCTTTTCATATTAAATACACCATGTGTGGGGTTTTTTTATTACTTATTCCTCCAAGATCTTGACATTGTGGGGGTCTTTAAAGAGGTGAGTTAAAGTAACCCTCCTGATCTCTTTTTTTTTTTTTTTTAATATATTTTATTGATTTTTTACAGAGAGGAAGGGAGAGGGATAGAGAGTTAGAAACATCGATGAGAGAGAAACATCGATCAGCTGCCTCCTGCACACCCCCTACTGGGGATGTGCCCGCAACCAAGGTACATGCCCTTGACCGGAATCGAACCTGGGACCCTTGAGTCCGCAGGCCGACGCTCTATCCACTGAGCCAAACCGGTTTCGGCCCTCCTGATCTCTTTTGAACAAAGAGGCTGTGTTATGGGACAAGAGTGGGTCAGAGACCAAGTGCTGTGAGATCAGGACATGCGACCCAGGACAGGGTGGAGGTTGGGCCAGGTGCAGAGTCAACGGCCTGGCATTTGAAGGTGGGACATTTGACCCTGGACGTAGAGGTGAGACGAGAGTGACTGTCTGCCTTTCCCCAGGCCACCCGTGACCTTGCCCAGTACGATGCAGCCCATCATGAAGAGTTCAAACGCTACGAGATGCTCAAGGAACATGAGAGACGCCGTTACCTGGAGTCGCTGGGAGAGGAGCAGCGAAAGGAGGCCGAGAGGAAGCTGGAAGAGCAACAGCGACGGCACCGAGAGCACCCCAAAGTCAATGTGCCTGTAAGGAACATCATTCGTACCCACCTTCCCCGTCGTCCTCCCCCAACCCCATGTCTAATTCCTTAAGTTCCACAAAGCAAGGATGTAGCTGAAAAACTACAACTCCCAGAAAACCCTGAGGCAAGAGTCCCTTTTAATGTACCTACCTCTGCCCAGGGGCTTCTGGGAGTTGTAGTTTTCGTGCTTGAGGGGAATGACTTTGAGAGATGGGGGCATAAAGGGTTCAATAGCTTTATCCCATAGGACCTAGACTTCTTACTCATGAGCCCCTCGCTCTTACCTCCACAGGGCAGCCAAGCCCAGTTGAAGGAGGTGTGGGAGGAGCTGGATGGATTGGACCCCAACAGGTTTAACCCCAAGACCTTCTTCATACTGCATGGTAAGGTGGGGAGGGTGTCCTAAGACCCAGGCTGAATTCTGAGGCTCTGACCTTTGGAAATGAGTACCACAGGATTAAGAGCCTAGAATGACAATTTTTGGTAGCCTGGTCAGGAAAGGTTTTCTAGACCAGCATTATCTAGTACAGTGGTCGGCAAACTCATTAGTCAACAGAGCGGCAAACCGCGGCTCGCGGGCCTCATGTGGTTTGCGAGCCGCGGTTTGCCGACCACTGGTCTAGTAGAACCTTCCACGCCGATGGAAATGCTCTATGTTCAAATGGCCTTTGTACAGCAGCCACCAGCCCCACGTGACCATGCAGCACTTGAAATGTGGCTCTTACAACTAAGGAATTGGATCCTTAGAGTCGATAAATTTTGTAAGACTTGTGAGTCTGGTAAAATACACGTAACATAAAATTTCCCTTCTCAGCTATCTTTAAGTGTCCAGTTCAGTACGTTAAGTACATTCCCATTGCTGTGGAACTGGTCTCCAGTACTCTTTTCGTCCTTATGAAATCAGAACTCGTTATTAATCAACTAGAGGCCCGGTGCATGGATTTGTGCACTGTTGGGGTCCCTCGGCCTGGCCTGTGGGGATTGGGCTAAAACCGGCAGCCTGACATCCCCCGAGGGGTCCCAGAGTGGGAGAGGGCACTCTGCAAAATTGCTGTTGCTTGGCAGCTCCTGTGTTGAGAATCTGCCCCCGGGTGGTCAGTGTGTGTCATCACTACCAGCCAGTCAGCCGGTTGGCCTGTTGCTTAGCCTTTTACATAGGTTGGCCCGTTGCTTAGCCTTTTACATATATACTAGAGGCTCAGTGCATGAAATTAGTGCAAGGGGCTCGGCCCTCACAGCCGCGGTGGCTTGCCTCAGCCCTTGCAGCCCCGCTTCATCGGGAAGGTCGTCCAGAAGGACGTCCAGAAGGTCATTTGGCTGTCCGGTCTAATTAGCATATTATGCTTTTATTATTATAAATAGATAACTCTCCATTACTCCTCCCCCCAGCTTCTGGAACCCTCTATTCTTATTTCTGTCTCTATGAATTTGACTACTCTAGCTACCTCAAATAAGTAAAATCACACAGCATTTGTCTTTTTGTGACATAATGTCAAGGAAATGAGTTTTTAATTAGATGGTTACTGATTGGAATTAATATGCCCCGTGTGGCTAGTGACTGCTGTGTTGGACAGCACAGTTCTAGAGAGCTGAGATTTGAACAAAGGCCTCAGTGATTGAGGGCCTGTGGCTTGCAGAGATTTGGGGGAAGAGCGTTGTAGGTGGAGGGAACAGCAAGCACACACGATAAGAGTGGACTTGGTGCAAGGAATTTGGACTTTATTCTGTCATGAGACACCACAAAAGGGCTTTGAGCAGCAGGCTGACACCCTCTGCCTTAAAGGTTGAGACTCCATCTGGCTGCTGTGTCAGGGACAGACTGTAGGTGAGGGCCAGAGCCAGGAGCCTGCTTAGAGAGCACGAGATGCCGGTGGCTGGGCCACCGGAAGGAAGGCAGAGTGGTCAGTTTCTGGATTCATCTTGAAGGTCAAGCTAGTACGACTTGCAGGTGGACTGGATTAGAGTTATGAAAGGATAAAAGGGTCAAGGGTGACTTTAAGGTATTTGGCCTGAGAAACTGGGAAAACTGAATGGCAAGAGCAAGCATGTTTGGGAGGGCAGATTGGGAACGGGGTTTCTGTTGAATTAGAGGTGCCTGGTAGACACATGCATGGAGATGAAGAGAAGACAGTTGGATATTCAGGTGTGGAGGCCGCTTATGGCTGGCATCGAAAGCTGAGGGACTGGAGGAGACATCTAAGAAAGTGCCGGCCAGTAGCACTCTCTTTGTGCCCTGGCCGTTGTGGCTCAATTGGTTAGGGGTTCGTCGTGTGCATCAGAAGGTTGCCAGTTCCATTCCCAGTCAGGGCACATGCCTGTGTTGTGGGCTCCATCCCCAGTAGGGGGCATGCAGGAGGCAGCTGATCAATGTCTCGCTCTCATATTGATGTTTAACTCCCTCTCCCTTCCTCTCTCTAAAAATCAATAAAAATTTTTTTATCCCTAGCCGGTTTGGCTCAGTGGATAGAGCGTCGGCCTGCGGACTGAAGGGTCCCAGGTTCAATTCTGATCAAGGGCACATGCCCAGTTGCAGGCTCGGTCCCCAGTAGGAGGAGGTGTGCAGAAGGCAGCTGATCAGTGATTCCTTCTCATCATTGATGTTTCTATCTCTCTCTCCTTCTCCCTTCCTCTCTGAAGTCAATAAAAATACATTTAAAATAAATAAATAAATAGCACTGTCTTTGTAATGATGGAACATGTCCTGGGCCCCCCTGGGTGGCACCCACCAGCCACATATGGGCTATTCAGCATTTGACTTGTAGCAAGTAAGCTGATAAGCTGAATTTTTGTTTACATTTTTATTTATTGAATTAAGAGAGAGAGATACTGATTTCTTGATCCACATATTTATGCATTCCATGGTTTCTTGTATGTGCCCTACCCAGGGATCGAACCTGCAACCTTGGCATATCAGGATGACGCTCTCTCCAACTGAGCTACCTGGCCAGGGGAATAAACTGAAATTTTTATCTTATTTAATACTAGAGGTGCAGTGCACGGATTTGTGCACAGGGAGTGGGGTTCTCAGCCTGGCCTGCACCCTCTTACAATCCGGGATCCCTCAGGGGATGTCCGACTGCCGGGTTAGGCCCGATCCCCTCAGGCCAGGCTGCGGGGATTGGGCCTAAACCGGCAGTCAGACATCCCCTTAGGGATGCAGCAGTGTGCCAAGTGGCAGGCAGCCAGGGAGGAACCCAAGCCGGGCCCACGTTCCTCATGCTCATCCCAGCCCTTTGTGCATGCCACTGCCGCTTGGTAGTGCTGCCGCAGCCCGGCTTCTGGCTGAGTGGCGCTCCCCCAGTGGGAGTGCAGTAACCACCAGGGGGCAGCTCCTGCATTGAGCGTCTGCCCCCTGGTGGTCAGTGTGCATCATAGAGACTGGTCGACCAGTCGTTCTGGCTGTTTGGTCGTAATGGTCGCTTAGGCTTTTATATATATAGATTAACCAATTTAAATTTAACAGCCCATGTGGCTAGTGGCTCCCTTATTGAACAGATTTGAAGATTAGACAGAGACAAGGCCCTGGGCCTGAGCCCGTGGATGTTCCAAGGTGTAGAAGTCAGGAGGAAGAGGAAGCCAGCAAGGGAGAGAGGGGGAGCTGGAGAGGAGAGAATGATGTTCTGGAAACCACAGGCAGAATCAAGTTAGACGTGGACTAAAAATTAACCACTGGTTTTGCAGGGTCAGGGGTTCCGGCCACCTCAGCAGGATGAGTGCGGGTGCTGATCTGAGTGAGCAGAGGAGGTGGAGACAGTGAGCATAGTCCATGCGGTGTATGAGCTGGATTGGCAGGGAGCCGCTCCTCTGGCAACTGGAGTTGGCCTGGCTCTCTGGGAGGGGAGGCCCCCGAAACCCCAGGATCCTGTGCAGAGGGGTTGATCCTGGCCCATGTCTTTATTATTAAACCTAACTCCCTAGGGATCAAGTCTTCCTGCATGACAGCGGACCCAAGAACGGTCCCACCTTCATCTCCTCCATTCTTGGGACCCTGGTTAGAAGGGAATGGACTGTCCTAGCAGCAGGCCTGGGGGGGGGGGGGGGGGGGCACTAAAGCTGGAGGCCACCATTCTACCATTGCAGACTTGTTACCTGTCCTCTAGAACAGATCCCGTATCAGCCCAGATTCCTTCCCCAGCTGGTCCCTCAGGGACCTGACCCACCCCCATCCTCAGTCCCCCGAGATATGTGTCGTCTCCCCTCAGATATCAACAGTGATGGTGTCCTGGATGAGCAGGAGCTGGAGGCTCTCTTCACCAAGGAGGTGAGTGTCCCGGAAGCCCTGGCTGCAGGGGATGCCCAGATCAGCCACGTGGTCCTTCCTTAGCCCGCCCTGGAGGCAAGTTCACGGAAAACTACAACTCCCAGCAGCCCCAGGGGCAAAGAGTGAAAAAAGGCGGCCAAGAATGACAGGGTGCCCCAAGGACTAATGGGCGTCAGCTTGGGTAGGGAGGTGGAGTAGCTTGGGAAAGAGGTTACCCTGGACCTCTCAACATGTCCTCCCTGCCGCTTGACTCTGCAGTTGGAGAAGGTGTATGACCCAAAGAATGAGGAGGATGACATGCGGGAGATGGAGGAGGAGCGGCTGCGCATGCGGGAGCACGTGATGAAGAATGTGAGGGGGCCCGGGCCTGGAGGGGGTGGGGGCCAGGGGGAGAGGGCCCAGCTCCGTGGCTTACCCTTCCCTGGCTCCCCAGGTGGACACCAACCAGGACCGCCTTGTGACCCTGGAGGAGTTCCTCGTGTCCACCCAGAGGAAGGACTTTGGGGACACCGCGGAGGGCTGGGAGGTAAGGACGTATCTCTCCCAGCCCCAGGCCGCTGCTCTTAGGCACTGGGCCCCCTCTCCTGGTGTCTGTCCCCCGCACACAGCCCCTCTGTCCTCCGCTCTCTGTCTCCATGCCCCTCCAGGTCCCACTCCTCCCTGCCGCCCACCCAGGGCGGGCCTCCCAGCCTCCCAGCCTCCCAGCCCTCCACGGGCGGAGCCCTCCAACAGGGGTGGCCGGCGCGGAGGCCCTGCTAACGGCTCATCCCCTCATCCCTGTCCGCAGACGGTGGAGATGCACCCTGCCTACACGGAGGAGGAGCTGAGGCGCTTCGAGGAGGAGCTGGCGGCCCGGGAGGCCGAGCTGAACGCCCAGGCCCAGCGCCTCAGCCAGGAGACGGAGGCTCTGGGGCGCTCCCAGGGCCGCCTGGAGGCCCAGAAGCGGGAGCTGCAGCAGGTGAGCCCCTGGGGCGCTGGGCCTGTGTGTCCAGCCGCTGGGAAGCCTATGGGCTCTGTTTAACCACTGGTTGGTCATCCTATGGCGGCCGCCATCTTGAGTGAGGGCGGAAGTCCGCCCTGACACTCCGCAGCTGCCATGTTGGATAAGGGCAGGGGGTTGTAAGAGGGAGAAAGTGGGAAAAGCGGGGACAAGGGTAGATTCCAGTAAGAGCTGAAGGAGGGCTTTTCTGTGCCAAGGTGCAACCCGGGACATGACGAGGGGGGTTGAACGGGGTCTTTATTATTAAACCCCGCTGTCAATGGGGAAGAACTAAGCCCCATAGAGAAAGGACTGTGAGCACTTGGCAGGATGGGGAGACTCACACCCTCTTGCCTGTGTAACCCCCCACCCCCCACAGGCGGTTCTGCAAATGGAACAGAGGAAGCAGCAGCAGCAGCAGCAGCAGCAGCAGCAGCAGCAAGGCCACAACGCCCCAGCCCCTGGCCCCGAGGGACAACTCAAGTTCCAACCCCACAACACAGGTGCTGGCCCTGCCCCCAGGCGGTGGGAAGGACTGGGGCCTGGACCCCCGGGTCTGAGGGAGGAGGGGCTGGGGGCCTGGACTCCTGGGTCTGAGGGAGGAGGGGCTGGAGGCCTGGACCCCCCGGGTCTGAGGGAGGAGGGGCTGGGGGCCTGGACTCCTGGGTCTGAGGGAGGAGGGGCTGGGGACCTGGACCCCTGGGTCTGAGGGAGGAGGGGCTGGGGGCCTGGGCTCCTGGGTCTGAGGGAGGAGGGGCTGGGGGCCTGGACCCCTGGGTCTGAGGGAGGAGGGGCTGGGGGCCTGGGCTCCTGGGTCTGAGGGAGGAGGGGCTGGGGGTCTGGACTCTTGGATCTAAGGGAGGAGGGGCTGGGGACCTGGACTCCTGGGTCTGAGGGAGGAGGGGCTGGGGACCTGGACTCCTGGGTCTGAGGGAGGAGGGGCTGGGGGCCTGGACCCCTGGGTCTGAGGGAGGAGGGGCTGGGGGCCTGGACTCCTGGGTCTGAGGGAGGAGGGGCTGGGGACCTGGACCCCTGGGTCTGAGGGAGGAGGGGCTGGGGGCCTGGACCCCTGGGTCTGAGGGAGGAGGGGCTGGGGGCCTGGACTCCTGGGTCTGAGGGAGGAGGGGCTGGGGACCTGGACTCCTGGGTCTGAGGGAGGAGGGGCTGGGGGCCTGGACCCCTGGGTCTGAGGGAGGAGGGGCTGGGGGCCTGGACTCCTGGGTCTGAGGGAGGAGGGGCGGGAGGCCTGGACTCCCACATCCGAGGGAGGAGGGCCGGGGATGTCTAGTGCTACCTTTTCCTCCCTTCATCTCTAGATGACGCTCCTGTCCCAGCTCCCGCCGGTGACCAGAAGGATGCAGTTGCTTCAGAGAAGAAGGTTCCTGAACAGCCCCCCGAGCTGCCCCCGCTGGATTCCCAGCACCTGTGATCTCAGGAACGTGGCATCTGGGCTCGCACCGCCGCAGCTGATGGGAGGACGGGGAACTGTCACAATCCGCCTCCTGAGGACAGCACGCGGCCTCCTGGGGAAGTGGGATGAGGCGGCGCTTCCCACATTGCTGCGCAGGCCCCTACCTGCTGCTTAGCTTCCCGTCTCCCAGGTTGTGGTCCCTTGTCTCTGTGCCCCTCAGGGACCTGCTCGTCGTGTTCAGTGGGGACGTTCACAGGGTCAGCTAGCTTAGGGGGCCTCCTCCCTCCTGGGGGGAGGGGGTCCGCGGTGCCCCTGCTTCGTAGGTGGACCGTCCTCGCTGCTCCAGGGTGGGGCCACTCCAGCATCCTGCACCCACGGCTGCTGCTCCGGGCCCGTTTCTGCTGCTTTAGGAGGCGTGGGTGGTCCCTCGAGACCTTTCTCCGCCTTTTGTGGGACCCGCGATGCCTTGAAGACCGTGTGTGTGGCCCAAGGCCGGGCCCGGGGTGGCCGAGTCCTCAGCGGAGCCGATCAGCTGCCACCTGGAGGGCCGACTCCCTGACCCCTGGCTTTCGGCCTCCTCAGCCTCGGCCCCTCCCTGGTGGCTGGGCCCCTCGCCCCTTGCCCACTCAGCCACAGGAGGGTCCCAGAGCTGACGCCGCCCCGGGATCAGGTTCCCGCCCCTCAGCCTCAGTGGGAGGCCCATGCCCTCCCTCCCGGCCTTATCTTACGCTGCTGCGTGTCCTGCTGTGTGTCCAGCTCCATCCAAATACACTTCCTGGAACAGACCCAGGCCTCTGTCTTTGTAGGTGCCGTTCCCTCTGAAACCCCATCCCCACGGCACCTGCCAAAGTCCTTCTCGTTCTTTAAGATTCAATACAAGCTTTTCTGAGAGGCTGCCTCCGGGCATCTTTCTGTTCTCTCCTGAGGAGTCCGCTGCCCACACACGCACACACACATGCACATACACACACACTTCAGTGGGATCCTTTCAGCCACAAGGACAGAAAGCCCAAACCTGGACTTAACAATGAGGAAAAGCGTACAGACACCCCAAACAAGAGGGCCCAAGGTAGGGTGGCTCCAGACCCTCAGGGACCAGGGTCTCCCCTCTGGCTCCGCCTTGGTCGGCGGGACGCTGCGCTCCTCTTGTCCCAAAGTGGCTGCAGCTGCTCCGAATGTCACGCCTGTCTTCCCCGACAGCTGCTGGAGGAAATGGACAGAGGCCCCTGCTAGTCCCCCCCGCCCCGCCCGTTCCCCAAGAGCTGGTGTGCCAACACAGCACCGGACCTGGGGGAGATAAAGGAGCCCCTAGAAATTCCCTGGGAGGCCCATGGCCACGTCCCAGATCCTGGGAAGTCCCAGGTGCCACACCACCCACCCCGCCCTCCTTAGCTGAACTTGAATGACAGTTACCTGCTTCTCTTGGGAAACTGGGAGCTGGACTCATGCAATCGGGGAGACAGGCCCACAGGGGTAGCGGGTCCCAGCGTTCTTTAAAGGACTGGATCGCCCTAGCTGGTGTGGCTCTGTGGACAGAGCATCGGCCTTTGGACTGAAGGATCCCAGGCTCGATTCCAGTCAAGGGCACGTGCCTGGGTTGCAGGCTCCATCCCTACTAGGGGCCATGCAAGAGGCAGCCGATCAATGATTCTCTCTCATCACTGATGTTTCTGTCTCTCTCCCTCTCCCTTCCTCTCTGAAAGCAATAAAAATATATTAAAAATAAAAAAAATAAAGGACTGGATCATGCCCACGGGATGTGGCTCCCGGCCAGAAATTTGAGGTCAGTGTTTAGGAACCTGCTCCTGGCTCCCATCTCTAAGGAGGCCTGTCCAGCCCCCCACCATCTGCGATTCTTTGTTGGCAAGTGTCTCCCCCAAAGGATGACAGAAGGAACAAGGAGAGGGAGGCTCCTGGTGTCCGGTCACTGCCATGCGCCCCGGAACGCCCTGCACACACGGGCGAGAAGGGAGGCTGCCCTGGAGCAGCCCCGCCTCCTGCCCGACCTTTCATTCTAGGCTTAACGTGCCGGGATCATACCTGATGGGCCCTTTCTGTTCAGCTGAAAACGATTCCCTTTTGATCTGTGTGTGCAAAGGGTTTACCATGGTGGCTCTCTCACCCTGGCCGGTGCGGCTCAGGTGGTTAGAGCATCATGTGCACAAAAGGGTTGCGGGTTCCATCCCTGGTTGGGGTGTGGACAGGAGGCAACCAACCCATGCTTCTCTCTCACATCCATGTTTCTCTCCCTCTCTAGGATCAATGAAAAACATATCCTCATATCCTGGGGTGGGGATTAAAAAACTTTTTTTTATTTAAAAAAATATTTTTAAGAGAACACCTACCAAAACACCGTGGTTTCTTTATTTTTAATTTTTTTCTATATATTTTATTGATTTCAGAGAGAAAGGGAGAGAGAGAAACATCAATGATGAGAGAGAATCATTGATTGCCTCCTGCACACTCCCCACTGGGGGTCGAGCCCACAACCCGGGCACGTGCCCCTGACCAGAATTGAACCCGGGACCCTTCAGTCCACAGGCCAACACTCTACCCACTGAGGCAAACTGGCTAGGGCTGTGGTCGGCAAACTGCGGCTCGCGAGCCACATGCGGCTCTTTGGCCCCTTGAGTGTGGCTCTTCCATGGCCTGGGCGAGTCTATTTTGAAGAAGTGGCGTTAGGAGAAGTTTAAGTTTAAAAAATTTGGCTCTCAAAAGAAATGTCAATCGTCGTACTGTTGATATTTGGCTCTGTTGAGGAATGAGTTTGCCGACCACTGGCCTAGGGCTTTCCCACCTCTGAGCCCTCTCTCATGCTGTTCCCTCTGTCGCTGTTCCCCACACCAACTCCACTGGACTGACGGCTAGCTGCTGAGGAGGACACAGAAAGCATCTGCCTGGTTTCCGCGGTGCCCCAGGCCGCGGCACGGTAACTATCTGTGTCCATTTAGCTCTTTCTGGAATTCCTGGCTGTGCGCTGTCTGGGGCAGGGCCTTCACCTCTCACCACGATTCCTCCCCCCCACCCCCCCGCCCCAGGTCTCTAGAGGGGATTGCCAGCAAGTCCTGGAATGTGCTGCACCCGTGCTCACCCGAGCAGGTGTCCAAGCTCAGACGGGTACCTCCTAGCATCACCCTTTCCCTTGTTCCGAAAAGAGAGCACGGGGCTCGGAGCAGGCGTCTTCCTCGGACTCAAGCCCACAGCGCGGCCGGCTGAGGCCAGCAGCCCCGCCGGGAGGCGTTCGCGGACCCTTCGCCTCTGAGTCCGGCTTCACGGCCTGTGCCCTCAGTCTGTCCCCTGCCTCTCACCCTGGGTCCCGGACACGCTGTCCCGCGGCAATCCTGTGGTCTGCCTCCCAGGGCGAGAAGGTGCCCGGCCTGCTGAGCAAGGGATTCCTGTCTCAGGTCAGTGACTTCCTTCTTAATTATGAAGTAACCAGACACGGCGGGCACGGCTCAGTGTGTGGGCTCTGGGGCCTCACGGGCTGGGTTTTAATCCGGACCCTCCCATTTGTTCAATGTGTGACGTGGAGCAATATTTTTTATTGAATTCAGAGAGGAAGGGAGAGGAAGAGAGAGATAGAAACATCAATGATGAGAGGGAATCATTGATCGGCTGCCTCCTGCATGCCCCGCACCGGGGATCGAGCCAGCAACCCGGGCATGTGCCCTTGACCGGAATGGAACCTGGGACCCTTCAGTCCACAGGCCGACACTCCATCCACTGAGCCACCCCAGCCAGGGCTGGGCAATATTCCTGACCAGTCTGTGCCTCAGTTTCTTCATCTGTGACATGAGCCTAACAACACGACAGAGGGCGGCTGTGAAGATGGTCTGAGCTCACCCTCAGGAAGCCGTTAGCACAGAGGCGGCTGCCATGAGCCTGGCTGAGAGCCTGCGGAGAAGGTCCAGAGACATGAAAGCACAGAGCAGCTGCAAACACTCTTGGACACATTGCCAAGTTTTCCAAGCCCTCTGATTGCTTTTCTTTTATAGATTTCAGAGAGGACGGGAGAGGGGGAGGGAGAGAGAAACATCAGTGATGAGGGAGAATCATGGATCGGCTGCCTCCTGCACGGCCCACACTGGGGATCGAGCCCCAACCCGGGCATGTGCCCTGACTGGGAATAGGACCGTGACCTCCTGGTTCATAGGTCGATGCTCAACCACGGAGCCACACCGGCTGGGCTGCTTTACTTTCTTTCTTTTTTTTTTATAATATATATATTTTATTGATTTTTTTACAGAGAGGAAGGAAGAGGGATAGAGAGTTAGAAACATTGATGAGAGAGAAATATCAATCAGCTGCCTCCTGCACACTCCCCACTGGGGATGTGCCCGCAACCAAGGTACATGCCCTTGACCGGAATCGAACCTGGGACCCTTCAGTCCGCAGGCCGACGCTCTATCCACTGAGCCAAACCGGTTATGGCACTTTCTTTCTTTTTTAAGTGATTTGAGAGAGAGAGAGAGAGAGAGAAACATCGATGTGAGAGAGAAACATGGATTGGTTGCCTCCTGGAGGCGCCCCTGACCTGGGTATGTGCCCTGACTGGGAATCTAACAGGTCACCTCTTGGTGTACAGAGCAATGCTCCAACCAGCTGAGCCACACTGGCCAGGGTAGTCACGTGCTTTTACTCGGAGATTTGAGATTCCATGTAAACAGTGTGGAGTTAGCTCATTCATTTTCCTCGCTACGTGGCATCCTGTTAGCATTTGCCGTCTATTTGCCGTCGTTTTGTTACCGATGGCTGTTCCCAATTTTGAGGGATCACACCCAACGCTGCAATACATGTGCTTGCATGTGCCTTCTCGGGCACCGCTGAGAGTTTCCCAGGGGAACAGATCTTCTCCCCAGGACAGAAATCGCTGGGCCACGCCATACCCTCGTTTTAATCCTCACCCAAGGATGTTTTCCCACTGATTTTTAGGGAGAGTGGGAGAGAAAGGGAAAGACAGAGAAATAGCGATGTGAGAGAAACACAGCGATTGGTTGCCTCCTGCATGCGCCCTGACCAGAGCCTTGGCCAGGGAGGAGCCTGCAACCGAGGTACATGCCCTTGATCAGAATTGAACCCAGGACCCTTCGGTCTGCAGGCCGACACTCTATCCACTGAGCCAAACCGGCTAGGGCCATACCCTCATTTTATACTTTACCAGATATTGCAAAATGATTTCTCTGGGTACACAAACTCGCTGCCAGCAATTTAATTTTTTAAATTTTTGTTGTTGTTTTGTTAATCTTCGCCCGAGGATATTTTTCCATTGATATTTAGAGAGAGTGGAAGGGAGAGGGAGAGACGGAGAGAAACACATGGATTGGTTGCTTCCTGCATGTGCCCTGACCAGGACCTGGGCTGGGGAGGAGCCTGCAATCAGATAAGTGCCCTTGACGGGAATCGAACCCGGGACCCTTTGGTCCGCAGGCCGTCGCTCTATCCACTGAGCCAAACCGGCTAGGGCCTGCCAGCAATTTTAAATTGTAAGCTTTTATTTGAAATCGTTTTTAAGAAGTTGCAAAAAAAAAAAAATAGAACTGAATGTTTCTTTGTACCCGGCACCCAGCGTCCCCCAGTGACATCTGAGGTAACTGTAGTACTTCCTGAAGGCCGGGAATGGATATTCCTGTTATGTAACCAGTTTCAGACCTGAGTCAGATGTCTTCAGCACTCAGAGCTCTAAGAAATGTTACTGAATGTGAGGATTTGAGTATCCATCACCACAATCAGTATACAGAACTGTTCCTTCCCACAAAGACACTCCCTTGTGCTACCCCTAAATAATCCCACCCTCCCCCAAACCCTACCCATTGGTGGCTTGTCTGTTCTCCATCACTAACTTTGTCACTTGGAGAATGTTATATAAATGGGAATCATACACCTTGCAACCCTTTGAAATTGGCTTTTTTCGCTCTACCTAATGCCCTTGAGATCCATTCACGTTGTTGCTTGTATCAGTTGTTTATTCCTTCTCGATGCCGAGTGGTATTTCATTGTATCTGTGTACCAGTTTGCTTATCCAATGGCTGGTAAGGGACACTTGGGGTGTTTCAGATTTGAGCTATTACAGATAAAGCGGCTATGAACATTGTATACAGATTTTTGTGTGAAGGCTAAATACCCAGGAGCGTCCATTTTTTAAAATTATTTTTTTATTGAGTTCAGAGAGGAAGGGAGAGGGAGAGATAGAAACATCAATGATGAGAACCATTGATCGGCTGCCTCCTACACACCCCCTACTGGGGGCCGAGCCCACAACTCAGGCATGTGCCCTTGACTGAAATCGAACCTGGGACCCTTCAGTCTGCAGGCCGATGCTATCCACTGAGCCAAACCGGCTAGGGCATGGAGCATCCATTTTTAAAAATTCTTTTTTCCCCACCTGGCTGGTGTGGCCCAGCAGTTGAATGTCGACTCAGAAGTCAAGAGATCACTGCTTTGATTCCTGGTCAGGACATATGCCCGGCTGCAGGCTCAATCCCCAGTGGGGGGCGTGCAGGAGGCAGCCAATCGATGATGTTCCTGTCTCATCGACGTTTCTATCTCTCTATCCCTCTCCCTTCCTCTCTCTCTCTAAATGTGGGGCGCGGCTACAGCGTTTGGACAGGTTCAAGCCTTGGACTGATGAGAGGGCACAGTCCTCTCGTGGCCACGTGCAAGTCCCAGCTCGGAGGGCAGGGCCTCCCAGCACAATGATAGCCAACAGCTGTAGTTGTCAGCTTGAACCTATGGTCCGAACACGTGGCCCCACGTGCCTCAGTGATACGGGCTGCAAGTAAACAAAGCTTGATCAGGTGCATGTAATTGAGTAGGATCGAAACCCACGAGAATGCTGTAAACATCTTGACCATGCACTTACTTTGCCTCGTGGCACCTGCTATAAAATAAAGACACGGCTTGTGGGTGTTGGCGCTGTCTCTCAGGAAGCAGCGTCCCACGGAGACCCAGCTTTCATTTTCTTGTCTGTCTTTTCTAAGCCTTTCAGCCGCCCCCACTCAGGGTCACTGAACCTGGCTGAGCTGGCGCGGCACATAAGGCGCCCTGGGGCTGAGTATGCCATGGCCATGCCGGCTCCCCACATCTAAAAATCAATTTAGCCCTGACCAGTTTGGCTCAGTGGATAGAGCGTCAGCCTGTGGACTGAAGGGTCCCAGGTTCGATTCTGGTCAAGGGCATGTACCTTGGTTTCTGGCACATCCCCAGTAGGGGGTGTGCAGGAGGCAGCTGATCAATGTTTCTCTCTAATTGATGTTTCTAACTCTTTATCCCTCTCCCTTCCTCTCTGTAAAAAATCAATAAAATATATTTTAACAAAAATAATAAAAAAATAAATAAAAATCAATTTAAAATATTAAAATTTTTTCCCTCTCCCCCCACCCCCCAGGATTGATATTGTGTACTCAGTGCAATCCATTCATATTTTTTAAAATATGTTTTGATTTTTTTATAGAGAGGAAAGGAGAGGGAAAGAAACATCGATGAGAGAGAAACATCGATCAGCTGCCTCCTGCACACCCCCTACTGGGGATGTACCAGCAACCAAGGTACATGCCCTTGATCAGAATCGAACCTGGGACCCTGGAGTCCGCAGGCCGACACTCCATCCACTGAGACAAACCGGCCAGGACCCATGCATATTTTTATTCAGCAGTTTGTGTGAGCTAGGAACCTGTGAGTCCCCGTGGGAAACTCAGGTCTTAATTAAATGTCTACAAGGGAAGGGAAAGGGATTAATTCTCTGTGGGTGACCTTGGCCAGCTCTTTGCCAATTGACTTGGAAAATAATCATTTGTTATATTTCACCTACTAGACCCCAGAGCTGTTAATCCTCTTAGCTCTCTATTGTGACCTCTGTTTTTCAAAATAGAAAAGTGAGACTCAGGCCCAGCTGTGGTGGCTCAGTGTATTGAGAGTCGTCCCATGGAGGTCCAGGGGTTCGATTCCCAGTCAGGTACATGCCCGGGTTGTGGGCTCAATCCCCAGTAGGGGGCGTGCAGGAGGCAGCCGATCCATGATTCTCATCATTGATGTTTCTATCTCTCTTTCCCTCTCCCTTCCTCTCTGAAATCAATACAAATATATTTTTGTAAAAAAGAAAAGTGAGACCCAGAAAGGGAAACCCCTCTGCAAAGCAATAGAGCCAGGAAGTGGCGAGGCGGGTTTGGGAACATGCCAGCCTGGCTCCGGGGTTCGGAAGCCCTGCAGCCCGGCTTCTGAAGCCATGGTCTTGGGAGGCAGCCGGTCTTCATATCCTGGCTGTGGGACCTGGAACAAAATGACCGAGGCACTCTGAGTCTGTTTCTCTCTGTAAATGGGGGGCAACAGAAGCTAGTGCGCAGGTCCGTGGTGAGAAATTAGGGAAAGTAAAGCTTGAAACAGGGGCCCTGGACTACAGCATGTGTTCTATAAATATTAGTAATTATTATTATCTTTGCTATTACTATCCTCTGTGTGTGTGTTTTTTAAAGAATGTTTTTTCATTTCATTTCACTTATTTATTTATCTTCACTTGAGGATATTTTTCCGTTGATTTTTAGAGAGAGTGGAAGGGAGGGGAAGAGAGAGAGAGACATCAATGCGAGAGAGAGACATGGATTGGTTGCCTCCCGAAAGCGACTGACCGGGGCCAGGATGGAGCCTGCAACCGAGGTACCTGCCCTTGACCGGATCAGAACCCGGGACCCTTCAGTCTGCGGGCTGAGGTTCTATCCACTGAGCCACACCGACCAGAGCTATCCTCTCTCTCTTTGGACAATGCCTAAGGGTGCGCGACTTTCTCAGCAAAAGAGTGGGGGGCGGGGGGGAGCAGGGAGGGAAACAGGCCCCAAGATCAAAACTGACAGGAAAAGAAAGCCCTCTACACTTGTCCTGCGGTTACCAGTCCAGAGGCGGCCGCGAGGTGTTTCTGGTCCCACCCCTAAGGCGGAGCCAACGGTCCGCTCTTCCAATGGGGACGCTGGGATTAAATGCCCTCTTGGCATTGGGCGGGACGCGCAGGCTGGATGGCCAATGAGACGCGGCGTAGGGCCAATGGGGGCGGAGAAAGGGGCCACGCCCCCGGTGGGCGCGGCGTCGGGGCCTAATTCATTCCCACGGGGAGAAAGGAGCAGGTGCTGGGACAGCGGTTTCGGCGATGGCGCTCCGCTGGGGCATCGTGTCCGCCGGCTTGATCTCTAGCGACTTCACGACGGTGCTGCGGACGCTGCCTCGCTCCGAGCACCAGGTGCGCCCTCCGCGCGGGGTCCTGGGGCCGGGCTGGCGGGGGCCGGGACTCCTGGGTCCGAGGGAGTTGGGGTTCGGACTTCCGAGTCCTCAAGGCAGTGAAACAACTGATTCCCTCCTCTCTCCTCCCTCCGCTTCTGTTATAAACCCGAGCTCCGGGAGGCTTGGGGGCGGGGGGTCCTCATCTGAGCTGCTGTGAAGAGAAGGCATTCAGCGAGTAGGGGGCTTGACCATCGCTTGCCCCGATCGCTCTCCCAGGTCCCCAGTGTCCAGCCTCAGGTCACCTCCCCCCAGGATCAAACTCCCCCCCCCCCTTCTTGGGGGTGTAATTCCTGCTTCCCTCGGGGCCTCCATCACCTCCTTCCCCCCACAAGTCTCCCGCGTGTGTCTCAGGTGGTGGCCGTAGCGGCCCGCGACCTGAGCCGCGCGAAGGAGTTTGCACGGAAACACGACATCCCCAAGGCCTACGGGTCCTACGAGGAGCTGGCCAAGGACCCGGACGTGGGTGAGTGACCTGCGCCCGGGGAGGGGGGCGGGGTGTGCTGCCCCCAGGTGCTCCTCAGCCGGTGCGAGGCCCGCGGGATGGGCCCGGCCCTTTGGACCTGGGGCGGGACCTCGGCTGGGAGACGGGCCATAGGCAAGGCTTGGGCCTGGGGTTAGCCGTCTAGTGTGAAGTGTGCGTAGGAACCAGGCCTCCGCGGTGAAAGCGGGTCTTGAATTTTTTTAAATATATTTTATTGATTTTTTACAGAGAGGAAGGGAGTGGGATAGAGAGTTAGAGACATCGATGAGAGGGGAACATCGATCAGCTGCCTCTTGCACACCCCCTACTGGGGATGTGCCCGCAACCAAAGTACATGCCCTTGACGGGAACCGAACCTGGGACCCTTCAGTCCGCAGGCCGACGCTCTGTCCACTGAGCCAAACCGGTCAGGGCGGGTCTTGAATTTCTTAAGGGGGCCGGTTCAGGCTTCAACCATGTCCCGTGGCCGTGGCTCTGTTCCGGCCGGGGCTGGATGGAGAGGAGGGACAGTGTGGCTGGACAAGAGCCTGGCCCTGGAGTCGGGCTGCCTGGTTTTCCTCCTCTGCTTGCCCTTCTCAGTTTCCTTATTTTTATTTTATTATTTTTTTAATATATACTTTTATCGATTTCAGAGAGGAAGGGAGAAGAAGTGATAGAAACATCAATGATGAGAATCACTGACTGGCTGCCTCCTGCACGCCCCCTGCTGGGGATGGAGCCCATAACCCGGGCATGTGCCCTGACTGAGAATGAACCAAACCGTGACCTCCTGGTTCAGACGTGACCCTCAACCACTGAGCCACGCCAGCCGGGCTCAGTTTCCTTATTTTTAAAACGGGCAAAATGGCCTGGCCACGTGGCTCAATGGTTGAGTGTAGGCCTATGATCCAGGAGGTCACTGTTCAGGGCACATGCCTGGGTTGTGGGCTCGATCCCCAGCAGGGGGTGTGCAGGAGGCAGCGATCAGTGATTCTCTCTCATCATTGCTGTTTCTATCTCTCTCTCCCCCTCCCTTCCTCTCTGAAATTAATAAAAATATATTTTAAAAAACAGCAACTACAACGGGCAAAATAATAGTATCTCCCGGTTGGTGTTTGAGGGTTAAATGATTTCATGTCACTGCAGAGGCCTACAATGATCTCAGAGGAGGGGGATGGTAGCCAGTGGCTAGCTCCTTCCTCGTGGGAGACTAGGGTTTGACCAAGGCGGGAGGACTTGGTCCCAGGTTGGGGGGGACCTCGATTCCTTGGATGCTGGAGGCGAGCCTTGGGGGCCTGGTGGGGCGTCCGATCTCCTGACCCCTTCTCTCTGACCCTGTCCGATATCCTCACCCCCTCCCTCTCACCCTAGAGGTGGCCTACGTGGGCACCCAGCACCCGCAGCACAAGGCCGCCGTGTTGCTGTGCCTGGCGGCGGGCAAGGCCGTCCTGTGCGAGAAACCGATGGGCGTGAACGCGGCGGAGGTGCGAGAGATGGTCGCGGAGGCCCGATCCCGAGGCCTCTTCCTCATGGAGGTGAGTATGCAGCGGCTCTCTCCACATCCCACGCAGCTTCCTGCCTTCACCAACCACAGTTGCCCGTGGACACTTTTGGAGGGACACAAGGGAGGGGTTTGCCATGAGTTAAGATGACCACAACATGGCCCATGTGGCTCAGTGGTTGAGCGTGGACCTATGACCCAGAAGGTCACGGTTCCATTCCTGGTCAGGGGCACATGCCTGGGTTGCAGGCTTGATCCCCAGTAGGGGGCGTGCAGGAGGCAGCTGATCAATGATTCTCTCTCATCATTGATGTTTCTATCTCTCTATCCCACTCCTCCCTTCCTCTCTGAAATCAATAAAAATATATTTCAGGCAACACCGTTCATGGGCGGGAGACATGGCTTTGGGCCCCTAGCGACCAGGGCTGCCTGAAGGACCCTCTGTCAGAGGCTCTGGAGACGATGCCAGCAGTGAAGGGACACAGAGTGGCAGTGGGTTTCCGGGGATGACAAGGACCAAGGAACACGACAGCCCTCAGCCACAGGCATTCTGTGTGTGTGTGTGTGTGTGTTTTCTTTTTAAATATATTTTTATCGATTTCAGAAAGGGAGAGGGAGAGAGAGATAGAAACATCAATGATGAGAATCATTGATCGGCTGCCTCCTGCACGCCCCCTACTGGGGACCAAGCCCGCAACCCAGGCATGTGCCCTTGACTGGAATCGAACCTGGGACCCTTCAGTCCGCAGGCCAATGCTCTATCCACTGAGCCAAACCAGCTAGGGCAGCATTCTTTGTGTTTGCCCTTATCAGGCTTGGATATGCGCAGGGGACTTTGACATCTTGCAGATTGCTAGTAATTCAAGTGGCTGCCACAGGGCAATGAGTAGCGGCCGAGTTAAGATGGCCACCACGTGGTCCCTAGAAGCTATTTTAGTGTTTAAAAATATTATGGAGTTTTTTTTTTAATTTATTATGTTTTAAAATAATTTTTTATTGATTTCAGAGAGGAAGGGAGAGGGCGAGAGAGATAGAAACATCACCAATGAGAGAGAATCCTTGATCAGCTGCTTCCTGCATGCCCCACACTGGGGATCGAACCAGCAACTCGGGCATGTGCCCTGACCAGGAATCGAACTGTGACCTCCTGGTTCATAGGTTGACACTCAACCACTGAGCCACGCCGGCTGGGCTGTTATGGCTTTCATACCTTGTAGGTTCTGACAGTAGTAGCAACAGCTGCCTCTTACTTCCCCATGTCCTACGTAGCTGTCATATGCCTGCTATTGTGGAGCCTCCCAGCCTGTAAAACGCCATATGCCCGAGAAGTAGTCGAGATTTATCAGGGTGACTCAGTGCCTCTGGTTCTCCCTGTGCCTGCCAGCGCCAACGTTCTGTGAGTTTATTGCTTCCGCATTTTTTTATTGGCCCCTAATGTGTGCCACATCCAACCCCAGGACCTGGGAACTCATAATGTATAAGACGCAGGCTCAGTTTTCAAGTTCAAGGTCTGCTATGGTCACGGAAATGAGCAACCCCAATGCTCAGCTGCGTGGACTCTGGTGGACCTAGTACTGGGTGGGCAGTTGACAGAGCCCGTCTGGGGGTTGGTCAAGGAGGTTTCCTACAGATAGGGACTGGCCTGAGCCTTAAAGGAACAGTAAATTGCACAGGTAAATAGGCCAGACGGGAAAAGCAGAAGCAAGATTTAAAGAAAACCAGCACGGGCAGATTTCATGTATTTAGTATGAACTTGATCCTGGATTAGTCACGATTGCTGGCTTTCAAGTGAGAGGATTCTAGGCTCCAGTTTCCCAGTTCCCAGCTCTGTGACCTTGGGGGAGTAATATGACTCAGCTCAGCTTCAGTTTTCTCATGTGTGGAATCGACATGAGGACAGCTACCTGGCAGGGGTGTTGGGAGGATTCATTATGTAAAAGCACAGTGTCTTGTCCAGAACACACAAAGCCAACAAATGGGAGCTGATATTAGGCGATGGGGAACCCTAGGAGGGGATTGGGGAGGGGTGAGGCAGGATCAGCTCCGGGAGAAGCAAAGACCCCTCTGGGGCCCTGTGGGACACGGACTGGAGGGGAGAGGCGGGGAGTAAAGTTCGCTAGAGCTACCATAACAAATGCCCGCCTGGGTGGCTTACACAACAGAGATATATCCTCTCCCACATCTGGAGGCTGGAAGTTTGAGATAAAGGTGTCAGTAGGGCTGGTTTCTCCTGAGGCCTCTCTCCTCAGCTTGGGGATGGCCATCTTCTCCCTTTGTCTTCACACGGTCTTGCCTCTGTGCATGTGTGTGTCCTCATCTCTCTCTCTTTTTAAAAAATATATTTTTATTGATTTCAGAGAGGAAGGGAGAGGGAGAGAGAGAAACATCAATGATGAGAGAGAACATTGATTGGCTGCCTTCTGCATGCCCCCTACTGGAGATTGAGCCCACAAGGGCATGTGCCCTTGACCGGAATCGAACCTGGGACCCTTCAGTCCCCAGGCTGGCGCTCTATTCACTGAACCAAACTGGCACGGGCCTCATCTCTTCTTATAAGGACACTAGTCCTACTGGATTCGGGCCCACCCTAAAGAACTCATTGTAACTTAATTGACACTATAATTACCTCTTTAAAAACCCTGTCACCGAACACACTCATATTGGGAGGTACTGGGGGGTTAGGACCGCCACATGAATCTAGTGGGGACAGAATTCAGCCCATAACATTGGGAGACTGGGGTAATGATACGGATAAGAAAGGACAAGGCTGGAGTTGGGGACATGGGTGTCAAGAGCAGGGGAGAGGGCAGAGAGTCGGGCAGGACACAACTTGGGGACTGATGGACTGTGGAGGGAAGGGGGCGGGTCTAGTTTGGAGACTGGGTAACAGTGGGTACCCCTTCAAGATTGAACCCCATGGGGGGGGGGGGGAAGGAGACATATGTAATACTTTAAACAATAAAGAATTTAAATAATAATAAAAAAGATTGAACCCCAGAAGGTAGAACTGGTTGGTTAACTCCTGACCCCTTTCCTTCCCTTTCCCATCCTGCTTTCTTCCCTCTGTGGGCTTCAGGCCATCTGGACCCGCTTCTTTCCTGCCGTAGAGGCTCTGAGGGCTACTCTGGCCCAGGGAACTCTGGGGGACCTTCGCGTGGCTCGGGCAGAATTTGGGAAAGACCTCACGCATGTACCGCGGGCCGTAGACTGGGCCCAGGCTGGCGGTGGCCTGCTGGACATTGGTATCTACTGCATCCAGTTCATCTCCATGGTCTTCGGTGGGCAGAAGCCAGAGAAGATTTCAGCCATGGGAAGGCGCCATGAAACAGGTATGGTCTATTCTGGACTGTATGATGGTGATAAGAGTGATCCTCTCTTACTGGGTGCACTGACCTGGGAATAAGTCTCCTAGCACATGAAAATCAGGCGAGACTGCTGAAGAAATTTCCTGCAAGAAGTTAAAGTGGATCAAGCATGGTCAGGCTCTGTATTAGGATTTTGCTGTGTGATCTTACTCAAAGAACTCAATCTCTCTGAGTCTTAATTAGTTGCTTACTAAACCATATCCAGCATGTCCAGTGGTGAGCCTGAAAAGGGTGCGGGGGGGGGGGGGGCGGTGAAGGATTAAAGAAAACAGACAAGAGAATATAGCTGGGGCCAGGTGGATTACTGCGCCTGGATGAGGAAACAGTGACACAGCCTGTAAGCGGAGTCTTTATTTTATAGTCAGAGCAAAACAAGGGAGTGGTCAAGATGTTTACAATGTTCTTGAGTTTCAAATCTACTTAATTACATGTACCTGAGAACTCTATCAAGCTTTGTTTTGGCAGCACTTGCTGCACCTCCCACAGCCCACATCCCTCAGCAACCTAGGACCACAGGGTCGTACCATAAGGTCAAGCTTACAACCATAGCCTTTGGCTATAATTGTGCTGGGAGGGCTTTGCCCTCCAAGCTGGGACTTGTTTGTGGCTTTGCCACAAGAGGACCGTGCCCTCTCATCAGTCCAAGACTTGAACCTGTCCAAACGCTGTAGCCGCTCTCCACAACTTACTGGTAAAATTTCAATAATAGGGTTGTTATAAAAAGTTAATGAAGTAACTGTTGAGGCAAATTAAGCAGTTAATAAATATAAAGGATTATTATTTTTGAAGTTGTCTCAGTTAGCCTTTGCTGCATAACAAACTACCCCAAAATGTGGTGACCTCAGATAACAATCATTTATTCACTTGTGATTCTGTGGGTTGGCCATTTGGTCTGGGCTCAGCTGGAGTGGTTCTTCTGCTGGTCTTACTCATGCAGCGGCCATCAGCCAGCTGTGCCACTGGAGCTGGATGGTCTAGGATGGCCTCTCCAGCTGGCCAGCTCGGGTGCATTCACATCTCAGAGTTCTGGCTGCAGCAAAAGGAGGGCAGGCCCCATTGTGTTTGCTAACTGTTCCCTGGCCCACAGCCAGCTCAGATGTCAGAGGTGGCCAAATAGACTCTACCTCTGGATGGCAGGAGCTACAAAGTCATATCACAAAGGGGCTCACATTGGGAAATAAGAGGATTTACTGTGGCCATCTTTACAAATAGTACCACAGAAGGCAACAAATAACCAGGAAGAGAATACCTGAAGTGAAGACAACATTTTGTTGTTGTTGTTGTTGTTGTTGTTGTTAATCCTCGCCCAAGGATATTTTCCCATTGATTTTTAGAGAGAGTGGAAGGAAGGAGGAGAGACAGAGAGAGAGACAAACATCAATGTGAGAGCGACACATGGATTAGTTGCCTCCTGGGGCCAGGGATCGAGCCTGCAACCAAGGTTGACTGGAATCAAGCCTTCGGTCTGCAGGCCAACTCTCTATCCACTGAGCCAAACCAGCTAGGACTGAAGGTCACATTTTAGAAAGCTGTCTCAGTCTACTATCTGGCCAATTTCTAGGCTAAAGAGTAGTTCTAACAACAGATCCCATTTATGAAGTGCTTCCTCTGCAATAAGGTTTTATTATAGGTACTAGGGGCCCGGTGCATGAAATTTGTGCACGGGTGGGGTCCCTAGGCTTGGCCAGTGATCAGGGCTGATCGGGGCCTTCCAGCTGTGGGCTGGGGCCTTCCTTCCGAACCACCCCCTGGTGGTCAGCACACGTCATAGTGAGTGGTCAAACTCCCAGTGGGTTGAACTCCCGAGGGGACAATTTGCATATTAGCCTTTTATTATATAGGATGGTCTCCCTGAGGTAAATATATTACTGTTGTCCCCATTTTACAGATGAGCAAACTGAGGTTCAGAGACAGGAAGTGACTTGTCTAGGCTCACACAGCAGATCCAGAATTAGAACTTGGGCTTGTCTGGGACCAAAGAGAACTGGCTCAGTAGGTTCTTCCAGCCACTGCATGTCCGATGTGTCCCAGAACCAGGCTGGTACTTTACTGTATTTAATTTTTTTGAAGCATTTAAAAAAAATGCTTTTATTTATTTTAGAGAGAGAGAGAGAAACACTGATCCGCTGCCTCTTCCATGCCCCCTACTGGGGGTGGAGCCCACAACCCCA
Source organism: Cnephaeus nilssonii (assembly GCF_951640355.1). NCBI lineage: Eukaryota > Metazoa > Chordata > Mammalia > Chiroptera > Vespertilionidae > Cnephaeus > Cnephaeus nilssonii. Next base: position 44,380,967 of record NC_137091.1, read on the forward strand.
GGCACGTGCCCTGACTGGGAATGGAACCTGCAACCTCTTGGTGAATGGGACAACACTCAACCAACTGAGCCATGCTGGCTAGGGCTATTTAATTTTTAACTAATGCTCACCTCTCTCTTATTCTGATCTAAATAGACGAAGTGCTTTATGCATTTTACATCCTTTAATGTAATGCTTATAGCAACTCTGTGAGGCAGGTTCTATTATTCTCATTTTAGAGATGAGGAAATGGATTCTCACACGCCTATACAACAAGTATTCATGAGGAAGAAACTAAAGTTCAGAGAGGCAAAGTCTCTTTAATTTTTTTTTTAGCATTTATTTGTTTATGTATTTTGGTAACAGCTTACTGAAATCATTCACATACCATACAATTTATTCATTTAAAGTGTATCGTTCCAGCCCAGCTGGTGTGGCTCAGTGGTTGAGCATTAACCTATGGACTAGAAGGTCACAGTTCCATTCCTGGTCAAGGCACAGGCCCAGATTGCATTCTATCTCTATTCTATCTCTTTCCCCCTCTCCCTTCCTCTTTGAAATCAATATATATATATATATATATATATATATATATATATATATATATACACACACACACACATATGTGTGTGTGTGTGTGTAATTCCATGACTTTAGTGTATTCACCAAGTTATGCACTTATCACTATAATCAATTTTAGAATATTTTTATTACTAAAATACAAAACAATAAATAACCCAATTCTCCCAAACCGCTGAGCCCTAAGCAACCACTAATCTACTTTCTGGCTGTGTGGGGTTTGCCAAATGTTGGACATTTCACACAAATGGAGTCCTACCACCTGTGGCCTTGTGGGTGTGGCCTCATTCCCTCACCGTGACAGTTTTCAGGGTTCCTCCCTGAGGTCACACACGCCAGCGCTTCATTCTCTTTCACGGCTGCTGCATGAGAGACGAGACCTCTTGCCCGAGGTTGCACAGGCAGGATTTGCGCCAGGCTTGCCCCTGTCCCGTGCCTCTCCCCAGGTGTGGACGACACTGTCTCCGTGCTGCTGCAGTACCCAGGCGGGGTCCACGGCAGCTTCACCTGCAGCATCACGGCCGAGCTCTCCAACACGGCCTACGTGAGCGGTACCAAGGGCATGGCCCAGGTGAGGCCCTGCCACCGAGCTGGACGGGCCCTTAGCACAGGACCGGGCCATCTGTGGCTGTTGGAGCTGGATGTGGGCTGAACCAGCCTTTTCCCATCATTGCTAAGAAATCCACCCTCAACCACCAGGCCAGGCGATGGGGTCTGGACCTCCGGGCTCCTTGCTGAGGTGAACCTGTGGGCCTGTTAAAAACCCTTAGTCCTGATAAGAAGCCAGTTCTTATCAGCCCTGCTTAGAGGGCAGTGGTGACCTTTGGAACCGCTTCCAGGACAGGATCCAGGGGTTACTTGCCTCGGCCAAGTTGCTGGAAAGAAACCCTATTCTTAGCAGAAGAATTTGGACCTTGCCCCAGCTGCATCTCTGCATTTCCATTTTGGCCTAGAGTTGGGTATGGGAATAAGCTAGGCCCCCCCAGGGCTCTGGAGCTAATAAAAAGTCTCCTGGTGGATAAGAAGGTGCTGGGTGGTGTCAAAGTGGAGATGGGACGATAAGCATCTCCTCTAGGCTTAAGCATCCCTTTAGAGAGGGAATTGCCCCTGGGGACAGGGACCTACAGGCTTCTAGTGCGGTGAGAAACAAACTCCCAGCAGCCAGGTTTGGGGCTCCAACCTCCCTAAGGATGGATAGGGGGCAGCCAGCCCTTAACCACCAGGTGAGGGCGGGGAGCCCCTGAGCATCACCAGGCAGGAGCCCCCAGCCGCCCTGTTGGTGAGGGCAGTCAGGCCGCCTGTTTTCTCCCCCCAGATCCTAGACCCCTGCTGGTGTCCGACAGAACTGGTGGTAAAGGGGGAGCATAAGGAGTTCCCGCTGCCTCCAGCCCCAAGCCAGGAGTTCAATTTTACAAACGGAGCGGGCATGAGTTATGAGGCCAGGCATGTCCGGGAGTGCCTGCGGCAGGGTAAGGATGTGGAAGGCAGTGGGGTGGCGGGGTCGGGGGTGGGAGGGGGAGGGCAAGCCTGGTAAGGGAGGAGGGACCCTCCCCACCCCTCAGTACTCAAGCAGCTGTTTAGAACTACGCCTCCCAGGGCCCCATGGGACATCATTTGCCTGAAGCATGCAGTACTGTGCCTCATGGGATTCTGGGAATTGTAGTTCTTTTTTTGGTCTTTGGGGCGTGAGAAGGGGTTTTCTAACTGCACTCTCCCCCAGGCCTGAAGGAAAGTCCTGTGATTCCCCTGGCGGAAAGCGAGCTCCTGGCTGACATCCTTGAGGAGGTGAGGAAGGCTATTGGAGTCACCTTCCCCCAAGACAAACGCTGATGTAAGCCCTCAACAAATAAAGACATGGTTTCCACAGAGATGGTGGTGGTGATGGTTTGGTGGGAGCTGGAGAGAGCCCACTATCAAAAGAGAATAGGTGGGGAGAGGGAGGGGGAGGGGAGGGAAGGGGAGGGAGGGGAGGGGGAGGGAGGCAGGGTCAGGCCCACATCTCCTGGAGCTGACACCTGTTGGTCCGTCCCCTCAGTAAACAGGAGAGAGAGTACTAACCACCCTCTGGTGAGGATGAAAAGGGGTGGAAGATGAACAGCCCATACAGACAGTATGTTCTCAACAAATGTGAGGGGATGGCCCTTCACCTGGAGGCCAGGCCTTTCCCATATTGGCCTCCAGCAGCTCCAGGCCTCCGTTAAGGTACAGGGAGTCATTTCAATAGGAAAGAAGGGTTTGCCTTCACAAGTTTCTCAGTGGCCTCGTTAGTAAAGCCTGGGTCACATGCCCTCTGTGTAGCAGGGTGAGGTCATTCCCACCCAAATTAGCAGCAGTGGAGTGGGCTCTAAGGAGGTGCTTAGGCTGTTAGGATGAACTCTGTGCTCTAGGCAAGATCTAACTTTCCTAGTTTCTATAGCAGTGAGTATAGGTTAGGTTATGCTGCAGTAAGAAACACCCCCCAAATCTCAGCATAACAAGGTTATTTATTTATTTATTTATTTTTCATCCTTATCCAAGGAGTGAGGATATTTTTTCCATTGAGTTTTAGAATGAATGGTAGGAAGGTGAGAGAGGGGAGAGAGAGAGAGAGAGAAACATGGGTGTGAGAGAGACACATTGTTTGGTTGCTTCCCACACGCACCCCAACGTGTGTGTGCGGGGGTGTGGGGGGTGGAGATTGAACCTGCAACCTTATGGTGCACAGGTCGACACGCTAACCACTGAGCAATGCTGGCCAGGGCATAACAAGTGTTATATTTTGGCTGAGGGTTCTGATCAGTATAAGTCTGGCAGACAGAACCACTATAATGTAGAGTCCTGCCAGCCACTGTGGCCAAGGAAAGAATGCCCTGAAAGCTCTTTCTTTTTAAGATAATAGTTTTTGTTTCTTTACTTTAAATATATTTTATTGATTTTTTACAGAGAGGAAGGGAGAGGGATAGAGAGTTAGAAACATCGATGAGAGAGAAACATCAATCAGCTGCCTCCTGCACACTCCCCACTGGGCATGTGCCCGCAACCAAGGCACATGCCCTTGACTGGAATCGAACCTGGGACCCTTGAGTCCGCAGGCCGGCGCTCCATCCACTGAGCCAAACCGGTCAGGGCAGGGCGGTTTCTTTAAAATGTTTTTATTGATTTTAGAGACAGAGGAAGGGAGAGGGGGAGAGATAGAGAGAATCATTGATGTGAGAGGGAAACGTCAATCCATTGCCTCCCAAATGCGTCCCGACCGGGGATCAAACCTGCAACCTGAGCATGTGCCTTGACCAGGAATCGAACCTGCTACCCTTTGGTGCCTAGGACGACGCTCCAACCAACGGAGCCACAGGGGCCAGGGCTTAGTTTCCATCTTGTAATTGTGTGGCAGGGATGCTGGTGCCCCTAAGTAGCCATTCGCCTGTGACAGGAAAGCTACAGCGGACACCTGGCTGCATGGCTAACGATTGCATCTCCCTGGCTCCCTCACAACCAGTTCCTTCCCATGTGACTAGGTTCTGGCCTTAAAAGGCAAAGAGCGTGGCCTCCCTCTTACCCTCTCCCTGCCTTCGGCTGCAGTGGGGTGGGGTGTTGGGCATTGGCTTGACCCTCTTACCCTGTGTGATGGAAGCCGTGTGTTGTAGATGGTGGAGCCAAAAGCTAGAAGGACAGAAGAAAGGCATCGCTATGGAGGTAGGCCTGCCCCAAGAGCTGCTGGTTGAATTGGCAACTGGAGACCCAGGAGAGCTGATGTTTAGTTCAAGTCCAAGTCCAAAGGCCTGAATACCATAGCAGGAGAGCTGGTAGTGTGGTTTCTTCTTCTTCTTTTTTTTTTTTTTTTTTTTTTATTGATGTCAGAGAGGAAAGGAGAGAGAGAGATAGAAACATCAACGATGAGAGAGAATCATTGGTCGGCTGCCTCCTGCACACCACACACTGGAGATCGAGCCCGCAGCCCAGGCATGTATGCCCTGACCGTGACCTCTTGGTTCCTAGGTCGATGCTCAACCACTGAGCTATGTCGGCCGGGCAAGGTGGCGTAGTTCTTGTCTGAAGGCTGGCAGCTCAAGCCCCGGAAAGAACCCATGTTTCCGGTTGAATCTGAAGGAAGAAAGCTGATGTCCTGCCCTAACCGGTTTGGCTCAGTGGATAGAGCGTCGGCCTGCGGACTCAAGGGTCCCAGGTTTGATTCTGGTCAAGGGCACGTACCTTGGTTGCGGGCACATCCCGGGGGGGGGGCGGGGAGGGGAGGGGGGTGGCGTGCAGGAGGCAGCTGATTGATGTTTCTCTCTCATCGATGTTTCTGACTCTCTATCCCTCACCCTTCCTCTCTGTAAAAAAGCAATAAAATATATTGAAAGAAAGAAAGAAAGAAAGAAAGAAAGAAAGAAAGAAAGAAAGAAAGAAAGAAAGAAAGAAAGAAAGAAAGAAGAGAAAGAGAAAGCTGATGTCCTGGTGCTAAGGCGGCCAGGAAGAATGCTTTCTCACTCAGAGCAGGGTCAGCTTTTTTGCTCCATTCCGGCCTTCCACTGATGGGATGAGGTCCGCCCACCTTAGGGAGTGCCATCTGCTTTGCTCAGTCTGCCCACTTACATGTTAATCGGACCCAGAAACACACAGAATGAGGTTCTGGTCACCCTGTGGCCCAGTCAAGTTGGCACACACAACTAAATGAACCATTGTAATTCCTGACACTGGGGCGTTCGTCACTGTTAACATCACTTGGGATTGCACATTCTTGGGCTGTTACATGAGAGGGAAATAAACTTCTGTGTTGTTCACGCCAGTTCTATTAGCCTTTGCTAAAGCAGTTGAATTGGTATGCCACCTTATATCTTTCGAAGATGTCTCCTGTCTCCACTCACTTCCCCCATTAAGAGGTGGAGTCTCACCCTAGCCGGTTTTGCTCAGTGGATAGAGCGTCGGCCTGTGGACTGAAGGGTCCCAGGTTCGATTCCGGCCAAGGGCACATGCCTGGGTGGTGGGCTCGATCCCCAGTAGGGGGCGTGCAGGAGGCAGCTGATCAACGATTCTCTCTCATCATTGATGTTTCTATCTCTCTCTATCCCTTTCCCTTCCTCTCTAAAATCAATAAAAATAATTTTTTTAAAAAAAAGAGGTGGAGTCTCGTACCCCTTCCCTTGAAATTTTGTGGGCTCATGACTCACTTGTAGCCGTTGGAACACAGCAGAAGTGATGCTAGATGACTTGAGGTTAGGTCAGGAAAGGTAGTGTAATTCCTTGCGAGCTGAAATACTCTTGAACTTCAGCCATCATACAAGGAGTTCAGCTGCCTTGAAGCCACAAAGCGGTGAGGAAGCCCAACGTATCCCACACAAAGAAACCATGTGGAAAGCCGTGAGGCTCCGTGAAAATAGGTGTTTGATCAGATCTTGATCAAATCCAGGCTGAGCCTTTCCCAATGTCATCAACCATAGGCCTATGGGAGATAATAAAATGATTGTTTTAAACCACTAAGCTTTGGCCTTATTACTTACATGGCAATAGCTAACCAGAAAAACTGGTATAATTTTTACACTGTGAGAGATCAATTCAGCTTTAAGATGTCTAAGCAGAACGGGAACCCCCAAATCCTACCCATTGTACAACTTTGGCAAGTCCATCTCCATCCCTGGCCTCTGACCTCCTCTTCTGTACATAGGCTAATTTATCCTGGGTGTATTAGTTCTCTATTGCTGTGTAACAAATTGCCCCCAAACTTAGTAGCTTAAAACAACAATAAGTGTTTATTATCTCACACCATTTCTGAGTCAGATAATAAACACTGACTTAAATGTTAATCTGACCCAGAAACATACAGAATAAGGTTCTGGTCACCCTATGGCCTAGTCAGGGTGGTTCTGGCTTAAGATCTCATGAGGTTGCCCTAACCAGTTTTGCTCAGTGGATAGAGCATCGGCCTGCGGACTGAAGGGCCCCAGGTTTGATTCCGGTCAAGGGCATGTACCTTGGTTGCGGGCACATCCCCAGTGGGGGGCGGGGGGGTGCAGGAGGCAGCTGATCGATGTTTCTAACTCTCTATCCTTCTCCCTTCCTCTCTGTAAAAAAAATCAATAAAATATATATATTTTTAAAAAAGATCTCTTGAGGTTGCAGTCAGGGTGTTGGTGTGGACAGGTGTCATCTGAAGGCTGGACTGGGGCTGTAGCATGTGCTTCCAAAGTGGCTCACTCACATGGCTGGGGACTTGGTTCTGAGACAGAACCTCTGGCGGCCAGGAAGAATTCTTTCTCACTCAGTGTAGGGTCAGTTTTTTTGCTCCATTCAGGCCTCAGGTTTCTCCAGAGGATGACGGCTAAAGTGTCTTCACAACATGGCAGCTGTTTCCTCTAATGCTAGTGATTTAAGAGAGAGCAAGGCAGAGCTGCAGTGACTTTTATGACCTAATCTTGGAAGTTATCCTCTGTCATTTTCACAGTGCCCTGTTAGTCACGCTGGTCAGTCTTATCGGTGTGGAAGGGGTGTGAAAACCTGGAGGTGAGACTCACTGGGGCCCCTGTTGGAGATGGACTAAACAGTTTCAATATAGCATCTTTAGTATTGTAAACCATTTTGACTTCAGAATTATCTAAAAAGTCTTCTCCCCTCTACTCACCAGCTGTACTGTTTAGAGGTCTGTGGCTGCAATGAAACCCTTTCTTCCCTTTTCTGTTACTGAGGTAGAGGGAGAACTAATTTACTGAGTTCAAATAACAGTCCCAGAAAAATCCAGCTTCAAAGTTAATAGGAAACATAGTTTCTCCCAAGGACATGTTTTCTTAACTCACAGGGAAACTGTTCTCTAAAATCATGAAGGGCCCAGCCAGTGTGGCTCCGTGGTTGAACATCAACCCAGGAACCAAGAGGTCAGGGTTCAATTCCTGGGCTCGATCCCCAGTACGGGCGTGCAGGAGGCAGCCGATCAATGATGTTGCTCTCTCATTGATGTTTCCATCTCTTTATCCCTCTCCCTTCCCCTTTCTCTAAAAATCAATAAAAACATAAAAATAAAATAAAATCACGAAGTGTTGGAAATTCCATCAGTAAACATGAAACATCCCATTCTCGCCTGTTGGATCTAAGCCATTTGACACAACGTAGCAGCCTTGATTTTCAACCCAGGTGCAGAGCTTCCGAGGGATTCTGGAACCAGCAACCCACGTCTACATTCATCTTGTCGTTTCCAAGGGTACAGAACCCTGGAGGGATGCAGGACCCTGGTCCTTCACACAGTCCACACCTGATGTTGACCCTACTTTGCTTTGAGCCCATCATCGAGTTGTCACCTAAATCCCACCCTTCCTCCAAACTCTGTAACTCTACCTTCCGCTGGTTTGTCAAGACGCTCCATGGTTTCTGTGGCACGGGCTCCATTGTAGCAATGGGTCCAATAAACTTGACTTTATCAGACGATGTTCCTGGTGATGTTAGGCTGATGGAATGGAACACCAATAATCTTCTATTGCCGTGGCTCCCAGCCACCTTTGGGACATAGATCCCTTCTCTTTTTTGCCCAAACCCTTCATCATCTGACCCCAGCCTATTTTTCAAATCCGAGTTCTTATTATTATTTCTTTGTAAAAGAGATATAATAACTTCCATATAGTAAAGTGTACGTTTTATATGTACCGTTCAGTGAATGTTTATTTTATTTATTTACTTTTTAAAAATATATATTTTTATTGATTTCAGAGAGGAAGAGAGAGATAGAAACATCAATAATGAGAATCAGCCGAAACCGGTTTGGCTCAGTGGATAGAGCGTCGGCCTGCGGACTGAGGGGTCCCGGGTTCGATTCCAATCAAGGGCATGTACATTGGTTGCGGGCACATCCCCGGTAGGGGGTGTGCAGGAGGCAGCTGGTCGATGTTTCTCTCTCATCGATGTTTCTAGCTCTCTGTCCCTCTCCCTTCCTCTCTGTAAAAAATCAATAAAATATATATATTTTTTAAAATAATGAGAATCATTGACCGGCTGCCTCATGCACGCCCCCTACTGGGGATCGGGCCTGCAGCTTGGACATGTGCCCTTGACCGGAATCGAACCCAGGACTCTTCAGTCCGCAGGCTGACGCTCTATCCACTGAGCCAAGCCAGCTAGGGCGTGAACTTTTTAAAATATGTGTATAGCAAGCAATCACCACCCAGATCCACATATGGCACATTTCGGGCACCCCGGGAGCCTCCTGGGGCCCCACGCCGTCTGTACCCATCCAATCTATCACCAGAGATTAGTCTTAACACTTTCGAAGTTAAGATTTATTTTATTTTCACATAAACATTCATTGGCTTTAGTCATCTGAGACGTCCTACCTCAATGAATGTTATTTTGGGCCTCTGCTGTTCCTCTCTGTTGTGCACTTTGCACTTGATGTTTCTTCTGCGCTGGAGGGTTCAAGCCACACCCCAAACTTGTGAAAATATTGCAATGATGAATGAATGAATGAATGAATGAATGAATGACAGCTATGCTGTGATTGAATGGGTGGCGGGTGCAATGGCGCCAGGACAAGTTCCTAAAGGGCAGCGCTGATTGCACAGTCACGTGACGAGCGAGGCAGGTGCGGCGAAGTGAGCGATGGCCCTGCGGGGCAGAGCCCCACGGCGGCCATTTTGCGGGGCGGTCACGTGGCTCGACGCACGCTCAGCGGGCTGCTCACGTGATCGGGGGCGTGCTGCAGCCGCCGGGGCAGACCCGGCGAGAGGCGGCGGCGAGAGCGGCGGTGATGGACGGGTCCGGGGAGCAGCCCAGAGACGGGGGTGAGGCGGGAGGCAGACGGGCGGGAGGAGGGCGAGCCCCTGGCCGGCCAGCCCCGCGATCCCGCCTGCGGGTCTCGGGGCGTGCGATCTTCGCGCACTCCGGGTCAGAAACTCCCGGATCGGGTGCTGCCAGCCTCCAGCCCCCTCCTTCCCGAGGTTCCCTGGCTCTCTGGCCTCCGCGCCCCGATCCCTTCCTGCCTGGCGCTCTGGGACCCCCGATAAGCTAGGGACCCCAGAATTCAAGCCCCCGGGCAAGCCCGGGCTTGTCGCCGGCACCACTTCCTGGTGGGAGGGGCGGGTCTCCCCTGTGTCCCCTCAGGCCAGGATGCTTTAAGGGTTCCCCGAGTCTCCTTTCCCGGAAGAATGTGGGATACAGGCCCAGGCTCCCTCCCTGCCTTTCTCCACCAGGGACTCAGTTGTCTGGGCCACCAGTCACTTCATCCGCCAGGGACCCAGAAATCCAGGGTCCCCTCGCCTTGGCCTCCATCAGGGATCATGAGCCACCCCAGTTCCCCTAGGACCCATGAGTCCAGGCACCTCTTCCCTCCTTTCTCCTCTAGGGCCCACCAGCTCTGAGCAGATCATGAAGACAGGGGCCCTTTTACTAAAGGGGTGAGTGTGAGGTCTGATTATTGTGGAGCAGATTTGGAGCGTGACCCCCCCCGTTCTGATGGTGCACCCTCCTCCATTCCCACTCCAGTTTCATCCAGGATCAAGCGGAGCACATGGGGGGAGAGACCTCCCGGCTGCCCCTGGGGCCCAGGGTGCCCCAGGATGCATCCACCAAGAAGCTCAGCGAGTGTCTCAAGCGCATAGGGGACGAGCTGGACAGTAACATGGAGCTGCAGAGGTGTGGCCCCCGAAACCCAGGAGTCCCAGCTCCCAGCCCCTCTTCCCTTAGGGGCACTGAGTCCAGGTCCACAGCCCCCATTGCCCGCGGACCCGGGGATCCAGGGCCCCACCACTCAACTCAGCACTCTGACTCCTGAAGGATCTTTAAAAAAAAAAAAAGATTTTTATTGATTTCAGAAAGGAAGGGAGAGGGCGAGAGAGAAATATCGGTGATGAGATGGAATCATTGATGGGCTGCCCCCTGCATGTTCCACACTGCATGTGCCCGGCCGGGGAATGGAACTGTGACCTCCTGGTTCAGAGGTTGACGCTCAACCCCTGAGCTATGCCGGCTGGGCCCATAGGATCTTGAAACGCTCCTTCGGGGAGGCATTGTCCCCACTTTCCTAAATGTCCATCTGGTCCCTTTCCCCTGCGTTGGCTTCTTGCTTTTCATTTCAGCGGGGCTTGGGCCTCCGTTTTCTTACCTTTGGTACGGGGTGGGTGCCACAGTTCCCATGCCCTGCCTGATCCCCTCCGTCCCTGGCGCCCCTCTTTCCTGCAGGATGATCGCGGCTGTGGACACAGACTCCCCCCGAGAGGTCTTTTTCCGAGTGGCGTCCGAAATGTTTTCTGATGGCAACTTCAACTGGGGCCGGGTGGTCGCCCTCTTCTACTTTGCCAGCAAACTGGTGCTCAAGGTGGGTGGCTGCCGGGTCCTGAGCCCAGGAGGGCTCCCCTCAACCCTGCGGGGGACCTGGGAGGCGTGGCGTCAACCCCTGTGGCCACCCGGATGGACCAGAAGGAGAAGGCTAGGAGCCAGTCGTCTGCTCCTTCCTTCATGCATTCATTCAACAGATGTTTACTGGGCCTACTGTGTGCCCATCCTGGACTCTGCATCCGGGATGCAGCACCAAACAAAGCGGGCTAGGTCCCTGCTCTTGAGGAGCTCACATCGAGCGACGAGTGCTGGGAGGAGTAAGCTAGGGTGATGTGGTTTTGGGCAAATTGATCGGGAAAGACTTCTCAGAGGAGGTGACATGAAAGCCAAAGTTGGAACGACGAGAAAGATGCAGTGATATATAAGGACTGGGGGAAAGGCATCTGGAGCGGGCACAGCACGTGCAAAGGCCCTGGGGTAAGACCAGACCTTATGGGTTGAGGAGGCCCTTGTGGTTAGAACAGAGTGAGGAGGGGGAAAGGATAGGAGATGAAGGCAGATTTTTGAGGGGTCTTATGGGCCACTGTAAAGACTTCAGCTTCACTCAGAGTGAGATGGAGTGATTAGCTGGTTTTATTATTGTTGTTTTAAATATGTTTTCATTGATTTTAGAGAAAAAGGAAGGGGGAGAGAGAGAGAGAGAAACATTGATGTGAGAGAGAAACATCAATTGGCTGCCTCCTGCACGCACCCGAAGGGGGAGAGCCCGCAACCTGGGCATGTGCCCCGACGGGGGATGGAACCCACAACCTTTCAGTGCACAGAGGACGCTCACACAACCGAGGTACCCCTGCCAGGGCGATTGGCTGATTGTAAACAGGACAGTGAGGTGACCTGATTTATGCACTTAAAATATTATTCTAGCAAGTGTAGCAAATGTTAATTGTAGAACCTAGGTTGCAGGTGTATGGTTGTTGACTGAAATTCTCTTAACTTTTCTCTGAAGATTCTCATGATAAAATATTGGGGGAGGCCCTGGCCGGTTTGGTTCAGTGGATAGAGTGTCAGCCTGAGGATTGCAGGGTCTTGGGTTCGATTCCAGGTTGCGGGCTCGATCCCCAGTGTCGGGCGTGCAGGAGGCAGCCGATCAATGATTCTCTCATCATTGATGTTTCTATCTCAATCTCCTTCTCCTTCCCCTCTGAAATCAATAATATATATATATGGGGAAGGGAAGCCCAACAAATTGTTCTGGCCATTGTGAGTAGAAAAAGGGATTATGGGATGGAAGGGCAAAAGCTGAGGAGCTGGGGTGGGGGCACCTATAATAATTAGTCCCTGCAAACAGTGACTAACCTGGACTCAGGTAGTAGCACTAGAGGTGTGGAAATATATATGTTTTTATATATATATATTTTTATTGATTTCAGAGAGGGAGAGGGAGAGATAGAAACATGAATGATGAGAATCATTGATCGGCTGCCTCCGGCACAACCCCTACTAGGGATTGAGCCCGCAACCCAGGCATGTGCCCTAGATTGGGATCAAACCTGGGACCCTTTAGTCCGCAGGCCGACACTCTATCCACTGAGCCAAACTGGCCAGAGCTGGAAATAGATGTTTTAAAAATATATTTTTATTCATTTCAGAGAAGAAGGGAGAGGGAGAGAGATAGAAACATCAATGATGAGAGAGAATCACTGATTGGCTGCCTCCTGTACACCCCACACTGGGGATTGAGCCCGCAACCGGGCATGTGCCCTGACCGGGAATCGAACCGTGACCTCCTGGTTCATAGGTTGATGCTCAACCATTGCGCCATGCCAGCCGGGCGAAATAGACTTATGTTTGTGTTTGGGATATTGAGCTAATGGGGTTGAATTGGAGGTGAGGGGGACAGCAGTCATGGTGATGGTGGGGCTGGGGACACCAGGAGGGGAGAAGCAGCGGATAGAGAGGGAAGGGGACATTCCGGGAAATGGAGAGAGGTCATGTATGGAGGGTGTGGAGTCAGACCTGGTCTGAAGGTCAGAAGAGTCCTCTGGGGAAGTGACCTCAGACCTGAGCTTTGAGGGATGAGTGACCATTGGTTTGGTGGAGGCCCATTCAGGCCCAAGTATCAGCATGTGCAAGGTCCTCAGGCAGGAAGCGTTTGGTGGGAATGGGGATGGGAAAGGGCGCTGAGGCGCAGAAGAGGAGCCATGCGTGGGATTGCTGTTCCGTCAGAGCCTTCACAGGGCCTGTGGGCCGAGCTATGCCTCCCGCTCTGTCCCACGGGCACAGGAGCCACGGAGGTGTGGGCAGGGCCCCTGACAGTGGCAGGTCCAGGTGCCAATGTGTGAGGCTCCCTCTGACCGAGGGGGAAAGAGCCCGCGGGGCTGCAGGAGGAGGCAGGGCTGGGAAGGGCTCCAGACCACTCTCTAAGGCGCTGGGACGAGCCTGCTCCTGAGGCCACCCACTCCCCCAGGCCCTGTGCACCAAAGTGCCTGAGCTCATCAAGACCATCATGGGCTGGACAATGGACTTCCTTCGAGAGCGGCTGCTGGGCTGGATCCAGGACCAGGGCGGTTGGGTGAGGCCCCGAACCCCCCCTTTGCCAGGGACCCCCCCCCCCAGCCCACCACAGTGGTGCCCCCTGCCCTCCGCATGCTCACCTCATCAGATGTGGTCTGTAATGCATTTCGTCACATATCTGATCAACCCTTGATTCCTTGGGGACCTGCTGACCTTTTTGTGACCTTTGACCTGATGACCTCTCACCTCCCAGTGACCCCTGACCTGACTACTACTTTCTGCCCTCCCTGGTGCCTCCACTTCTGGAATCCTGTGATAACCCTTTGACCCCAACTCTTGAATACCTGTTAGTCTTAGGCCCTTGCCCCGCCTCCCGCCCTCTGACCTCTTCCTGACCCCCCCTGCCCTGGCCCGAGGCTGCATCGCAGAAGTGACCGATGTCCCTGTCCCCAGGACGGCCTCCTCTCCTACTTCGGGACCCCCACGTGGCAGACCGTGACCATCTTCGTGGCCGGGGTGCTCACCGCCTCACTCACCATCTGGAAGACAATGGGCTGAGCCGCCGGCTGCCTTGGACTGTGTCTTTTCTGAATAAATTATGGCATTTTTCCGGGAGGGGTGGGGGTTGGGGGTCCGGGGCCTTTTTCTTACTTTTGTAATTATTGGGGGTTGGGTGGGGAGGAGTGGTTTCGGGGGGGCAATAAACCTCTTTCGGGCCACACTCCTGCGTCTGAGTCACTGGGCCCCGCCCTGGCTGTCGCCAGAGACCAGGCTCCACGCGCTGACACGGTTTTCCGAGGGTGCCAGTGCCCTCTGGGGGTTAGTGATGCGATAGGTCCCGGCCCTGCCGTCCAGGAACCTGCAGTCTTGAGGGGGATGGAGGTGACTGAATGATCACTTGTGTCACAACTTAGGGTGTTGACCAAGACAGGAGCCCAGGGCCGGGGTGGGGTGGGGCGGGGGGCAGGGCAGCAGGGTACAGAGCAGGCCTCCCGCGCCCGGAAACCTCCACGATATGGCAAGTTGCACATTTACTGAGGTGGAGCCTGGGGGAGGAGGGAGGTGGGGTGCTGATCGGACCTGGGGAAGACTCGGGGAGCAGGGAGAGCTACTGGAGGTAGGAGAGCTGATGGGGGGTTAGGATAGGAGGGTCCTAGTCAGCAGATGAGGCCCAAACCTGTGGGGGGGCCACAGCTGGAGACGGGCTGTGGGGGGAGGGCTGGAGGAAGAGGAGGGGCTCTGGAGTCTGGCCTGGTAACTGGGTGGGGCCTCCGGAGGGGAGCAGGCCCCAGGGAAGATGGGCTCCTGAAGGCCTAGAACATGTAGACACCAAGAGAACGGGGATCAGAGAGAGGGAGGTCACTCAGTCACAGGGTCTTGTCCCTTTTCGCCAGGCCCCTGTCTCTTTCTAGGTGTCTGTCCCCCGTCTGTCCCTTCTTTCTGTCTGCACCAGTCTCTCTGGGTCTCTGTCCCTCGCTCTGTAGGTCTGTGTCTTCCTCCATATTCCAGGATCTCCTCCAACCCCCAGATGTCTGTCTGTCCTCCCCAGCATCTTGGTCTCACCCCTTCCTCTGCTACCTGTGAGCACCCTGAGGCTAAAGGTCTGTAGGCTGGCATGAAACCTGGTGAATGTGTAACTCGGGCCGTGGTGGCAGTGTGCCTGGGGCAACTCCCCTCCCCTAGGGGCTGTTCCCAGAGTTCCCAAGTCAAGGGAGATCTGTCTGGCAGATAAGATAGCAGGGAGGGGAGACTGAGTCACTGCCCAGAGAGGGGACCCTGTGGCCACCGCCAGCAGCCCGAAGGAACTCGGGAGGGAACTAAAAAGGCAGTCACGTAAGACAAAGCACATTGCAGGCTGCACTTTGGGGGAGGGGGCCAGACTTGGGTCAGAGCCAGCCGGGCCTAGTTCCCAGGGTCCCGGTGGCGGGGGCAGCCGCCCACTGGGCGATGAGGTCAGCGAGCAGCCGGCCCCCGCCCGCCCGCCTGCGCCCCTTCCTGAGCTGAGTTCAGCATGACTCAGCACTGCTGCTCTGGCCACGGGCCCAGACACCCCTGCAGGACCCCGGGCACCAGCCGGGCCCCCCTCTCCCTGGTCAGGGGCCCCCTCCCTGGGCTGCTCGGTGCGGCTCCGCTGCAAATGGCCCTGAGGTGGCGGTAAACAGTGTGCGGGCAGCCGCCCTGAGGGCATTTCCACAGGGTCCAGGCCTGCCCTTTCCCCCACAACAGCAGGGCTCTCCCTGAAGGCTCCGTCCCGGTTTGAGTCCGCTCCGCCTCCCAGACCCCAGCCTGGACCCGGCACAGTTTAAAAATGTCCTTTGGTCGGAGACGGACATCCCATCCGCAGGCCCCCCGGAATCCAGGGCTTCCCTTTGTGACTTAGAAGGAGCACGTGTCAGGCGAGGCAGGGCCAACCTCAGAGAGACTGCTTCAGAGCCAGAGGGCACCCCAGCGTCCGGCTGCCCTCCAATGCGTCTCCAGGAAAGGCAGCCTCCGGGAGACCCCACCCCCTCTCAGCTCCCAGAAAACAGTGGACCGCGGAAAGAGGCCCGAGGTATTCCAAGGGTCCCTGACTCACTCTCAAGGCCTCTCCAAGACCCCTTTAAAAAAAAAACCAAAAAAAAAAACCCACGTACTAGGCTTCCAAAGCACCCTTCTCCCCCAACCCGGGGGTGACACCAAGGCTCTAGAACCCCTGCTCTTTTAATCTTGCAGCTCGCCTCAAGGGCCTAAAGACCCCCAGGAAGTTTCCAGAAAAATAGGTCTTCCATTGTGAACATTAAGGCAAAAAAAAAAAGTAACCCCACCTTTGAGCGAACCCCAGGGCTTCCCTCCAACCCATCTTCCAGAGAGATCCCCAAGGTTCCAGAAACACCATCTCACTGTCTTCCAGACTTCCCCGCGATCTGGGGAACCCTCAGCTCCCAAAGCAAACCCCAGTAATTCGGAGGTCCTCTGCATCCCCAGGGTTCCAGAAAAGCCCACGCTGCCAGAGAACCCCAGAATTCAACCTACTTTCCTGAGGCACCCCCAGGAGCACAGGATCATTCTTCAGGGCTCCCAGTGTTTCCATTAATCTGCCTACTAGAGACCCCAGAATCCCTTGACTACCCCGAATCAGCCCCAGACCCCTCGCATTCTCCCCTGCCCAACCCCGCCCCTCCGATTCCCCATTTCACAACAGCCGGGAGCAACAGGCGCGTGACTTCCCCAGGCGGGGTCCGGGCCTCCTATCTGCTCCGGATTGGTCACTCGGGGGCTCCAGGCCCCGCCCACCGCCACCACGGATTGGCCAATTGCTCGCCCCTGGAAGCCCCTCTCCAGTGGCCCCCAGGCCTATAAAAGGAGCTGCGTGGCCACAGCCTCGCGCAGCGCACTCGGAGGTCCCGGATCTGTCTCTTGCTTCAACAGTGTTTGGACGGAACAGACCCAGGGACGCCCGTTCTTCCAGCCTCCGGCCTCTCTCCAGCGTCTCATCCAGCCACCACCTTCAGCACCACCTCCGGGACCAGCCAACACACCGGTTGTTTTTTTTTTTTCCTACCTTACCTCCTCATTGCTGAACAGCCATGAGCTCCCAAATCCGTCAGAATTATTCCACCGAGGTGGAGGCTGCGGTCAATCGCCTGGCCAACCTGCACCTGCGGGCCTCCTACACCTACCTCTCTCTGGTAAGGGTCCCCGGGACACTCCCGGCCCAGGTTTCCCCCAACTGCGCACTTCCCGCGGGGCCCTCTTTGTTCTGCTCGGTGGAGGGCGGAGTCTGCACGCCTGGCCTGGCCTCCCGCTAACCACCGGAACGTTCCCGCCATCTCTTCCCGCAGGGCTACTATTTCGACCGCGACGATGTGGCTCTGGAGGGCGTGGGCCACTTCTTCCGCGAGTTGGCGGAGAAGAAGCACGAGGGCGCGGAGCATTTCTTAAAGTTGCAAAACAAGCGGGGCGGCCGCATTCTCTTCCAGGACGTGCAGGTAAATGGTGTGCGGGCCTGTGGACTACATCTCCCAGCATCCCTTGCGCGCGGTGCCTTCGGCCCCCCACCGTTAGGGGCTGTGTGGGCTTCTGGGGACGTTTTCTGATCCGTGTGGGTTCTTCTTGTGGCTAGAGATGGAGGCGCCGAGTGGTCTCCTGGGATGTGTAGTTGTAGGAGCAGGGGTGAGGGTGGGGGTTGGGGGGGGTGATAGACGTCTCTTAGGCTAGGCCCTTTACCCCTGCAAATGTTGGGGGATGTAGTTTTTAGTTGTTTTTAGGGGTATGTGGCCAGTTCTGAGCCTCTGAGCCTTCTGTCTTGTGTAGAAACCTTCCCAGGATGACTGGGCCAAAACTCAGGACGCCATGGAAGCCGCCCTGGCCTTGGAGAAGAGCCTGAACCAGGCCCTTTTGGACCTGCATGCCCTGGCTTCTACCCGTGCAGACCCTCACGTAAGCACCCCCTTTATCTGTATCTGCCCATCCCCAGCCCTTCCCTGGAATGAAGCCTCTATTCTAAGCCTTGGCCTCGCTTGGGCAAATTTCCTTGTGAACGTTGTTTTCTGTCTGTCGCACTGTTTATCTACAAGTGGCAACATTGTCTCTTCTCCCACCACTTAGGTCTGCGACTTCCTGGAGAACCACTTCCTGGATGAGGAGGTGAAACTGATCAAGAAGATGGGCGACCACCTGACTAACATCCGCAGGCTGGCCGGCCCCCAGGCTGGGCTGGGCGAGTATCTCTTCGAGAGGCTCACCCTCAAGCACGACTAAGAGCCTTTGGAGCCCAGAGACCTTTCCGAGGCCCCCCCACTGCATCCCCCTGGTGTCTCTGGCTTTTAGCTGAGCCTCTCCCCGAAACTACTAGCCCTTCTTTTAACCACCCTGGAGCCCTCTCCCCTGCATCGGACCAAATGAAACAATAAAGCTTTTTGCAGCAGTTGGTGGTTTTGTGTGCGTGCTGTGGGAAAGGAGGCGGGATCTGTTTTCACCAGGCTAACGGGCTGGGCTGGCAGGGAGGGGAGACGGCTCTCACCTGCCACCTGCGTAGGTGTTGCTGTAGCGGTTCTCTGCTGTCAGACTAACCGCCCCACCTCCAGGGTGGAGCCCAGACTCCAGGGAGGAGCTGGTGGCTGGAAACAGACACTCAGGAATATCAGACAGAAACCATACCCTTTCAGTCGCCAAGTGCTGGCTCTATGGGGGAGAGGTCTAGACTTGCCAGCCCCTTTATATGGGTGAGGGGAGGATATTAGTATGTAAATAGCCCATGGCAACCAGGAGGCACACCCGGACCTGACCTGCTCAGGGCTGCTGGCTGCCTTTACTCCAATTCAAGGCAGGCGACAGGGAGACAGGTGAATCTGAGGGGCTGGGAGCACATGATGTGCACGAGCTGCTGAGCCAGGGATTGGGGTGTGTGTGTGGGGGGGGGGGGGGGGGGGGCGGTCAGCACAGAAACTGGGAAGTGAAACGGGGCCAAATCATCCGGACGGGAACTGAAGAAGCTGAGTCCCAGTTACACAGTGACCCCCTGCCCTTCCCTGTTTGGGGTAGAAGAACCTCAGAGGAAGTGGCTGCTGGACACCCGTTCTTTTGTCCACTCAGCACCCTGTTCCTGCTTTGTCACCCCACTTTGATGGTGACTGGCGATCCTGGTGGGGGAGGGAGGGGCTTGTGTGTGTGTCACAAACACCGTGGCTAGCCGGAAGGATGAGCACACCTCCAAATCCAAACATCGGAGCTACTGACTCCCCTGAAAAGCATCGGGCGCAGAGGTGTACTGTGACCTAGTACAGACTACCACTGAAAGAACAAATATTTTTCCTGAAAATAGAACTCTGCAGGGGACAGCCTGGTCCAAGACCAAAGGCCACAGAGCCCTGGACACGTGCCCTCGGCTAGCACCGTCCGGCAGAACTTGTTGGCCAAGATGAAAATGTTCTATAGCTGTACCCACCGACCACCAGGGTAGCCACGAGCCCCATGTGGCGACTACTGAGCACTTCCTGCTAGTGCTGAGGGATTTAAAGAGCCACACGCGGCTCATGGATTCCATGTGGGTCCATTTCCAGCAACAGAGCCCCTTTCTGTCAAAGAGAGCTTGTCCCAGGTTTTTGCTACTGGCAAGTTAGGTCCCAACTGAACAAGACAGAGGTGCCTTCCCTGGAAAGAACACTGGAATCCACAGCAGCAACCCAAGTCTCTGTGAGAGCAGAATGTCCAGGAATTGGGGACCCGGGGTTCGGGTGGGGGGCGAGGGGAAAATAGAGGGAGGGAAGAGAAAGAGGATAGAGGCCAAGAAGAGGGAAGAGGCCAGGGGAGAGGCCCACCAAATCCTCACGTTGGACCAGACCTGGAATTCTTAAATATAGTTGTATTTTTTTTTTTCATCTCCACACACACTTCAATCATACCCCTTCTGCCCCCACTCCCAAGGGCAAACAAGTGCATCAGGCACAGCACAGCACACGTGAGGGGCACCTCCCCTTCACCAAAGCTGGGGACAGGGCACAGCTTGGGGACAGAAGAGCTTTGAGGTAAAAAAAAGGGAAGTTCTAGAACCCCAGTGGGCTCAGTTCCAGACCAGGGTGCAGCACAGTGGTGAGGTTCTAGATTCAACAGCCGGGACCTAGAACCCAGTGGTTTCACGGTGGGCCTGGCGGTTGGGGGCTCCCTAGAGGGCACAGAGTCTTAAAATACTGGGGGGGGGGGGGGGGAGAGAGAACTCAGACTCAGGGAAGGAGCAGGGTCTGGTCTAGAAAAGGCCAGCAAGGCATCTAGACCAATGCTGCACGTTCTCCAGTAGCAACGAGAAGACCAGTGGTTCTGCCCCCCCCCCCCCCCCCTTTGCTTGGCTAAAGTGTAGAGGAAGAGGGGGCGAGGGGTGGAGGGGTCCTCCAGGCAGAACCCGACCCCCCAGGGAGGGCCAGGCCAGAGGAAACACGGTGTCCTGTATGGAGCCCGAGTTCTGGGGTTGAAATGGAGGACCTTCTGCATTGGGTTAACTCGAGTCCTTGAAAGTGCTCCCGCTCTCAGCTTGCTTGTCCCTGTAGCCGGGTCACGGCGGGACCTCCAGCGCTCGGTGGTCCCAGGCCAGGCCCCCGGAGCAGGGCGTGCTCTGCGGTGCTGTAGGGTTTGCAAGCCACGGAGTGTTCGAGCAGCCCCAGCCTGGAAGGCGACAGGCCAGGTTCCCTAAAAACCCTGGCACCATGATAGGGTATTGGCAGATTCCTGGCCTCTGGGACCCAGGCCAGACCTGCGAGACGCAAGGGCACAGATTTCCCATTCTGGGACCGGGAAAGGCACGGCGTTGTAGATTCTGGAGTGTGGGGGGGTCCAGGGCAGAGCTGGAGGGGCTGGAGTGGACGGTGGGAGGGGCGGGGCGGTGCACCCCACGGCAGGTCCGGGATCTGGAGTGGGTTTGGGAACAGCGCCGCTCTGCATCCGCCCTCGGGGCCAGGGAGGCGGGGCGCGCAGAGTGTGGGGCGCGGGGGGCTCAGTTGCGCTCCTCGCCCAGGGAGCTGGCGGGGCTGAGGGGCTCGCTGGGGCTGCTGGCCGAGCTGGAGGGCGCCGTGTCCACCGAGTTGCGCTTGCTCCCGCCGCTGGAAGAGGTGCAGTTGGAGCGGCGCGGCCACTCGGGGGCGCGGATGTTGCGCCGGTCCTTGGCGGCCTCCTTCTCCTCGTCGTAGCGTTCGCCTTCCTCATTCGGCAGCTGGTCCTGGGGGTCCTCCTCGTCCTCGCTGAGGTGCGGGCTCGAGTGCCGAGACAGCGAGGGTGACGGCGGCACCGAGGCGGGCCGTGGGTAGCGGTAGCCCTGGGTCTGTGCGCGCCGGTGTGGGCACAAAGGGCCCGGTGAGCGGAGGCGCCTGGTGCAGCCTGGGCGTCCAAGCGCCGAACCCCCCAGGCCTTCTGAGTCCTTGAGAGAGCTCTCCACCCCCAGCCCCGCCCTCTAGCCCCTGGGGGACCCGGGCCAACTCACCGTGTCAGCCTCGTGGGGCTCGTAGGTGAAGTGTTCCGGAAAGGCCTTGGCCAGTGCCATGTGGCGCGCAGACATATAGTACTTCCGGGGAAAGAAGGAGAGGGACATCAGGGGGCGGGAGCCCTCGGCAGGTGTGGAAGAGGGTGACCCCCCCCCCCCCCACACACACACCTTTTATGCAGATGAGCACACTCTGCAGCATCTTCCACTAGACCTCTCAGCCAGCGATTTTTAACAGGTGTGCAATTTTTAAAACATGCAATTCCTGCCCTAACTGGTTTGTCTCAATGGATAGAGCTTCGGCCTGCGGACTGAGGGGTCCCAGGTTCTATTCTGGTTAAGGGCACATGCCGGATTTGCCACTCGATCCCCAGAAGGGGGTGTGCAGGAGGCAGCTGATCAATGATTCCCTCTCATCATTGCTGTTTCTATCTCTCTCTCCCTCTCCCTTCCTCTCTGAATCAATAAAAATATATTTAAAACAAACAAAAACAAACATGCAATTCCTGACTGTAAAAGAGATCAGGGGCACTGACCTCTTTTAGATTGTCAAGTAAAAAAACGACAGCACAAACACAACAATAGCCGTCGGGTGTGAATGAATCTAAATTATACCTGTTTTTTTGGCCAGATCAACAAAAAATGTATTTTTTGATGGGCCGCAGAATTTGCTAATTAGTTTATGTGTGCCATGAGGGAAGAACGGTTGAAAATAGTTGGCCTAGCCCTAACCGGTTTGGCTCAGTGAATAGAGCGCCGGCCTTTGGACTGAAAGATCCCAGGTTCAATTCCAGTCAAGGGCACATCCCCAGTAGGGGGTGTGCAGGAGGCAGCTGATGGATGTTTCTAACTCTCTATCCCTCTCCCTTCCTCTCTGTAAAAAATCAATAAAATATATTTTAAAAAAAAAAGAAAATAGTTTGCCTGAGCCAATTACCCATTTTTCGGGCTCCGCCCCTTATGTAGCTAGCAGAGCTGTGAGTGGACAGCCTGGTTTCTCTGGCCGCAGTTATGCAAATAGAACTTCGGGCCCACGTGGTTTTCCCACAGAAGTTGAATAATTTCTTAAAGGGACAGCAACCTTCACAAGTAGGAGGAGCCATCAGCCCCTTTGAGACTGAAGAACCAGAGACCCAGAACCGGAAGCACAGGGCAGGAGAGGGAGTTAGTCTATACCCGGCCCAAGTATTTCCAGTCCAGAAGGTCGGAGAGGCGCTCGGTGCGGTTCCGCTGGATGATGCGCTGACGCCGGCTCTGCTGGCAGAAGCTGTAGAGGAAGGAGGTGAGCTGCGAGCAGGAATCATCCAGGCTGCGGAACCGCCGGTCCAGAATGTAGATGCCTGGGGGGACGGAGGGGGGGGGCAGGATGGGGGACTCAGAAAACAGACTGACACCAGGACCCCGCCTCCCCAGGGCCCAAGGGTCCCGGTTCTCAGCCTGGGCGCTGACCGTATGCTGAGGGGTCTGCGATGTGTTCCTCCATGAAGCAGCCGAAGCCGGAGAGGTTGGTGGAGATACTGGGGATGCCCATAACCGTGCACTCCGCTGCGGGAAGGCGGGAGAAACAGTCCGCTTAGCTTTCCCCTCGGAACCGGCTGAAATCTCAATAAAAGCCTCAACAGCGCCCTCTACTGGCGCCTTTACCAAATGCCGGGCACCGTACTGAGCAAGTCAGGAGCTGGAAAATCCAAGCTGGGCATGACTATTCCATCAGTTTATGATGTTCATTAGATTCCACTTATAAGTAAGACCACGTGATATTTGTCTTTCTCTGACTGGCTCATTTCACGCAGCACAACACTCTCAGCATATAATACTTACTGTCCCTATTTCTTAGAGGGGAGGCTGAGAGGCTCAGAAAAAGGAATTCACTTGCCCCAAGGCCTAGAATAAGGAAAGGTCTAGAGTTGGGCAGCAAGGATGTTAATTTATTGAGTTCTGGGCCAAATGTCTGCCATTCTCCTTAATCCTCACCACCTGGAAGAAACTTTCTCATGCCAGCCCCTACTGTTTTGGTTATCATAGCTTCATAGTCTGTTTACACAGGAGGTAAGAAAAGGTCTCTCGTTATTACTATGGCTGTGTACAGAGTAAGTATTAGGCTTTGTTTACCACCTTAAAGAGCGCTGAGAGGCAGATCAAGGAGTTTATTAATTCTTATAAAATGTCTCTAAAAACTTGTTAAGCTACAAAAGCAGACACTAAATATAACAGGACTTATGGGGAAAACGGGGTAGGGGCTGACCACACAAAACCTATGCACTCTTTTCACCATGGATGAAAGAAAACTGGCAAAATTCCTAATTCTCATGCAAGCATAGTTCAAAAGACTTATTACATTACTCATAAATTGTCCCAGCCTGTGTGGCTCAATTGGTTGGAGCATCTTCCCTTACACCAAAAGGTGGCGGATTCGATTCCCAGTCAGGACACATAGCCAGGTTGCGGGTTCGGTCCTCAATTGGGGTGCATATGGGAGGCAACCATCAATGTTTCTCTCGCTCTTCCTCTCGCTCTCACATCAATAAAAACATATCCTCGAGTAGGATTAAAAATGTTTTTAATTACTCAAAATGAAGACTACAGCAAATGTGGTATTTATTTAGCCTTAAAAACATGAAAGTAGTTGGGTTGGAAAGGGTGTGAGGAGGGTTGAACTTGGGGAAATCACAGCAGAATAGCCCAAAATGAGAGAGAATTGCAAAGAAGCTGATCCAACTTGGAGCCCGTGTTTAAAAGGAGCCAACACGCCCTGGCTGGTTTGGCTCAGTGGATAGAGCATCAGCCTGCGAACTGAAAGGTCCCATGTTCGATTCTGGCCAAGAGCACATGCCTGGGTTGCGGGCTCGATCCCCAGTAGGGGGCGTGCAAGAGGCAGCCAATCAATGATTCTCATCACTGATGTTTCTCTCTCTTTCCCTCTCCCTTCCTCTCTAAAATCAATAAAATATATTTTTAAAAGGAGCCAACAGGAGGAAGGTGGGGGGGACAGGTGCTGGGGACCGCTCAGGGAGACTGTACCACATGCAGCTGTGTTAGTGGACTGTGCATTAAGCTGCTGTTATTGGGGGGCGGGGGGGGGCTAATGTCAGCAAATTGGGGGAGTCACATGTGCACTGTGACATCAGTCCTCCAGTTCCCCATCACATGAGCTACAGTGTCCCAGACACATGCTGTAGCAGAACAGACTGTTCCGATCGCCCCTGGTTTTGCAAAGGAGGAACTTGGGGCTCAGGGAGGGCGCGTGCCTTGTCCCAGGACCATGCCAGATCTGGCCCAACCGCCAATGCCATGCTGCACTCACCCGGCGTGTAGCCCCAAGGCTCATAGTAGGAGGGGAAGACCCCGAGGTGGCAGCCACGGACGAACTCCTCATAGTCCACGGGGAGCAGGGGGCTCGTGGAGGACAGGAACTCCGGGTGGAAAATAACCTGGCAGCGAGAAAGCAGGACTCAGACACAGAAGTCCTTTGATAAATTAGGTAAGATGGGGGATGTGAGGCCCCGACTCCCCCCACCCTCCTGCAATGCCCAACCCACCCTGACCCGTGGCCTCACCTTGACCCTGTCCGCGCTGCTATTGAAGAGGCCAATTCGGCGAATGGTGGTCAGGATAGGGTCTGAGGAGTCGTCCAGCATATTGTGGGTGCACACAGGGGGGAAAGACTGCCGCTGTAGGGGCCACACGTGGGGTGGGGGTCAGGGAAGGGACATGCTGAACTTGGGAATCCAAAGAGACTACAACTCCCACCAGGCTGTGGGGCAACAAGCCCAAGAGATACCAGGAGTTATAGACTTTCTACTTGGCTCTATCTGTAAAGGTTCTTTTTTCCTTTTAAGCATCATACGCTAAAAATAAACTACATTTCCCAGCTGTCTTTGAGGCAGAGCCAGCCTTAACAAGCCCCAGGGACTACAGGGAGTTGTAGCTATCTTGTTCTGTATCCTTGGCTCTATCATCAAAAAAAATTCAAAGAAACGAATGTCCCCCAGTGGACTCTGGGAGTGGGGCAGAGACTGTGCCAAGCTCCAGGGGCTGCTGGAAGTTGCAGTTTTCTCATGAAAATCCTGGATTTCTTTCTTTCCAAGTCCCTTTACTCTCCTTCCTGTAATTCCCTCCACTTCCACACCCACAGAGGTCCAAAGAAACCACAATTCCCAAGATGGGTATTCCCAAGAGGGTGACAGAAGTCCTGGGGGGGGGGGGGGTGCTGCTGGGATAGTCGTGTGTTTTGTTGCAAATATTCCATCATTTCTCTCATTAAGTGTTCTATACACCTTCAGTCTACTGACTCCAGCAAACCAAGAAACTACAACTCCCAGCAGCCCCCAGGAAGAAACATGCTCACGGAGGCCGACTGCCTTAGGGACTATTAGAGATTAGTTTGACCAAAAACAATTCTTTCCTTGTTTGTGTTGCTTGACCCCAGGAAATGATGCACCAACCCTGACCACAAGCACCAAAGACCCTTGACTCCAGAGAATAAAAGAACTCTTTAACTCGCAGAAGTCTCTGGGGGCCGGGGAAGCATCGATGTAGCAGAAAGACCCACGGGCTGCTGGGAATAGTAGTTTTCATTTGGTGTCTGACAGTTTCCTGAAACAGCAACTGCTGAGCTTTCAATATTCTCCAGAGAATGATAGGTGCTTTAGCTGACCTCCTGACGACCCCTCAAGAGGCCCAACAAAGCCACGGCTCCGAGCAGTCTCTGGGGACAGAGGTGGAGCTGGTCTGCAGCAAGGCTTTAGGACACGTGGGAGCTGGGGTTCTCCTTTTGTAGCTCTCTTGGCTTAAGTTCCCCTTCACCTACTGGCCATTGACCCTGGGGATGCAAAGAAACTACAACTCCCAACAGCCTCACGTGGCAGAATACGTCAGGGGAAAGCAGGCTGCCTTAAGGGCTTCTGGGAATTGAAGTTCCGCCAGTCAGCTCACACCCTTTTCCGAACCTCAGAACTCCCAGCAATCTCTGGGGTCAGAACTAACTTGGCAAGCTGCCTCTGGGGCTGCTGGGGACTGCCATTCCTCTGCTCAGGGGTCCGAATACCTGCGTGGCAAAGATGGCTCTCTTCATCATAGTGAAGTCCTCCTTGTCCAGCATCTTGTTCATGTCCGGGAGGCTCCCCCTGCAGGGTGAACAGGGATGTGCATCTGAGGAGGGGTGAAGAGAGGGGTGAGGGCGCAGGGCCATGCAGGGCTGAGGGGTGGGGGGCACTCACACCAGTAAGGATTCATAAAGCTTCCTTCCGAATTTCTCCTTCACTGTGTTGGCCGTATCCCTGGAAAGAGCAGAACAAGATCACGTGTACACCAGCCATTTACTGTGAGGTTTCTGGGGCAGCCACGAAGCTGAAGTCTGAGCAGAGAAGCCCTGGGGACTCCGGGCTGGAGGACCGGGACCCAGCGAACAGGTCCCGGAAGGCTCGGATCCCTTGTGCCTCGCATCAGCTGTGTGTCCAGGGATAGGTGGCCTTCCCTCTCTGACTTCAGTGACTCATCGGTCAGAGGGAGATAAAAATAGAACCAACCTTAGGGGTTTGCAGGGAGGACTTGATGAGGTCATGGCTAAAAGTACACAGTGCCCAGCACACAGTGCGCCTTCCAGAAATGTCAGCTATTATTAGAGCCTGCCCTGGCCCTGGTGGTAGCCATGCAGAGCCACATTTAATAAAAAGGAAGATGATGTGGAGAGGATAAAATTTATGTACACAAACAAGGCTAGCAAATAGTGCCACCCTACAGCCCCATTGACAGCCCTCTGTTCCTAGTCTTCCCATAGCTCTGGCCTCATTGTCGATGCTCTTGGCCGAGGACACTCTGCTCCAGCCCCGCTGGTCTCCTCACTGCTTCGCATACAGACCCCAGGGCCTTTGCACTCGCTCTTCCCGTTGCTGTTCCCCAGACACACACAGGACTTCCTCCCTCATTTCCTCTATGGGTCTCTACCCCATGGCACTCCCGCCGTGTGGCCTGTCCTGACAACCCTGTCTCATATTCCTGTGCTGCCTCTCACCCCCCCCCCCACCCCCTGAGCATTTTCTATAGAATTTTCTGGAAAGAGAGCTCAGTGAGGGCAGGGATTTTATCTTTTTTGTCCACAGCTGTGTTCCCAGGACCTGGGACAGTGCTCGGCACATAACAGGTGCTCCCTGAACGTGGGATGGCTCATGCGTGGGTTTTACAAATGAGGAAACTGAGGCTCAGAGAGGGGTCGTGGTTTGCCTGAAGTCAGAAAGCCAGCAAGCGGCATGAGTTAGACCTCACTGGTTTGATATCAAGGCCCAGGTCCTGCTGCCACACTTGTCGCGCCTGCGACTTCTTACTGCTCCCGAGCGGAGGTGTCTTAAGCAAGCGACTTCACTAGGAACATGGGGCAGGTGGGGCCACGTTACGGGGGACAAAAGTGAGATTCCAGGAGAAACCCTGGGCCCTAAGCACACAGCTGGGGTCCTGGGCCGGGGGCTGCTGACCAGAGCTGCTTGCGCACGGCCTGGCCCTTGAGGGTCTCCACGTTGAAGTTGTTGGTCCGCGCCGGCATGATGAAGAAGGCGACCACTGTCTGCTCACTGTTGTTGACCTGCGGCACAGGAGAGGGGGAGGTCGGGATCACATGGGAGAAGGTGAGGCCACTCACCCCTTTCCACCCACTCACCCCTTTCCACCCAGCTAGGACCCTGCCATGCCCCTTCCTGTCAAGAAAAATTATAGGACAGCCCGGCTGGCGTGGCGCAGTGGTTGAGCACTGTCCTATGAACCAGGAGGCCACGGTTCGATTCCCAGTCAGGGCACATGCCCAGATTGCAGGCTCGATCCCCAGTAGGAGGCAGCCGATCAATGATTCTCTCTCATCATTGATGTTTCTCTCTCTCTCCCTCACCCTTCCTCTCTGAAATCAATAAAAATATTTAAAAAGAAAAGAAGTATAGGACGAGTTACCACGCCCCCTGCGACTCCATCTTCTCTCTGGGTTTCTATACGTCCCACAGAGGATCCCCACCCCCACCCCCTGGGTCTCTGTTCTTGGCGGGATGGACTGATTTCTTGGTCCTCCCTCTGCCCCCTCGCGGCCCACGACTTACTCTGAGCAGATAGTTGAGCCGGGCCAAGGCCTCCAGGAAGATGTCGGCCCCCTTGTTGGAGAACTCGTAGCGGCCGGCGATAAAGAAGTACAACGTCTTGTCCAAGTTGAAGTCCAGGTGCCTAAAGAAGCCATAAGGCAGGGTGACGCCGAGACTCTCACCCTCTAGTCTTGCCCTCGAGACTACAAATCCCAGAAGCTGCAGGGGCAAAGAACATCCTGTGGAGGCATCCTGGGGACTCCTGAGATTTGTGTTTCTTTTCTCCTTGGATGTGGATCTAAGATCCTTCAATACTCAGCCATTGTTCTCGGCGCTCAGGAACTCCAGAGGCTGAGCTCCCAACCCCTCCTCTCTGGAGACCTAGGTATCTGGCCCACATACCCATAAAAATGGCCCCGCACGAACTCCTGGATTCGGGCCTTGCTCTGAGCGTGGAGGTTCTGGAACTCATGCATGGCAGAGAACTTCTTCACGTTGAGTCCATTGGGGGTCACAATATCTGGGAATGGGGGAGAGGGGCCCAGGTTTCATTTCTTCATTCAGATCAATGTGGCCGAATGAATAACTGAAGGAAAGACCCCTTTCCTTTTGTAATTTCTTCATTTCAATAGTTCCTCTGTGAGTTCCCTTGGTGACCCGGCTGCCCTGCCACTCAGATGCCTTCTTGCCCAATAACTACAACTCCCATCAGCCTCTGCAAATGGCTAATCAGGCAGGGAACTAATCTACATTGGGGTTTCTGGGAGTTGCAGTTCTTACACATCTCCATCCTGCTTCTCCCAGAATAGACCCTCCTACCTTCAAGCCTCTTTTAGGGTCCCAACCATGTTGTATCCTCACAAAAATTAAAGCACATCATTGAAAAACTACAACCCCCATCAGCTCCCAGGAAGAAATTCTAGGAATATAAGGAGCTGAGCAGCCGAAGACCTCCCAGAAGCTGTGGTTCTCACCTTACATCCATTGAGAATTGATGCTATAGCCTGGGGAAAAAGAAGTGGTTCTAATTCTGCTTTTCTCAAAAACAAAATCCAAAGAACCTTCATCCCCTTTCAGAAGACCAATACCTACGCTAGCCAATAGAAGAATTTTACAATTTCTGAAATTAACATCAAAGGAACTACACCTTCCATTAGCCTGTAGAGTGTACAGGTCACCTCATATCCAGGTCACCAAGCTAGGGCCTTCTGGGAGTTGTAGTTCTCTGCTCTTTACAGTAAAAAAAAATTTAAAAAAATCGGTGTGGGCCTTAGCATAGGTAACAAACTACCTCATTCATGCCTAGGGATCCCAGCCTATCACCGACCTGGTTTCCTCTTGAGAAGGTGCTGGGCCTCGATGGCGGTGATCTGGGACACAGTAGCGAAGACATGAGCGCAATGGGCTGCTGCCCGCTCCATGCAGTAGCGGTGATAGATCTGCCTCTCACCTGCTTCCTTGTCCACATTGAACTGGGCGGGAAGAAAGGGCACTCGGGTTAGGAGAATTGGGGAGAAGCCGGGAGGTTCAGACTCTGGAGACCTGGGGGAGACTGGAGGCTGGACCCTGGGTCTCAGGGAGGAGGGCTCTGGGGATGTGGGTCTCCTGAGCCCCGAAGAGGGAGCCCCATCCCCAGGGCTCTGCAGACAGCTCTGGGCTGCCCCCCCACCGCCACACTCCAAGCTCACGTTCTCTAGGTTGTTGTAGAAGTCCACGGCACCGGCACACAGGTATCGCCCCAGCAGCGTGGCGTGGGTGGTGAAGATGGTGGCCACAGGCAGCCGCCGGGCCCGGCACAGGCAGAGCCCGACCCCCGCCAGCCACTCGTGGAAGTGTGCGACCACGTGCGGCTTCTCCTCGCTCTGGGCCAGGAACTGCGGGGCAACAGGAACAGGGCCCCTGTGTCTCCGCGTGTGGCGAAGACAGTCAGCAACCCCCAAGGTGGAGGAGGCAGCAGCGGAGAAGTAAATCTACCACAGCCGCTGCGCAGAGCGAATGGCCGCCCACTGCAATCCCCGGAGGCAAGAAACCACACATTTTCGAGGCAGCCGGACCGGCTGAGGCTGAAGGGAGCTGGGGTTATTTTGGCCAGCCTTCTAAGTCCCAGCAAGGCTGAATTGGAAAAACTGAAGTTTTAGTGTCCCCCAGTTCTGGACACAATTCCTAGAGACCCTTGATCTCAATCACGAATAGACCTGCCTTCAATATCGGCGAAAGGACTACAACTCCCAGAATGCCCCAGAAGCAGCCAGTTCATAAATTGTTTCTCCCAGGGCATGGGAAATGAAGTTTCTTGAGCCTTTTAAAACCTAAAAGGGGATCAGAACCAAGTTTCCTGGTTCAGACATAGGCTGGCATTTCCCAGACATCCAGGGCTCCATCTGAGAGCCACGTCCAACCACTATCAGACTAGAGAACTACAACTCCCAGAATTCCCTGGGTGAGCCCTCCAGCCAGGCCAATCTCCCCAAGAACTAATGGCTCAGAATTACTAAACTTGGAAGGTTAGAGTGAATAAGGCTGAGGCTGGGAGTTTGGGTCCCTGAGGGAAAAGAGTCTGCGTCCTTGGACACCCATGTTTCCAAAGATAAGAGTTAATCCTTTGGTGAGAAGACCCACAACTCCTAGAATGCCCTGGAAGAAACCAGTTCCCCTCTGTCCCCACCCCGACCCTTCTGTCCAGGGGCTGATGGTCACGGTAGTTTGGGGCCTGGGGCCAAAAGGAGTGACATGGGGACCAGCTGTGGGACCTACCTCACCCAGGAACCAGGTGGTGAGGAAGCCGAAAAGGACGGCGTCGTTGGCCTCTCGGTCGTACCAGGGCACCCCGATGTTGCAGGTGTCCCAGAGCTCCCCCTTCCAGCGCTCCAGGGCCCAGGCTGAAGCGCCTACATCCAGGAGTACCACCAGGGGGCCCCCTTCGATCAGCCAGCGCCCAAAATACACCTGGGGAGACCCACAGGGAGGCTTAGGGCTTTGCCCGCAGTCTCTGGGCACAGCATCTGCGCTTCTCCCACCAGCAGGCAGGTGTCTGGGCTTACTGCCTCAGTTTCCCCACCCTGTTTCTGCATCTGCTGCTAATTTCTCATCTGCTGTCTTACTTCTCTATTTGCTGCTTGTTATTCCCACCACAATCGTTTTTAAAAGTGTTTTAAATTGATTTCAGAGAGGAAGGGAGAGGGGAAGAGAGACAGAAACGTCAATGATGAGAGGGAATCATTGATAGGTTGCCCCCTCACGCCCCACACTGGGGATCGAGCCCCAACCAGGAATCAAACTGTAGTTCACAGGTGATGCTCAACCATTAAGCCACACCAGCTGGGCAATCTCATTTTAGAGAAGGAGGAGGGGTGAGAGAGAGAGAGAGAGAGAGCAAAACATCAATGTGAGAGAGTTACGTTGGTAGGTTGCCTCCCCTACGTGTACCGACCAGGTTGAACCCACAACCTAGCCATGTGCCCTGACCTGGAATCGAACCAGCGAACTTTCAGTACAGGGGATGATGCTCCAGCCAACTGAGCCAAACCAGCCAGGGCCCACCACAATCTTTTCTTTTCTTTTCTTTCTTTCTTTTTTTTTTTTTTTTTTTACTGATTTCAGAGAGGAAGGGAGAGGGAGAGAGAGAGAAACATCAATAATGAGAGAATCATTGATCAGCTGCCTCCTGCACGCCCCACACTGGGGATGGAGCTCGCAACCCAGGCATGTGCCCTTGACCGGAATCGAACCTGGGACCCTTCAGTCCGCAGGCCGACGCTCTATCCACTGAGCCACACCAGCTAGGGCTCTCCTCTATTTCTAACCACACATTCGCAGTCCGGTCCCTGAGCCCGCGCTGCCCGTTTTCCCACCTGCTAACCATTACTCGGACCTGCGGGCTTGCTTGTTTGCTGCCACATTTCTCTCCTCGACCACCATGATGCTTTCTGCCAGGATCTTCTCTTCCTACTGCGAACGCCTCCCCCTGGAATCCAGGGCCTGGATGCTTCTTTTGCTGTTCTCGCTGCCACGTTTCTTCCACCTGCTGCCTTGTTTCTGACTCTTTCACCATATTTGTCACCTGTGGCCTCTTTCCTCTGTCCTTAGGCTCCTGCCACATTTCTGCCACCGGCAGCTCTTTCCCCGTGACAGGGCTGCATTTTTCTACCCACGGCCACGTTTCTAAGCCCCGCTGTCTGATTTCTGCCCCTGCCACCTTTTCCTTGTCCGGTTCTTTTCCTCCCGAGACCATGGCCTGGGTCCGGGGCCTGCTGCCACAGCGCCATCCAGCTGACGGAGCAGCGACCTGCCTCCCCAGCCTGGTTTCTCCCAGCCGTGGGAGCCTGACCCTGACGCCCCTCCCCCTCCCAGCTGTTGCCTGCCCTTTTGCTGGGGGGCCTATTCTTAGGGCCCCAGCACGTGGGGAGCAGCTGCCATAGGGGGAGGGCTGGGTGGCTCTAGGGTTCCTTAGGGACACCTCTGGCCTGAATGGGCTCCAGACCCCACCCCAAACCAGAAGCTGTGAATGAATGAAGAAACCACTGTCCTCTCCCGCCCCATCTGTCCGTCCTTCAGCCCTCTGCCTCCCAGCCCTCTCCGTGGGCAGCGGCCACCTCTCTGTGCTCATCCTCCAGCCCTGGGACTCTCCCCTCCTCTCTCTTTAAAAAAAAAAATAATTTTTTTTTTTTATTGATTTCAGAGAGGATTTGAAAGGGAGAGAGAGATGGAAACTTCAATGATGATAGAGAATCATGGATTGGCTGCCTCCTGCACGCCCCCTACTGGGGATCAAGCCCACAACCCCGGGGCATGTGCCCTGACCAGGAAATGAACCGTGACCTCTTGGTTCATAGGTCAAAACTCAACCAGTGAGCCACGCAGGCCGGGCTCCCCTCTTCTCTTTAATCCCTGGCTCTGCTCACCAAAACCCTGTCCCCTGGGTCTGCCTGCCAACCCCTCCTCCCTTCATCAGTATTCCATCTTCCTCTCTCCTTCTAGGTCTTTCTCTCTGAAACATCGGGTTGCCTCTCTTCTCTTCTGTATCTAGACTCTGTCTCCTTCCCTATTGCTCTAGTCCCGGGGGCGGGGAGCCACCGTCACCTTTTGGGACACTCACTGTCTCTCCATCCATCTCTCTCCCTTGTCTGCCTGTCCACCTCCCTCTGCAAGCCCGGCTGTTTATAGAAATAATGATGATGATGGTAATAATAACCACAACAATAATAGCTCACCCACAGCGCTAACTTCATGCCAAGAACTGGGCTGAAGAATTCATTCACTATTTCATCCGCCCACAACCCCATCAGGCCGATGCTGCTGGCCAAGGTCACACGGACAGGAAGTGGAGAAGCCAAATGTGAACGTCAGGCTGCCGTTCACCTACTCCGGCCACCTGCCTCCTCCAAGCCCGCCTCCCCTGGGCTCTGGCTGCCTGTCCTCCTCTGCGTCCAGCCCTTCTTCTCTCTCTGGGTCTGAGCATCTTGGAACCGTCCTTCCGTCTGTCTTGTACCTGCTGTCTGTCTGCCTATTTACCAATGTCTCAGAGCTTGGGGTTCACCCACCCACTTCCTGCATCTGTCTAAGTGTCAATCATACCACCTCTGTGTATGCCCGGGGGAGTCCCAGGTCATCGTGTTTCTGTCCACGCCTGTCTCTCTGCCTGAGGCTGTACCCCCACCCCCACCCCGTTTGTCCGCCTGCTCCCCCCCTGACTGCAGGCACCCACCTACCTGCCCTCGGCGGATCCCTTTCCCACCTTGCAGCCCTTGCTGTTCATGGAGTCCAGCGTCCTCTTCAGAGCCGGGGTCGGCGGCTCCAGCAGCTCCACCTGGGTCCGCACTCCCTGCTCCGTGTACGGTCCCACCAGGTAGTAGTTGTCGCCCCACTCATCTCCTGTCACCTTCGCCTTCGTCTGCAGCACCGTGTAGATGCCGCCCACTGTGGGCCCAAACCATGAGGACAGGCCCCAGCTGAGGTCCACAGGTCTGAGCCCTGGGCCGGGGGGCTATGGGGGCACTGGGGCCCCCAACTTCTGGCTTAGAGGGAAGAGGGGACCGGGAACCCATACATCAGAGGCAGAGGGAGGAGGATATGGGAGCTGGAGGACAAGTCCTCGTGGGTGGAAGGGAGACGGGAGGTGGGGTTGGAGCTCTGAGGGAGGAGGGGGCTCAGACTAGGCTTCTGAGTCTGAGCAGAGGGGCTGGGGGCCTGAGCTCCTGGGTCTGAAGGAATTAGGGGCTGGGGCCCCAAGGATGACAGAAGCTGATGAGGATTAGCAGGACCCAGTTCCCCAGTTCTCAGCTTACAGGAGCTGGGCTTAAATTCTCCATCAGGCTCTAGGCACGGTAGGGCCCTATTCAGCTCCCCACCAATTGCCCAAGAAAAGTTGGAATTGTCATTTCTTGCCCCCCAGAGACTCTGCTGACCTATCCCCCAGTCTCCTCTCCCCAGCTGAGGACGCGGGCAGATGGGACCCTGCCCCTCCCAGGACTCCACTCCAGACCCAGGAGCCTGGGCCCCCAGCCTCCTTACCTCCGGACACATGGCTCTGTGTTCACAGGCCCCTCCCATGGTGTGAGACCCAGTCCCTTTCTCTCCCAAGGTTCAGCTAAGCAAAAAAACCCCACCACCCTCTCTGCTGAGGAGCAAGACTGCCCAGCTCTGGGGCTCCCAGCCCCACCTGGCTCTCCACATCCAGGATCTCAGGCCCTCGGAAGCCCCGACTCAGAAATCTAGGGCCCCAGCCACTCCCACCCCAGGGCCCAGCCCCTGACCAACTTAGGACTTCCCAGCCTTCCCTCATTCCAGTCTCCAAGTATCTGCGGCCACAGGCTCCTCTACTTCCAGGAACCCATAGTTCAGGCCTTCAGCTCCTTCACAGCCCAGGCATGAAGGTGCCCAACCCTCTCCCACGCTAGGATTAAGAATTAGGGCCTCCGGTCCTTTCCCAGTGTTACTCTCGAGTGACCAGTTCACCTATTCTCCCACCACGACTTAGGCATTCTATTTCCCAGTCAGCTTTCTCTCAAATCCAGAGGGTCACAGGTCTGAAACTCAGCCATTTCCCAGGTTTGCACTAAGAATTTCCAAACCCCCCCCCCCCCCCCATCTCTTTCCCTGTTCAGGACCCCGGTCTCTCAGAAACCTCCCTCTGGGACCTAGGAATCTTTCGGGTTAGCCCCTCTTCCCTAGGACCCAGGACCGGACTTCCAGCCTCCTTTTATCTTCACAGTCAGGAGACCCATCTTCATCCCTCCAGGGCGCAGGAGACATATCCCAGACCCTCCCCAAGGACACAGGAGTCATAGGCTCCTTGCCCAGAACCCAAAAGTCAGGGTATGGAGTCCCGTCCCCCTATCACTCACGAGCCCCCGGCCCCCATCCCGGACTGCTCTTCTCGCCTGGGCCCCGCCGCCCGGCGCGCTCACCTTTGTTGGCCACCTCCCAGGCCACTTCGAAGAGCACCGTGTTCTCCAGGTCGAATTCATCCTCCCAATCTTCCAGTCCTGGCAGGGAGGACATGGACAAAGTGCGGCTGAGAGGCATGGCGGACGCGGGAAGGGAGTTCTAGGGGCCACAGGTGGAGGATCCGGGGGTGTCTGTGGAATGCACCCGACAGGACGTGGAGCCAGGTAGCTGGTGCCCGAAGGGAAGCTTGCAACGCCCTCGGCTTCCTATTGCACGACCGCACCCCCAGACCTAAGCAGGAGGCGGCCGCAGCAGCACTGAGCCCCGCGGGGCCCCTGCAGTAAAACCCTGCGGCCGCCAGGAGGCGGCGCCCGCCCCTCCGGCCAGCGCCATTGGTCAGCGCCCGGGGGGCGGGGTTCCCACGTCTCTCATTGGTGGAGAGCACAGGGCTCGCTCTGCCCCTTGGCGATGGCTGCGCTAGGTGATTGGTCTTGAGCGCTGTCAATCCGAAGCTTGAGGCCCCTAAATTGCGCGGGGAGGGCAGAGGGTGGGATGAGGAGGAAAGGGAGCGTGGGGGACGTGTGGTTGCTCACAGAAGTGGTAAGAATTTTGCAATCGGCCTCAGCAAGGAGGCTTGGGTAAAAGGAGGAGGAGCCAGAAGGAGCTGGGAACGGACCCAGGAGTTTCGGCCTAAAAAGGGACGTCTCGCCCTACAAGGAGAGTTTGCATATTTATGAGGAACCACCGAGATCTTTGGAGGATCTGACAGCTAGAGGGGCCAGAACGCCTCGTTCTTAGCACGTTTCCGTTTCCGTTAGGATATTAGCGGTTGGTGAGCATCATGGCAACCGTGGTAAGTGTCGGCGTGCGGAGGACTGAGGAGCGAACCCGCTCTCCTGGGTCTGAGGGAGGAGGAGCTGGGGGCCTGGACCCCTGGGTCTGAGGGAGGAGGGGCTGGGGGCCTGGACTCCTGGGTCTCAGGGAGGAGGGGCTGGGGGCCTGGACCCCTGGGT
This sequence comes from Cnephaeus nilssonii, assembly GCF_951640355.1. Taxonomy (NCBI): domain Eukaryota; kingdom Metazoa; phylum Chordata; class Mammalia; order Chiroptera; family Vespertilionidae; genus Cnephaeus; species Cnephaeus nilssonii. The sequence goes on from NC_137091.1 coordinate 44,417,674, forward strand.
CTGAGGGAGGAGGGGCTGGGGGCCTGGGCTCCTGGGTCTCAGGGAGGAGGGGCTGGGGGCCTGGACCCCTGGGTCTGAGGGAGGAGGGGCTGGGGGCCTGGGCTCCTGGGTCTCAGGGAGGAGGGGCTGGGGGCCTGGACCCCTGGGTCTGAGGGAGGAGGGGCTGGGGGCCTGGGCTCCTGGGTCTCAGGGAGGAGGGGCTGGGGGCCTGGACCCCTGGGTCTGAGGGAGGAGGGACTGGGGGCCTGGACCCCTGGGTCTGAGGGAGGAGGGGCTGGGGGCCTGGGCTCCTGGGTCTCAGGGAGGAGGGGCTGGGGGCCTGGACCCCTGGGTCTGAGGGAGGAGGGGCCGGGGGCCTGGACCCCTGGGTCTGAGGGAGGAGGGGCCGGGGGCCTGGACGCCTGGGTCCGAGTGAGGAGGAAAGAAAAGGTTGGATCCTGGCATGGTGAGTTCTCAGTGGTCAGCCCTGATAGCAACTCAAACTTCCAGCTCTCTGGGCACAATCAGTGACCAGTTCTGCCGTCCTTTGCCCTAAAGTCTGCTGAGGGTTTCAGTGTCTCGGGCCCCGAGCCATCCAGGAGCCTTTGTTGTTCATGGCGGGGATGGCAGCTGAGTCCCAGGGAGAAGCGCGGGCGGGACCTGGCCTGTGTGCTTGAGAGCCTGCGGTCGCTTAGTGAATCTTGAGCCAAAAAAGGAAGAGCGTTGGGAACTCAGAGGGTGTCCGAGGAGAAGGGAAAGGGCTCCGGGCCCCCACATACTTCCAACACCGCATAAGGGGCATGCCCAGTGTGGGTGCTTAATGAATTATGACTTGAATTTTGAATGGATGCGTGAATGGGAACTCCATAAAAGAGAGACCAGGTTCCCTGGGGCTGGCACCAAGTACTTGCTCAGGAAACTTGTGCCTGGAGAAGGGATGTGGCCTGAGCTGGGGGGTTGGACTGGGCTTCCAGGTGCCTGGGTTCCCATGGTGACTCCAATCAAGATGGGGGAAGGGGGGAGTGAGAGTTACTGGTGTCTTGGGGGTGAAATTTGAGTCTAGCTGTTTCCATGGGCAGCAGGGGGTGACTGGAGAAGCTCCTGGGGAAAGGAGGGGCCTGTAGGAGGTGGGTCTTAGTTGGGATTGGGAAGGGTTGGGGTTCCTGGAGCCATGTCTTTTTTTTGGCCTCAAGTAAGGTCCGGTAGGCTGTGTAGGGGTGTGTGGGGTATGCTCTCAGTCTCCTGACAGTGGTTTGGGGCCAGTGACCCATGCTCTTGGGTTCCAACCTCTTATGAGGCAAGAGGAAGTGGGAGCAGCCTTGTGACCAGGTGGAGGTCAGGACATCTGAACTCTTGGCTCCAGAGCCAGGAGGGTTCCCTTAGGGTGGGAGCCTGCATCTCCTCTCATTCCCGTGGGCAGGACTTGTGGGAAGGAAGGCGGGTTGGGGGCGGGTGGCCAAGGAGCTGAAGGAGCATGCTGGCTTCTCCAGTTTCCCTTTCCTTATTGGGAATTAGGAAATACTCCGAAGTGTCAGGAAATAATACCACAGACACCTTAGGACCCGTCACCCAGATTTTTTTGTAAGCAGATTTATTGAGATATAATTCATAGCCCATACAGTTTACCCCTGTAACGTATGTAGTTTATTCACAGAGGTGCACATTCTGTCAGTCAATTTTAGAGCATTTTCATCACCCCTGAAAGAAACCCCATTCCTCTTGCCCGGCGCCCTTCAATCCTCCCATCGCCCCAGCCCTAGGCAACCACTAACTGCCTTTCTGTCCCTATGGACTTGCCTGTTCTGGACATTTCGTATAAATGAAATCATACGGTGGGTGGCCCTCTGTGCCTGGCTTCTTTCACTCAGCATGGTATTGTGTAGGTTCACCCATGTTGTATCATGGATCAGCACTTCCTGTTTTTTTTTATGGTTGAATAATGTTCTGTTGTATGGCTGCACCAAATATTCTCTCTCTGTTCATCAGTTGAAGACGTTTTGGGTTGTTTTCACCTTTCGGTTATGAATAATGCTGGTTCTCCAGGGGGTCCTTAAACTGTCCCAGGTGGTCTTACTCATCGCTCCTCCCCCGCATGAGAAGGGGTGGTGGCTGGCTTCACTCTTTGGAGAGCCAGGGACATGGGGGGCGGGGGGGGGGTTAGTACCTGCCTTTTGTTTTGTTTTTAAAATATATTTTTATTGATTTCAGAGAGGAAGGGAGAGGGAGCGAGAGATAGAAACATCAATGATGAGAGAGAATCATTGATCGGCTGCTTCCTGCATCCCCCCCCAACCCCCCCAGGGGATCAAGCCCACAACCTGGGCATGTGCCCTTGACTAGAATCAAACCCTGGTACCCTTCAGTCCCCAGACCGACGCTCTATCCACTGAGCCACACCAGCTAGGGCAGTACCTGCCTTTTGAATGAGCTCCGCACCTTAGTACATCATTCATTCAAACCCAAACATTAAGCCCTGAGGTGAACAAGTGAGGTGTGGGCTGTGCCCGTCATAGGACACACATCCATTGGAGCCAAGAACATTGATTTACTCGTCTCCCTCGTGAAAGTGAGGCTACCGGGGAGATCGGGTTCCCTGGGCAGGCCCTTCCTTCCGTCTGGACACCCAGGGACCCTAGAACGAACCTGGCAGGGGCGGGGGTCAGGGAGGGCCTCCCTTAGTGAGCAAAGCTTGGACTCATTCAGTGAGGGGGGCAGGGAGAGCAGGCTGGACTCGAGGACTTGCATGTGCAAAAGTAGTGACAGAGCTGGGGCATCGCAGCGCAAGGGCAGCTGGGAAATCAGCAGGCCAGACCATGCCCGCTTGATGCCCGCTCTACGTTACTGCCTGTCCTTACAGTTACAGGTGACGGGGAGGACTTCTTCCTCCCCAGCTGTGTGCTAGGCCGTGGGGAAGGAGCTGTGGGTGAGACACACCTAGTCTGCATCTTCCTGGGACTCGGGCTGTAGTGGGGTCACCCAGCAGTATTAATGGTGACAGCCGAGAGGGTGGGAGAGACTGGTGTTGGGCCGTCGGCCGGCCTGCGGGGAGGAGTGGCAGGAGGGACAGAGGAGAAGTTGGTGGAAATGGGATGACAAGGGCTCTGACGTGCCTTCTCCCCCCCCAGACGGCCACAACCAAAGTCCCAGAGGTCCGCGATGTGACAAGAATTGAGCGTATTGGTGAGTGAACCCGGATCAGGAGCAAGACTAGACCCTGCCTGCCCTGTGCACCCCTGAAAAGCCAACCTGCCCAGGACCCCCGAGAAGCATGCAGCCTGCGTACCATCCCCCTATCTGATGGCGGGGGCGGGGGAAGGGGGGCGCTGAGTTCCAGAGAGGTGTCAGATGGCACAAGGGGCACCATGCCGGACCCCAATCCCAGGCTGCAGGCTTCGCTACCCTGCGGGCTCCTGGGTGCCCCGGCATCCTGCTTGGAAGTCACAGAAGTGGGTGTTTGCCGAGTGCTTATGTTTGGCTGTGCACTGACTGCCCCACACCCCCGGCACGCACTCGGCATCCGCCCCTCCGGGCAGGGGCCGGGCCTGGCTCGTTCGCAGCTGTGTCCCCAGCACAGGCCCTCTCGTTTACTGAGCACTTAGCATGTCCTGCCTTCCTTCCAGTGGGGTGGGGAGTCAGGCCCCCCATTTGGCCAAGGAGGAAACCAGGGCCCGAAGGGAAGCCCCTCACCTCCGGCCACACACGGCCACGAGCTGGCCAGTAACTGCCTTCTGGTCCTTTCTCTGCTCACAGGCGCTCACTCCCACATCCGGGGGCTGGGGCTGGACGATGCCTTGGAGCCGCGGCAGGTAGAGCTGATGGGGCGGGCGGGAGGCCTGCTCCCGGGAGGCCCCGGGATTATGGAGACATTATGTTCTTCCAGACCTTTAGCTACATGTTTATAAAATCCAGCCCCGTGCACGCTTTTATTGGTCTTAGAAAAATTGGGGTGGAAAAGGTTATTTTGGCTTTTCCCCAACGTCCCAGCCAACATCCACTTCCATCTCACGAGGCAGGAGTGGCCCAGTGGGAAGTCACCTGGTGTGCCCTCACCTCCCACCCACAGGCGTCCCAGGGCATGGTCGGCCAGCTGGCGGCCCGGCGGGCAGCGGGCGTGGTGCTGGAGATGATCCGGGAAGGGAAGATCGCGGGCCGGGCGGTCCTCATCGCCGGCCAGCCGGGCACCGGGAAGACAGCCATCGCCATGGGTAAGTCACCTCTCGGGACAGGAGCTCTCTGGTCTCTGCCAGATGATCCCTCCCAGGAAGTCAGGATCCGATTCAGGCGCATTTAACAGAAACCAAACATGGCTGTGGCTTAGCCACACAAAGTTCATCCTCTCAGGGAGAAGACGAATGTAGGCCATTTGCGGCCTGTTGAGCAGTTCCATGAAGCCTTCTGCTTTCCCGCCTCAACATTCTCTGCACTTGTTTCCCCGTGGGGATCACTTCGAGTTGCCAGAGGGTTGCCTAAGCGCCGGCCTTCCCACCCATACTCCGTGCAGCAGGCAGAAGAGAGGAACTGCAGTAAGGTTCTACTCCCAGACGGAGCTCCCTTAGGCAGTTGTCTTGGGAGTTCCACACACTTTTGCTCATATTTTATGGACTGGAATTTTTTTTATAACATATTTTTATTGATTTCAGAGAGGAAGGGAGAGGGAGAGAGAGATGAAATATCAATGATGAGAGTGAATCATTGATCGGCTGCCTCCTGCACGCCCCCTACTGGAGATCGAGCCCACAACCTGGGCATGTGCCCTGACCGGGAATCAACCGTGACCTCCTGGTTCTTAGGTCGATGCTCAACCCCTGAGTGCAGCTGGCCGGCTGGGCATATTGACTGTAATTTAATCGTATGGTCACTTTGCTGCAAGGGAGAGTGAGACATTAGAATAAATTTTCTATTTTAATTTGGAGCATTGCTACCTTAATGAAAGGGGGGTTCTGGAACTAAGGAAGAAGATGGGCATTGGTTAGACAACCAGCACTCCCTTCTGCAATTCACCAGCAAGTTAAGCACTTTATACTCATAACTGCCCCTTATCCTCCTTGTTGAACTATCCATGCTTCCAAACCCTGCTGAGGAGTCTCTTGCTCGTTGAAGCCTTCCTCGACCCTCCTATCTTCCCACTCCCACCTTTGTGCTCAGACTGAGAGGCCAGGCCGTGAGAATCAGGGTAACAGCCAGGTTTTTAGTTAAGATGAAGCAGCACTTGCCCTGCCAATGGGCTCGGTGGGGTGTCGTCCTCTGCACCAAAGGATTGCAGATTCGATTCCGGTCAGGGCACATGCTTGGGTTGCAGGCTTGACCCCCGGTAGAGGGCATGCAGGAGGCAGCTGATTGATGTTAATCTCTCACATTAATGTTTTTCTTTCTCTCCCTTCCTCTTTCTCTAAAAGAAAAGAAAAGATACACACACACACACACACACACACACACACACACTAGAGGCCCGATGCACAATATTCATGCACCTGTGCGGGAGAGTCCCTCAGCCTGGCCTGCGTCCTCTTGCATCTGGACCCCTCAGGGCTTAAGCCAGCAGGCAGACATCCCCCAGGGGTCCTTAGTGCTGCCACGGAGGTGGGAGAAGCTCCTGCCACCACCACTGCGCTGGCTGAGTGGCGCTCCCTCTGTGGGAGCACACTGACCACCAGGGGGCAGCTCCTGCGTTGAGCGTCTGCCCCCTGGTGGTCAGTACGCATCATAGCGACCAGTCATTCCACCTTTCAGTCGATTTGCATATTAGCCTTTTATTATATTGGAAGGATATGATGAAGCAGCACTCATCCAAGGGTCCTGGTGTGCCGGGTGTGCCGAGCCCTGGCCCAGACACTGGGAACACATAGATGAGGAAGACCCAAGCCCTGACTTGAAGGAGCCTCCTGCCTAGGGAGGTGGTTGTGGACACGGTGCCTCACAGCATGATGTGTGCCATAATGGACAGAGGAGACTCCTGACCTGCCGGGTCGGGGACATAGTGGCAGTCGTCAGAAGAGGCTTCCCAAGACTTGCAGGGTGTCTGGGAGTGTCCGGGACAGACAGCAGGGAGCAGGCTCTCCGGGCACAGAGGGTGACGCATCTGAAAAGGGGACGAGGAAGAGTTCCCACCGCACCCTGGTCAGGAGGGAGCCGTGACTCTGTGAGATGTGGCTCGGAGCTGGCAGGGCCCTCGGGAAGGGCTGCTGGGAAGGGGGCTCAGTGCTTGCTGAGAGCCCAGCTGTCACCAGCCAAACCCAGGCCTGTGCTGGTCAGATGATAGGGTCATAGAGTTTATCCTCAGACACTGCGGTTTCCAATCCAGGGGTCCTGTGGAGACCTCTGCCTGGCTTTCTTTGCGTCACCCTGTCTGCCCCGCAGCACCAAGAGCTGGTGTTGCCACAGTGAATTTTGGGGGACATGGTGCCAGGGCCGCCCCCACCCACCCAGACCACCCTCTCCCCAGGCATGGCGCAGGCCCTGGGCCCCGACACCCCGTTCACAGCCATTGCGGGCAGCGAGATCTTCTCCCTGGAGATGAGCAAGACAGAGGCGCTGACGCAGGCCTTCCGCAGGTCCATCGGCGTTCGCATCAAGTAAGCACAGGGCCCGGGGCAGGGCGGGGCCGCTTCAGCAGCCTGGGGACCACCCTGTCCCAGCCAGCTTGGCCTGTGCCCAAGGGCTGATGGGAGTTAGCCATTCCCCGGGGCCAGGTGTCAGGTGCTCCGCTCAGATCTCCTCTCTGGTTAGGGAGGAGACGGAGATCATCGAAGGGGAGGTGGTGGAGATCCAGATCGACCGGCCGGCCACGGGGACGGTGAGTCTGCCCCCGAGTCCAGGCCTCCTCCAGGCGGGAGGGTTGCACTGGGGTCGGAATCCCATGGAATGTTCCAGCTGCCGATTGGAGCATCTGCGCGCCTACAGTAGGGGTTATTTGAATTGACAGCAGCTCGTTAATTGGTGAGGGACACCGTGAGCAGTTAAAACCAAGTGGTGGAATAAGAGAAGGTCTGGAAGTTTCTTCAGGGAATTCCTAACAGTCAGGTTAAACGCCTGCCCCGTGGGATTTACACAGCTCAGATTCTCTCCCTTTTTTTAACCTAAGACTTTTTTTTTTTTTTTTTACCTTTTTGAGCAGTTCCATGAAATAAGTAAAATAGATACAAGGAAACATCTAAAAGAAGCATGTAGTCTAATAAGTGATTATAAAGCAAATACCTTCATAACCACCCCCAAGAGCAAAAACTAGAACTTTGCCAACCCACAGCCCCTTCTTCCTTCCTCTTTCTACACCCCCAGGTCTCCCTGCAGAAGTAGCCACCCTCGCGCGTTACCACGTCTTGGCGTTTTGTTAGTTTTATCACCCAACTGTGCGTTCTTACACACCATAGCTCCTACTGCGCATTTTAAAATTTCATGTCTCTTAAATCTTTTTCATGGTTTGGTTTCCCCTTTATCTCTCCTATTTACCTAATAATTTATCTGTTGGTCTCTCTTTTATTTTTCTAATGTATTGATTTAGAGAGAGAAACATTGATTTGTTGTTCCACTTATGTATGTATTCATTAGTTGATGTGTCCTGACCAGGGATCGAACCTGCAACCTTGGTGCATTAGGACGACGCTCTGAGTACCTGGCCAGGGTGACACCCTTTTTTTTTAATTTGCCACCCCAAAAAGAATTTTAAAAATAAAACTACAGTAGCATATTTAAATATAAGGAAAGCTATTCCCAAGCTAGTTCTCCTGTACACCCTACACTGGGGATCAAGCCTGCAACCCGGGCATGTGCCCAGACCGGGAATCAAACTGTGACCTCCTAGTCCATAGGTCGACACCCAACCACTGAGCCATGCTGGCCGGGCCAGCTTATTTTTGTTTGTTTTTTGTCATCTTTTTATTTTTTAATATATTTTTATTGAGGAGAGAGAATCATTGACCGGCTGCCTCCTGCACACCCCCCACTGGGGATCGAGCCTGTAATCCAGGCATGTGCCCTTGACCGGAATTGAACCTGGGACCTTTCCATCCGCAGGCTGACGCTCTATCCATTGAGCCAAACCTGCCAGGGCTTTTTTGGTTATCTTTTAGAATTTCGTTTGTTTACTGGGTTTTTTATAATAGCTTTGTTGAGGAGCAATTGACATGCAATAAGCTGCCCACATTGAAAGTTTCAGGATGTTAAGTTTTTTTTAAAAAATATATTTTATTGATTTTTTACAGAGAGGAAGGTAGAGGGATAGAGAGCTAGAAACATCGATGAGAGAGAAACATCGATCAGCTGCCTTCTGCACACCCCCCACTGGGGACGTGCCCGCAACCAAGGTACATGCCCTTGACCGGAATCGAACCTGGGACCTTTTAGTCCGCAGGCCAATGCTCTATCCACTGAGCCAAACCGGTTTCGGCAGGATGTTAAGTTTTGACATACGTGTACACACATGTAGCCACCCCCAGTCATGGCAGCGACCACGGCCATCACCCCCAAGCTTCCCTGCGGCGTGCCTGTTCCACGTTGTGTTGGAGAGACGTTGGGGCCTCTCTGAGCCCTGGCCGGCATGTCACCTCCTCAGGGCTCCAAGGTGGGCAAGCTGACCCTCAAGACCACCGAGATGGAGACGATATATGACCTGGGCACCAAGATGATCGAGTCCCTGACCAAGGACAAGGTCCAGGCCGGGTGAGCAGTGGCAGGCCGACCGCACTCGGGGTGTGTGTGGGGGGGTGCTCGGGCGCCTTCCTCTCCTCACTCCTGCCCTCCTTCCCCTGCAGGGATGTGATCACCATCGACAAGGCCACGGGCAAGATCTCCAAGCTGGGCCGCTCCTTCACGCGTGCGCGCGACTACGACGCCATGGGCTCCCAGGTGCTCCGGGGCTGGGCACCCTCGCTCCAGGCACCCGCATGTTTCCCTGGGTCCTCCCGTCACCCAACCCCTGTCCCTAGTACTCCTGGCTCTTCCCTGTGCCTCTAGGACGGGGGCCCCTCAGCTGGGCGCTGTGCTCACGGCTCCCGAGGTCCCCGGGAACCCCTGTACCCTCAGGGCTCTTGGCTGCCTCTGGGCCTGGGGTTTCCAGGTAACCCCACTGGGATTCCCAGCCCCTTTTCAGGGCCCCCATCTCCCCGGAAGGAGCCCCTGTGGGCCCTTCATGCTCTCTCCGCCTTGTCTCCACCCCGCCCGCCCCCACCCTGCCCGCAGACCAAGTTCGTGCAGTGCCCGGACGGGGAGCTCCAGAAGCGCAAGGAGGTGGTGCACACCGTGTCCCTGCACGAGATCGACGTCATCAACTCCCGCACCCAGGGCTTCCTGGCCCTCTTCTCAGGTGAGGCCGACCGCCCACTCATCCCGCCCGCTCCCCCGTCCCCACCCGCTCCCCCCTCCGCGCCTGCTCCCCCTTCCACGCCCGCTCCCCCTTCCACGCCCGCTCCCCCTTCCACGCCCGCTCCCCCTTCCACGCCCTCCCATAGGGGCTCCCCGCCCTCCCATAGGGCCCGCCTCTGCCCGGGGCTCTTCCCAGTGTCTTCTGTTCTCCCTCCGTGTGTGGTCTGTCCCTCTCCCTCTGTGCCAAGTCCTCTCTCGGGTGGTTTGATGGGCGCTCCTGTTCTCCACCGAGTTCTCTTCCTCCTCTCGGGGACATCGCAGACCCCTCGCCCTCCTGTCGCTCGTCCGCGCCAGTCTCGGTGTCCCTTCCCTCTGTCCCCCGTGCCCTGTCTTCCTCCATCTTCGCCCACGTCCGGCCCCAGATCCCTGTCTCCTCTCTGACCCCCGCCCCCGTCACCCCTGCCTCCCACAGGTGATACAGGGGAGATCAAGTCAGAAGTCCGAGAGCAGATCAATGCCAAGGTGGCCGAGTGGCGCGAGGAGGGCAAGGCGGAGATCATCCCTGGGGTGGGTACCGGGCGTGGCGCTGGGGGGGGGCAGTGGGAGAAGAGGGACAGGAGGCCCAGGGTGCGGGAGTTTGACACCCCCTGATGGCTCCCAGGTGCTGTTCATTGATGAGGTCCACATGCTGGACATCGAGAGCTTCTCCTTCCTCAACCGGGCGCTGGAGAGCGACATGGCGCCCGTCCTCATCATGGCCACCAACCGCGGCATCACCCGGTGAGCTGGCATCGGGGACAGGTGCTCGGGGGGGGGGTGGCACAGGGTGAAAGGGCATGCTTGTTGCCCCCCTGGGGGCGGTGTGGGCTGAGCTGCTGTAACAGGCTCCCCGCCGGTTCCGCGGCCCAGGCCAGAGGGTGGGCCTTTCCCTTAAACAAGGTAGGGGTGGCCTGGCCGGCGTGGCTCAGTGGTTGACTATCGACCTATGAACCAGGAGGTCAGGGTTCGATTCCTGGTCAGGGCACATGCCCGGGTTGCGGGCTCGATCCCCAGTGTGGGATGTGTAGGAGGCAGAAAATCAGTGATTCTTTCTCCCTCTCCCTTCCTCCCTGAAATGAATAAAAATATATTTAAATTTAAAAACACAAAGTAGGTAGTGGTCAGGGTGGGTAGGCAGCTCTACTCCACAGGGAAGCCCCGGGACTGGATTTTGTGTTGCGTTGCTCCTGTATCCCTTAAGGCTATAGTTTCTCAGTCTGTGTGCCAGGGCACCCCAGGGTACTGCATAAAACACAGGAGTTCTGTGGGATAGCTTAACTTCCTGAGGGGTGCCCAGTAGCGTGTGTGGGACACTGTATCGAGCACTACAGGAACTCACTCAGACCCAACTACTTAATGAACGAAGCGGAGCTGAGTGTTTCTGTCGGCCTGAGGTACTGGGGACACTTCCTGATGCGTGAAGGGCACGGGGCTCCGGTGAAGCTTGGGAACCTCCGTCCTAGGGGGTTGCCAGCGCCCCGTGCCCTGTAGTCCTCCCGGCTGGCTCTCTTCACACCTCGTCTGTGGTTTGGCCCAGAGGAAGGGAGAAGGAAGTGGGGAGCAAACAGCCCCCCGGCAGGCTGGAGCCCGGAGGCTGCACGCTCAGGGCTTGGCTGTGCCAGCTGACCGTGCCCCGCGGGCTGGTTATCACACGGAAGGAAGGGGCAGGGCTACGGGGCAGCGGCGGGTCCTTCCCTGGCTCTGCGCTGGCACCTTTCCCAGACGAACTGCTCGGAACCTCAAAAGAAGCTCAAGATGTAGATATGGTCTCAGTCCCACTTCCAAACGAGGACAGCAAGGCCGGTGACCGCCCAGGCGGCAGGGAGACTGACCTCCGAGGGCTGAGGCCAGAAGGGGCGGCGAGAGCGTGTGGCGGGTGCAGCTCGGGCGTGGGAACGGCGTCCCGGCCGCTCCGGGGAGAGGCGGCGATCCAGGCGCTCCTCGTTGTGGGCAGATTGGGGATTTGCGAATCTGCTGCTAGAATGTATCTGTAACCCCCAACTCGGTATTCGTGATGCTTTCTTGATCGCGATCTATTTAGTGCCACCTTTGTCACATCCAGTGCTTGTTGATGGTGTTTTTGCTGTTTAAAACAGCTGGGGGCTCAGTCTTACAGAGGAAATGCACATTGGGTGAACTTGATTACAGCACGAGTTACAGTGGGAGTGAGTCAGTAACATATTAAGTAAGCTGTCTTCAAACAAAACGCATAAAGCCAGGCGATATATTGGCTGGTTGGCAAATAGCCACCAGAGGCTCCCAGGAACCTAACCGGGTGTCTCCCCAGGAGTCGGGGTTCAGTTTTGCTGATTGTTTGCCCCATTTCATAGAGCGTAGCTCTCACCAAGAATGAGAACCTCCTGTCTTCCCTAGCGCCTGCCCGTGCCGGGTCCCGGGCTGGGCCAGGTGCACAGGGAACAGGACCCGCACGGTCCCTTCCCTGGGTCACGCAGGGGAGGGGGACCTTGGTCCAGTAATCCCCGACAGAGCCGTCCAGCTAAAACAAGCCGCTCTCCAGCGGGATTGACGCAGTCGGCTGGGCCAGGCCGCGCAGTCAGGCACTGACGCCAGCTGGGGGCTGAAGGTTACCCAGTGGGTGGGCTCTGCTGGAGCGGGGGTGGGAGGAGTCCGAGTAGAAGGAATGGAGAGCCAGGCTCTGGAGGCATCACCCTGACAGCCCTCCTTTCCCCTCCGCAGGATCCGGGGTACCAGCTACCAGAGCCCCCACGGCATCCCCATCGACCTGCTGGACCGGCTGCTCATTGTCTCCACCTCCCCCTACAGTGAGAAGGACACGAAGCAGATCCTCCGCATCCGGTGCGGGCAGGCCGGGTCCACCCTGTTTGACACATGGGGACACTGAGATCTGGGGGTGGGGGTGGGGGAGTTGACTGGCCCAAAGTCTCTGGGCCTGAAAGAGGTGGAGCGTGGCCTCCGATGCAAGGTGGGGGCCCCTGTGGGGAAGGGAGGAGAGGGACTGGTAACTGACGTGGAGGAAGGAGCCTCTATGGGGGGAGTGGAGGCCCAGCCTGTGCCTCAGTGGCCCTTCTTGCCCAGCGTTTTGCGGTTCTGAAGACGCAGGCTCCACGTGTTCCTGGCGGGGGGGGGGGGGGGGGGGGCGGCGCCTGGGGCATGCTGCAGTCACAGGCCTGACCTTGTCTGACCCCCACCCCACTTCCTGCAGGTGTGAGGAGGAGGATGTGGAGATGAGCGAGGACGCCTACACGGTGCTGACCCGCATTGGGCTGGAGACCTCCCTGCGCTACGCCATCCAGCTCATCACAGCCGCCAGCCTGGTGTGCCGGAAGCGCAAGGTCAGCCCGCCAGCGCGCCCTCGGCCGGGGCCAGTGAGAGACCCACCACTCCGGGGGCTTGGCGTCGGTTGTTGCATTTGGTCCTAGAACATATGTCTTCGGAAGCAGGGAACTTTGTCTCTTGGGTTTATCTCTGTGCCTCCTGGCCTGACACATAGTAGGTACTCAGTAAACATCTTTTGACTGAGAGTTGATACTGTTAAGTCCGTCTTACAGGTGAAGGAATGGAGAGATGGGGCTCACAGCCAGGAGGTGGCCGAGGCGGTATTTGAACCCAGGCAATGTGGCCTGAGTCCCTACCTTGGGAGGATCCCCCTGAGTTCTCCCTGTCCCCCCTCAGGGCACAGAGGTGCAGGTAGACGACATCAAGCGGGTCTACTCACTCTTTCTGGACGAGTCGCGCTCCACGCAGTACATGAAGGAGTACCAGGACGCCTTCCTCTTTAATGAGCTCAGTGAGTGTCTTTCCCGCCCACCCCCACCGCCCCAGCCCCCGGGTGGCCTGTCTGGAGAGGTGGGAGGGAGCCCGGGCCTGGCTTCTGGGCCACAGTGACCACGTGACCTTCTTCTCCTACAGAAGGCGAGACTATGGACACCTCCTGAGCTGATGTCCCCCTCCCCCTCCCCCCGTTTTCTACCAGAGTTCTGACACTGTGACTTTGTATAAAATGTTCTGAAACTGGACCCCTCGTGTGTGTATTGTGTGCGTGCACGTGCATGTGCACCCTGACCCCAAAGAAAGGCAGCCCCAGGGCGCGGTGTGAGAAGCCTTTATTGGAGGAGGAGCAGCTGCTGGCTCCGGGGATGGGGATGGGCTTGGGAGGTTGTGGTTGGGGGATCCTCAGAGGAAGAGGAGGTCTGGGAGGGTGGGGCGGTCACAGGCCAAGGGCTGGGCTCTGGGACCCCCACAGTCGGAGCTGCTGAGGCGGCAGGGCCCACAGCGACAGCTGAGGGCCACGGGGAAGGAGACCATCGGGTCCACACCAGGCGGGCAGCCGGGGAGCCGGATGGAGGCAAAGCTCAGCTCACGGTAGGTGCACACCGGCTGGGGCACAGGCGGCAGAGGGGCCGGCAGCACCCGCACCTGGAGGCAGTGCAGAGGGGCGGCGGCATGGCGTCTGTCTGCCCAGCGCCAAGCCCTCCCCTGATCTCCCCTCTGCCCCCCACAAATCCAAGACTCGGGTATCCAGGGGACCCTCTGTGCTCCCCCTCCCACATGCCCAGCTCTGACTCCAGTTCCCCAGCCCCTACCCAGCCACCCTCCCGCCCCCTGCCGCCTGTCTCCTGTGGGCCAGGCCTGAGCGGTCCGCCTGGCCCCCTCCGGGTTGGCAGCTCACCATGCTGGGGCAGTAGCCGGCACAGATGCTGGTGGTGAAGGTGATGCAGACCGGACAGGCCTCGTTCTCGGCAGCCAGCGTGGCATTGACGGGCCGGCACAGTGGCCGCAGTGGCCCCCTGGATGCCCGCACCCCCCCCACGCTCAGCAGCAGCCACAGCAGCAGCCCCTGGGATAAGGCCATTTCCTCAGGGCCAGCCCGAGACCTCTGCCCGGGCCCCTACGCTCCCGTTCCCCGCATACACACATTCAGGGCCAGCCCCTCCATTCTGACCCCCCACCCCATACCCAGGGACCCCGGGACCCACCCTCAGACCCCGCCCCGCTGCTTCCAGCAGGAAGCCCACTGGCTATCCACACCCTTCTAGAAAGAGGCCTCCTTCACCCAGTCCCAGGACTCCCGGTCTTACCTGGAGCATTTCCATCCTGGGTGCCTCCCTACTGTGTTTACCTGGTCTTATACCTGCACGCTGTGGGGGCGGCAAGGCCAGGGGGTGGTGGCATGGCGGGGTAACCTGGACACTAATCTCCTCGGGGGCGAGAGGCAGATAAGGTCAGGGATGTGCAGGAGTGGGTAAGTGAGCACCCCTCCCCCATTCCCTGAGTGGCTTGGCACCAAGAAGCAGCAGACACCCAGGATGACGGCGGGCTTTACAGACTCCATCCTTAGGTGCTAGAGAGGTCGTGCTGGGGCAGGGAGTAGGGGTAGGGAGCCCTCGGCTGTGCAGCCCTGTCTGCCCATCACGGGGGAGCCGAGGGAGGGGTCTGGAGCGCGACCCTGCAGCGACCCTGCAATGGTGATGGAAGGACCTCAGCCCTGCTCCACCGGCCGTAGACTGAACGCCAGGGTCCAAACTTAGGAGGGACTTGGCTCCGTGTTGCCGTCTGTGCTCAGGAAACGGCCCACCTGCTCTCAGATACCCCTCCCCAAGGATTCAGTGGGAGCGCCTTCTCCCCACACCCCGGCCCCCAGAAACCCGGATGCGGAGCCCGACCCAGCAAAGAGCGAGGTGTAGACTGTTTCACTGTCATTGATAAGAGAAGCTCGGCCCCTTCGGCCGCGGGGCGCACGCCCTGCCCGCTGGCCCACAGCCCCAAGTACTATTCCAGGCCCGCCCCGCCCCCACAGTCGAGTGGGTGCAGGTGGGGTTCGCCCCGCCCACGGCCAGACTTCGTCCTGCCCCCAAGTGGTGAGCGGGGTTCCCAAGCTCAGCCCCGCCCACGGGGTGCCCAGTGGCTGGCTCCCAGGCTCGGCCCCGCCCCTGCTCGGGGGACCGTGTCTGCGGCGGGGCGGGCGGCGGGCGGGGCGCTCAGACCAGGGCGGGCTTCGAGCTGCCGTAGTTGGAGCTCTCGGTGCGGTAGGCTTGCGGCACGCTGTAGACGCCCGGCACGGGGTTCCGGTGCGGGACTGTCCAGGACAGCTCCGGGGGGTAGAAGCGGTCCAGCCGGCGCAGCGGGTGCAGCGGGAGGTTGTAGGACTCCTGCGCCAGAGACAGCGCCCCGCGGTGCGGCACCGCAGGCGGCACCGGGCGGGCGCGGGGCACACGGATCCGCCGCGGCTGGGGCACCCGCCAGGAGGGCGGACAGGGCGGCTTCTGGGGGCGATGGCCCCAGGGTAACAAATCCTTCCTGTTGGGGGAAGCAGGGTGGGGACGAGGCTGAGGGTCCAGACCCGCCTCGGGTCCGGAGGAGGCAGCAGGCCTGAACTCACCTGCGTTCTGAGGAGAGGGCATATTTGTAGGAGTCGGGGGCCACTTAGAAAAAATGGGGTTGGGGACCCCTAGCCTGGATTCCTGGGACCTCCAGGTACTTAAACGCCTGGAATCTGGGGTTTTCTCACCCTTGGGCAGTATCTGGGGACTCAAATGTCAAATTACCCCGCCCCAGATCGTCAGGGCCGGCTCCTAGATCCCTCCGCAGGCTTCGTGCTCCTGAGCGTGGACACGGGGCGCTAGGGCAGGGGCTGAGATCTGAGCGCCTGGCTCTAAGTCAGAGAGGGGGAGCCCAAACCAGGGGTTTGGGGGTCCAGCAGCCTGGGATGGGGGTGGGGGGGCTGGGGGCGGTGCCAATGGAGGACTCGGGCTCACTTCGAGTAGGCTCGGAAGTCCCCGGCTGCGGTGGACTGGTAGAGCTGAAAGTGGTCTAGGATGCCCTGGTTGGAGACTATGACGGGCCGGCCGGCCAGCTCCGGGCTCATCCTCCAGGGAATGAGAGTCTGAGGAGGCACAGGCAGGCGGAATGACCAAGAAAGCGGTTTGACATCCCTTTTGAAGCCTTGGGTCCCACACTGAGAACTCTTCCTTCGGACTCAACAGCTTCTCTGGGCCAGGCCTCCACACCCGCCCCCAGAATCAGAGTCCTTCCGGGCCAATCGCATGCCAGCGCACGTTAGCTTCGCTCCCCAAATCAGAAACTCCAAAACCCAATCGCTTTTTGCTCACCAGCCAACAGAAAGGCCAGTCCCCAGACTCAAACCTTCCTTGTCCCGCCACTGGAATTAAGCCGCAGCCCGGCCGACAATTCCTCCTAACTTCAGGCACTCGCAGGAAGCCTAGCCCCGCCCCCCGCCCCCCGCCTCCGGCTCCCACCAGGTCCCGGAATATTCAAGACCCGCCCCCTAGTACAGTCCTCTTCCTGGCTCTGCCCCGAGCCTCAAAACCACCTCCTCCCCGAAGGGCGTGGCTCAGTGGTTGAGCATCGACCTGTGAACCGGGAGGTCACGGTTGGATTCCCCGGTCAGGCCTGGTTGCGGGCTCGGTCCCCCGTGGGGGGGCGTGCAGGAGGCAGCCAGTCAATGATTCTCATCATTGATGTTTCTACTCTCTCTCCCTTCCTCTCTGAAATCAATAAAAACATACTTTTTAAAAACCCTCCTAACCCACTTCCACATTTATTACTTGCGCCCCAGAGGTTATTACCCCAGAGAGCTGGGATTGCGGGTCTTCAGTCCCCTCCTCCTTCTGGCCTCACCGCAAAATGTCCAAGCCCGTTCCCCAGCCTTTGTACTCTTCCCGGTCCTCCCTTTTAGCCACGCCCCCAAAACCGGTTAGCCACGCCCCCAGAATAAAAATTCCTACTGGCCCCGCCCCAGGGTCCCAGTCGGGCCCCCCACCCCCGCGCCCACGCGGTCTCCTCCGCTACCTGGGAGACGCCCGTGAGGTGGTGGTCGGCGAACCGCAGGGGCCGGGCGCGCAGGTGCAGGTCGGGCCACGCGGAGTAGTGCGCCCGCGCCTCGCTGCTCTGGTCCTTTGTGGTCAGCGGGAGGCACCAGCCTTGGCGACTGAGCTGCAGGAAGACGATTCGGGGACCCAACCTGAGGGTGGACGGGACGGAACTGCAGCCCTCACCCCTGTGCCCCGCGGACCTCGGCGTCCTAGAACCTTACCTTTTCCCCTAAATCCTTCATCCCCACAGACCGCGCGAGGTCCTTCGGCTTTGGGACCTTGGGCTGCGCGTAGGGCCCGCCGTGGGTCTTGAGCACCCCGTGAGCCGAGCCAGAGGTTGTCTCCCATCTGCTGAGGACCTCGTCGAAAGCCCAGATGTGCAAATCCGGCTTTGCGGGTGGGGGCCGGGGCTCCGCCACCGTGGACTGGGTAGAAGGCGCGGGACGTCAGCTTAAAAAACTCAGGAGTCCGGCCCGCCAGCCCTGATCTCTCCCGGGCGGTCCCCAGTCAGACCCGGGACTCCGAGACCCTCCTCCTTCAGTTAGGAGGAGTCCAGGCCACCATTCCCCTTTTCTTTCTGCAGGTGTCTGGGTCCCCGCGCCTCCTTCACACGCAGGAGTCTGGACTTCCAGGCTCCTCTCACCTGGAGCGTGGGCGGGCGAAAGGGCACGGATGGGATAATGTGGTGGGCGACACCAGTGCTGGTGAGATGCCAGTTGGGCCAGGATCCTGGATCCTCGGTCCCAGAGATGGGGGGCCACGGAGGGCCATAGCGCAGAGCTAGGATCCGACCAGCCATGATCCCTCCCCCGGTTCTTTGGCCCAGCCCGAGGCTTGTTGTGGCTGTTGCCATAGGGACAGAACCCTCCCTCGCTGAATCCAGCCAATGGCGGGCCTGCAGGCTGGGGATGGGGAGAGTGAAAAAGAGGTCTCGGCACAGAGGGGCATGGACTTTGACAGAGCGGGGCAGAGACCCCAAGAGGAGCACAGAACCTCAGAGAAGTTGGGGAGGGGGAGACCCAGACAGACAGGAGGGCAGAAATGGGGCCCCGAGGAAGGTGAACTGGAAGTTCAATTTTAGAGTTTTAGAGACAGAGACCCCTGGGCAGGGGGAGACAGAAACTCACAGAAGGGACAGCAGAGAGAGGGACATAAACCTGGGGGGGGGGGGTCAGAGATCCAGGAAGGGGGTAACAGAGACTCTGTGGGGGAGGAGGATAGACTACCCAGCACATCAGGAAATCCATGGAAAACACCCGCATTCCTATAGGGATCCAGCCCTGCTGACTGCCTGCTCCCTCGGCCAGGCCTGTCCACCCGGGGGAGGGGGACCGGGAAGAGGGGAGTTGACGCCAGCTGTCCCTCCTTCCCTGTGTGTGCCGAGTCAGCATCTGTCCCACTGCCTTTGATTGGACTGAAAACTTCCACCTGGGAACGGGGGGGGGGGGGGGGGGGGGGGTTGGGCTGAGGGAGGGACCCACAGAGAAATGCACAGGAAAAGACTTCACCAAAAAGGGGGGGGGGGGGCATTGGTGCAGAAAGGGCTTTGATGAATGAGAAAGACACGCAAGAATGGGTGAGAGACGGTGACTAAGAAACAGAGACAGAAAGAGAGCTACTGTCGCAGAGACAAGAGACGGGAGTTAGAAGAAGAGACAGGGAGGTGGCAAGAAAGAGCAGAAGTGCAGACCGAGAAGAGATGTAGCCACCCAGGCAGCCAGACCCTACCCTGCCCTGCCGCCCACCCTTCCCTTCCCGGGGACCCAGTCTGTGATGGTGGGGGGTGAGGGTTTCTATGTCCTTCGCCGAAAGCTGGCCCTAAAATAAAGTCTGTGAGTTGGTAACAGGTGTGGAGTGCTAATTCATGAAGGGGGGTCCTGAGGATGTGGGGTCTGCCCCTGACTTCCTTGTCACTGCCTCGCTTTAATCCTCACCCAAGGATATTTTTTTTCCCATTGATTTTTAGAGAGGGAAAGACAGAGAGAAACACATGGACTGGTTGCCTCCTGCACGGGCCCTGACCAGGCCCCGGGCCGGGGAGGAGCCTGCCCTTAGCCAGAATGGAACCCAGGACCCTTCGGTCCACAGGCCAACGCTCTATCCACTGAGCTAAATCAGCTAGGGCATCCCTGCCTCACTTTAAAGACCTTTTGGTCAAGCCCTCTGTCTCCTCAGCCTCCACTGACTCATCCCACCAACCCATTCTACAGGCAGGAAAACTCACACTGCCTCCAGGTCCTCATTCAGGCTTCGAGGGTCCCTGCTCCTGTTGGACTTGCCTGGCCCACTCAAGGCCTATCAGTGTCCAAATGGCCCCTGGTCCTCCACAGAGGTCAGGCCAATGGTCAGAACCCCATGCTTTCCTCAGACTGGACAGTTTTAGAGTTTATTCCTTTCTCACTGTGGAATAAAAGTTGAGTCAGGGAAGGGTGGTAAAAACCTGACTCCAAGTCCCCCCCAGGGCTGAATTCTCTAGCATCCTGACCTCCTATCACTCATCCTTACTTGTGTTCCGACTGTGATGGGTAGGTCAAAACAGAACATTCTTGGCCTAGCCAGCTTAGCTCAGTGGATAGAGCATTGGCCCATGGACTGAAGGGCCCCGGGTTCGATTCTGGTCAGGGCATGTGCCTCACTTGCAGGCTCAATCCCCATGTGGAAGGCAACCAATCTATGGGTCTCTCTCACATCAATGTTTCTCTGTGTCTCTCCCTCTCCACTCTCTCTGAAAATTAATGGACAAATATCCTCAAGTGAGGAGTAACAAAAACCAAACAAAACACAGAGCATGCTTGCCCCATCTGACCTAGTAAACTGCCCATTCGAGTCCTAGCTCCCAGTTAGTTGCTTACATGTTCCAGTTTTCATGCTCTGCCACCCACTTCTTGATATATTTCCCCCTTGTCACTCTCCCCATAATGAGCAAGGTAATGTCCCCTGAGATCACATAGCAGCAACTTAGAAGCTAAAGGCCTCCAATGTTCAAATCCACCAGAGTTGATCTGACAAGTTGTGTATTAGAGCACTTAAACAGTAGACACTCAGAAAATATAGGCTATCGTCATCATCATCATCATCCGCGGTGGAGTTCACAGGAGAACTCCTATTCATCCTTCAAAACCCCATCCACTTTTACCACCTGTCTTGTACAGATTGAGCTGACTTTGTGACTACTTAACAAGTTCCCACAATGAGGCCCAGAGCAGCCAGGTCACCCCTGAGGTCCCTCAGCATCCAGCTCTTCTTCCTCAGCTTGCCCGGTTCCTGCGCATAGGCCTCAGGCCCGGCCCGTCCGGCTGAGGAGTGTGCAGACGCAGGCAGTGTCGATTCGAATCCATCGCCAGCCCACACGGCCCTGAGCATCAGTGGTCAATGCCCGCACATAGGACTGCTTGGCCTTACACTCGGACACCCAGTGCCTCCGGTCCACACCCCGGCAGCCCCCTCCGCCTGCACCAGGGCCGTCTTCCCCAGTGTTGTCAGCCTTGCAGCGGGTCTCAAAGAAGTACTGGCGCAGAGGACTGCCGCCAGCTGCAGGCACCTCGCCCAGAACCTCCACCTCACGCCCACGCAGGTCCACAGCTGTCCGGCGGTCTGTCACCCAGCTGCTGACTGCATCGCACACAGCCAGCTCTCCCCGGCGACTTGCTGGTGCTGTCTCGCTCACTCCTCGCCGACTGCGGTTAGCCGGGCTGCCCGATGGCTCCCCGAAGGCCCCAGTCTCCAGTAGGAAGAGCAGCGGGGGGCCTGCGGGGGCACCCCTGGAGAGCACCACTCGTGGGGACAGGAGGTCCCACTCGGGGCCTGGAAATGGGGGCAGTGGAGAGGGTGGGGGGTGGGGTTCCACTGGGACACTGGGGAGGAGGCAAAGGAGGAGGATGGGGAGGGACCATGAAGGATGGGGCAGCATCTCGCTGAGCACCTGAGGATAGAGAAGAAAGCTGGAGTTAGAGAAGAGGGTAATAATTTAGGGGGGGGGGGGGGGAACGTGCAAGCCAGAACCATAGGGAGGTCCTTGTTCTAGAACCTTGGGGAACCTATATTCTAGGATTGAATAATGCCCAACTTCCAGATTATCCTACTACTATCTACATATATAAAAGCCTAAGCAACACTTCCACCATTCGACTGGTAGCTATGACACGCACTGACCACCAGGGGGCAGACGCTCAATGCACAGGCATGGAAACATGGAACAGACTGATGAATCTCAGAGGGAAGTGGGGAGGTGGGAGGGCGGGAAGAGATTAACCAAAGATCTTACATGCATACAAGAGGCCTGGTACACAGATTCATGCACCAGTGGGGTCCCTCAGCCTGGCTTACAGGGACTGGCCTGAAACCGGCTCTCCCACATCCCCCAAGGGGTCCCAGATTGCGAGAGGGTGCAGGCCAGGCCGAGGGATCCCACCGATGCATGAATCCATGCACGGGGCCTCTAGTTACTAATAACAGCCAACAATTGGGGAAATACAGGCTCCGAGAGGTTAGTAACTTGTACCAGGTCACACAGCCAGCAAATGCCAGAGTTGGAACTGGAACCCTGTCTGAGCAACCCCTACTCGGCCATACTGCCTCTACAGCCCCCAGGAGCCCTAACTCCTGCAGCCTGGAGGAGGTTTGAGGTTCCAAAATTTGAGAAAGGCCAGTTCTGGAATCCTAGGGAGATCCAACTTTAGCTCGAAACTGCCACTAAGAAGGCAAGAAAACCACTTGCCTCTCAGACAGGGCCTCAGTTTCCCTGTCTGTGACACTGATCTGGGGCTGGGAGCTGCAGGCGAAGGTGTGGATACCGCCTTTTCTGTACAACATTCTGGAGGCCTGTGATTCTGGGGAAGGGTGAGGTGGGGAGGGCAGGGTGGTTACCAGACCTGTCAGCACCTCCTCCGCCTCCGAGCTCCCGGGCTGGGGGCCCCCAGGCTCCAGGGGGCCCCTGTGGGGGACGCAGGTGGCCCCCTCCTTCCTGACATCTCAGGAGAGGAAGGGGGCGACCACCTAGAGGAAGAGGGGAACAGGCATGTCATGTAGGCAGGTGGGGGAGGGGGGCTGAACCCCTGGGCACACCCCTTCCCGGTGTTCCTCTGCAAGTGTAGGGTACCCGACAGCCAAGGCCACGCCCCCTTTCCAGAGGCCCCTCGCCTGCCCAGGTGATGGCTCCTGGCTGGGATGGGAAGCAGATGGGGGAGGAGAGGGGACCGCAGAGGCTGGAAGAGATTACATCCTCCTCGGCCCATTCATCTCCCAGACAGGGTGGGGGTGGGGCCGGGCTGGACACGGGGGGACCTGAGGGCCCGCACTCAAGAAGCCCTGGGTCCCCGAGGCTGCTTCCTGGAATGCTTTCCCCACACGGGACAGGCCGGGGCCCGCCCGAGCCTTCCATGCACATACCTGGGGTGGCTGCCTGCCCCGGCTGCGAGGTGCCGAGTGGGAAGCTGGGGTGTGAAGAGGGGCGCATGCTGACCCAGCCAGGACCGGGAGTCCAGGCCCCCAGCCCCTCCGCCCTCCCTCGGACCCTGAAGTTCTGGAGTTCAAGGCCCCGCCTCCCAGGTACTCAGAAATACGGACTCCCGGCAGATTCAGGCTGGGGGTCCGGACTCCTGAGACCCCCCTTGGGGGTGCCCCCCACGGGGGGGAACCCCGCTGCTCATCGGGGACTTTTCTCTTGCCTCAGTTTCCTCCGCCAAGCCCCGCCCCCGCCGGCCCCGCCCCCGTCCCTCCCTACCCGGGGGCAGGGCGACCGGGACGCGGGATCCCGAAGGAGGAGGCGCGGAGGCTCTTACCTGGGGCGCCCGCCTCGGCTCCCTCGGCTGCCCCGGCGCGGCGGCGGCTCCTCCTCCTGCTCGCTGGCGGCAGGGACGCCCGCTCGCCCGCCGGCTCCTCGCTGCACACGCTCCGGAGGGCCCGGGTCGGGGGGCGGAGGCGGGGCGGCGCCCGACGGCGGAGGAGGGGCCGGGGGATCCCGCCTTCCACCCGCGGGCCGGGACCTGGGGAGCCCAGCCTGGCTAGCTCAGCCCTCCGCCCGCCGCGGTCCCAGGAGGCCAGGCGCCAGCCCCCTCCTCCCTCAGACCCTGGAGTCCGGGCTCCCAGCCCCTCCTCCCTCAGACTCAGGAGTGGGGACCCCCAGCCCCCTCCTCCCGCAGACCAGGAGTCTGGCGCCCCAGCCCCTCCACTTTCAGACCGGGAGTCTGGCTCCCCAGCCCCTCCACTTTCAGACCGGGAGTCTGGCTCCCCAGCCCCTCCTCCTCCCTCACATCCAGGAGTGGGGATCCCCAGCCCCCTCCTCCCGCAGGCCAGGAGTCCGAGCTCCCAGCCCCTCCTCCCTCAGACCGGGAGTCTGGACCCCAGCCCCTCCACTTTCAGACCAGGAGTCTGGACCCCAGCCCCTTCTTCCCCTAGTTTCAGCCCCCTCCTCCTCCCTCAGACTCAGGAGTGGGGACCCCCAGCCCCCTCCTCCCGCAGGCCAGGAGTCTGGGCCCGAGATTCCTTTGCATTCTTTAGCCAGCTAAGTGTCAATCCCCAGGCAGATTCCCACCCTCTGCTCTCATCCCCACGCTCCCAGGAGCTCCAGGCCAGACATTAACCAGCTGGGCTTGGGCAGCGATAAGGCCCCTACCCGGGGGGGACAGTGGATGTGGGGGGCTCTCCCACAGAGTCCTCTCTCCTGGAATTTCCTGGGTGGGGACTGGGGAGAGGGTCTTGTCCTGAGCTCAGAGAAGAGAAATTCAAGGTGTTATAGGCCTGGGAGATAGATTTGGTTTGGGGACAGAATGACCTTAGAGAAAGAAAGTGAAGGGGGGGGGGGGGGGAGAGAAGGCACGGAAAAGGGGACAGAGTCCAAGAGAAAGAGGGGGACAGAGAGACAGAGAGAGACCCTGAGACAGGGGGAAGATGGGCGTTGGAGTCCAGGACAGCCCTGTGGCCAGGCCTTCACCCCTCCCCAGAGTTGTTTTCAGGGGAAAGCTGACACTTGTCTTGGGGGGGTGGGGGGGAGGGCATCCCATACCCCTCCCTCAGCCTAAATATAGCATGGCAGGGTGGCAGGAAGGGTGTCCCCAGACTAGGGTGTTCCCCTCTCCTCTTCCCCATCACAGCCAAGGCAACATAGAAGGCGGCCACAGTTGTTTATTGGGGTGGGGGAGGGGCGCTTCCCAGGCTTTGAGCGTCCACTGGAGTCACCTCCCTGACTCACCACACTCTTCCCCACCCCCGAGCACCCAGCATGTGCCAGGCCTATCAGAGGGCCCCCAGGGAACCCCCGGGCTCGGGTTGGGTAGCACAGGAGAGCAACTGAGGAATCGGCAGAGGAGGAACTGGGCAAACGTCCCTGTCCCCCCTCTGTCCGTGTCTCTGTTGCCCCCTCTCTTAGGTTCCTGTCCCCCTCTCTAGATCTGTCCCCGTCTCTCCGGGTCTCTGTCCTCCCCCTGGCCTCCGACCCCCCTCCCAGGCCACTGCCTTCCTCTCCCCAGCGGCCGCTCCTCCCCGTGGGTGTCACTCTTTGCCTCTGTCTCTGTCCCTCTCTGCAGGTCTCGGTTCCTCTCGGCCTGGTCTCCTCCTCTTCGGGTCTCTGCGCTGGACTCTGCGCCTGCCTCCCAGACGCTGCCTCGTGTCTGTCACCATGTTTCTGTCTGTCTTCGTTTCTGTCTCCAGGTGTGCCTCTCTCTCCATTGCAGAGAGAAGTGACAACCTAAAGGTTATATTATTTCCGACCTTTATCAAACTCTTCCCACCATCTGTACCTTCTTCGATCTCTCTGTATAAAAAGGTAGGTGGGTCGCCCTCGCTGGTTTGGCTCAGTGGATAGAGCCTCGGCCCCCGGCCCGTGGACTGAAGGGTCTCAGGTTCGATTCCGGTCAAGAGCACATACCTCAGTTGCAGGCTTGATCCCTGGCCCTGGTAGGAACGTGTACGGGAGGCAAGCAATTGATGTGTCTCTCACATCGATGTTTCTCTCTCTCTTCTCTCTCTCTGTGTCCCTCTCCCTTCCTTCCACTCTCTCTAAAACTCAATGGGGTAAAAAAATAAAAAATAAATAAAATAAATCAATGGAAAAATAGGGTGATGATGATTAACACCCTAACACAAAAAGGTAGTTGGGTTAAATCAGGGGCTCCAAACTGAGTTTCTCAACTGCATTCTGAGCTGTCAAGAGGGACTTCATAAGGGCTGTGTTCCTTGCCCTGGCTGGTTTGGCTCAGTGGATGGAGCACAGGCCTGCGGACTGAGGGGTCCCAGGTTTGAGTCCAGTCAAGGGCACGTGCCTGGGTTGTGGGCTCGATCCCCAGTGGGGGAGCGTGCAGAAGGCAGCTGATCCGTGGTTCTCTCTCATCATTGATGTTTCTCTCTCTCCTCCCTTCCTCTCTGAAATCAATACAAATTTATTTTTTAAAAAGAGGTGCCCTAACCGGTTTGGCTCAGTGGATAGAGCATCGGCCTACGGACTGAAGGGTCCCAGGTTTGATTCCGGTCAAGGGCATGTACCTCGGTTGCGGGCACATCCCCGGTGGGGTTGTACAGGAGGCAGCTGATGGATGTTTCTCTCTCGTCTATGTTTCTAACTCTCTATCCCTCTCCCTTCTTCTCTGTAAAAAATCAATAAAATATATATTTTTAAAAAGAGGTGTGTTCCCCTGAAACCAGGTCCCTTCTGACGCGTCACCCTGTTGCCTCTAAGTCAGGTTTCATTTAACCAAAAAAAGGGGGTGTTATAGCTAAAAATAACAATAACAACAACCACACTCTGCAAACCACTGGATGGGTTTAATAAGTTAATATGGGTTAAGTCCTTTGAATGACGCCTGGGGCACAGGAAGCTCTGTATGTGTTAGTGATTTAACCCTCCTCCTCCTCCTCCTCCCCCTCCTCCTCCCCCTCCTCCTCCTCCTCCTCCTCCCCCTCCTCCTCCTCCCCCTCCATCTCAAAATGCCCTTTAAGACGGAAAGACCTCTAAACATGTTTGGCCTACTGACCTTGGGTAACACCCTCCCCCTCTGAGCCTCAGTTTCCTTGTTTGTGAGGCTGCCTGGGCTCAGGAGGGCTGGTGCGTCCCAGCAGGCCGACAAAACACGTGGGGTCAGGCAGGCTGCCACCGCGCTGGCCCCAGGGACAGTGGCGGGTGCCTGACCTTGGGGAGCTCTCTGCGCTGAGACTCTGGCGTCTCCCTGCTGTGTCTGACAGCCTTCCTGAGCTGCGGGAAGATGGGGCGGGGCGCCCCCCTGTGGGATTCTCATCTCTTTCAGGCTCAGGGGCACTGCCTTTCCCCTCTTTGGTTCTCTTTCTCTGGGGTACTCTGGTCTGCCTCCAGCTCCGGGTGTCTGTCCCTCTCTCTCTGGGTGCCTGACACCCCGCGGTGGCTCTCCATCCCCCACTCTTGGTCTCTGTCTCCCTCTCCTGTGGATTGTGTCCCCCTCCCCTTCCTCTGGGTCTTGGTCTCTGAGTCTCTGTTCCTCTCTCTTTGTGTCTTCATCTCCTCTTCTCTGGGTTTCTCTTTCTCTGAGCCTCTTTCCTTCCCCAGGTCTCTGTTCCCCCCCCCCCCCCGCCTCCTCTGGGTTTCTGTCCCCCCACCATGTAGGGACAGAGTATAGTGACTCCCCCTCGTTCCTTTCCCTTGTGGTTCTGATGTCCATGTCTGGAAGCAAAACCATAGGCGAAGACAGATAGTAAGGGGGTTTCGATGGCAAAATGAAGTAGGTGTGGGGTGAACGGAGGGAGTGTCCGCTTCAGTTTGTCTCCCAGAGTCCACAGCGCCATATTCGCTCCCCGAGGCAGGATTCCTCCTCAGTGCTGGTATCCTTGGCGCTACCACGGAACCCAAAGCCAACCCACATGGCCCTATGGAGTTCATGCATACAGTCCGGCTCAACCCAACATCCCTCCCAGACTCACAGTGACACCGTCAGCGTAACGCAACTCAGCATATGGCCCCACGACCTGGTCCTACGAGACTCCCATGATCATACAGCTCAATGTGGCTCAACTCCCATGGAGCCCTGAACACTCCCAGCCACATAACGCTACACGGTTCAACCCAACAGAACCCTGAGGGACTCGCACAGTCATACGTTCCAACCCGACTTAACCTAACATGACCTAGAAAGCTCACATTCTATCACTTGACTCCTCTACATGACTCACAAGTTCACAGAACCTAAAATAACACGGCCCCAGAAGAATCACAAAGGCACCCCACTTCCGACGAGTCTCAGCGCCACACCGCCACGCGTGAACACGCCATCGGTCCCAACCAGGCCACGGGGGGGGGGGGGGGGACACATATCTTGACCCAACATGGCCCTAGGGGTACAAACCAATGCAGCCCCCCCCCCCCCCCCCCCGCTCAGCTCAGCGTCACCATTGCCATTCCCTGCCGCCTAAGGAGGTACCTACAGGAGTACCAAACCACAACTCCCGAGCCAATAAGGCTCAGTGTTCTTCAACTCATTACCACTTAGCCTAGACCCAACCCCTCCCTCCCTCCCTCCCTCCCTCCCTCCCTCCCTCCCTCCCTCCGAGGAAATGTGAGGTCCTGCAGGCTTCAACTGTCCCTCACACTTCGGTGACCATGTGTTTTCCAGGGGGGGGCCAGAGTGGAGGTGACAGCTCAGGCACCTCTCCATCCACCAATCCCCCATTGACCTTGCCCTCCAGCGGGCCACAGGGCTGCGTGTCCACGTGGCTGTACATGCCGGCCTCTTCGCCCTCCGTCTCCCGGTGGTAAAAGTAGCTGAAGTTGGAGACGATGACGGGCACGGGCAGGGAAATGGTCAGCACGCCGGCGATGGCGCACAGGGAGCCCACTATCTTGCCACCCACAGTGACGGGGGCCATGTCCCCGTAGCCGACGGTGGTCATGGTGACCACCGCCCACCAGAAGGACTCAGGGATGCTGGTGAAATAGGAGTCCTCCCGGTCGACCTCGGCAAAGTAGACGGCGCTGGAGAAGAGGACCACGCCGATGAAGAGGAAGAAGATGAGGAGGCCCAGCTCGCGCATGGAGGCCCGGAGCGTCTGGCCCAGGATCTGCAAGCCCTTCGAGTGCCGGGACAGCTTGAAGATGCGGAAGACGCGCACCAGCCGGATGACGCGCAGGATGGCCAGCGACATGGCCGGCTGGCCCACCCCCCGCTGCTGGGCCAGCTCGGTGCCCAGCGCCACAAAGTAGGGCACGATGGCCACGAAATCAATGAGGTTCATCACGTTCTTGAAGAAGGCCGCCTTGCTCGGGCAGGCCAGCAGGCGCACCAGCAGCTCGAAGGAGAACCAGCAGATGCACAGCGTCTCCACCACGAAGAACGGGTCGTCAAAGGGCGTGCGGGGTGGGGGTCCGGGCACAGGGCTGGAGCCGTTCAGCCGAGAGGGGAACTGCAAGGAGGAAGGGGTTCAGGGAGGACCACGCCAGGCCCGGGACACCCTGGAATGGCCATATCCGTTGTTTAAATGTCCGACTACGTAGCTACAAATCGGCCAACAGCCACGGCTCCCAGGCCAGCAGTGACCTGGCTGTCATAGACTCTCCCAGGGCCCCGGGGTCATCCCCGCTTGGCTGACTCTATGGTCCTCATCCACTGCTGCGGCCTCCTGAAATGGCGCGTGGCCGGGGCTCCAATCCTGCCCCCGGCACGAATTCTCTAGTCGGGGAGGGTCCCTAAGCTGGCCCCACTCCCCCTGGCCCCACTCCCGTGGACCCTGCCCTCCCAAAGCCAGCCCAGACTACAATGCTATAACGGTCAAAGACCTTTCTGTCTGACAAACCCTGGGCCCCTACTCTTACAGCTCCCGGCTTTGTTTGTGATGGATTCCTCCCACCCTAGCCCTCAGGACCCACCCCTCTGTCTCCAGCCACCTCAGCTTCTTTCTTTCTTTCTTTCTTTCTTTCTTTCTTTCTTTCTTTCTTTCTTTCTTTCTTTCTCTCTCTCTCTCTCTCTCTCTCTCTCTCTTTCTTTCTTTCTTTCTTTCTTTCTTTCTTTCTTTCTTTCTTTCTTTCTTTCTTTCTTTCTTTCTCAGGACCCACCACTCTGTCTCCAGCTACCTGAGCTTGCTCCTTCCTTCCTTCCTTCCTTCCTTCCTTCCTTCCTTCCTTCCTTCCTTCCTTCCTTCCTTCTTGGTTTGTTAATCCTCACCAGAGGTTTGTGCCCTTGACTGGGAATAGGGAAACAAACCCATGACCCTTCAGTCCGCAGGCCACGCTCTAACCACTAACCACTAAGCAAACGGGCCAGGGCCTCAGCTGCTTTCTTCAGGTCGGACTCTCACCACCTCCAGTCCATCCTTCCCATTGGTTACCATGAGCCGCACAGACCCCAGATTTTTCAGGCTCTCCCCTACCCCCAGCGTTGATTTCTTAAGGTACCTGTACTCAGGTACTCCTGCCCTCCTCCCCCAGCCAGGTTTCTCACCCACCTTAACCCTGCCTTCTGATAGGACGGGTCCTTCTATTCCGGTCCTCAGGCCCCGCCCCTATTAAGCACACCTGCGCCCCTAGCTTTTAATGCTGGAGTCCCCTGACAGGCCTGTCCCTGGGTTGCTCATCCCTTAAAGCCCCTTGAAATTGGCCAGGTCTTCCTACCAGACCCCCGCGCCCCGCCCACCTTCCTGAGAGGCCCCGCCTCCCACGGCCCGAGCCCGCTTTCTGATAGGCCAGGGACCCACGGAGCCCGCCCATCTCCCCGTAAACCCCGCCCCTCCCCGCCGAGGCCCCGCCTCCTCACCGGTCCCGCCGCCGCCACCGCTGCAAGCCCCGGCCTGTCGCGGTCGTCGCGGAACTCGGGCAGCGTCTCGAGACAGAAGACGACGATGGAGACGAGAATGACGAGCACGGAGACGACGGCGAGCACGCGCGCGGCCTGCGAGCTCTCGGGGAACTCGAAGAGCAGCCAGAGCTGGCGCGCGAAGGCGCGACGGGGCAGGGGCCGCTCGGGCGGCAGCGGGCAGCCCTCGTCCTCGCGCAGGCGCGCCAGCGCCGACGCGCCCAGCCCGTAGAAGGCCACCTCCTCCAGGAAGACGTCGAGCGGCACGTGCGCCGGCCGCCGCAGCCGCCCGCCCGACTGGTAGTAGTAGAGCACGGCGTCGAAGCTGGGCCGGTGCCGGTCGAAGAAGTATTCGCGGCGCGCGCCGTCGTAGAAGCGGCTGCGGCGCGCCGGGTCCCCGAGCAGCGTGTCCGGGAAGCGGCCCAGCGTGCGCGCCCGCGTCTCGAACCGCAGCCCGGCCACGTTGAGGACCAGCCGCTCGCAGCAGCCGCACGGCGGCGAGCACCGCGGCTCCATGGCGCGCGCAGCCCCAGTGACCCGCGGGCGGACGTGTGGCCCCGACGCCCGACCCGGCCCGGCCCCACCTCGGCCTCCGCCGCCGCCGCCCCAGCCTGGTGTCCGATGTCCACGCGTAAAAATAGCCCAGCCCTCCGGCCAGGGCGCGGGGGAGGGGGCGCCGTGACCCCGGCGGGGCAGAGGGTACCCGCGCGCCCTCTGCCGGGGCACCCGCCCTTTCCCCCCAGCCGCCGCCGAGCTGCGCTTTCTCCGCGTCTATCCCGCTTTCTGATCCCCTTTCCGTAGCCCAGGACCTCTGTCCCGCGTCTTTCCGGTGTGCCCCTCGCCTGCCCCCCCCCCCTCTCTCTCTCTCTCTCTCACCTGAGTCCCGCTGTTGGAGTCACAGATTTCCACCCCTTTCTCTCGTTCTCTGGTATGTCTGCGTCTGGCCAGGCCTTTGATTTGGGTCTGTCCGGGATGTGTGTCTGTGTGTCTTTATGGGGCAGCTCTCTCTGAGTTTTCCGCCCTGCGGGACTCTGTGTCTTGGTTTCTCTGATCTATGTCTTTGACATTTTTCTCTAGAGTCTGTCTCTGTGTATCTGTTGTCTCCCTTGGCCTCTGTCCCTCCCCTCTGTCCAGGTCTCTCTGCTTCTCTTGCTGGGTCTCCTCTCGCAGTATCTCTTAGCCCGCCGTGTCTCTGTCCGTGGGTTTCTCTGGGGCGAACCCTGTGGTCTCTCTTTCCCCGAAGCACTGCGAGTCTGTCTCAGGGCCCCTGGAGGACTCCGTCTCCGGAGTCACCTCTCTGACCATCACTCTTAGGTCGGCTCCGCCGCTGTCCCGGTGGCTGCCAGGCCCTGGGACGCTCCAGCAGCTGCAAACCGCGAGCAGGTGCGCCCCTCACCCGGTCCCCTCGGCAGGGTCTCTCCGGGGCTCTCCACCTGGGTTCTCCGCCAGGTATGCGGAGACCCAGCGAGACCTGAGCTGCAGCCCTCCATCCAGTGCCAGAGGCGGCGGGGCCTGCTCGGCACGGGTGGGGGTGGGCTGGGAGATGTCGCAGGGTCACTCCAAGAGACCGAAGGACAGACGGACGATGGCCTTCCAGCCACGGGTGTCCTATGACATCGCATAAAAATAGCCCCATCAGTTGGGCTTTCAGGGACAGGGAGTGGTGGATCGGTCACCTGGACACCTGCGAATGCGGTCTCCGGCGCCCTCTGCTGGGCGAGTGGAGAGACGGTGAAGGTTTTACTCCGCGCGAATTCCCGCACTCTTCTCTTCGTCTACGGTTCCTGTGTCATGGTCCCTCTGGATTTGTGTCCTGCTCTCTGGGTCTCTCTGTATTGGTCTCTCTCTTTCATGACCTTTGACCCTCCTTGTCTCCGGGTTTCTGTCCCCTCCATCCCTCTGGTCTTTTCCCTTCTCTCTGGTCTCTCTCTCTTTTCGTCTCTGTCTCCTCTTTCCTGTCATTCTCCAGGACCACAGAGACCCCTCTTGGTGGGTCTCAACTCTCTGTGGACCTGACCCCCGCCCTCCCTCTGCAGCCCTGTCTCTCACACCCGCACTGAGCCTGGAGGCGGGTGCTCCTTGCCACTTCCAGACGATTCTCCCTCCCTCAGCTCCTTTGAAGCTCAAGCCGTCCATGACACCTCTGCCCACGCTTCCCTGATGAACTCCCCTTCCCTCCTGGCCCCTCCCGCTGTCATGGAAGATTTCAGACTTCATCATTCTTAGCAATGTCAATGTCCTCCCTAGATGATCCTCCTGGAACCTGGCCCGAACCGGATCGTCTTTTCCCAAAAGGATCGTATTTCTTGTCCTACAAAGTAGTCCCGACCCTTGCCACACCCTCACTGGAGGAGTCCATGCCCTGGCTTTTGGCCATTCGCTCAACCAACAGACTGTCTCGTGGGAAGCCATGTGGTTTCCCACGTTGGGATATAAAAGGCAACTTTCCATCCCACTGTTTCCTCGGAACTTCTTTTTTTGTTGTTAATCCTCACCTGAGGATATTTTTCCATTGATTTTTAGAGAGAGTGGAAGGGAGGGGGGAGGGAGAAAGAGAGAGAGGTGTGAGAGAGACACATTGATTGGTTGCCTCCCACACCTGCCCCAACTGGGGCTAGGGATCGAACATGCAACTCAGGTACGTGCCTTTGAGCAGGAATCGAACCCGAGACCCTTTAATGCACGGCTGATGTTCTAACCTCTGAGCTTCACCAACGAGGCCTCCTTGGGACACTTATGCAGGCCAGATGGCCAGGCCCCTGTGACGAGGACTTGAGGCTACTGGCCCTTGGCCCTGGCTAAACTCGGCTGATGACCAGTACCAACCTGTCGCCAGCAAGTCACCCTGGAAGCACCTCCTCTTGCCCCAGCCAGGCTACCCCACGGATGCTTCTAGAGCCAGATAAGCCCCGCCCCCAGCTCTGCCCAGCTTGAAGATTTGTGAGGTTATAGAGTTCTTTTGGAGGGGAAGGTGAGATACCTCAGAGACGGAGTTCCCTTCTCACTACATCACTAGAGGCCCGGTGCACGAAATTCGTGAACGGATTGGGTCCCTAGGCCTGGCTGTCGATCAGGGCCAATCAGGCTCCCAGCCTCCCTCCCTCTTCCTTCCCACACTTCCTCAGCGCCCTGCCACCATGCCACCTTTGGTTGCCTGCCATGTTCTGTGCTCCCCCCTGGTGGTCAGCGCATGTCATAGCTAGTGATTGAACTCTCTCCCCGTTGAACTCCCGAGGGGACACTTTGCATATTATCCTTTTATATAGGTAGGTAGGTAGGTAGGTAGGTAGGTAGACAGACAGACAGACAGACAGACAGACAGATAGATAGATAGATAGATAGATAGATAGATAGATAGATAATGGGTGCAAGAGGTTGATATGTCTTATCACAGGTGACTTCAGTTTGATCACTTGCTTAGAGTAGTGTCTGCTGGGTTTCTCCACTGTAAAGTTATTATTTTTTCCCCTTGTAATCAATGAATGATTGAGAGAGCATCTTTTTTTGCTCAGTTAAGTTTATCGAGGTTAATTTACATGCAGTAAATTTAACCTTTATAGCCCACACTTCCGTGAGTCTTAGACAACCGTTTGTCACTCCCCAAAGTTTCCTCCTTTGTAGTCAATGCCCGCCCCCCCCCCCCCCCCCCGCTTCCAGCTCTAGGAAACTACTGCTCTGTTTTCTCTCCCTCTGTCCCTGTCATGTGTGTGTGTGTTTTTCAGAATGTCAAATAAATGAAATCATAAGTATATAGCCCTTGATCAGGCTTCTTTCACTTAGCACAATGCATTGAGGATTCACTCCTGTGGTATGCATCAGTAGCTCTTTCTTTCTTAACTCTCATTCCAAGGCATGGATGTATGCCCATCGATTTATCCATTCACTGTATGGGGGATGTTTAAGTTACATTTCATTTGTGGTTATTATGAATAAAGCTGATGTAGAAACCTGTTTACATGTTTGTTTGTTTTTTAAATATATTTTTATTGATTTCAGCGAGGAAGGGAGAGGGAGAGAGAGAGAAACATCAATGATGAGAGAGAGTCATTGCTTGGCTGCCTCCTGCAGGACCCCCCTGGGGATCAAGCCCACAACCCAGGCATGTGTCCCTGACCGGAATCGAACCTGGGACCCTTCAATCCGCGGGCCGATGCTCTATCCACTGAGCCAAACCGGGCAGGGCTACATGTTTATTAAAAATATATTTTTATTGATTTCAGAGAGGGAGAGGGAGAGAGAGACATCAATGATGAGAAACATTGATCAGCTGCCTCCTGCATGCCCCACACTGAGGATCGAGCCCACAATCTGGGACTGTGCCCTGACTGGGAATTGAACCATGACCTCCTGGTTTATAGGTGGATGCTCAATAACTGAGCCATGCCAGCCGGGCTACATGTGGGTTTTTTGTGGGTTTTTTTTTAACCCTCACCCAAGGACACGCTTAGAGGGAAGATGAGAGAGAGAAAGAGAGGAACATTGATGTGAGAGAGAAACATCAATTCGTTGCCTTCCTGATGTACCCTGACTGGAGATTGAACCTGCAACCCAGGTGTGTGCCTAACCAAGAATTGAACCGGCAACCTTTTGGTGCACAAGAGGATGATCAACCAACTGAGTCACTCTGGCCAGGCCTTGTGCACGTTTTTGTGTGAACATAAGTCTCCAGGTCTCTTAAGTCGCTAAGAGTGGGCTTTCGGGATTGTATGGTAGGTGTATGCTTAACTTTTTTGCCATCAGCAGACAATTGTGTCATAAGGCTTTCTATCCTCATATCTTTTCTATCGTATATACCCTTCCTTGACTCTGCTTCCTTTCCTGCTATTACCTCTCTCTGCTGCCTTTATTTTATTTATTTTTTTTACAGAGAGGAAGAGAGAGAGATAGAGAATTAGAAACATTGATCAGCTGCCTCCTGCACACCCCCTACTGGAGATGTGCCCACAACCAAGGTACATGCCCTTGACTGGAATCGAACCTAGGACCTTTCAGTCCACAGGCCAACGCTCTATCCACTGAGCCAAACCAGTTAGGGCTCTCTGCTGCCTTTAGAGCAAAACTTCCCTAAAGACTTCCCTACTTGAGGTCTCCATCTCTCATCAACTTGTCAAGGTCACCACCTATGTCCTTAGCTTTTTTTTTTTTTTTTAATGTTTTTATTGATTGTAGAAAGAGAGAAAGGGAGAGGGAAAGAGAAACATCAACGAGAGAGAAAGCATCAACGATTGGCTGCCTCCTACACACTCCCTACTGGGGATAGAGTCCAAAACTAAGGCATGTGCCCTGACCGGGAATCAAACCCGGGAGACCTCTTGGTGCATGGGTAGAAGATGCTCAACCACTGAGCCACACTGGCTGGGCTCAATCTTCATTTTATTGTTATTTTTCATTGATTTCAGAGAGGAAGGGAGAGGAAGAGAAGGATAGAAGCATCCATGATGAGAGAGAATCATTGATCAGCTGCCTCCTGTATGCCCCCTATTCAAACTCACTTTGAAATCATCTCAGACTTACAGAAAAGCTGCAAAATTTGTACAGAGCTTCCATATATCCTTCAACCAACCACCTTCTGCCAATGTCAACTTCTTACATAACCATAGTACAGTTAATTGTCAGGAAATTAACATCGATGTATGTGATTAACCAATAATACTATAGACCTTATTTGAATTGCACCAGTCACCCACGAATGTTCTTTCTGGCTTAGAATCTAATTCAGGATCCCACACTGCATGAGTTGACTCCTTAATTTCCTATGGAACTTATTTAAAAAAAAACAAACGTATTTTATTGGTTTTTTCCAGAGAGGAAGGGAAAGGGATAGAGAGTTAGAAACATCAATGAGAGAGAAACATCAATCAGCTGCCTCCTGCACAACCAAGGTACAAGCCCTTGACCAGAATCGAACCTGGGACCCTTGAGTCCGCAGGCCAACGCTCTATCCACTGAGCCAAACCAGTTAGGGCCCTATGGGAGTTAATTTTTAACTATACTTTTTGTTGTTGTTAATCCTCATCCAAGGATATTTTTTCCATTGATTTTTTTTTTTTTGAGAGAGTGGAAGGGAAGGGGAGAAACAGAGAGAAACATCAGTGTGAGAGATACACATTGATTGATTGCCTCCCGCACCCATGACTGGGGCTGGGGATGGAGCCTGCAACCAAGGTACATGCCCTTGACTGGAATCGAACCTGGGACCCATCAGTTCGAGGGCCACCTTTCTAGCCACTGAGCCAAACTGGTTAGAGCTAACTTCATTTTTAAAAAAATATATATTTTTTTATTGATTTTTTACAGAGAGGGATAGAGAGCTAGAAACATGGATGAGAGAGAAACATCGATCAGCTGCCTCTTGCACACCCCCTACTGGGGATGTGCCCGCAACCAAGGTACATGCCCTTGACCAGAATCGAACCTGGGACCTTTCAGTCCATAGGATGACGCTCTATCCACTGAGCCAAACCGGTTTCGGCCTAACTTCATTTTTTAATACACACTCTAATTACACTCCTGTAGCAACTGAATAAATTAGCTCTACCATCACGGTACATCCTGAATCCCACCACTCCTTTCCACCCCACTGCTGCCTTCTTGGTCCAAGCCATCTCTTCCCTGGACATTATAGACTCCTGACCATCTCCCTGTTTCCCCTTCAGCCAGTTCCCTGTGTTTTTTCTGTCCACAGCCATGGAATTGATATTTTAAAAATGTAAGTTAGTCCTAGCTGGTTTGGCTCAGTGGATAGAGCATCAGCCTGCAGACTGAAGGGTCCCAGATTCAGTTCTGGTCAAGGGCACATGCCTGGCTTGCGGGCTCAAGGGGAGTGCATGAGGCAGCATATCGAGATTTTCTCACATCATTGATGTCTCTCTCTCTCTCTCTCTCTCTCTCTCTCTCTCTCTCTCTTCCTCTCTGAAATCAATAAAAAATATATATAAAATAATAAATAATAAAAATGTAAATTAGGCCCTAACCAGTTTGGCCTGCGGACTGAAGGGTCCCAGGTTTGATTCTGGTCAAGGGCATGTACCTTGGTTGCAGGCACATCCCCAGTGGGGGGTGTGCAGGAGGCAGCTGATAGATGTTTCTCTCTCATCGATGTTTCTAACTCTCTATCCCTCTCCCTTCCTCTCTGTAAAAAAAATCAATAAAATATATATTTTTAAAAAGTAAATTAGGTATGTCCCTTGTCTGGTCAAAATGCTTTAGTTACTTCTTACGTCATTTAAAAAAAAATCTTCCCTCGCCCCATATAACACTTGATCCAGGCAAGGATCAGCAATGGCTGCTACAATAATAGTTTGGGAGCAGAAGGTTTGCAAGGTGGCAAGGTCTCACTTCTGAGGTCACCAAGGGGAAAACGCACCTTTACAAGGAGAGATCTGCCCTTCGGTCCTTGACCAGGTGACCACGCTCAGCGTCCTCACGGTGGGGCCATCTGACATCACGCACCTCCAGATGTGATTCAATAGGAATTTCATGGTATCGCCAGGAAAACGTCCTTGCCCCAAATTCTTAACTTCAGCCTATCCAAACCTTCAGACTCAATGTCCGTTTTACAGGCAGAATAGGGGTCATGGAACAAACTGAACAGCAGGAGGAAACAATCAGACAAACCTACAACGTGGGACATTCTACTGGGAGCTGCTCTGAACTCTGGGAAAAACAACAACCTAATGGGGGGAAGTGTGTGTGTGTGTGTGTGTGTGTGTGTGTGTGTGTGTGTGCATTCTATACTAAAACAGACTAAGGAGACATAACAACCAAACACAGTGTGTGAATCTTGCTTGGCTCCTGGTTTGAATTGAAACAAAATATTCTTGGGTCAATTGGGAAAATCTGAGTAAGAGTTGGGTAAACTTTCCTAGGGGTGAAAATAATTTTGTGGTTATGTAGGAGCAAATCCTTACTCTTAGAAGATACATGCTAGATGAGAAACATGCCTAATTTACATTTTTAAAAGATCACTTCCATGGCTATGAATATTATTACGGTAGGGTTAGCTTTATTTTCTTTAAATTTTTCATTTTGACATAATTTTAGAATCACAGAAAAGCTCCAAAAAATAGTGCAGAGTTCCCACATACATACGCAAGTAAAGCAAACGTCAAAAAATTTTCTCCTTTTTCTTTTCCCCCTTTTATTTATTGATTTTTAGAGAGAGAGGAAAGGAGAGGAAGAGAGAGAAACATGGATACGAGAGTGATACATTGATCGGCTGCCTCCTGTACACCCCACACCCAGATTGAAACCAAAACCTGGGCGTGTGCCCTGATTGGGAATCAAACTGGCAACCTTTTGGTGTCTGGACAACACCCAACCAACTGAACCACACCGGCCAAGGTAAAAATATTTTTTAAATTAAATTGTTTTGTTCATTGATTTTTAGAAAGAGAGGGACAAAAGGAGAGAGGAACATTGATTTGTTGTTCCACTTATTTATGTATTCATTGGTTGATTCATGAATGTGCCCTGACTGGAAATTGAACACAACCTTAGTGTATCCCCAATATGCTCTAACCCAGCTACCTGGTCAGGGCTGTCAAAATATTTTTTACAGCCAAAACCGGTTTGGCTCCGTGGATAGAGCTTCAGCCTGTGGACTGAAGGGTCCCGGGTTCAATTCCGGCCAGGGGCACATGCCTGAGTTTCGGGCTCGGTCCCCAGTGGGGAGCGTGCAGGAGGAAGCCGATCAATGATTCTCTCTCATCATTCATGTTTATTTTTAAAAAAATATATATTTTATTGATTTTTTACAGAGAGGAAGGGAGAGAGAGTTAGAAACATCGATGAGAGAGAAACATCAATCAGCTGCCTCCTGCACACCTCCTACTGGGGATGTGCCCGCAACCAAGGTACATGCCCTTGACCGGAATCGAACCTGGGACCCTTCAGTCCGCAGGCCGACGCTCTATCCACTGAGCCAAACCGGTCAGGGCATCATTGATGTTTCTATCTCTCTCTCCCTCTTCCTTCTTCTCTAAAATCAATAAAATATATTAAAAATATTTTTACAGTATGTGCTCTTATATTACATGTTTCTTGAAATATGAAATTAGTCATTTAAATTTTTTAAACAAGCAATTCAATCTATCCAAAATGTTTAAATACAATATTTAACTCTTTACAGATCTCCAGTGTTCTAAGAGACATGGCTGCCAGCTCTCGGACCTCATGGTCAACAGCGGGATTCCTGCCCCCGCCCCCCGCGTCCTGAATCAGGGCCTTTGCACTTGCTGTTAACCCCGCGCACATCTCCCTCCCCTAGGGCCTTGGCTCAAACGTCACTTCTTCAGAAAAACCTTCCATTAACCCTTTCTAAAACAGATCGGCTCTCACTGCCCATCCCCTTACTCTGTTCTGTTTTTATCGCGCAGGCCGCTATCAGAAATTATATTTATTCTTTTAAACACTTTTATTGTCCCCCCTCATACAATGTAAGCTCCAAGAAAGAGAGTTTCCTTTAGTCACGTGCTATCTTCCTAGAGGCCAAACAGTGCCTAGCATACATTAGGCGCTCAGGGAACAGTTACTGATTTAATAGAGGAGACGTCCAAATTACCACACTATTCACACAGGGACTCTTTGTCAGAAGGCGGAGGGGTACATCAAAGTACACTGACGGCCGCATGCGCGCAAGATCCGGGAAGTGTGTTAGGGAAAGGGGCGGGGCATCGAGAAGAGTCTCGCGGAGAGAAGCGGTTGGAGTCCAAATCTCTAGGTGCAGGAGCTACTGCTCGGTGCGGTCGCGCGTGCGCACTGCGAGCTCTAGCCTGCCGCGGCGAGGGAGTTTAAGGTGCCCGAAGGCGGGGCCGAGACCTCGCGCTTGCGCAGTGCCCGCAGCGGAGCCGGATCCTGGTGTGTGGGTCGTTCGCGACTGGAGCGGCGCGTGCGCAGTGCGGCGGCGGAGGGATTCAAGACCGGTTCCACATCTTGCGCCTGTCGCGAGCCGAGGCC
The DNA here is from genome assembly GCF_951640355.1 of Cnephaeus nilssonii. Classification (NCBI taxonomy): domain Eukaryota; kingdom Metazoa; phylum Chordata; class Mammalia; order Chiroptera; family Vespertilionidae; genus Cnephaeus; species Cnephaeus nilssonii. The sequence goes on from NC_137091.1 coordinate 44,457,503, forward strand.
GCGCGGGCTCCTCAGCAGCGGCCTGGTGCGCGCGCTTGGCGGGCGACGGAGGCAGTCGGACGCGGACGCCGCTGGAGTCGAAGCCGGAGCAATAGTCCCTATTGCTGAGGGGCCGCCGCGAGCCCCCGGACCGTCGCCAGGTCGAGGAGGGCGCCGCGCGGCGGGTGAGTGTGACTGAGTGGCCTTACCGGGTGCGGGGCTGCTACCCAAAAGTCCCTGCGGTGGGTCTGGGTCCTTTCCCCGCGGCCGGGCCTCCTCCCCCGCCAACGCACCTTTCTGCACCCCTTACCCAGAGTCCTCTGGGCACTTAGGCTCTCTTCCCACAGCCCTCCCGCGGCCCCTTTCCCACAGGCCCTTGCGGTGTGTTGCCTTTTTTCTTCTCGGTCTCCGCGGTGTCCTGGACCCTTACCCATAATTCCTTTCGCCTGTGGGGGGCTTAGATGTATTACCCACAAGCCCCGGCTTGAGGGTTTAGCTAATGACGACCCTCCCCGGTTATCGGAGACTTGCTGCGATCCTTGCCCTGTTCTCTGAGGTACGGGACCACCGGCCGCCACTGCTCTGCATCCCTCCTCAGTTTCCTTGACTTCCTCCATAGGCCCCAGGAAACCGCTCAGCCCCACAGCTCCTTGCGCGGGGACTCTGAGACTTAACTGCTTAGAAACCCCTTTTCAGTTTTTGTTTCCCTCACGGGCCTGCTGCACCCTCACACAGCCCTCTTCCAAGAACTTGCTTTCTCGTTTCTATTTATCCCTTTTCTCTGTGACATAGGATCGCTCTGTGCCCTGACAGAAGCGATTTTAATACCGAGAACTTGCCCCTACGTCCCTCTGTTCTTGGGAGTGAAGGAATTGTCGGGGCTTCATCTCTCAGGGCCCAACCTAACCTAAGGCCGGTTCACTTTTGCTGTCAGACTTGGCAAGATGACTCAGTTCCTGCCGCCCAACCTTTTGGCCCTCTTTGCCCCCCGGGACCCCATCCCATACCTGCCACCCCTGGAGAAACTGCCACATGAAAAACACCACAATCAACCTTACTGTGGCATTGCGCCCTACATCCGAGAATTTGAGGTGAGTTCCCTGAGCAGACTTGAGTGGTTTGGGTTCTGGGCGTTGGGGTGGGGGTCCTGGATTTGGGAGCCCAGTCTCTGGCCATTTTCTAGCTGTGTGGACTTATTCTTTCCGATACTCAATTTTTTATGGATTGCAGAGAGGAAGGGAGAGAGAGAGAAACATCAATGATGAGAGAGAATCATTGGTCGGCTGTCTCCTGCATGCCCCCTACTTACGATTGAGCCCGCAACCTGGGCTTGTGCCCTGACCAGGAATTGAATTTTGCCCTCCTGGTTCAAAGGTCAATGCTCAACCACTGAGCCACACTGGCTGGGCCAATTTCCTTGTCTTAATGGGGTTGATAATATACCCCTTGTAGGGTTTTGTGAAAATCAGTAACTGGCAGTTGAATATTCAAGCTTTGGAGTCAGGTGGTCCTTGGCACCCACACACCGTTTGTCAGCTGTGTGACATTGGGCAAGTGATGTATCCTCTTAGTGTGTTTTCTTCATTTTTAGCAAAGGGTTATTATTATTATTTTTTTTTTTCAGAATATTGATGGGCAGTTAACTGCAAAATGTGTGTTACAAGGCTTGGCAGTCAGCAAGTATCAGTGTTTATTTTTACCATTTTTTACAGTAAGAGGTTCATGAAGGGTTAGCGCCATGTCATAGAGTGCTTAAGACCATGGGCTTGAGACTTGCCGCTCTGCACCTTCAGGATAAACACGAATACACAGCCTAGATTCCTGGGTCTGTTTCTTTTGTAAAATTGGGGTAACAACATCCACTCATAAGGTGCATCAGAGCACACCTGAGCAATGGTGGCACGAAGCCAGAAGTTGGAAGAGGAAAGTTCTGGCAAGGAGGGGGAAAGGGCAGCTGGAGGCAGAGAAAGTTGCAAAGCTTGTTAGCAGAGATAACAGAAGATTGGTTCTATAGTAGGATTTGCCACCCTCAGTGAACCGGACACGGGGAATGTTATTAGCCAGTTAAACCAACTTAATGGATACAGTCCAGTGGCACCCTTTGATGATGTGGTTATGCGCCCGTTACTATTTAATTGAGGGGTTGGTGAGACCTGCCTGGCCCCCAGGGGGTGTGCAGTTGTCTGCTTCTGAGCCTCTGCGCTGTCGGGTCCTTTGGCTTCAGGCTTGGTCCCAATTCCAGTCTGTGATGAAGGACAGATCCATTGCAGATTGATGCTTTTGATAAATACAGAAGCATTGTCTTCTAGCATTTTAAAAGAAGGAATATAGCCCTGGCTGGTTAGCTCAGTTGGAGCATCTTCTGATGTGCCAGGGTTTCGCGTTCCATCCCTGGTCAGGGCACATACAGAAATCAACCAATGAATGTGGGATGGGTGGAACAGCAAATCGATGCCTTCCTTCTCCCCCAAAACAAATAAGTAAATAAAAGAAGAGACTCCAAAATAGAAGCTGAGAATTTTTTATTGTCGTATGAACACTACTTCCGATTTCTGTACTCCTCTTAACACAGACAGGAACAGTCCGTCGATAGTGATGCCGCTCCCCTGCCCTCATTGGCCTGCGAACTGTCCTTGTTTGCTTGCTTGTATGTGTGGGGGGAACGCATGGCCGACATGCTTAGTATTTCTTTGCCGTTTCCCTTAGTCCCTCCCACCCTGTCACCTCTCTTCTTGTTCCCAGGACCCTCGAGATGCCCCTCCCCCCACACGAGCAGAAACTCGGGAGGAGCGCATGGAGAGGAAGGTATGTAATTTTTGCCTCCTGGCCCCGAGTCTTTGTTGTCCCTTTCTCCAGGTAGTCCTTGACATTAGGGCACTTTTGTCTGCATCTAATTGTCCACCTTTCTCCTGACAGAGACGAGAAAAGATTGAGCGGCGACAGCAGGAAGTGGAGACAGAGCTAAAAATGTGTAAGTCTCTCTCCTTCTCCCACATCTCTTCTTCAAACCCTCGTGTGTTTCTCTCTCCAAGGTCAACCCTAAGAGCCTGTTTGGGGGAAGTAGGGTTGTTAGTTCACTTCTGAGCCCCCACTGTTTGTCAGGCACTGTTTACTTTGGTCACTTAAGCGGGAGAGTGTGGAGTAAGGGCTGGCAGGAAGGCAGAGCGCGGGTACCTCGGGCTGCGCATTGGAGGGGTTGCCACAGTCCAGCTGGGTCTCACAGGCTGAGGCAGTGAGGTCCTGACTAGTGACATAGTCCTGGCTCCACCTGAGCTCCCTAACCCTTGGGCTGGATGTTCCAGCCCTTCCAGGTACTGGAATGGGAGCATTGGGGAGAGTAGCCGTTTACCAGATTTCACAACTTCGGATGGCCCTTTGTGGCAGCGAGTCCCTCCTGCTTGTGAGGCTTTGGTGACCACTTCACTCCAGCCTTCTTCCCTGGGGGATCCTCAGGGTGCTTATGCACATGTCTGACCTCTAAAGACCTAGGCGTCTACCTGACTCTCAGCCCTGACTTTCACTGCAGCTGCCTTCTCGCTGAGCCTCAAAGGCATCGCGGACTCAGGGTCCAAACCACAGTCAGGATTTCCCCTTCTCACCAACCTGGTCGTTTTTGGGTGTTTTCTTCCATGGGACATGGCCATCCAATTTTGCAAGACATCAGTTGTTGCTATCCAGTTTTTTGTTTAAAAATATACTTTTATTGATTTCAGAGACGAGGGGAGAGGGAGAGAGAGATAGAAACATCAGTGATGAGAGAGAATCATTGATTGGCTGCCTCCTGCACACCCCACACTGGGGATCGACCCTGCAACCCAGGCATGTGCCCAGACCAGAATCAAACCCCGGACCCTTCAGTCCACAGGCCTGTGCTCCATCCACTGAGCCAAACCATCTAGGGCTGGTTATAGTTTTTTAAAAAGTCCTTATTAGAGACTAAAGTGGTATATCTATGGACTTGAACCCCAGTTGGGGGGTGTGCAGGAGGCAGCCAATCAATGTTTCTCCATTTCCCCCTCTCTCTAAAAAGATCAATAAAAAAAAGAAAGAAATTTTCTAAAGTCCTCTGGAACTTAGTTTGTGTTCCCCTCTCACAGGAAACAGATCTTTGACTTTTCTGGCTTGTAACACCCAAACTGCCTTCCTGAGAAGCTGGTGCCCGGGGTTCAGCATGGGGGCCTGCTGGTTAGAACACCTGGCCTGTGAAGTCAGGTTAGGATGCAGAGTCAGGCGTGGTCTCTGCTACTCCTGCTCTGACATGCCTCAGGGCTTAGTTTTGTTTCTATTTGCAAATGATAAATAATCCTCAGCTGTCTAGCACAGTGTCCCATATTATGCATTTAGCATTAATATTCCTTTTCTCATATTCTCCCAGAATGTGGCAAGTCCTGTTAGTAGCACTGTGTGCTAGAAGAACCGCCTCCTCTGTGCAATGGGCAGGGTGATGTGGGGCCTTGGCAGGAGTCAGTGGCCATTGTGTGTGCTGGGGCCACCATACCTGGTGAAAAGGACTTCTTCCCAGGCTTGACCCGTCAGAATCGCCTATGCCATTGATTTTGTAATAGATTCTGGCTCTTGTCTGTGGAGATAGTTGTTCCTCAGTGGCCTTGCGGAAGAAAGAATCAGATTAGCCTCTTGTGAGCTCCAATAGCCGCCCTGGGTTCTTCCCTGAGGCTTGCATGTTCCTAAAACTCCCACTCTCAGCCAAACAGAGGGTTGCTTGATCTCAGGTTTCCCTTCGGGCTGCAGTTTCGGGCTGTGCCAGTGGAGGGCAGTGTGGCCCTACTGGTGAGGGAACGCTCAGCTCCTCCAGGGCTCTCAGGCTGCCTCTTCCGAGATGCCCAATCAGGTTTAGTTACAGCTGAGAGAGACAGGGCCTTAGGATTTGTAGGTCTAAATGGCAGGCTGGCCCCCATCATGTTACAAGTAGCTTGAAGTCCCCCTTTTCCCCTCCCCACATCAGCTTAAATCAGCCACTTGGTAAAGGCTGCCGTGCTTCAGGGAAACCAGGACTCGAGGGACATGCCAAGGTCTCCAGGTCACCAGCAGTTTTCCGTAATGGCCTCTGTCCATCTGTCTGTCTCTGAGTTGCTACATGAGAGACTTGGTATCTTCTACTTACAACTTATCTTCTCGTACAGGGGACCCTCACAATGATCCCAATGCTCAGGGTGATGCCTTCAAGACTCTCTTTGTGGCTAGAGTGGTGAGTCCCAAGTCCTGGAGCCCCACAGGAGTCTAGAATCCGGGCTGCTGGGAGCTGGGGGTGGGACCGGCAAAAGGCTGGGTCCCAGGAATGCTCTAAGGGGTCAGCTTTGAGACGGCTCGCTTCTCCCACTTAACCCTGCATCCCTCTCCTTGTAGAACTATGACACAACAGAATCCAAGCTCCGGAGGGAATTTGAAGTATATGGACCCATCAAAAGAGTGAGTGGACTGGGGAATGTGGAGGGAGGGAGAAGGCTGGCTCCCAATCCTGAGGACATGGCACCTCCTTCCACACCACTGACTTTGGTAGCCGAAGCACATTTTAAGAAATGATGACTCCTTGTTGATTTCGAGCGGGGGGCGGGAGGGGGACTACAAACTTACTGTTTGCAAATAATGTTTGTTGGTGTTCAGTCAGGCCCATTGGTTTACTGTCGTCGGTGGCTGCTGCTGCTGTAAGGCAGAGTTGGGTCATTGCAACAGAGACTGTGTGGCTCTCAGGGCCAGAAATACCTGCTGTCTGGCTCTTTATAGAAATGTATGCTGACTCCTGTTTCAGAGCAAGGCTTTCTATTTCCCTGAAATTTCCTCATTTAATTTCAACGTCACTTAAATATTCTGGGCAGTAGGGAGGGTTTGAGGTCATCCTGCACATAAACTGCTTAGCCCATTACCGTTAAGAGTGTCAGACACTCTGGGATCTTGAAAGACAGATGGTCTGAGGCACCTGTCTTGGGCATCACTCAGGCTGTGTGATTGATGGGATGAGATTTCCCTGTGCCAGAGATAACCTCTGCCCCCGCCACCCCTCTTCCAGATACACATGGTCTACAGTAAGCGGTCAGGAAAGCCCCGAGGCTATGCCTTCATCGAGTACGAACATGAACGAGATATGCACTGTGAGTACCTCCCACCTGAGCCCGGCCCTCTGACCCTCTCTTTGCTGCCCCAGTCCCTTCCCGTTGTCTGTTCCCACCTCCCATCCTGCCAAACCTGACATTAGCAATGTCCTTTCTCCTCCTCCCTCTGTTTTCTAATATATCTTTTTTTTATACATGTATGTGTTTAAAAAAAAAAAATCCCCCACAATGTGTGTATGTGTGTGTGTGTGTGTGTGTGTGTGAACCTGGGGAGGTAAGTGTCACACGTTGAACCTCGGGCAAGGAGGGAACTGGGTGGGGGTTGGAGCCAGCTGAAGGTGGGTGGAGGGGTCGGATTTTCGGGAAGCCTCTCCCCATTCCCCCCACCGGAGTTGGGGGCAGCCAGGTTGGAATGAGGACTGGCCTTTGAACCAGCCTTCTCTTCCCTCCAGCAGAGCGGGGGCTAGGCTACCCGACCTTCCGCCTCCCCACCCTTGGCCCCCCACCCTGTTTCTCAGCGGGCAGCGGGCTGGTAGGCATGTTCAGCGCCTGCCCCCACAAGTCCAAAGCCCCCTATGAGGCTACAGCAGCGTCCACATGGGCAGGGATGGGTGGGTGGGGGCGGGCATGGCTGCGGCGTGTCCAGGGGCCGCCATATTAATTGACTGTTCTTATTGTCACTGCAGCCACCACGCAGCTGGCTTGCAGCTGATGCTTACGCTCCCCTTACAACACCTCAGTGTATGGTTGGTATAAGGGTTTGTATCATGGGTAAGATCACTCAGCACCGCACACCAGCCCAGCTTAGCCAGGCAGCTTAGGAGCAGCGAGGCCTCCCTTCTCCCATCCCTAGTTACCCCCTCAGACTCCCTGCACCCAGAACCTTTTCCTTGTTTGGGTGCCCTTTTGTCCCTCCTGACCCCGATCCATATGCTCTCCGATAATCTTGCTGATCCCAGGAGGGGGAGGATGAACCCTGATGGGAAAGGCAGCTGGCCTCTCCGGTTGGGTTCCATCCAACCACTGACTTACCTGGCTTCATGATGTCAGCGGCAAGGTGGCGAGAATACTGACGAGGGGATGCTTGGGGACAGGGCTCCCTGTGGAACCCTTCAACCCTTCGCTCCCTGCCCCTGTGCCTTCTGCGGGCTGTCACTGGTGGCCCTGGAGAAACTTTTTGGTTGCTAGATTTGGGGTGCTCTGCCCCATTCCTGTCTGCCTTCTCATGGTTGAGGCCTCTCGAGGGGCTGTGGTGCCCACTTGTTCTCCAGAGTGCATGGAATTAGGGATTGGGGTGTGGGAGGGATCAAGTGACAGGCTGCAAACAGCTGATGGTGCTGTAGATTTTACTTCAGACCCTCCACTATCTAGAGACCTAAGAGAGGGAGAGAGAGAAGCCTAGAAGTACACACGTCACATGTTTCCTTTGCTGTTATTCTGGGGTTGGGCCTCTTCTGGGGTTTGGGACACTGAACTAGAGCAGGGTTCCTTTGCTTGACTGTTCCTGGTCCTTTAAATTCCTTCCCTGACTACCCTCCTCTACCCAGGGGTCAAGTTGGCCCCTCCTCAGATCATGGGCAGCACTCCCATCTCCTGGACCCCGAGCCTGCCCCCTTGTGTGCCAGCCTTTGGGCTGAAGCAGGTGGTGGGAGGGAGTGTTGAGTTCGAGATGGAAAAATCGTTCCATGTGCTGCGAGGGGGAGGGCCGTGTGCCTAGGTAGCATGGACTTCACGGGGAAAGGTGAGGGTGGGCAGGTTTGCCAAGGCCTCCCAGCCTTCTTTGTAAATTTAAGCAAGATACAGGCCCCAGGCTTCCCAGCTCCCAGACTTGATGTAAATTCTTGTCTCCCCTCCTTTCAAGGCCTCCCTAAGGTTTTTTGGGGTCCACCACTTCCTCTGCCTGTTGCCAGGTGGTGCAGGAGATGTGGTTCTCCCTCTCCGTGGTTCCCCAAAATCCCCTATTTCCCTGCCCTGTAGCTTTAGCTGACCCTGTGGTGGTGGGGGTGGGGTCGTTGCGCTTGCTCAGGTAAGCTTGGGGGCTCCAGGTAAGCAGTCCCGTGTCCCCCCCCGGGAAGCCCGCCTCCTCGCCAGGCCCCCAGGAGTTGCCGGGCCCCCCCCATCCCGCTCGGTTTGGACACCCGCAAGGCCGGCATCGGTAAATGGCACCTTTTTCTCTTCCTCTGGTTGTTATTTGGGGGGAAGCGGGCTGGGGCGGGGCAGGGTATTGTGGTTGGTTGAGGATTGACCCCCTAGGCCAGGGCTGGGGGTGGGAAAGGGACTTTTTTGGCCTTCCCTACAGCCCTGTGTAAGACAGGCCAGGGGACCAGGCCTGCCCTTTGCTGTGCCCTGCCCAGGAGCGGGATCATGCCTCCCTGCATCTCCCCCTCTACTCCCCATCCTTCCTGAGAGGCTCAGGCTGGGGTTGCCTACCCAGCCTGTGTTGCCCTGGGGGTGTGGAGGGAGAGATGGGGTGGGGCCTGGGGTTGGGTGGCAGAGTCAGTCGTCTCAGGTAAGGCAGGAATGTTCAGTAGCACCGCACGTCTCCCATGCCTCCCTCCACTTTCCCTCTCCCCTGCCTGCTGTACGGGGCCCCTCCAGGCCCCTCCAGGCCCTCGGGAGCACCATAACCTGCGCTTCTGCTCCCTGCCATCTAAAGATTCTCCCATCCCTTCTGGTTCATTTTCTGTTCTGATGTCTGTTCCTCCACACTCACCACCCCTCCACACAAAAAATAAAAATAAAACGGAAAAAATCGGTGTGAACTGGGGTGCAGAGCGGCCGGCTGGGCCTCCTCCCCCGGCATGATGTGTTAGGGTGCATGCCTGGGGTTGTGGAGGAGGCCTCCACACAGCAGAGTCCAGCCTTAAGTTAACCTTCGGTTTCTTTGCAGCGACTTTGGCCACCTTGGCAAGAGGGGGCTGCTCTGTCATTTGGGAGTAGAAAGGGCGTGGAAGCCCGGGGGATGGCGGTTGAGGGTGGTCTTGCCCCCCCAATGGTGATTGGGGGGTGATAAGGAAGCAGATGCTGAGATGGAGCAGGCCCCTCCCTGATTTGGGAGAGGGTTGGTCTGGCTGTCAGTTGCCTGGCTGGCTGGTGGGCGTGTGTGTGTGAGTGTGAGTGCCTTGATGGGGACGGATGGGGATGCTGCCGAGCTGGGCCCTGTCCTGACTAGAGGACCCTCTGGGGACTCCTCCCCTCCCCCCTCCCCACATCTGTTGCAGCCGCTTACAAGCACGCAGACGGCAAGAAGATTGATGGCAGGAGGGTCCTTGTGGATGTGGAGAGGGGCCGAACCGTGAAGGGCTGGAGGCCCCGGAGGCTAGGTGAGCACATTCTGCCCATGCTGGGCTCTGGAGGTTGTGTGCTTGGCAGCTTCCTTCTCGCCTTTTTCTTCTGTACCCTCTTCTGCTTCCTGTCTTCCCGTCCTCTCCTTGTTCCCCTGAGGCTGCTCACATCCTCCTCCCTCTCTCCAGTTCATCCTCTTTTATCACCGTCATATTGCTGGTGTTCTTTTTCTGGGTTACTGAGTAGGAACAGGAGTACTGGCCTGGAGAGGCTAGTCTGGGACCAAATGCCAGTTTGTCCTTGATTAGCTGGTGGCTTTCCCCTCTTCCTGTCTCAATTTTCTCTTCCTGGGAAATGGTAATCTCAGAGTTCACTGAGCTCAGTATCAGATGCCCAGCTTGACAAGTGGCATATGGTGGGCCTTGTAAATGTCATCGTCTCATCCTCTCACTCTCTGCTCTTGCTCATCCATTCATTGATTCAGCACATGCTTACTTGATCGCCAGCTGTGTACCAGGCTTCTCTAGTCAAGAGCAAGACATGCATAGACAGCTCCTGCTCTCACAGCTTCCTATATTCGGTCCCCCTCACTGTCTGTTTCTAATTGTCATTCACGCTCTCAGTCAAGGTCAGTTTGTTTGCAGTTACCAGAAGTGTATTTGAAGGGGTCTGTCAGTATAGAATCCTGAGGATCTTTTGGAGCCCAGAGACATGTGATGCCAGTGGCCCTCAGGAGGACTTGGTAGTCACACCTTAAAGCGGGAAAGCACTACCTCTGGCATCTGTGCAGCTTGCTTCTGCCTTGTCCGCTGTCCATACAGACTAGTCTTTTCTGTGTCTCCCCACAACTGGCCCAGGGTGGTATCCCACAGCTCCCTGCTCTACACCCAGTCCTGAATGAATCTCTGCACTCGGGTACGTGGCTCTGATTGGCTCAGCGTTGGGCCTGGCCCTGGGGCTGAGCGTCTGCCATCCAAACATGTCTGTTGAGCGTCTGGATTCCTGCGAGAGTGAGTGACAGCTCTCAGAGGAGATGGCCTTTCCTGGGTAGACAACCCAAGTGGGTCCAGTACCCTCTGCTCTTTTTTTAAAAAAATATATTTTATTGATTTTAGAGAGGAAGGGAGAGGGAGAGATAGAAACATAAATGATGAGAGAGAATCATTGATTGGCTGCCTCCTGCACACCCCCTACTGGGGATCGAGCCCGCAACCTGGGCATGTGCCCTTGGCCGGAATCGAACCTGGGACCCCTCAGTCCGCAGGCTGACGCTCTATCCATTGAACCAAACCAGCTAGGGCTACCCTCTGCTCTTATTCCTGCCTCCCAGTCTGCTGTCCTCACTCTTGACTTGCCTGTGCTGGATAGACCACTCATCTGCTGAGTCTCTGAACTTGGTAGACTAGACAGGGTCTTACTTGCTCTCTGGTTTCTCTGGGTGCAGTGGGTTCTTCAGAGTCTGATACTTTCTGTTGTGGAATCCCAGAATCTTTTCGTTTTCAGACTTTCTGATGGTGATACCTGGTATATCCTGACCCAGTATACATATGTAAAAATGCATACAACCTGCCCAGCCAGCGAGGCTCAGTGATTGAGTGTTGACTTATGAACCAGGTCATGGTTAGATTCCTGGTCAGAGCACATGCCCAGGTTGCAGGCTTGATCCCCAGTGTAGAATGTGCAGGAGGCAGCCAATCAGTGATTCTCCTTTATCATTGATGTTTCTATCTTTCTCTCCCTCTCCATATCTGAAATCAGTAAAAATATATATTTTTAGAAATGCATACAACTCAAATTTTATGAAGTAATTATCTTTTCTGTGGGAAGTGCATACTAATACTTTATACTATAGTCTGTTTTATGTATGTATGTACGTACGTACGTACTGGTTGTAACCCATCAAATTGATGATGTGATCCACTGCTAGGTTTGGACCTGAACATGGAAAACACCAGCATATTCGGCCCATACTTGTGATGAACCAGGTGCCTGGTCAGTTGCTTGTCTCTATTGGAATGTCTCTGACAGCTAAGCAGCCTCTTTCCTTTTCACCCTTGCTACTAAATCATTCCTCATGTGGAGCTCCAGGCTGCTTCACCCAAGTTTTCTTCCAGGCAGTGAGGTACAGGAGAGTGCATGGAGTTAGCTGGGAGTCACGCCCCAGCTCCGCACCTTCCTTGCCTTGTCAACATGGCAAGTGGCTTTATCTGAGTTTGTTTCCCCATCTGAAGAATAGGACCACCCGCTGCTCCTCGGTGTTGTTCAGTCAGTTGGTTGGCTACTGCACATGCGCCGTTATGTCCTGGATGCTGTGCCACATGTTGGTTACAGCAAGCAAAGCCAGACATGGTCCTGGCTCTCCTGGTGCGTTACAGGCTGCCAGGAGAGGCACAGTTGTCAGTCAACTCACGTGTACATAGAAAATTTGAAATTGCAGTTGAAGTTCTGAGAACAAAATGTGTATGGTCTATGAGTGGAAAAACACCTTATTCTGGAAGGTCAGGGATAGCTTTCTGAGGAAGTGATGTTTGGACTAACGTGTTGATGGGTGAGTAGGAGTCAAAGAGACAAGGAGGAGACTTCAGGAAAAGAGGTGAATGAGCCCTAACCGGTTTGGCTCAGTGGTTAGAGCGTCGGCCTGCGGACTGAAGGGTCCCAGGTTCGATTCCGGTCAAGGGCATGTACCTTGGTTGCGGGCACATCCTAGTAGGGGGTGTGCAGGAGGCAGCTGATCGATGTTTCTCTCTCATCGATGTTTCTAACTATCCCCTCTCCCTTCCTCTCCGTAAAAAATCAATAAAAAATATATTTTTTAAAAAAGGTGAATGAGCCCCAAAACAAGTAGGAAGGAGACGGGTAATATGAGGAAATTGAAAAAATGCCTTGCCCTAGCTAGTTTGGCTCAGTAGATAGAGCATCAGCATGCGGACCAAAAGGTCCCGGGTTCAATTCCAGTCAAGGGCACATACCTTGTTTGCAGGCTTCTCCCTGGCCTGGGCCCTGGTTGGGATTCATGCAGGAGGCAACCAATCGATGTGTTTCTCTCACATCTGTTTCTCTTTGTCTTTCTCAGTCTCCCTAAAAATCAATGGAAAAATATCCTAGGGCCAGGATTAACAAAAAAAAAAAAAAAAGAAGAAGAAGAAATGCTTCGAATGTAAAGAGGGGGCCCTTGTTGGGAATATGGGTAGGGCTCATCTTGCAGGCAGGCACAGGTAGCCCCTTGACTAGAAGTTTGGGCTGTCGGCAGTGAGAAGTCACTGAGGCTTTGAGGAAGGTCATGTTTTCAAGTAGATTGCTGTAGCTTCAGGTTTAGATGGCAGTGGGTGACTTGAAGGGAGGGTTTGCCAGTGGTTAAAAACATGAGTTTTGGAGCTTAATTACAGGTGACTCCCAGCTAGCACTTTGAGGAAGGCATCTAATCTCTAGAGGGCTTGGTCACTGCCTTAGCTGGTGTGGCTCAGTGGATAGAGCGTCAGCCTGTGGACTGAAGGGTCCCAGGTTCGATTCCGGTCAAGGGCACATGCCAGGGCTGCGGGCTCAATTCCCCGTAGGGAGTGTGCAGGAGGCAGCCAGTCAGTGATTCTCTCTCAGGATGTTTCCTTCTCTGTCTCCCTCTCCCTTCCTCTCTAAAATCAAAAATAATATATATATACTAGAGGCTCCGTTGCACGAATTCATGCACCAGTGGGGTCCCTCGGCCTGGCCTGCCGGATTGGGCCAAAACCAGCTTTCTGACATCCCCCAAGGGGTCCCGGATTGCAAGAGGGCGCAGGCCAGGCCAAAGGATCCCACCGGTGCGTGATCGGGGCTGGGGAGGGATGCGGGAAGTTGGCCAGCCTGAGCGGAACCACGGGAGAGCTCAAGGGCGTGTCTGGCCCATCTCACTCAGTCCCAATCAACAGGACCCCAGCAGCAAGCTAACCTACCATTTGGAGCGTCTTCCCACTGGTGGTCAGTGCATGTCATAGCAAGCGGTTGATCGGCCTTAGTATATCATTAGCATATTATGCTTTGATTGGTTGAATGGATGACCATACACTTAGCATATTAGGCTTTTATTATATAGGATGGAGATATATATACACATACCCTATATAATAAAGAAGGAATATGCTAATTGACCCTCACGCTGTTGCAAAGATGGCGACGCCCACAGCCAATAAGGAGGGAATATGCTAATTGATTGCCATACCCTCAAAGATGGCGGCGCCCAGTCCCCTCAGCCCTGCAGCAAGGCCAGGCCCACCCCGTGCATCTGCCTCCGGAACCCCCCAGAACCCCCAGCCCTCTCAGCCCCCAAGCCACCCAGGGCCGGCCTGAGGAGCAGGCAAGCCTTGGATGGCAGCTGCCCAGCCGCCTGGGGCCACCCGCGGCTCAGATAACCAGGGCCAGCCGAGGCTTGAGCTGCCGGCAGTGGCAGCAGCAGAGGTGTGATGGGGCGTCGCCTACCCCTGATCGCCGGGTCGCCTCCTGCCCCTGAGAACTCCCGGACTGAGAGAGGGGGCAGGCTGGGCTGAGGGCGCCCCCCTCCAGTGCATGAATTTTCATGCACCAGGCCTGTGAAGTCCTTTATCTGACCTTCAATTCTAAATGATAGCTTTACTGAGTAGAGTAATCTTGGTTGTAGGTTCTTGCTATTATTCGTCACTTTGAATATTTCTTGCCACTCCTTTGGGCCTGCAAATATGTATAGTGTGTATATGTATACACACACACACATAGTGCTTGGTCACTTTAAGTCTTTATTATTGTGGGTATTACAGATGCCCCTCCCCTCTTACTACTCCATTGCCCCTCTCTACCCGATTCCTGCCCCGCCCCAGGCCTTCACCACCCTATTGTCTGTCCATAAGTAATTCACATATGCATGATGTAAAATCTTTGGCTAATCTCTTTCTGTCCCCCCTCCTCTCTTCCCTCTGAGATGCATCAGTCTGTTCTATATTTCCATGCCTCTGATGTATTTTATTCAAGTTTATTTTGTTCATTAGATTTTTTTTCCATATATTTTGACTTTTAGATTCAATTGTTGATATGTATTTGTTGCCATTTTGTTGTTCATATTTTTTATCTCCTTTTTCCTCTTAAAGAATACCTTTCAACATTTCATGTAATACTGGTTTTGTGGTGATGAACTCCTTTAGTTTTTTCTTGTCTGTGAAGCCCTTTATCTGACCTTCAATTCTGAATGATAGCTTTGCTGGGTAGAGTAATCTTGGTTGTAGGTCCTTGCTATTCATCACTTAGAATATTTCTTGCCATTCCCTCTGGCCTGCAAATTTCTATTGAGAAATTAGCTGATAGTTGTATGGGCTCTCCCTTAACTGCTTTTCTCTTAATGCCTTTAAGATTCTCTTCGTCCTTAACCCTTGGCATTTTAATTATGATGTGTCTTGGTGTAGGCCTCTTTGGGTTCCTCTTATTTGGGACTCTTTGTACTTGTAAGTCTATTTCTTTCACCAGGGGAAGTCTTCTGTCATTATTTTTTTAAATATATTTTTATATATTTCAGAGAGGAAGGGAGGGGGAGGGAAAGATAGAAACATCAATGATGAAAGAGAATCATTGATTTGATGTCCCTGCATGCCCCCTACTGGGGATCAAGCCTGCAACTCAGGCATGTGCCCTGACCTGGAGTTGAACCCGTGACTTCCTGGTTCCATAGGTCAATGCTGTCATTATTTCTTCAAATAGGTTTTCAATATGTTGCTCTCGCTCTTTTCCTTCTGGCACCCCCATAATGTGAATATTGGTACACTTAAAGTTGTCCCAGAGGCTCATTACACTATCTTCATGGTTTTGGATTCTTTTTCTCTTTGCTCTTCTAATTGGGTGTGCCTCGTATTCCAAATTGATTGTTGGTTTGATTCTTGGAATCCTCTCTTCTGTTGAATCTCTATAAATTATTCTTTATTTCAGTTAGTGTATGCTTAATTTCTTTTTTAAAAAATATATTTTATTGATTTTTTACAGAGAGGAAGGGAGAGGGATAGAGAGTTGGAAACATTGATGAGAGAGAAGCATTGATCAGCTGCCTCCTGCACACCTCCTACTGGGGATGTGCCCACAACCAAGGTACATGCCCTTGACCAGAATCGAACCTGGGACCCTTCAGTCCGCAGGCCGACGCTCCATCCACTGAGCCAAACTGGCTAGGGCATGTATGCGTAATTTCTGACTGGTTCTTTTTCATGTCTTTGACATTCTCATTAAGCTTTTGAAAGTCTCATGACGATCCTTGAGTAACTTTATAACCATGGTTTTGAACTCGATATCCAGTAGTTTGCTTGCTTCCATTTCTTTCATTTGTGGCATGTTTCTTTGTCTATGCAATTTGGATGCTTCCCTGTGTTTGTTTCTGTGTATTAGAGCTGAGACGTGACATAGGTAAATGCCAGTTTATGTGACATCGGTAAATGCTAGTACTATTCCAGTTTCTGTAACATAGAGCTGCTATGTCTCCTGGAATTGGTAGAGTGGCCTTGTAGGGTAGGCGTCCTGTAGACCCAGTGGCTCAGCCTTTCCAGTCACCTGAGCTGGGCTCTCTAGGTGTGCCCCTGTGTGGGCTGTGTGCTAAGGATTGCTGTTGGCATCACTGGGAGGAATTGACCTCCAGGCCAATTGGTTGTGAGGACCAGCTGCTACTACAGTGGAAGAGCAGCTGTGCAGGAGACACCCATGTGGAGCAGGACTTGCTTCAGTGGGGCTTTGGTGCTCACTGAGTCTGCCCCTCGGGTGTGTCGCTTGTGGATGTGTAGAGATGTAATCTCGTGTGGTCTGAAGCTGTCCGCTGGGTGCATTTGCTGTGGGGCCTCCTGGAGGGTGCAACCAGCCACTGCCTGGGGCCATCCAGCAGGAGCTACAGAGAGGTCTGAAGAAGGTTACTACTTATATGGGGCTTGTGAAGTGCCTAGGTGAGGCCTTTTATTGATAGGTTTGGGGCATGCTGATACCAGCTGCTTGTTTCAAAGTTTGAAGCCTGAGCCCAGACAGACCATTCATATGGAAAAGCAGCTGCACCCCCAAACAGCTTTGATGGGGCTGCAAATTGGATTGGCAGGGTCTCAGGAAATCCCGAGGGCATTGGGAACAGTGTAAACCAGGCTGATGGAAACTCTGATGTGGCTGCCAGTCAGCTTTGCAATGGGGAGGTCCCAGCACATGAATAGTGACCCCTGGGATCACCCCCTGCTGTGATGCCAGATAATCCAGTTCCTCCCCGTATGTCCCTGGTGCTGGGTCTCAGAGGGATTGCGTTTGAATAAGTTTGTGCACTGGCCCTTTAAGAGGAACACCTGGGTTTCTAGCAGCTTCCATGTCACTCAGCCACAATACCTGCTGGTTTTTACAGTCTGAAGTTATGGGGACTTTCCCAGCTCTGGAACCGTGGGCTGAGGGTCCGGTGTGGGGCTTGAACTCCTTGCTCCTCACAGGGGGCCTCTGCAGCTGAGAGAGCCCTCTCAATTAAAAATGGCGCATGTGGGTATCGGACCAGCTAGTTCTGTGCCTCCGCCCCTCCTACCAGTCTCATTGTACTTTCTTTACTTCTCTAGTTGTAGGACTCATTCAACCACCTTTCAGGTGGTTCTAAATGATGGTTGTTGTGTGTTTTGGTTGTAATTTTGATGTGGTTGTTGGAGGTGGTGAGTACTGGCATTTACCTATGCCACTATCTTGGTTCTCCTTGCACTTGGTCACTTTAAGAGAATGCCTAGCAAAATGTCCTCACGGGACTTGGCCCCATAGACACCAACAGAGATGGTATCCTTCCCTTTGCTCTTTGATGCGTCTTGTTTCTGATCCTTCATCCGTGCTCAGGCTGACCCTCTGTTCCTCTGCCCACCTCCAGGAGGTGGCCTTGGTGGTACCAGAAGAGGTGGGGCTGACGTGAATATCCGGCATTCTGGCCGCGATGATACCTCCCGCTATGATGAGAGGTAAGATTGGGCAGGTGGTTTCCTGGGAAGGGGGGTGGTTACGTGGGGGCGCTCTGACACACATCTCTACCCACCTCATCCAGGCCGGGCCCATCCCCGCTTCCCCACAGGGATCGGGACCGGGACCGCGAGCGGGAGCGCAGGGAGAGAAGCCGCGAGCGAGACAAGGAGCGAGAACGGCGGCGCTCCCGCTCTCGGGACCGGCGGCGGCGTTCACGGAGTCGCGACAAGGATGAGCGGAGGCGCTCCAGGGAGCGGAGCAAGGACAAGGACCGGGAACGGAAAAGGCGAAGCAGCCGAAGCCGTGAGCGGGCACGACGGGAGAGGGAGCGCAAGGAAGAGCTGCGTGGTGGTGGAGGAGGTGGCGACATGGCGGAGCCCTCTGAGGCTGGTGATGCACCTCCCGATGATGGGCCTCCTGGGGAGCTGGGTCCAGATGGCCCTGATGGTCCAGAGGAGAAGGGCCGGGATCGTGACCGGGAACGACGTCGGAGCCACCGGAGTGAGCGGGATCGGCGCCGGGACCGAGACCGGGACCGGGATCGCGAGCACAAGCGGGGGGAGCGAGGTAGTGAGCGGGGCAGGGATGAAGCCCGAGGTGGGGGTGGGGGTGGCCAGGACAACGGGCTGGAGGGTCTGGGCAATGATGGCCGAGACATGTACATGGAGTCCGAGGGAGGCGACGGGTATCTTGCTCCAGAGAACGGGTATTTGATGGAGGCTGCACCAGAGTGAAGAGGCCTCACCTGTTTGGACGTGTTCCTACCCACCCTGTTGCTGTCATCCTCTTCCCCCAACCTTGGCCACCATCTAAGTTTGCCATCCATGGGTAGAAGTCTCCTTATTTGTTCTGGTTCCTTGGATTTAAAAATAAAATTAATTTCCTGTTAATGGTTTCTTCACTTATCTTAATGTCTTCCCTAAAAGGTTGTCACTTGATATGTTAACCCTACTTTGGTTTGTGTTCCAGCACATGCCTTAGAACTTGAACTTTATGACCTAAGGCTGGGGATACCCCAGCATATAACCAGAGCTGTTTAAATGGGGTGCGGAAGTCCTCCGTAAAAGTCTTTGATCCGTTTGTGTGTCTCCCTTTTTTTTTTTTAACCTCTTCCACACATAACCCTAGCTTGGCTCAGGGAAGTGGTGGGTCCTAAGCATTTGATTCCTCAGTGGAAACTGCAACTTTGAATGTGTGAAAGGGAAGCTATTATACGAATTGGGGAGCAGGAAAAGGGTGAAGAAATGAAATGAGAGCAAGATACAAGGATGAGATTAGGTAGAGCAGGAAGTCCACACGGCCAGGATGGAAAATGGCCTTCAGGTCATTGCACTATTTCTCTTGCTACTAATGATAACAAGAAACAATCGTTTCACGGCAGTTTAGATTTCAATACATTTCTGTATAAAAAATGAAATAAGGTGATGGAGAGAACCCTTGTCTGATGATCCCATGAGAAAGAAGCCAGTTACTCTTGCTGGACTCTAGAGAGACTCACGGCTGCAACTCCAGTTATGAGAAGGGTAGGAGACAAGGTGGCATTTGAATACAGCAGTGCTTGTTTCAGCACTGAAGATGCACGGAAGCTTGGCATTTGCTGCCCAGGATATACAAGCTAGGACCTACAGACAAACTTGGCCTGATAACCCAGAGGCAGCCTGTCAGCTACATCTGACTGACATGCTTTCTAACTGCTTTGGTCTTTATAAACATACACCCAAAGATCACAGGCATTTTAAAAATCCTGCAACAAGAGACCACAAGATAAAAACCGGTCCCAGGAGAGAACTTAGGGAATAAAAGAGAACTAAATACCTCTATTAGTATATTTTCATAGATATCACATATGTTGCGACTAGACTTTGAGAATTGGCTGTGAAGAATAGCACATTTTGGACTAATTTGGCACAGACCAGTTATAAAGACTGGACGAAATATATAAAAACAACTTGCGAAAAGTATTAGGGGGCCACCAATGTTGATGAGACTTGAGGCAGTCGGATCCCCAAGAAAAGGAAAGCACATAGGTGAAACTTCATATTTTCCTGGCTTTTTCCTTGACATTTGCCAGTTTGTGGGGGACCAGACATAGAAAGTGACAGTTCTCCCCTGGGCTGAGTTTACAGAGGTTGGACCAGACAGCTGGGTGTGAGGGTAAAATTTCCATGTGGGGTATTAGCTCCCAAATCTACATACAACCTGTTGAGGCATTTGCCAACTCATAACCTGCTCATTGTCAATGCAAGACCCAAGGTGTTCATCAGAAAGTAATAATGGAGGGCCCTAGCCAGTTTGGCTGAGTGGACTGAAGGGCCCGCAGACAAGGGTCCCAGATTTGATTCTGGTCAAGGGCATGTGCCTCAGTTGCAGGCTTGATCCATAGCCCTGGTTGGGGTGAGTGTGAGAGGTAACCAGCTGATGTGTCTAACATCAATGTTTCTGTCTCTCCCCCTCCCACTCTCTAAAAATCAATGGAAAAATATCCTGGGGTGAGGATTAACAACAAAAAATAGTAACGGAGGTTAAGGAGCTACGCAGAGATCTCTGCAGCCATGTCATTCTGGGGGACAGAGGTCGGGGTTCTAGGCCTGGCAAAGCAAATAACTATGCTTGAGATCCCCAGAGTGCCACAATATTGAAGTAAGGCTACAAGTGAAATAGACAGGCCTCATCATGAATTAGGTGATCTGCCTGCCAGGAGAAAAAACCCTCTGGGAGGTAGAATTCAGAGTCTAATTTTTAGTACACAATGCTCAGCATTTAGTCAAATTATCAGGCATGTTAGAGGATTTGAATTACTGAAAACGAAGAGAAAGACAATAGAAACAGACCTGGGCATGATTCTGATGTTGGGAGTTATCAGAGATTGAAATAACTATATGTTCACAAGGAAGAGATGGAGAATTTTACCAGTCCTGGAATTTTAAAATATATATATATATATATATATATATATATATATATATATATATATATATATATATATATATATTATTGGTTTTTTACAGAGAAGAAGGGAAAGAGATAGAAACATTGATCAGATGCCTCCTGCACGCCCCCTACTGGGGATGTGCCCACAACCAAGGTACATGCCCTTGACTGGAATCGAACCTGGGACCTTTCAGTCTGCAGGCCAACGCTCTATCCACTGAGCCAAACCGGTTAGGCCAATCCTGGAATCTTTAAAAAAAAAAAAAAGTAAAATGTAAATTTTAGAACTGGAAAACAACTGAAAGAATTTAGACAACCTGCCTGACACATTCCTGTTAACAGTAGAAGTGTGAGGGAAATAAAGGTTAGCTGAAAGTAAGAAATTTCATAATCTTTTTAGACAATTAACTAAGAGTATACTTAAAAATGAGACTCAGCCCAGCCAGTGTGGTTCAGTGGATGACCATGGACCTATGAACCAGGAGGTCACAGTTCAGTTCCCTGTCAGGGTACATGCCCAGTTTGCAGCCTCGATCCCCAGTAGGGGGCGTGCGGGAGTCAGCCGATCAGTGATTCTCATTCATCATTGATGTTTCTATCCCTCTCCCTTCCTCTCTGAAGGCAATAAAAACATATCTTTTAAAAAGAAAAGGAGAGATTTGGGTCAGAGCACTGACGTTTCCAAGGAATTTCAGGCTAAAAAGAAGACTCGGTAAGATACCTGTTGTGATGGAAAGTTGGAAAGAAATTGAGAATGTGGTGGAAGAAACAAAAGTAGATGGAAATCACAGGGGGGAAACAAAACCGCACAAGCCATAGCTGATTTTGCTCAGTGAACAGAGTGTCAGCCCACAGACTGAAGGGTCCCGGGTTTGATCATGGTCAAGGGCATGGTTGCAGGCTCAATCCCTGGCCCTGGTCAGGGCACTTGCGGGAGGCAACCAATCGATGTTTCTCTCACATCAATGTTTCTCTCTCTATATCTCCCCCACTCCCACTGTCTAAAATATCAGTGGAAAAAATATCTTCGGGTGAGGATTAACAAAAATACAAAAATCCACAAGCTGGTCAAGAAAGAAAATGTAATCACAGAACATTACTTGGGCTCTGCAGTAAACAATAAGTACTTATTGACATAATGCAAGCACTTTATTGATTGATCTGAAAACTGGTACCATAAAACTACCATGGGAAGAGAGGGGAAAGGTTGTAAAGGCAGAAAATCAATATGTAATATATTACTAACAACTGAAATTGAGAAATAGCAAGTTACTTAGATACAGAAGCAACTAGCATATTAAACCCCTATTAAATTGTTGCCTCTTGCAGTGGAGAGAGGACTGGCTGGTGCTTTGTATTATTAGCTCTTCCGTATTATTAAGTTTATTTTTTATTGTCGACAGTATTACAGATGTCCCCTATTTTCTCCCCATGTCCCCACTCCACCCAGCCTCCACCCCACCCCAGACCTTCACCTTGCTTTTGTCTATGTCCATGGGCTATACATATATGCATATAGGTTCTTCGGTAACTTGATTTTATTTTAAAATTCAAGTAGATTACTTATTAAAATAAAAAAAGAAATACGCCCTAACCAGTTTGGCTCAGTGGATAGAGCATCAGCCTGCGGACTGAAAGGTCCCAGGTTCGATTCCGGTCAAGGGCACGTACCTTGGTTGCGGGCACATCCCCAGTGGGGGGTGTGCAGGAGGCAGCTGATCGATGTTTCTCTCTCATCGATGTTTCTTTTCTTTTTTTCTTTTTCTTTTTTTAAATTTCTTTATTGATTAAGGTGTCACATATTTGTCCTCATCCCCCCATTCCCATCCCACACCCCTCCCCATGGATGCCCCAACCCCCTGTTGAACTTAACCATTGGTTAGGCTCTTATGCATGCACACAAGTCCTTTGGTTGATCTCTCCCTTCTCCCCCCACCCTCCCCTATCCTCCCTCTGAGGCCCGATAGTCCGATCGGTGCCTCCTTGTTTCTGGTTCTGTTCTTGTTCATCAGTCCATGTTGTTCATCATTTCCCCTAGATGAGCGAAATCATGTGTCACTGGAGATATACTTATAAGAATTGAATGTGCGACGAGCAATAATAGTTATGCTGACAGGCAAATGAATCAGTCTGTAGTGAGTTTCTTTCTGGACCAACAGTTCTTTTGAGACCCAATATCAATGTCCACCAGTTCCTTATGAGTACATGTCGGCACTGACCCCTCAGCTCTGGATGGTGGACAAATGGTGGTAATGCAGGTCCGACTCCCTCTGGTTTGGTCTCGGCCGGACCCAGGGGCACGGCTTCACCCGGATCCAGGGGCCCGCGGCCTCACCCGGACCCGGGGCCAGGCTCACCCGGATCCAGGGGCCCGCGGCCTCACCCGGACCCGGGGCCCAGGCTCACCCGGATCCAGGGGCCCGCGGCCTCACCCGGACCCGGGGCCCAGGCTCACCCGGATCCAGGGGCCCGCGGCCTCACCCGGACCCGGGGCCCAGGCTCACCCGGATCCAGGGGCCCGCGGCCTCACCCGGACCCGGGGCCCAGGCTCACCCGGATCCAGGGGCCCGCGGCCTCACCCGGACCCGGGGCCCAGGCTCACCCGGATCCAGGGGCCCGCGGCCTCACCCGGAACCGGGGCCCAGGCTCACCTGGATCCAGGGGCCCGCGGCCTCACCCGGACCTCATCGATGTTTCTAACTCTCTTTCTCCCTTCCTCTCTGTAAAAAAGCAATAAAATATATTTTTTTAAAAAAAGAAAGCCGAAACCGGTTTGGCTCAGTGGATAGAGCGTCGGCCTGTGGACTCAAGGGTCCCAGGTTCGATTCCGGTCAAGGGCATGTACCTTGGTTGCGGGCACATCCCCAGTAGGGGGTGTGCAAGAGGCAGCTGATCGATGTTTCTCTCTCATCGATGTTTCTGACTCTATCTCTCTCTTCCTATCTGTAAAAAATCAATAAAATGTATTGAAAAGAAAAGAAAAGAAAAAGAAATACTATGAAGGAGAGACATGTAGACAAACTTGCAAACTTCCTCTGGCTTTGTAAAAGCCCTTTTCTGGACGCCATACCCCCATCCAGCCAGTGGTGAGGTACAGCCACACTTCAATCTTTCCTACATTCCGTTGGCCCCTAGTCTACAGCATCTGATACAACTGCCCACCCTCTTTTTAAAAACTTTTCTCATGGTTTCTCTCACCTGATTTTCCTCCTTTTCTGGCCATTTTTTTTCTCCTCTTCCTTACTTTATTATTTTTTTATTTTATTCCTCACTCGCGGATATTTTTCCATTGGTTTTTATAGAGAGTGGAAAAGAGAAGATAAGACAGAGAGAAATATCAATGTGAAAGTAATTGGTTGCCTCCTGCACGCACCCAGACCAAGCCAGGGAGGATCCTGCAACCAAGGTACGTGCCCTTGACAGGAATCGAACCCAGGACCCTTCAGTCTGCAGGCCAATGCTCTATCCACTAAGCCAGTGATGGCGAACCTATGACACGCATGTCAGCACTGACACGCGTAGCCATTTCTGATGACACGCGGCCTCATGCCGAGGATGAAACATTTGCTGCTCCTGAGGATGAAACATTTGCAAAATAATGTTTTTCCTTAAAGTGACACACTACCCGAGTTATGCTCAGTTTTTTGGCGAAGTTTGACACACCAAGCTCAAAAGGTTGCCCATCACTGCACTAAGCTAAACTGGCTAGGGCTTTTTTCATTGATTTTTAGAGAGAGGGAAGGACAGAGAGAAATATCGATGTGAGAGAAACACATCGATTGGTTGCCTCCTGCACGAGCCCCGACCAGGGCCCAGGCTGAGGAGAAGCCCTCTTCCTTACTTTAGATGTTAGAAGTTTGGGGGACTCAATCCTAGGTCCTCTTCATTCTATTGCTTTGCCCCAGCATTCCTGTCCACTCATATGGTTTTATTTACCACCTTTGTCCAAATTCTCAAAAATATTTGCAGATTGTAGATACCGCACAAGGCTGCTCAAATTCAAAATGTCCAATAAACCTCCTCCAACATAGACTATCTGAGCAAAAGGCCCCACAAACACCTTTATTTTTAAAGTATATTTTTATTGATTTCAGAGAGGAAGGGAGAGGGAGAGAGATAGAAACATCAATGATGAGAATCATTGATTGGGTGCCTCCTGCACGCCCCCCACTGGGGATTAAGCCTGCAAAGCAGGCATGTGCCCTTGACCGGAATCGAACCTGGGACTTTTCAGTTCGCAGGCTGATGCTCTATCCACTGAGCCAAACTGCCTAGGGCCCCACAAACACCTTTATATCCCCTCCTCCATCTTCCTGTCCTCATATACAGTGACTCACCAAGACATGGCCAGGCCCTTCCAAATCGGCCCACCTAAAGGGATACTCGGAAAGCCTTCTGACTGGTCCCCTGCCTCCACTCTTGCTCCCATCCAATCCAGTCGCCACACGGTGGCCACAGTGATCTTCAAACACACAACTGAATTCCACATTTTATTCTTCAGAGTTATTGTAAGTTCAAAATCCTCAACATGCATAACTATCCTGCCCACATTTTCACCATCACAAACGGCAATTATTGCATGGGCTCTTTCTGCCTGGAAAGTGACCCACATCCCTCCCCTTGATTCTTTTACCTCCAAGGACTCTGTTAATGTCCCTCTTAGATCATCCCTTCCCCACGCCCAATTCTGATCACAGTCATAGCTGGTTGTCTACCCCTCCCTTCATCCTAGCCTAAGCTTCGTGAAGGCAGTGGGTTTGTCTGGCCTGCTCACCATCCTGTCCATCATCTTGGGCCCAGATGTGTAATATACGTTTGCCCAATGCGTGGGAAAAAGGGATAGAGAGGGGACACTCATGTGTGGGGGGCAGGACAGACAGAGATGTACGGAGGTGCAGACAGAGGCTGCAATAGGACAGACAGACAGGGGCGGGAGCAGGTGCGGCGGCCGCGGCGCAGGGAGAGAAGCGCAGGCAGTCCCGCGCCTCCGCAGGGGGCGCCCGTCGCCGGGGGCGTGGTCTCCGGAAGCCCCGCCCTCCCCACTGGCGACCGGGCGGGCGGGCGGCTCGCCGCAGCGGCGCCGACATGGCTGCGCTGGTGGAGCCGCTGGGGCTGGAGCGGGGTAAGCGCGCCAGGGGGCCCTGCCCACCCGGCCGTGGCCCGCGTCCTGGACCCCCGCCCTCGCCCCTCCCCCGGCAAGGGCCGGGCGGGGGTGGGCGGGGCGGGGCGTCGTGAGTCCCGCGGTTAGTGGGTGTGGGAGGGTCCGTGGGCGAGCGGGCGGGGAGGGGCGCCCACTGCACCCCTTCCTGGGTGTACATGGGGGCCCCGGGGATGAAGGGCGCCCTTGCCACTGGCGACTCTGTGGGCGTTCGATCGGCACCCAGCTGCCCTTCCCGGGTCTGTCCGCGCTGGCCCTTACTCGGGCTCTGGCCGCATCTCTCGGGACTTCTCTGCGCGTTGGTGTCTCTGACTCTGTCTACGCGCCCGCCCCCGCCCCGCAGACGTGTCCCGGGCGGTGGAGCTCCTCGAGCGGCTCCAGCGCAGCGGGGAGCTGCCCCCGCAGAAGCTGCAGGCCCTCCAGCGCGTCCTGCAGAGCCGCTTCTGCTCAGCCATCCGCGAGGTGAGCGCCGCGCGGCGCCGGGCACGAGTTGGCGGCTGCAGTGCTCTTCCTGGTCGCCCCAAGGCCGGGGACTACGCCTCCCAGCAACGCCCGGGGCGGCCCGCCTCGGGAGTGCCCGTGCGTCAGCTCCGGGGTTCTTCGGGAGTTGTAGTTTCCTCCCGCTCCAGGTGTGGGGTGGGACAGTTCATGGTGGGAGAGGCCAGGCCTGGACTCCTGGGTTGGGGAGAGGCGGGAGCTGGCAGGTCCCTGATGCTGTGCATCCTCACAGGTGTATGAGCAGCTCTATGACACGCTGGACATCACCGGCAGCGCTGAGATCCGGGCCCACGCCACAGCCAAGGTAGGCGCCCTCCACCCCATCACTCACAGCATCCATGGAACTTCCTAATGTCATTCATTCCTGCTTTGTCCTTCATGATTTTTGCCAAATCTCTGTACCCCCCTTACTATTACTTATCTATAGTTTATTTTAAGTAATCTCTCATAAATGTCATGAAAGGCATCTTTATCTACTATAAATTGAAACTAGTACCGAATGCCTGACTAGAAGATAACCTTAAACACCGATCCAGTGGAAACAATGAATTATCAGTAAACACTGAAATCTGATGAAATCAGAGTTAGATGCCGTTCTTGCTGCTTCCTGAAGGCTCTCGGCTTCTTCCAGGCCTTGTTTTTCTCTGTTAAAAAGTGAGATTGGCAAGTGTTGAGTATTCAAGATACATTCGCACCAAATGGAGACGTTCTCTTTGACATCTGAACCATCAAAGTGAGCCAAAAGGGACACGCGGTCATTATGAAATAATCTTTTGAACTGTGGCAGGCAGGCACCTCGTGCTTGGGAAAAGCTATCTGGCCTCAGTCGCTCTCCCTGGCCCAGATCCTCCACCCTAGTCCGCATGTCCCCGATGGAGAGGCCCTCACCTCCCCGTGCTTCCTGTCTCCCAGGCCACCGTTGCTGCCTTCACCGCCAGCGAGGGCCATGCACATCCCAGGGTAGTGGAGCTGCCCAAGACAGAGGAGGGCCTGGGCTTCAACATCATGGGGGGCAAGGAGCAGAACTCGCCCATCTACATCTCCCGTGTCATTCCTGGAGGAGTGGCCGACCGCCACGGAGGCCTCAAGCGTGGGGACCAGCTGTTGTCGGTGAATGGTGTGGTGAGTGGGAGGCTGGGGCAGGGCTAGGGTCAAAGCCTGTCCTTGTTTTTGACATTGATTCCACACACACTGACGGAGCACTACCCCTCTATCCAGCCAAGTGCAGGCACTGCTGCAGACCCTGAGAAAAATTGGCTTCAGCTCTTACCTTCAAGAACTCCCTCTCTGATAAGGGAGAGAGACCCTGAGTGAAATAGCCCCAATCAGGGAGATAAGAATGAGGAAGCACAAAGCATTGTGATGTAGCACCAGACCAGGGTAGATGAAAGAACTTTTTGCAGAGGAAGGAACATTTGAGTTGGGTTTTGAAGGATGAGTAGGAGTTCTCCAGGCACATAAGGTAGAGAAGGTGTTACTGGCTGAGGTTGCGGCAGGTAGGGGCCGTGACACTCCTGTGAGATAAAGAGAAAGAGCTTGGTTCTGATGGAGGGCTGGGCATGCGGGTTATTAAAATCGCTAGTTTTTATAGTAAACGGGGGCATAACTAGATGGGTGGTTGGGGCCAGCCTTGTTGGGCCTGAGTGCCAGCCTAGAAAGCTGGGGCTTTTTCTCAAGGGTTCTGGGGAGCCCTGGGAGGGCTGTGAGTAGGGGAGGGGAGGCTCAGCTTGGAGGAGTAGAGAGACTCCTTTGGGACTCTGTGGGGAATGGGCTGAGGGGAGAGGCTGGAGGCCAGAAGGTCAGGGGGGAGACTAGAGTGAGAGTCCACTGTGGAGAGGACCAAGCCTCAGCTGGGGCCAGGGTGGTGGGGACAAAGAAGAGGGAGTCAGGGCAGGAGGCACGGGGCTGCTAGCAGGTCTGTGGGAGGGAGGGAGGGGATGAAGATGGTCCTGGAGGTCTGGCTCGGTGACGGAGGGCATATGGGGCTTGTCCCTGACATGAGGAACCTGGAAAATTTTGGGGGAGGACACTGAGCCAAGAGTTAATGAGTCTCCCATGAGGAGATGAGGTTTGGGCACCTCAGGGCTGGTAGCAGATCACTTACAGCGGGACCTGTTTCCGGGGTGGGGGCTGGGTGAGAGCGGTGGGCCCCACGCCCAGCTGTCTGTGCACATCCCTGCAGAGCGTCGAGGGTGAGCAGCACGAGAAGGCCGTGGAGCTGCTGAAGGCGGCCCAGGGCTCGGTGAAGCTGGTGGTGCGTTACACACCCCGCGTGCTGGAGGAGATGGAGGCCCGCTTTGAGAAGATGCGCTCTGCCCGCCGGCGCCAGCAGCACCAGAGCTACTCGTGAGCCCTTTGCCACCATTCCCCTGGGGTCTCCATGGCCTGCCTGATCCCCAGACTCCCAATGATTCCTGAAATCTTGGTTGCCACCCCCAGCCATGGGTCCTCTCCTGGGATTCTGACCTGACTCACACTCTCACCCCAAGCCATTCTGGCTAAAACCCTGGGGGGACTCTTAGCTGACTCCCATCCCAAGATCTGACTCCCAACCCACTACCCTCAGCCCTGGTTCTGGAACCCCAGCCCTGGCTCTTACCCATCCCTCCCTGGGCCCCTTACCCTAAGCCTGGCGCCCTTCTCTTCACCCTCCTTGCAGGTCCTTGGAGTCCTGAGGCTGAAACCACAGATCTGGACCCTCCTGCGCTCCCCTCCCCTTGTACAGTATTTATTGTCGCCGGCTCCTTATTTAAAGATCTTTGCCCCTCATTGAGTGTTTGTGTGTCTGTCCTGCATCCCGGGGTTAGAGGGTCTGGAGAGGTGGGGGAGGGAAAGAAGCTGATGTTGAGACCAGGCCCGGAGGAAGCCCAGGTACAGGATTTCCCCCAGGTCTGAAGGTAGAAGCTGGACAGCTTCCTAAGGGACAAGTCCAAGGGTGGAGGCTGGGACCCAGACTGGGTCTGAGTGGGAGTCAGACGTGAAGACAACGCCCCCCCACCCTTAGGAGTGTCTGAGGACGAAGGCCAAACCCCTTGTGTAGCTGGTCCTACCCACGAGTGCTGAAACGCTGCGGGGAGCCAGTGGGTGTCCTCTGTGTGGGCGGGGCGGAGCGAACCATTAACCTTGTCCGCCGGGGGAGCCCAGCGTGGGAGGCGGGGTGGGGGTGCCGCGTGCAGCTCCCGAGGCGGGCGAGGCGGGCGCAGGAATTGCAGAGTAAGGTGCACTTGCCGACCCGGCATTCACCCCACCTTGCAACCCAAACGCGTCTCCGGGAGTCGCCCCCGCCTTAAAATACAACCTTTACTCCCACCTCGCCGCCCGCCCACCCCTCCTGTCTCGTGCGGCGCGAGGGCCGGCGCGCGCCACCGCCGGGATCCGGGGTCGCGACTCGCGTTCCACGCCGCACGCCACTCGCTCCAGGTGACATCATCTCCCTGCCGGGCTCCGCCTCCCGCCCCAGCTGCCTCACGCCGCACGCCTATTGGCTGACATGTCTTGAGCCCCGCCTTCCGCTCTCCGCCCGCGCGACCCCTCCCGGCCCGTGCGGAGGCGGGGTTTAGCCTCCTGCCGGTGCCGACGCTGCCTCCCATTGGCCACTCAGAGCCGTCTGTCAGTCTCCTGTTAAAGGGGCCACGACCGCCCGGGAGCTGTTGGGGGGGAGGGAGGAGGGAATTTTGGGGGGGAAGGTGGGATTTTGGGGGCGCTGGTGGGCACCCCTGAATCTGGCGGCTGCAGCCTCGTGGGGGGAGGCTGAATGGTGACAGGGTTAGGGGACTATTTTAGGGGGTAGAGGGCTGTAAGACTGTGAGAGGGAGTGGGGTCCCCAGCGCCCAAGCCGGAGCAAGAGACGCGGAGCCCGCGCGAGCGGCGGAGACAGGGTTCCAGAGCTACAGATCCGGGCCCCGGCCGCCGCCAGGGGCCCCGCCCGGTCCCCCCACCCCACCCCACGTCCCTCCTGCAGCCCAGCTCCGCCCGCAGCCGCCGCGGACCAGGTAGGTAAGAGCCCGGCCTGCCAGGCAGCGCCCACCCAGGGGACCCCTCGCCTAGCTTTCCCCGCCTCTACGAGATGCTGGATTCCCTTCTTCATCCCCGGGGACCCCAGCGCCCAGATTTCACAGCCCAGCCCCAGAGAGTCAGGTGTGCCCCTCCCGGCTCTCAGAGTCCCCAACCAAACCCTAGAATCCCAGGCATACTGCCGCCTTGCGCCTCCTCCAGGGCCCAGGAGCCTGGATTTCAGTTCAACCCTGGGAACCCCTCGGGATCTAGATCCTCCTCCTCGGCCCAGACCGGAGAGCCCCAGACGCCCGCCGCGGCTGTGTCACACTCCCCAGGCGAGGGCCGCCCGTCCCCGGTCGCGTCCGCATAGTGCCCCTTTCGCGCACCCCGTCTGCCCACGTCCAGCCCTTCGGTTCCAGCAGCCGGCCGCGTCCCTCGGTCCAGGCCGGCCCGCGGCCACCCTGGACACAGGCCCGCTCTGGAGCTGTCCATGGTCAGCGCGCTCGGCAGCCTCGCCTCCCCCACCTCCTGCTGCCACCGCCAGAAAGGGGGCGCCGGCGGCGCGGGGATCCCCCCTGCCGCGCCTTTGACCCGGGGATACCCGGGCCCTCCCCGACCCGGACGCCCAGGACTCAGGGTTCCGCTGGCCAGGCTCTGGGCCCGGTCCTCAGCACCCTAGATTTCTGGGACCCCAGCACCTTCTTCAGGAGTCAAGGCTTCTGAAGGTTCCTGCCCTCTCCACCTTAGGGTAATGGGCATCCGGGGACCCAGGTTCCCAGCCTTTGTCCCTTTAGACACCCAGTTCAACAGCCCCTGTGCTCCTCAGGCAAATATACCCAGCCTCCTAGTACCCCAGCACCTGCCCCCTTAGGGATTCAGGCACCATGACTCTCCCTTTCGGGGACTCAGAATGCAATTGTTAATGCCATACTTTGGCATCTGCCTCCCCACCCCCTACCCCCGCCCCTGGAGACTAGATGCCTTGTCCCCAGCCCTGCACCCCCTCAGGGACCCAGGCGTTCAGATCCTAGCTTCTGTATTGGTCACCAGCCTATACTGAGGCCATCTGCCTCAGCCCTCCCCCCTAGCCCCTGTCCTTTACCTCCACAAGGATTCAGGAGTCCAGGTCCCCAGATCTGCTCTCCTCCTGCCCAGGTTTCTAGCTCCTCACCTCTTACTCTTAGGGACCCAGGTCCCCAAGGTCTCACCATCCCCCTATAAACTCCACAGCTCCCAGCGGCCTTGGCAGACTCCTGCCTCATCCCCATTTCATCTCAGTTGCTGGGCTGCCCGGGACTCTATTCTCTCCCCTGAGACCCATCCAGCTTCTTGAGATATTTCTGGCACCCCATTGCCTTCCGAGGCCCATATTCTCTGAACACGCTCTCTCAGACTGTGAGCCAAACATACATGCCTTCCTCCAAATGTGTTCTGTGGCCTAGGCTCATCCGATGATCTAGAACCTACTCACTGTCCTCCACATTTCCAGTTAAACATTGCCCTTGCGACACGCCACATTCTAGACTCTTTCTAGATCCTGGAACATCCCCAGTCAACATCTCGGTTCCATCGTCACCCAAGGCATGCTCTCAGTTCCAGGCTTGATGCTATGTTCTAGGCATGTCTTTTCCCAGATGAATTCAAATATCTAAACAACCCCCGCAAGCCAAATTCTGATCCCACTGTCTCTTGGGACAGGATCCAGTCCTTGCTTATTCTCTGCTAAAATTTCATGTGAGGTGTGTTCTAGGTTCCAGCCATATCCTTGGCATTGTTCTACATTCCATTCTCTTCCCAGGGACATTCTAAGTTCTAGAAGAATGTGTGTCTTCCAATTATGTGCTCTAGTCTTTATTTATTTATTTATTTATTTATTTATTTATTTATTTATTTATTATTGATTTCAGAGAGGAAGGGAGGGGGAGAGAGAGAGAGAGAGAAACATCAATGATGAGAGAGAATCACTGATCGGCTGCCTCCTGCACGCCCCCCACTGGGGACCGAGCCTGCAACCCAGGCATGAGACCTTGACCGGGAATCGAACCTGGGACTCTTCAGTCCCCAGGCCGAAGCTCTATCCACTGAGCCAAACCAGCCAGGTCATGTGCTCTAGTCTTTTAATTGTGCTATCCACTCTAGAATGTGTTTCCTGCTTCAGGTTCCATCCAATTCCACAGTCTGCAATCTAGAAGACTCCCACTGCAGTGTGCTACCTTATCTCTTCCTTCTCAGGTTCTAGGCCCATCGAATATTCCATCCCCACCTTCTCCGTCCCCCTTCTCCTTAGTATGATGTTGGTTCGGAATTGTCCCCTGGTGGATTGTGGGCTTCCTCCTCTTTCTGCCACATCGGCATTCTAAGCATGCTCTAGGCTCTCCCCTCGTCTGGAGTCTTCAGCTTAGAAATGTCCTCATTTCCAGAGCACCCTGTCTCTCCTTTGCCAGCTCAGGCCTCATGCCAGTAAATTCTCAATTCCAAGCATGCATCCTTCTACATCTTCCCCCAGGCACGACTAGGTTCCAGACAAGCTCCTTGCTACTGTCTAGGTTTTTCTTCACCTCCAGGGCATGTTCTGAACTCTAGAGCATCTCTTTTTCCTTCTGAGTTCTAGCATTGTCTAGACACACGATAAAACCAAGATTGCGAACCCTATTATACCCTCATCCCTGGTAGATTTTGCATTCTAGATTATGTCTCCCGACTAGGTTTGTTATGCATTGCATTAGGTATATTCTTAGATATCATTCTGAGGTCACCCAGTTGCTTTTTAAGTTATTGATTGCTCTTGGCTGGTTCCACGTTTCAGACTAGAATATGTCCCAAGTGCAGCTCTTACCCAACTCACATTGTAAACGTGGAGAGAGATG
Organism: Cnephaeus nilssonii; assembly: GCF_951640355.1. Lineage (NCBI taxonomy): Eukaryota > Metazoa > Chordata > Mammalia > Chiroptera > Vespertilionidae > Cnephaeus > Cnephaeus nilssonii. Next base: position 44,490,226 of record NC_137091.1, read on the forward strand.
TTCTTTTTGCACTCTGTGCTATATCTACATGCCGGTGGCTTTCTAGATCTGTGCCCAGCGTTGCTGTGTTTTGTTTCCTTCTCAGTGCATTTGAAGTTCTAGAACAGCTTCCTTAAAGCATCTTGTGTTGCATGCCCTGACCAGGTTCTGGGTTTTAGATACCATGTTGTTTTGGGGCCTAAGGTTGGCCTGCCTTCTTATGAACATATTCCTGAATCTGGCCTCTGAGTGCTGGGATTCAGGTGTCTAGATTCTCAGATGTACCTGTTCAAAGACCCAAGGGACCCAGCTGCCTGCTCTCCCAGCACCCCCCCTCCCCCTCCTCTCAGGAGTCCAAGGCCCAGTCCCAGGCTTTAGACACAGTCCGAAAATTGGGTGGCGCTGGGAATTATCTACTCTTAGAACCGGTTATGCCACTGCCAGATGGGAGAGAGGGAAAGCGGGGAAGCAAATGAAAGTCCCTCCTGCTTTCGGCTGGGCCAGCTGGACCTGTCCGACCTGATGTGTGCGAGGGAGTGGCTCAGGAGAACTCCATTCATCTCCGCCCACAGCTTGTGCGCCCCAGCTCCTGGGTCCTGGGGGCCTGCCTGTTGGGTTCTGGGGGAGCAGGGGTCTGAAGGCTGGTATTTCTGAGTCTGAGGTTGGAGGCCTAAAGCCCAGACAGAGGAGAGGGTGTAGTCTCGGACTCCCGGGATTGGGAAGGAGGGGGCTGGAGGCTCAGACTCCTGAGTCTTGGGGCAGGAACTCCAGGACCTGATGAAGGAGGGAGCTGGATCTTGGTCACCTGGGTTGTGGGAGATGGCTAGCCCACCCCGCCCTCCTCCATGCTCCCCCCTCTCCATGTGGAGTGGGTCTTTAGATTCTTCTGGAGTTGAGGTCCAGATGAGAAATTGAAGAAGAGGGGAATAGAGCTGGATAGCAGCTAATCAGGCACCAGTGACCTAATTCTGTGACCCGAGTCCTGTGTCCTCCTGAAGTCATGGTCTGGCTGGGGCTCAGTTTTGTCACTCCTGCAGTGGGTTGAGGGGGATTCTTAGCATGGCCCAAATAAGTGGAGGCTGGCCTTCCCACATTCACTCAGGCTGTACCTGGGCCACCTGGCTTCGTTGTGGTGGACTAGGCTGGGCCTAGATTTGCTGTCGGTGCCTGATGGAGACTGACCTCAGTTTCCCCAAATGCTCTCACCCAGGTAGCCAGAGCAATGGGTTTCAGTTTATCCTATGCCATGATCTGAATGAACAGCCCTCAGTTTTTCCGGTGCAGTGCCTGGGCGGCTCTGCCTCAGTTTCCTCAATGTATTAGCAGGGTGGCCATGTCTGTTTCTCTGCCTGCGCCTTGACGAGGCCGGTCTCTGTTCCCTGCCCCTTCGCTGCCCCCGCAGGCCAGCACCGCCGCCATGATGTGCGAGGTGATGCCCACCATCAGCGAGGATGGCCGGCGGGGCTCGGCGCTGGGCCCGGACGAGGCGGGCGGCGAGCTGGAGCGCCTCATGGTCACGATGCTCACGGAGCGCGAGCGCCTGCTGGAGACGCTGCGCGAGGCGCAGGACGGGCTGGCGACGGCGCAGCTGCGGCTGCGCGAGCTGGGCCACGAGAAGGACTCCCTGCAGCGACAGCTCAGCATCGCGCTGCCCCAGGTCTGGGCGGGGCCGGGGCGGGGCCTCGAGCGGTGAAGGCGTGGAGGGGGCGGGGCATGACGCCTGGGAGGGGCCAGGGGCGGGCTCTGCCGGTGAGGGGCGGGGCCTGAGTCGCTGAAAGGGGCGGGGCTTATCAGGGAGGGCGGGGCTTTCCAACAGTTCGGTTCAATGAGGGAGGTGGGGAAGGACTGATCTGATTGTCCCGGTCTTGCCCACATCTGGACAGGAGTTTGCGGCTCTGACGAAGGAGCTGAACTTATGTCGAGAGCAGCTGCTGGAGCGGGAAGAAGAGATTGCGGAGCTCAAGGCCGAACGGAACAATACGCGGGTGAGCGCCTTGCTAAGCGGTGCGGGCGGGGCCTCGCGGTGCTGCTGTCTGACCACCTGGGGTCCTGTCTTCTCCCTGCTCCCACTTCACGGCTGGTGTCCTCTGGTCGCCCCACTCCTTCCTTCCTGTCTCTCCCCCTCTCCATAACGGTCTCTATTTCTGTGCCACTCCTTCCTGACTCCGCCCCTTACCTCGGATATCCCTCTCTTACTGACCTGTCTCCTTCCTTACCTTTTGCTTGGCTTCACCTCTTTCCCCATGTGTCCAACCCACCTGTCTGAACCACATTTCCTGTCTCCCCTTCCTCTCTTTCCTTGCCTCTTGGACCCGGTGTCCTGTCCCTGCAGCTACTGCTGGAACACCTGGAGTGCCTGGTGTCCAGACACGAGCGGTCACTGCGCATGACCGTGGTGAAGCGCCAGGCCCAGTCCCCGGGCGGGGTGTCTTCTGAGGTGGAGGTGCTCAAGGCTCTAAAGTCCCTCTTCGAGCACCACAAGGCCCTGGATGAGAAGGTATGAGAACGGAAGAGCCTGGCGGTAGAAGGGAAACCCGCAGGTGGCTGGGGCTGCCCTGAACTGGAGAGATTCTGGCTGTGGTTGGTTGGGGATGTCCTAAGTTGGGGGGAAAGTTGACTCCGATCGACTGGCTATGCAGACTGACCTGACTGGTTGATGATGGAAAAGTGAACGAGGGGCGGGGCTACCAGTGGCTGGGTTGCTTTGGCGGCAGGTTGGGGCTGCACATCCATTATAGATAGAGGAACTCTAACCTTCCCTCTGAGGCCCCGTTCCAGGGTGTTCTCCACCATGGCCAACTGTCCTAGATTGGATCTGATCTCCATCTCACTCCCGTCCTGCCCCATCCCCAGGTCCGGGAGCGGCTGCGGATGGCGCTGGAGCGGGTGGCTGTTCTAGAAGAGGAGCTGGAGATGAGCAACCAGGAGGTGAGGCCAAGAAGGGGAGGGAGGGACTAAGGAGCTCCCAATGGGGTGGGCTGATTCTGGGTTCCAGCATCTGTTGGGGGCAGGACCGGAGCAGAGGACGAATGGGGCTGGGCTATGGGGAGAGCCAGTGGGTTCCTGAGGGCTGCGAGGAGAACTGCCTAGTGAAAGTGAGACTGAGGTGAGAACCGGGGGCTGGGCCCGCAGGAAGAGCCCACTCCGCGGAAATGTTTGGATGGGAGAAGGCAGGGCTAAGGAGGACAGGAGGAAGGCCAAATGCCCTCCCTGCTGGGAAGCTGAGGAGAGACACAACGAGAGCCCGGGGTCTAAGGGTGGCCCCATAGCTCCCATGGCCTCTCCTGAGAGGGCTGGGGCCAGTGGGAAGGAACTAAGCTTCCTTTTGCACGGATCTCCCTTTCCCATTCCCAGACTCTGAACCTTCGAGAGCAGCTGTCTAGGCGCCGATCCGGGCTGGAGGAGCCCGGCAAGGACGGGGACGGGCAGGTAAGAGGTCAAGTCCTTCGCTCCCTTTGCTCTTATTGGTCCTCATCCCTCTGACCTCCACTCTCTCCTCTGGCTTTGTGATGGTCCCTTTTTTAAAAAAAAAAAAATACTTTTTTATTGATTTCAGAGAGGAAAGAAGAGAGAGAGAGAGATAGAAACATCAACGATGAGAGAGAATCATGGATTGGCTGCCTCCTGCACGCCCCACACTGGGGATCAAGCCCACAACCCAGGCATGTTCCCTAATGGGGAATCGAACCCTGACCTCCTGGGTCATAGGTCAGTGCTCACCCACTGAGCCACGCCAGCTGGGCTGTGATGGTCCTTTTAATGTTTGATATGATCCTCACTGACCCTGGGACATCTGAGCTCCTAGGACCTGATTCAGGTCACCTAGCTAGCTACTGTGACCTCCATGACATATATATATATATATATATATATATATATATATATATATATATAATTGATTTTTTACAGAGAGGAAGGGAGAGGAATAGAGAGTTAGAAACATCAATGAGAGAGAAACATCCATCAGCTGCCTCCTGCACACCTCCTACTGGGGATGTGCCCGCAACCAAGGTACATGCCCTTGACCGGAATCAAACCCGGGACCCTTCAGTCCGCAGGCTGACGCTCCATCCACTGAGCCAAACCAGCTAGGGCTATTTTTAAAAATTTTTATTGATTTCAGAGAGGAAAGGAGAGGGAGAGAGAGAGAGAGAGAATCATCAATGATGAGAATTATTGATTGGTTGCCTCCTCAACCCCCCTACTGGAACCCTGATGGGGAGTCAAACCGTGACCTCCTGGTTCAGAGTTCGATGCTCAACCACTGAGCTACACGGGCAGGCACCCTTACTGATCTTTGATTCACTCTGTCCACTCACCCCCCACCAACTTTGTTTTCACCTGGCATTTTCTTTCTATCTCTGTTTCCCCACTCTGGGTTCTGTGCCTTCCTTCCTCACGGTCCCCACTGCAGACCCTTGCCAATGGCCTGGGCCCTGGAGGCGAATCCAACCGGCGCACGGCTGAGCTGGAGGAGGCCCTGGAGCGGCAGCGCGCGGAGGTGTGCCAGCTGCGGGAGCGCCTGGCGGTGTTGTGCCGCCAGATGAGCCAGCTGGAGGAGGAGCTGGGCACCGCCCACCGCGAGCTGGGTAAGGCCGAGGAAGCTAACGTCAAGCTCCAGCGCGACCTCAAGGAGGTGAGGCCGGAGCCGCCGGTGGGTTGCCCTCTGCCCCCCCCATCCCCCCCCCCATAACCCTTCCCCATGTCCCTTCGCCCAAAGCCACAGAGCTCAGGAATGGTGGAACCCGAAGTCAGTTCACGAGCTGTGTAGACTCTCTCCCTCTCTGAGCCTGTTTCCTCGCCTGTAACATGGGACTTACAGCTTTGTCAGAGGGTTGGCGTGTGGCACATACCCAGTGGGCTCTCAGTAACCTTTCCTAGGGATGTGATCATCGGCAAATGCTCTTGTGCCTCTAAATTGAATTCCTGGGTCTGTATTTCAATCCATTCCGGGCTTAGGCTCCTGGATCCTAACTCCCATGCCCCAGGGGCTGCTGGGAAATGTAGGCATGGGTTCTTGAAGGAAGGCCCTGGATGAGAAAGAATAGTGAGCACTTTAGTTTCCTCATCCACTAGGGCCTTCACCTCAGGTTTTAAGCCTGCATGGCCCTGGGTCCCGATGGGAAATCTACCACCACAAGGGCTCCCAGACTCAGGTGCGTCTCCCACGAGACCCCAGAGCTCGTTTTCTGGGGTTCTGAGCCTGTGCTCCTCTGGGGGATCTTGGGAGATGCTGCCTCCCAGATGGGAGGGGCCTTTGTTCCCAGGAGACCCTAGGGCACTTGCTCTGTGACTTTAAGCCTGGGCTGTGCCACAAGTTGCTGAAACATCTAAGTCCTGGGCTTTAAAAATATATATATTTTTATTGCTTTCAGAGAGTAAGGGAGAGAGAGAGAGAGAGAGAGAGAGAGCGAGAGCGAGCAACATCAATGAGAGAATCATGGATCGGCTGCCTCCTGCACGCCCCCTACTGGGGGTCGAGCCAGGAACCCTAGGCATGTGCCTTTGACCAGAATCAAACCCGGGACCCTTCAGTCCCCAGGCCGATGCACTATCCACTGAGCTAAACAGGCTAGGGCTAAGTCCTGGATTTTTGAGGCAAGTGGTCCAAGACGAGTGGAGGGGACTTCCTATCCCCTGAGCCTCAGGGCCATTCACATGGGGAGGGTCTTCGCCAGTGCTGCTCACGGACAGTGTGGTACCACCATTTTCACTTTCAAGTGGCAGGGACCTAACGTTGGCTATTCCTGGGGGCTCCTGGCAGGTTTGGTTCCACCATTCTGACGCCCGGATGCCAGGGGACTTCATTTCCCAGGGTACCCTGGGGTGCCTGATTTGGGGTTCTAGGCCTAGGCTCCCCGCAGGGCCTTTTGGGGAGCTGTAGTCCACGCGGCCCTTTGCCACCTCTGCAGGCGTTGGCGCAGCGGGAGGACATGGAGGAGCGGATCACGACGCTGGAGAAGCGCTACCTGAGTGCCCAGCGCGAGGCCACGTCTCTGCACGACGCCAACGACAAGCTGGAGAACGAGCTGGCCAGCAAGGAATCGCTGTACCGGCAGGTGGGGGCGCCGCGGCTGGGAAGGGGCGCTGGGGACGAGGTCCTGGCCGCGAGACCCAGCTCCGCCCTCTCCCGTCCCTGTCCCGCCCTAGAGCGAAGAGAAGAGCCGCCAGCTGGCCGAGTGGCTGGACGACGCCAAGCAGAAGCTGCAGCAGACGCTGCAGAAGGCCGAGACCTTGCCTGAGATAGAAGCGCAGCTGGCCCAGCGCGTGGCGGCCCTCAATAAGGTGAGGGGCGGCCTGGGGCGGGGCCGGGAGGCTCTGGAGGAGGGGGCGGGGCCTGGCGTCTGGAGGAGGGGGCGGGGCCCGGAGGGGCGGGGCCTGGCGTCTGGAGGGGGCGGGGCCCGGGGCGGGGCCTGGCGTCTGGAGGGGCAGTAGTCATGCAGCCTGGATTCTGGATGAAAACTCAGTGCCTGGGGATTGGGGGAAGGGATAAAACTTGGAATGGGGGCAGGGTCTAGAGGTCTGGGACGGGGGTGAAGGGGTGGGGGGAGGAGTTCTCTAGTTTGGACTGGAAGGAGGGATGGCCTGGAACATGAACTGAGGAAAGGAACTGGGCCCGTACACAGATGAGGGCCGGGCCTGGTACCTGTCTTGGAGGAAGTGGGACTGGAGCCTGACTGGGACCCAGTGGGGCAAAGTCAGATGTCATGGTTCCATCCTGTAGGCTGAGGAACGCCATGGGAATTTCGAGGAGCGCCTCAGGCAGCTGGAGGCCCAGTTGGAGGAGAAGAACCAAGAACTGCAGCGGGTGAGAGAACGGCTAATGCAGCGAAGGCGAGGGCGGGGGCGGGGCCTGGGGCGGGGGCGGGGCCTGGGGCGGGGCGGGGCCTGGAGGCGGGCGGGGCCTGGGGCGGTAGGGGGAGCTCAGCAGGGGTTGCGCTCTGGACCCTGTGGGCTTGAGCACCCGCGGTCCCCTTCTCCTTTGGGCAGGCCAGGCAGCGGGAGAAGATGAACGATGACCACAATAAGCGGCTGTCCGAGACAGTGGACAAACTGCTGAGCGAGTCCAATGAACGGTTACAGCTTCACCTCAAGGAGCGGATGGGGGCGCTGGAGGAGAAGGTGCCCCCCAAGCCAGCACTCTGATAACCCTGCATCCTGGGCCACCTCTTGCCCAAATCCCTGGGCCCCAGATCTTTCCCCCAGACCCATAATCCGAGATCTCCCTAAACCTGGGCCTCCCGAATCCGACAGACTTCTTTGCTGTATTGCAGGGACCACTCTTTCACCTAAACCCCCCAAGAGCTGAATTCTGGGGCACCTGTACCCGGAGTTCTCGGCTTTTCCCCCAAGCCTCTTATCCTAGGGACCCTCAAACTGAATCCTCTGATTACACAGGATGTGGAATTCTGGGGCTCCCCGGAACAGGATCCCCTACCCCGCTGCATCTTTGGACCCACAACCCCCGTGTGCTCCAGCTCACCATCCTTGCACACCTCATTCATGGGGCTCCTCTCAGGCCCCCAGAGCATGTCCCTTTCAGGCTCCCCCCCCCCCTCACTGCATCCCTGTCCCCCACAGAACTCACTGAGTGAGGAGATTGCCAACATGAAGAAACTTCAGGACGAGCTGCTGCTCAACAAAGTAGGGAGGGGCCTGGCGGGAGGGCGGGGCAATGGCGGGCACTGCTGGGGTTGGGACCAGCCGGGAGGGGCTGTGCTGGGCACATTCTGACCGGACACCTCTGACCCTCCCCACAGGAGCAGCTCTTGGCAGAGATGGAGCGAATGCAGATGGAGATTGACCAGCTGCGGGGGAGGCCACCGTCCTCCTACTCCAGGTGACGGCAGCGCCCCTGCCCCCCTCTACCCGTGGACCCCCTTGGCCAAGCTCATCCTTTCTGATCCCTAGGTCTCCCCCACACCCACTCCACTCACTGCCTGTCTTCCGGAGACTTCCACTGATGGCTTTTATTTTTGACCCCTGACTTCATGACCACTGACACCAGATCCTTTCTCCTGACCTTTGACCTCAGATCCCTCTCTTAGTCTCCTGACCGAAGGCCCTTTCCTACCTCAGCTTTCTTTTTTTTTTTTTAAATTTTAAAATAGATTTTTAGAGAGAGGGGAAGGGAGAGGGAGAGAGAAACATCAATGTGATGTGATAGCAAAGCATCAATGGGCTGCCTCCTGCATGCCCCCTATGGGGGTGGAGCCCCCAACCCAGGCATGTGCCCTGATCAGGAATCAGGCCTGTGACCTTTCAGTACACAGCACAATGTCCAACCAACTGAGCCACACTGACCAGGGCTCAGCTTTTCTTTTCTTGACCCCTTAGTCTCTGTCTTCTTCTTTATGAATATGTTTTTAAAAATATGTTTTCTTGCTTTTTAAAGAGAGAGGGAGAGAGAGAGAGAGAGAGAGAGAGAGAGAGAGAGAGAGAGAGAGAGAGAGAACATCAATCGGCTGCCTCCTGCAGGCCCCCCCACTGGGGATTGAACCTGAAACCTGGGCATGTGCCCCGACTGGAATGGAACCGATGACCTCTTGGGGCACAGGACAACACTGGGCCAACTGAGCCACGCCAGCCAGGGCTCTGACTGTCTTCTCCATGCCCACAGGTCTCTCCCTGGCAGTGCCCTGGAGCTCCGTTATTCCCAGGCACCTACGTTACCTTCTGGTGCCCACCTGGACCCCTATGGGGCTGGCAGTGGCCGAGCAGGCAAGAGGAGCCGCTGGTCAGGGGTCAAGGATGAGCCCTCCAAGGTCAGCAGCCACTTCCGGGCCTGGACTGAGCAGGGCTTGGGAGGGCAACAGTGGGAACTGGGGTCTGTCACACGGGGCTCTGGAGGGGGGGGGGCTGGGTTGAGAAGCAGGGTCTCCTGGACCCATGCTCTCTTTTGTCCTTCTCCCACAACTCCCGCTTCCCCACCTGCCTGGATGTCTCTTCATGGAAACCCTGCTGCCTGGTGAGAACCTTAGAGGCATGATGGGGTGGTGAGGGGGATGGGTTCCGGGGGATGGTGGGCAGGGTGTGGAATCCTAGCATGGGTGGGGTTAAGTGAAGAAAGTAAGCGAGTTGGGTCAAAGACAACAGTGAAATCAGGGAGGGAGTGGAGTCATCAGAGGGTTGGGGTGGTCAAGAAAAGGGACCTGTCCAGAGACAAAGCAGGGCTGGAAGAAGGGTGAGGGCTCGATCGCAGGGCGAGGGCAGTCAGTGTCGGGACGTGGGCAGGGTCACGGAGCGTGGGCAAGGTCAGGAGCATTGAAGGACAACCCAAGGCCAATCTCCTCCCCCGCCCACCTGGGGCCCCTCTGTCTCCACACAGACACAGGAGTGGGAGCGATCTGCCCCTGCGGGGTCCATGCCACCCCCGTTCCCTGGGGAACTGGACGGCTCAGATGAGGAGGAGGCGGAGGGGATGTTTGGGGCCGAGCTGCTCTCCCCCAGCGGGCAGGCCGACGTGCAGACGCTGGCCATCATGCTTCAGGAGCAGCTGGAAGCTATCAACAAGGAGATCAAGTGAGCACTGGCCGGGTCCTCGGCACTGCCCTGCCTGCGCTCACCCCACGGCCCCGCTCACTGTGCAGTCTGATGTGAGGGCCAGAGCTAGCTCCTCTCCCACTGTCCTCAAGGAATTTCCCCAGCCCGACACGCCCTCCAGAAGTCTCCTATATGATATATATATCCCTCAGTCAAGTACTCACAATTTCCCAATACAGCAAAGACTAAACCTCCAAAACCAAAATTCTCAATCCAGTACATCAACAATCCTCCAGGACACCATGGATGTAATGGCTTCACACAAACAGTACCCAGAGAGTCCTGGCACCCCAAGATTCTCAACGCAAGCGCCCCATCCCAAAACACCAAGAACCTCACTTGAACCCATCAGGAACTGCAATTCTCCATACCAAGAATTTCTACCCAACAGATAATATATAACAAGAATTCTCAATTTATTAAGGCTCACCCATTTTATAAAGTACACCCCAGTTCCCCAGCAACTGCCTTATTTAGCAATTCCTTCATAGTACACCCTTCCTGGGCCCAGCAAATATACCAACATGACTACCATCTTCCATTCAAACTTGTTCTGACTTGAGTAATCAACTCTCATATACAAAATGATTCTAAGACTTTCCCAGATCCTGGGTTGACCTCTGAATCCCAGATCTCATCTTGATCTTATTATGCATTTGCTCTTGTCCTCCCTGAAACTTGATCTCTTTCCCATAAAAATCCCTTTATGATTTTCCAGAAGCACTTGGTTATCATCAGGGTCATCCTGATGCAGACCCTGACCATTGTCTCTAATCTGCTTCCATGACCCCCTGAGCCCATCATGACCCCTAACTCCCCTTGAATCTTGATGGATTCACATCATGAATCCACCAAGACCCTCTAACCTCGTGATGCCTTCTTCAGAGTTATTTTTGCCTCCCTAAGCTTTCTGGCTCACTGGGATCCCCAGACTCCCTCTCCCATCGTCTGCCTCAGTCCTCTCACCAGGCTCCCCCTTTCCCTCCTCAGGCTAATCCAAGAGGAGAAGGAGACAACAGAACAAAGGGCAGAAGAACTGGAGAGCCGGGTATCTGGCTCTTGCCTGGACTCACTGGGCCGCTACCGCAGTAGCTGCTCACTGCCCCCCTCCCTCACCACCTCTACCCTTGCCAGTCCTTCCCCTCCCAGCTCCGGACACTCAACACCCCGTCTGGCACCCCCTAGCCCTGCCCGTGAGGGCACCGACAAAGCTGTAAGTGTTCTGAAGTCTCCTTAGCTTGGTGGGGTGGGTAGGAGGTCAGAAACAGGACTCCCCAACAGATAGCAACAATAACTTCTCACACCAGTGGTTTTCAAAAGCAACCTTCCCTCCCCTAAAAATTCCAACTCAAAGGGCAAAGGGAGGACTGAGCCACTGGGCTCCTGAACCCTAACTTGTATTCTAGTTAGATCTGGTCTACCTTCACCAGTTTTATGCATTAAGTTTCTGCAAGTGATTTTTAAAAATGCTTCTGTGACTAAACATACATTTGAGAATGACCATTATATCCTCATAATTGACCTTTGAGGGATGCATAACAGATATTAATTTTACTTTATTGCCTGAAACCCAAGCTTTTCTGCATCCAGAACCTGTAACCTAGTGGCCACATAGATCCCACTACTGACACCATAAGCTAGAAACTATAAACATGGGCCTGTTTAGCTCCAGTGGGTCGGCAATCTTTGGCTTTACGTTTCATCCCACTTGACCTAGGCTACCTTCAGAAATGATACCCCAAACCAGAGATGTCTCATACTTCCCCCAGTAGATATTTCAACTAATGAGGAACCCCCAATATGACTCCAACTTAATCCAGCCTCTCTATCTTCTCTATCCCCAGAATCATGTCCCCAAGGATGAAGCTGGGGCTCCACGAGGGGAGGGGCCAGCCATCCCAGGAGACACCCCACCTCCCACTCCCCGCTCTGCCCGCCTAGAGAGAATGACCCAGGCCTTGTCCCTGCAGGCAGGATCTCTGGAAGATGGGGGGCCCTCACGGGGAAGGTCAGCAGGGACAAGAGATGGGACAAGGATGGGCTTGCTTGGGAGGATGAAATGGGAGTGGGCAAAGGCTTGGGATGAAAGGACGCCTCCCAGATGGGGTCTGCCCTCACTCTGTCCTGCTCATCCAGTGAAGGCACCCAAGATTCCCTGCACAAAGCCCCCAAGAAGAAGAGCATCAAGTCATCCATAGGTCGTCTCTTTGGCAAGAAGGAGAAGGGGCGAATGGGACCACCAGGACGGGACAGCTCCTCTCTGGGTGAGTACCCTGATTCTACTCCCTTCCTTCCTTCCTTCCTTCCTTCCTTCCTTCCTTCCTTCCTTCCTTCCTTCCTTCCTTCCTTTGTTTCTTCCTTCTTCTTTACATATTCACTTGACATTCATTCATGTCCTTGTAGATTTGGTAATTCATTTACAATGTGGAAGGGACAGGACTTGGCTGAGAAAGGGGGGGGTCGGGGGAGGGAGAAAGAGCCCTCTGTGGCCTGCTTGAGTGACGGGAGGGCTAAATCATATTGTTATTTCGTTTACCATTTAGAGAGAAGCATCCTAAAGGCAGAGCACCTGGTGTGCTGGAGCCTTCTTGTATTGGCTGTGAGAGCCAGTGGTTACATTTTCAGGCATTTTGTGAGTTGCTTGACATCACATTGGTAGCTTGGAATTGGCATAGTGGGATTATTTACACCGTAGAAATTGGCAAATGCTACAAATCAAGGAATATCTCCTTCCTCCTCATGGATCCAGCTAAACACTTGCCAGCACACCACCGCCACCCTGACAAGGCCAGACCAATGAATGCCCTACTTTGGGGTTATCTCCAATTTATTGCCTGGGAGGTGACATTGGTCCCTGTCTGGCTTGATCACTCCCTCTCTGAGGCCTCATTTACTATTCCCTTGGGGCCTCTACTCTCCTGGCTTCCTTCTCACCACCCCCAGCATGAAATATTCTGCTTCCCCCTGAGACTCTCCAAATGTTGGCCCCTCCCTGCCTCCAGCTGGAACACCCTCAGATGAGACGTTGGCCACTGACCCTCTGGGGCTAGCCAAGCTGGCAGGTCCAGGAGACAAGGACAGAAGAAACAAGAGGAAGTGAGTGTGGGAGTGGGGAGGGAGGGGAGGCTGACAAAGATTCCCGTGCATTTTGTTTTAACCTCCTGCCAGGATGTCTACATTCTTCACGAGTGTTTTGAGAGGGGGTGGTGGTGAAGGGGGCATCCAGTAGGGCCGGGTGTCTCTGCCCCTGAGAGCTCCTGCCCGGCCCCCTCTCCCCAGGCATGAACTTCTGGAAGAGGCCTGCCGCCAGGGCCTGCCCTTTGCCGCCTGGGATGGCCCCACCGTGGTCTCCTGGCTGGAGGTACTGGGGCCCAGAAATGCCCTGATTCCTGACCTTCAACCCCTGTGACAGCCCCACCAGTAGGGCTGGCTGGGTCCACCTAGCACCACCCTCCTAGCCCAGATGTGGGGATGGGTGAGGGTGGGGGATGCGGCCCTGGAAGGAATCAGACTTCCTGTGATCTCCTTCTTGTTTGTTCTCCTTCTCCCCCCACCCCTGCTCACTTTGGTCCTGGTCTCCTGTTGCATCTCTCTCTCTCTCTCTCTCTCTCTCTCTCTCTCTCTCTCTCTCTCGGATTCCCTGTCTATTTTTCGGCTTCTTTCTTCATCTCTGTGTTTTTGTCATGGCCCATATTTCTCCCCATGTCTCTCTCCCAATGTTTTTGCTCCTTTCTCTCCCCATGCCTGTCTCTCATCTCTGTGTGTCTCTCCTGATCTCTGTCTCTCTCCCTTTTGATGCTGGCATTGCCTTTCTGACTCTCCTCCTTTGTCTCCCTGCGTCTCCCTCTGACTCACGCCCCTTTGACTTGCTCTTGGTTTCTTCCCACTGTGAACGTTGTGTCTTTCTGTTCTTCCCCCACTTGCCTTCCCCCACCTCTCTGTCTCCGTCTCTCCCTTTCTCTCTGTCTCTCCCCCATCTCTCCCATTTCTTCCCTTATGTTATATTGTCTGTCTCCCCTTTGCCTGTCTCTCTCTTCCCCCCTTCGCTGGTCCAGCTGTGGGTAGGCATGCCTGCGTGGTACGTGGCCGCCTGCCGGGCCAATGTCAAGAGTGGTGCCATCATGGCCAACTTGTCCGACACGGAGATCCAGCGAGAGATCGGCATCAGCAACCCGCTGCACCGGCTCAAGCTGCGCCTCGCCATCCAGGAGATGGTCTCACTCACCTCACCCTCCGCTCCCGCCTCCTCCCGCACAGTGAGTGTCCAGTGGCCAATCCCAGCCCTTGCTGCCTCAAGGCCCCGCCTCTTGCCTTCAGACTAGCCAATCCAGGCCTGCTTATTCCAGCTCCTTCCCATAGACCTATTCTCCCTTTATGCCACCAGGATTATCTGGGGGGCGCGGCGGGGGGGGGGGGGGGGGGGGGAGAGGTCTTCCCTCAGGTCTCCCTGCCTCCCCTGTACCCCTAAACTTCAGTCTGTCATCAACCGCAGCCAGAGGGACCCATCCTGGAGAATAAGACAAACCCATGTGGTTCCCCGAAAGGCCCTTGATGAAAGGCCATTGCCCCCTCCTTCCCTCACTCTGCTCCTTGGCACCAGCTTTTTTTTTTTTTTTTTAAACATATTTTTATTGATTTCAGAGAGGAAGGGAGAGGGAGAGAGAGATAGAAACATCAATGATGAGAGAGAATCATTGATGAGCTGCCTCCTGCATGCCCCACACTGGGGATCAAGCCTGCAACCCAGGCATGTGCCCTTGACCGGAATCAAACCTGGGACCCTTCAGTCCACAGGCTGATGCTCTATCCACTAAGCCAGTGGTCGGCAAACCGCGGCTCTCGAGCCACATGCAGCTCTTTGGCCCCTTGAGTGTTCTAACGCCACTTCTTCAAAATAGACTCGCCCAGGCAAAAACCGACTTCTGCGCATGGGCCACGAAGTTTCAATCGCACTGTACGTGCGCGCCCGCACGTAGTATTTTGTGCAAGAGTCACACTCAAGGGGCCAAAGAGCCGCATGTGGCTCGCGAGCCGCGGTTTGCCGACCACGGCTCTAAGCCAAACCAGCTAGGGCATTGACACCAGCTTTTGCTTGCAGCACCCCTCCCCTCCCCGTTTTCCCCAAGGCTGGCTCCTCGTCATCCCTGAGGTCGCAGCTCAAGTGTCACCACCTCCAAGAGGCCTCTCTCACTCAACAGCTAAACTAGTCACCTGCCCATCACCCAAGGACATTAGCACCTAATTTTCCTCCATAGCATTCACTGCCTTCTAATGTTTTATCCTTTCATTCCATACAGAAAATTATGTGTACGGTGCCTAATTCAGCAGTTAACCCTTTGCCACACTCGCTGTGCACACGTGTACGTGTGTCTCTGAAGCAGTCGAATGTAATGTGTGGACATCATAACACGTTAGCCCCCACATTACTTCAGCGGGCGTCTCCTAAAAATAGGAACTTTCCCCTACACAGCCACCATGCCCTTGTCACGCCTAAGAACGTGACCGTTATTGTTCATTTCATCTACTGTTCAGTCTGTACTCAAAGTTCCCCTTGCACATCCCAGTCTCTATGACTGTGTCTGGCACTTAGGAGTCATTACATATATATATATATATATATATATATATATATATATATATATATATATATATATTAAAAAAGATCTTTTATTGATTTTTAGAGAGAGGAAGGGGGAGGGAGAGAGAGAGTGAGAGGGGGAGAGAAACATCCGTGGGAGACCGAGACATGATTGGTTGACTCCTGCACACCCCCTACTGGGGATCAAGGCTGCAGTCCCCGCATGTGTCCTGACCAGGAATCCAACCCGCAACCTTTTGGTGCCTAAGAAGACGCCAACTGAGCCATACCGGCCAGGGCACACATGATTGAGTCCATGTATGAATTCCTGACTCCTGGGGTTGTTGGGAGCAGGTGCTCCATAAATGTGAACACACGTCCTCCTTCCCGGGAACATTTGTCCCTTTGCTGTATAGGCCACCTCACTCCGAATCCTTTCTGTGCCTTTGTGTGAAGAGAGGGGATGTCCTGGGCTCAGGGCCACATGGCAAAATGCCCAGCAGGCCCCCAACGGAAGCCTGAATCTGTTCAGCTCCGAAGCCCAAGTTCTGATCCGCAGCAGGTGCTCAATACAGGATCATTCCTGCCGAAACCGGTTTGGCTCAGTGGATAGAGCGTCGGCCTGCGGACTGAGGGGTCCCAGGTTTGATTCCGGTCAAGGGCATGTACCTTGGTCGTGGGTGCATCCCTAGTGTGGGGTGTGCAGGTGGCAGCTGATCGATGTTTCTAGCTATCTATCCCTCTCCCTTCCTCTCTGTAAAAAATCCATAAAAATGTATTTTAAAAAACAACAAAACAACACAAACAAAAAAACACGATCATTCCTTCTCTCTGGCACTGGCTGGTCCAAGCAGTAGACTGTGTATAACGGTGCATGACCTGACCTCCAGGAGTGTGCCCCCTCCCTCTCTCGGTCTGGAAGTCCCCTCTCGCCTCCCGTAACACCCCGTGGCCCCTCAGTCCACAGGAAACGTGTGGATGACACATGAGGAGATGGAGTCCCTTACGGCCACGACGAAGCCTGTGAGTGCCCCCTGCCGGCGGCTTTGGGGGTGGCACTAACTCTCTCTCGGGAGGGGCGGGGCGAGTCTGTGGCTGTCTGTCCGTCTGTTCGTTCCTCCCGCCCTCCTTCGCCTGCCCCTTAACCCATCCCTTCTTTCCCCTCTTCCCACTAACGGGTCAGGAGACCAAGGAGATCAGCTGGGAGCAGGTAGGGGGCGCGGGGCGGGAAGTGGGCGCATGAACAGGTTGTGCACGCTGCATGGACGCCCCTTCTTCTCCGAGCCCCGCCCCTATCCTCGCTGGAACATTCCACCATCACCGCGGGGGGCGGGGGGGCTGTGCGGAGCTCGGCTCTGGACTGCCTCACGGTGGCTTTGTGGGGGCCTGGTGCACGGGCCATTCCATTACCGTGGGTTGTGGGGACTCCTCCGGGGGTTGTTCTATTGCTCTGACCAGAGGAGACTGTGCACCCGTTTTCCCGCTGGCTGAGCGGAAAGGACTGTCCCCGTGTGCGGGGCAAAGGGAGGGGGCATTGGGGAGGGGGTAGCTCGTCTGGCTGAGAAGTTGGGGAGGCGGCGCTCCACTGCGCTCTCAAGAAGGGGGAGCAGGAACCCACCTGTTGTCCAGAACTGTGTGGGCCCCGGCTCTTTGCTTCCGGTCAGGGGGAAGGCATGGATGGTTTCCTTCTGCTCAAGTCCGTGAAGGACTTTGGGCTGATCCAGAATATTGTCCTAGGCCGGGTTCAGCATTAAACTGGTATTTTGGGGGAATGTGCAAGAGTGATGGATGAATCCATTACTCTCTGCGGTGGGGAGCGCTATGCTGGAAGAATCCATTATGTTGACTCGGGGGAGAGTAGTGAGGTTGGACTGGTCTGTTCTGAGTTGGGACCATGTGAGACCAGTGCTTCTCAACCTTTAATGTACAGTTCACATCACCTGAGGACCTTGTGAGAATGCAGGCTCTGATTCAGTAGCCGGGGGCTGAGATCCTGCAATTCCAGCAAATTCGCAGGCGGTAGTGACGCTGTGGGTCCAAGGAGCACCCTTGAGCAGACAAGGCTCTGTCCTGTCATGCTGAGGGAGCGGGAGACACCTTTGGATGGGTCCACTGTCCGGCTCAGGGGTGGAAAAAGCACGACCTTGGGTTGGGGGGCGTTAGACTGTACCCTTGCATACATACATGGGAAGGGGTCCGAGGGCCTGACCCCTCCCCTGCCTGCCCCCGGCCCCAGATCCTGGCATACGGCGACATGAACCACGAGTGGGTGGGGAACGACTGGCTGCCCAGCCTGGGGCTGCCCCAGTACCGCAGCTACTTCATGGAGTCGCTGGTGGACGCCCGCATGCTAGATCACCTCAACAAGAAGGAGCTCCGCGGCCAGCTGAAGATGGTGGACAGCTTCCACAGGTGGGGTGCCGCCGGCGGGCCGGGCCGGGGGCCCCACTCCTGCAGGGTCTGGGCCAGTGGGACCGGTGGGGGGGGGTCTCCGGAAATCGACCCCCGTGCCCCTCCCGTCAATAAGATGGCCCGCTAGGAAAAGTCCACATTCTGAGACAGCTTGGCTAGTTGAGGCCACACCCCTTCCAGGTCTGCGAATAAGAACCGCCCGTTGAAAGCACCCCAGCTTTGAGGTCGGCAATCACTAGACCTGACCCAATGGACTAACTCTGACCTCTCCCAGAAGGCCAGGCAGTGGGGAGGGCACCACGGGAGCAGCAGTCACTGGGGTGGGGAAGGCCCCTCTGTGACCCCACTTCCTCTGCTGCTCAGGGTGAGCCTGCATTACGGGATCATGTGCCTGAAACGGCTCAACTATGACCGGAAAGACTTGGAGCGGAGGCGGGAAGAGAGTCAGACCCAGATCCGAGGTGAGTAGGAGAGGGTAAGAGTCCCTGTGGGAGCCAGGTGGCCAGGTTTGGGGCAGGGCTGGAGAAAGGTGATCGATTAGACGAGGGGAGGGAGGCAGGAAGAGAAAAGCGCTGCCATAAACCATGGGGTGGAGCCAGTGAAGGAGGCACCGCCAGGAAAGAGGGTGAAGGTCTGGGCTAAATTGGACGTGCCTGCCGCTGAGGGTTCCTTTGGTCCCCAGATGTGATGGTGTGGTCCAATGAGCGGGTCATGGGTTGGGTGTCCGGACTGGGACTGAAGGAATTTGCCACGAACCTCACGGAGAGCGGGGTGCACGGGGCGCTGCTGGCCCTGGACGAGACCTTTGACTACTCCGACCTGGCCTTGCTCCTGCAGATCCCCACGCAGAATGCACAGGTGAGCGGCCGCTTGGCCCGGATCATACTGGGCACCCCCACCTCGCAGTCTGCACCCCCACCTCGCAGTCTGCAAGCTGCAACCCCTTTCCCACCTCTCCTCCCCAGGCCCGGCAGCTCCTGGAAAAGGAATTCAGTAACCTCATCTCCTTGGGCACAGACCGGCGGCTGGACGAGGTGGGCGCCGCCGCTCAGGAGGCTCGGCTCCTGGCACCTTCAGGGTGGGGGCTGAAGGGGTGGAGCTTGACTGCCCAGAGTCGGGGGTTGGAGGCGGGGCCAGGATGGGGGCGGGGTGGAAGAAGCGGCGAAATGCGGAAAGGGGTGGAGTCCACGGAAGGGGCGGGGCCAGAACCGGACCCCGGTCCCACACTGGAGGCCCGGCTCTGTACCTAGGACAGCGCCAAGTCCTTCAGCCGCTCCCCGTCCTGGCGGAAGATGTTCCGAGAGAAGGACCTCCGAGGTGTAAGCCCCGACTCAGCCGAGATGTTGCCTCCCAACTTCCGTTCGGCCGCGGCAGGGGCCCTGGGCTCGCCGGGGCTCCCTCTTCGCAAGCTGCAGTCGGAAGGTGGGCGGCTCCCCTCCTTCGGGGTGGGCAAAGGACCAACTCCCCACTCCAGAGGCCTCCTCCTCCAGGTTCTGAAATGGCCTGGCCCGTTCTCCCCCGCTCACGGCACGTGGGCCGCTCCCATATGCCAGCTCTCTCCTCCGGGTGCGGGATGGATTAATCTCGCACCCTCTTTCCAGGGTGGGGGAATGAACTCGCCTAGTGTCGTCTGGGGCACCTTGGACGAATCTGCGGGAAAGGGAGGGAAACCGGCGAAGATGCAGGCTGTCTGTCGTTTCCGAAGGGGAATTCCAAGGAAGGAAGCTTGGGGTTGAGGATCGGAGAAACCCTGGGGAGGGCAGGGCGTGCGCGTGCGCGTGGGTGTGGGTGGTTGTGGGTGCGCGCGCCCGCTGAGCCGCTGCTCGCTTTCCCTCCAGGCCAGACTTCTGGGAATTCCCGGGCGGACGGCGTTTCGGTCCGGACCTATTCCTGCTAGTGCAGGCCTCCAGGTGAGGACTGCACTGGGCGATCCTGGGGGTTTGGGGCAGCACAACGGATCCTCACTGCTCCACGTACTGCCGGCGTCGGTGTAGGTGACCTCACCCGGATGAAGCATCTCCCAGAGGCCGGGCTGCCTCCCCTCCTGCCCGGCGTGGTCTCGCCGCGGAGCGCGGCTGGGAGCTCGCGCCGCCGACTGGACCATCTGCACAGACTGGAGGGGAGCGCGCGTCCCCGCCTCACGAATGGACTGGGCCTGGACCAAACCACGCGAACTGGACCGAGAGGGGGAAAGGAGAGGGCAGGAAGAAATCCCGCCCCACACTTCCATCTCCCTCGTCTCTACTTTGTAATTTATTGATCAGTTTCCGACGGGAGACGGGTGCCCATCCCCCACGGGAAGGGGGCGGGGCTGTCCTCCCGGGCCGCATGCGAGGAGAGGCTGCCCCCTCCCCTTTCTCCCTCCCCGGTCGCGGGGCCCCAGTCTTCCTTCTCCGTCCGAAAGGGGGGGAGGGGGGACTCGCTGCTACAAGCCTCGCCCCCCAGTGCCATTCAGCCCCGCCCGCCGCCTCCGGTGCCCGGTGGCCTGAGGTCCGCTGTGGGCGGGGGTCCCTCTCCCCAGTGTCTCGTGTCCCCGGGGCCCTCCGCCCCCCGTGCTGTGGCCGTGTCCGTGCCCCAGGGGTGGGGGGCGCAGAGTGCGCTCCCCGTTCCCCTCCGGCTCCGGGGTTTGCATGGGAGAATCCTCTTTCCACGATGCCACTGGGCGATGTGGCGCGGGGGGGAGGGAGGGCGGTGGGAAGCCCTCGCCCCAGACTCCCGGTCGGCCTCCCCGCCTCAGGCGTCACTCAGTGATCACGGGTAAAGAGAACTGTTTCAAAAAGCGCCCGTGTTGACTGACTTATTTATCTATCCGGACCCCAAACCAACCAACCACCCCGAGGTCCCGGAGCACAGGCTCTGCTCCCTCTGACCCACGAGCCCCAAGTCCCCGGTCGCCACCCGAATCCCTCGGTGCCCCGGGAAGCCAGACCCAACGCCTGACAATGAGGTTTCGCGGTCACGTTTATTCAGAGAAATAAATATGGCTCGTGGGAAGGCGTTGGAGGGCCAGGGAGGGACGTCCGCGCCGCAGCCGCAGCCGCGGGGCCGGGTTAGGGTTCGGGAGTTTCCAGCATGTCCGCCAGGGCCCTGGAGAGGAGGACGCAGAGGTTAGCCCACCGACGTGTCCAAAGCGCACCCAAGGGCGCGGAGCGATCGTTAACCTTCCCATTCAGTAGTCCCAGGGGCCAGGCAGCCCGGGGTCGTCCAGGAGCTCGGGGGGGCAGCGCTTCCCTAACCAGGGCCCTCACGTCCCCTCCACACACTTACCGGTACAGGGACGAGGAGAAATAGTCGACGTAGCTTCCTATAGGAGAGAAGAGAGGACAGGTTTGAGGGGTGCTCCACGGGCGAAATTAGGGGTCACTTTTCACCGCGTCCCGGATCAAGCCAGCTCCGCCCTCTTTTCCTAATTCCTTCCCCAAACCGAGTGCCTTCCCCTGGGATGCCTTTGAGGGTCCCGCTCGGTCCTCCTTCAAGTCTTCCAGCTTTGGCCCCGCCCACTCAGTTCTAGGCCCGCCCCTCCACCCGGCCCCCAATCTTGCCTCCAAGGCTTCAGCATCGATCCCCAACCTCCTGTTTGCGCAGGCCCCGCCCCTCCGTCCTCGCCGGCTCCACCCACAGACTCAGCCTTGACCTAGCCGCCACGCCTCGCCTCGCCCCACAACCTCCCAGCCCCCACCAGGATTCGCCTCCCTGGGCCCCGCCCCTTCCTCAGGTTTTCCCCGAGACCCCCACCATGCTTACCTGGGGTGCAGACAGTTTCGCAGACCAACGGGCAGAGGTAGCAGAACTGGCAATGCTGGGAGGGGGAGGGGGAAAGAGAGTGAGTGGCAGGAGGCGGTCAAAGGCAGAGTCAGGATGGGGGCGTGGGATGGAGGCTTGCTAGGTGGAGGTCAAGGTCAGAGGCAGGATTCCAGTGTGGAGTCAAGGCTGCATCGGCGGCAAGGGGTTTGGCCGGTTTGAGGGCAGAGGCCAGGATTGGGGGCTGGGGGTGCTCAGATGGTCCCGGGCCATCCTGAGGAGGGCGTGGAGCCTCGAGTCCTGGGGGGCAGGGGGTGTCTCACCTGGCATTGGTCACAGTGCTCCCCCATGTTCTCCTCGTCACAGTGACAGTTCTCACACTCAGTGCATCGCTGGGGACCGGAGGGGGCTGGTTAGACTGAAACTTAACCCCTTTTGGGAGCCACCTGCCAGGCTCCCACCCTTCCCCCAACTCCTCACCCTCATTACCTCCCACCCTGAGCTCAGTATCGTCCCCCAAAGCCACTTCTCCCGGCTTGGTTTCCCCCCATCACTGTGGGCGCGACCTGAGGATGCTCCCTTCTCCCCCTTTTTTACTTCCCCACAGCCTGTCATGCCCCAGCCCCAGGGTCACCCTCCTCTCCCGGCTCCTTGTCGAGGACCCTCCTCTCTCCTTACACCCTCCGGTGCCGCTCAGGCCTCACCCTCCCCTTCCTGGACCATGGCCCCAGCCTCCTCCATCAGCTCCTCGCCTCCAGTCTGTCCCCTAAATGGCTGGAACTGCCCCCGCCCTTTCTTTGCTCAGCCCCGCCCCCCCCCCCCCCCCCCCCCGGCAGCCCCGGGCACTGGGGCCAATTCCAGGGACTGCGTGGTGGGCTGGGGACGTACGTTGCAGAAGGAGCAGTAGCCACACAGGGACCCTGGCTGGTAGCTGCCGTCCTCCTGGGCATCGTGCGGACCTGTGGGGACGGGAGGGCAGCAGTGACCCACACGGACGCGGCTCCTCCCGCTCCCACCAGGCCGATCGCTTACCGGCTTCGCCACTCTCTTCCTCACTGGAGCCACCTCCAGCCACCTCCCTCCTGGCCAGTGGGTTGGGGATGATGGTGAACGGGAGCTGGTTTTCCTCTAGCCCCTCCTCCTCCTCGTCTTCCTCCCCCTGGTGGTCTTGGCTCAGTGGGGCCTGAACCTCAGTCCTCTCTCCTCTCCTCTCTTCCTCTTCTTCTTCCTCCTGCTCCTGCTCCTGGCTCAGGCTGAGGCCATGGCCTTCCTCTTCCTCTTCCTCGTCCTCCCGGGCCAGGCTGCCTCGGTGGGTGCCTTCTTCTCCCTGCTCTGGACCTTCCTCCTCCTGCGAACTGCGCTCTTCTTTTTCCTCTTCCTCTTCCTCCTCAGAATCTCTTTCCCCCAAATGGCTTCTGTCCTTGACCCCCGTGTGCTCTGGGGCCTGGGGGCTAATTTCTTTGATGGACACTTTCTGGCCGGTCTCTTCGTCGCTGCGGCCTTGTTGACGATGGCTGGGAGCTTGGTGGCCAAGCTTGGCAGCGCTGTCCTCATCTTCCTCCTCGGGGACCCCGTGGGGGTGAGGGCCGGGGACGTCTGTGTTATACTCATCTGCGAAGTACTCCTCCTCGGCGCTCCTGGAGCCTGGTGGTTGGTAGCTGGCCACGTGGTGACTGAACTTGACTGTGACCTCCTCCTCCTCATCTCCTAGGCTGTGGGGAGCATGTCTGGGAAGCTGGTGCCAATGTTCCGTGGACACATCCTCACCCTCATCCTCCTGGTCTCCATGGCTTTGATGTCCACGGCTGAGGGCATGATGGTGGTGTCCGTCCGAGACAGCATCGTCTTCCTTCACGTGGCCATGGTGCCTGTGGGCCAGGTGTCCATATTCGGTGGAGACATCCTCCTCCTCGTCGTCATCTTCTTCTTCTTTGTGGCCGTGGTGTCCGTGGCCAGGGACATGGTGGTGGTGTTCATCTGAGTCGTCTTCATCCTCTTGCTTGCTATGGTCTTGGTGCCTGTACGCCACCCAGTGTCCATACTCAGGGGAGGCATCGTCATCATCATCATCATCATCATCATCGTCGTCATCATCATCTTCTTCTTCTTTGTGGCCTTGGTGTCCATGGCCAGGGACATGGTGGTGGCGTTCATCTGAGTCATCTTCATCTTGTTCCTTCCTGTGGCCTTGGGACCTGTGGGCCTGGAGTCCATACTCATTAGAGATATCATCATCATCTTCATCATCATCATCATCTTCTTCTTCTTCTTCTCTGTGGCCTCGGTGCTTATGGGCCTGGTGTCCATACTCAATAGAAACACCCTCCTCCTCATCTTCCTCCTCCTCCTCTTCTCCGCCTCCTCGGTGTACGTGCCTCATGATGTGATGTTGATACTCACTGGACACAACTTCGCTCTCATCCTCGTCTTGATGGCCGTGGCTCCCGTGGCTCCCGTGGCTGGGGAAGGGGTGCCCATGCTCTGCCGAATCGTCCCCGTCCTCATTCCCGTGGCCGCGCTCTGTGAAGGCCTCCTCATCGGAGACATTCTCCTCTCCAGCCTCGTGGCCTGGGAGCCGGTGACCGTATTCCCTGGAGACACCCTCGTCCTCTTCTCCGTGGTCTCGGGGGCTCCAGAACGGAGGCCCGCGGTCCGTGAAAACATCCTCGCTCTCATCGCCGTGGCCTCTGTGGCCGTGGATGGGGTGGCCAAGCTCACCTGACATGTCCTCCGAGGAGACGCCTGCATTGCTGTTCCAGTTGCTGGGGCCGGGCCCAGCCCCTCTCAGCTGCTGGGTCACAGCCGGAGGGAGGAGCAGGCTGGCCACGGCAGCCCAGAGGAGAGACGTGTGCAGCCACAGCCCGCGGTGGCCCATGGGGACGGACGGGCAGCAGGCCTTCTCCCAGGCCGGCTCTGGTTGCCACTTGCGGCGATGTGGATGAATGTTGGGGGCTCTTGTCTCTTCTGGAGTCTTTCTCTTTCTCTCTGTCGCTCCTTTGCTGTGGCTCTCCCACCTTTGCCCGTCTGCCTTCCTCTGGCCCTTGCTGCCGGCACTGGACACCCCGGTGAGGCAGTCTCAGGAGCCCCCTGACCCCCCTCCCAGGCCCTCCCTCCCACCTGCCAGCCAATAGGGTCTCTCCCCTCCCCTCTCTGTGGCTAAATTTACTCTCAGCCCTGAGTTATTCTGGGTCAGTCCGCCTGTCCTTCCCCTCCTGCTCCTCCTCCTCCCAGCTGCGAAGCTATGGGTGAAGGGGTCTCTCCTTGGTCAGGAGAGGGGGGTTCAAGGGACTTGACTTTGGACTACCAACAAGCTCATGGTTGGCAGCTGCAAAGACAACAGCTAGACTTGTAATGGGCCAACTTGGGGGAGCCTGGGGCAGCCGGGGGGCCAGGAGAGATGTATTTGAGGGGTGAGGCCGCTGGGTGGAAGGATTGGGGTTAGACGATGGGGGTTTCTGGCCAGAATAGCATACTGTGCTGAGCGAGTGGATGCCAGATGCCAAGGCGGAGGCTTTAGCGAGGGGCCAAAGGAACCTGCTCCCAGCACCCCTGTGCCCATGACCTCCTGTCCCTGGAACTGAGGCCTGGGGGCAGGGGCCTGGGCCAGGCCAGGGCTATAAATACACAGGGGGCTCGGGTTACCGGAGGCCAGGCCGGCCGCAGCTGTCCCTGTCAGAGAGCTGGCGAGGGACGCGTGTGTCAGTATTTCCCACTCTGCACCCCCTCACGACGGCGCTTTGGGTCCCCACCCCTCGTCATGGGTCTTCCTCTCTCCCTCAGCCTCTCAGGGTCCCTGTCCGCGCTCCCCAGGATCCCGGCCCCCCTCACTCTTGGGCTTGCCTTTCCCTCTCACTCTGAGTGTCTGCCCCCCACCCAAGTCTTTGCCACCCACCCAGGGTCCCTGTGCCCCCTTCCTGGTCTCTGGCATTTCCTCTCTGCGTCTCTGTGCCCCCTCTCTGTGCCTCTGTCCCCCATTCTCTGGGTCTCTGTCCCCCTCTCTCTCTCTCTCTGGGTCTCTGTCCCCCTCTCTCTCTCTCTCTGGGTCTCTGTCCCCCATTCTCTGGGTCTCTGTCCCCCCCTCTCTCTCTGGGTGTCTGTGGCTCTGTCTGCGCCCCGGTCTGGCAGCTCTGTCCCGCCTCTGTCCCGCCTCGCGCGTTACGCGTCTCGGAGACGCCCCGCCTCCCGGGCTGGCCGGGCCTCGGGCCGGGCCGGGAAGTGGCAGATCCGGTTAGTTCAGGGCGGATCTGCAATCGGGGTTGGCGGAGGGAATGTGGGGAGCCGGATAGGCTGCGGCGGCGGCGGCATGGTGGGTCCGGAGAAGGAACAGGTACCGTGGCCGGGCCCCCGGGTCTGAGGGCGCAGGGAGCTGGGCGCCTGGTCTCCCGGTTCCCGGAGAGGCGGGTGCGGGAGACCCCGATTCGTGGGTCAGACGAAGAAGGGGTTTGGAGGGGCCCGGACTCGTGGGTCCTTGGAGCGGCTAGGAGGGGGCTGTGTGTGCGGGGTGGGACCCCTAAGTCTAGGGGAGGAGGGCGCTGGGGTCCCCGAGTCCTGGCCCTGGGGCAGGGCGCGGGGTGAGGGGGCGCCGTGCCCCACAGGAGTGAACTGGAGCCCCCCACCCCGCCCCTTGTCCCTGTCCCCAGAGCTGGATCCCCAAGATCTTCAAGAAGAAGACGTGCACGGCGTTCATCGTGGACCCCGCAGACCCGGGGTGAGGAGTTCGCCCTGGGGACCCGCCCGGGGCGGCCCCTGACCGCTGGCCCCGCCCACCGCGGATCCCCCCTTCCCCCCACCCCTTCCCCTACGCCGGACACTGGGGACCCTTCCAAGGGCGTTCCCGGTGGAGGGTTTGGGTCTCTGCAGACACGTCCACGCTCCTGCCTGGGGTCAGTGTTAAAGCGCCAGCACTCGGTTCTGTCTCTGTCTTCTGTGTCACTTTCTGTTTTTCTTTTTTGGCTATCTCCGTTCCTTCCTTCCATCCATCCATCCATCCATCCATCCAAGAAAGCTTCCCTCGGCACACTTTTCAGGAGCACAGACCCTGCCAGGGTTCAAATTTCGGCTGGGGACCTGTGCTGTGTGGCTTTGGGCACATTATTGCACCTCTCTGGGCCTTACCTGTCCTCTGAGCACAAAAGCAGACCCTACCCCCTAGGGCTATGGTGAGAAACGCTTGTGTTATTTCTGGAACAGTGCCCGGCCGTGGTAAGCACTGAGAAATGCCTGCAACTCCAGGGGCAGGGAGCCGGTACTGCCCGTGCAGGCCCGCAGCTTGCCTGGGTGGCGGACGCCGGGCGAGGGCGGGAGGGGGAGCCAGACGGTTTGCCACCCCTGAGCAGCTCCGGGCCGTCAGCGACCGTCTCTCACGTGGGTTTGGGCTGTCTGGTGACTGTCGAGACCGTCTTCGGGGCGTGGGAAATGTCAGCCTTCCTCGCTGAGGGTGTGTCTTGTCGTGCGCCTGTTACATGATGCAGTCTGGCTTGCCACGATGGGTCAACAAACAGCTATGCATTTATGGGGTGAGTGTCCTAAAACCTCCTGGTGGACACGAGGGCGTGGTCAAGAAAGTTGAGGAACCTCTGGTCTAGCGGGAGGAGGGTAGCGGTAAGGCAAGGAGATCCAGGTGCCAAGGGCGTGCCACCGGGTCCCGCGGGAGCTGGGGAGGAGAGGGCATCACTCCTGTCTTCGGGAGGAGGGGCCGGTGCGGTGACATCTGAAGGATGAGCTGGGGTTAGACAGGTGAAGGCGGAAAGTGATTCCAGGAGTGGGAACAGCATGTGCAAATTGCCCTCTGTGGACCACGTGATGAGGCTTGAAAATGGAGCAGAGTTCAGGGTTCAGGAGCACTGTCGGGAGCGTGGAGGCCAAAGAGGGTGGCTGGGCCAGACCTCACGGGGCCTCCGATGCCACCTCGAGGGTCAGGGACCTTGTCCTAGGTTGCTGGGAACCACGGGAGGGGCAGGGGCAGCTCTGGGTGTGGGAAGACCCTGAGGGGACCGTGTCAGGATGAATAGGAGTTCGGGAAGCCAGGGAAGAGGTTGGTCAAGGGCCCAGGTGGGAGGGGAAGAGGCCTGAGCCAGGCCAGGTCTGTGGGGACGCAGGAGGGGACACAGAGAGGAGGGTCCTGATGGATTTGGGGAGCAAGGAGAGCGGCTCCTGGACATTTGGCTTGGGGACTGAGAGACAGCGGGGTTGTCAGCACAATGAGGGACCCAGGAGGATGAGCAGGTTTGGGGGACGTTTCGGGGCTCGGTGAGAGATGTAGTGAGCTGGGGCCCAGGGGGGCTCAGGGCCTTGCAGACCTGGGTGGGGGACTGAGGGGAAGGTCTGGGACTTCCATCCAGGGTTTGAGAAGTCCTAGCTGTGGGTGGTAATGGAAACTGGACGTGGGGGAGGTGTTATGGGAGAAAGTGTAAAGCCAGGGAGGTGGCCAACGGGCCCGTTCTGTGACCTTTTCCCCCCCCCAGGGAAGCGCATTGCAAACACCTGTCTCTACTAGTAAATGCCGCATGATGAGCACGCCGCCTCGGGTCACCGGGCCTGGTACAGCCACTCCCTTTCCACCAGGCTTCCTCCCTTTAAGCGACTTGCCTGGCCCCGGGGCTTCAAGTTTGAGACGGTGTGGGGAAGCCTCGAGGTCCTGGATCTGGGGACCACCTGACACGCAAGAGGGCAGAAAGCCGCAGATGAGGGAGGAGGAGCCGGTAGGGGGGCAGGTGTGCTCTGCCAGGGGCAGGTGTCCTGGGACCCGAGCCTGTCAGCTGTGGCCAGCGCCACTTTGATCGTCAGATGAGACCTGAATAGAGGCCATTGTATTTGGGGACATGCCGTAATTGCTGATCTTATCGGGACAGTTCCCACGGCCACACCGAGAGGGAGGGAGGGTGGGAGGTGCGAGTGCAGAGGGGAGCCGGCCAGCCCTGTCCAGCGAACTTTCGGCCCTACAGCCACAGCCAGTATGCACACTGGCCACACGTGGCTCCGGACCACTCCGAGGAAATGGATTTTTAATTTTTATTTATGTATTTTTAAAACTGGAGGCCCGATGCACGAAATTCGTGCAGGAGTAGGCCTTCCATCCCCCGGCGGCCGGCACCCGCTTCCTCTGGCACCCGGGACCCGAGCTTCCTTCCCTCCCTCTGGGCACCAGCAGGCACCCAGGATTCCCTCGCAGCCCCGGCTTTGTCCGGAAGGAGGGAAGGATGGACATCTGGTCTAATTAGCATATTACGCTTTTATTATTACAGATATATTTTCATTGATTTCAGAGAGGAAAGAAGAGGGAGAGGGAGATAGAAACATCAATGATGAGTGAGAGTCATTGACCAGCTGTCTCCTGCACACCCCACACTGTGGATCGAGCCCACACCCGGGCGTGGGCCATGACCAGGAATCAAACCGTGACCTCCTGGTTCATAGGTTGATGCTCAATCACTCAGGCTGGGCTGAATTTTTAATTGTATTTCATTTTAATTTATTTGAATACTAGAGGCCCGATGCACGAAATTCGTGCAGGAGTAGGCCTTCCTTCCCCCAGCTGCCGGCACCGGCTTCATCCGGAAGGACGTCCAGTCTAATTAGCATATTATGCTTTTATTATTATAGATAGAGCTCCATGCGGCCGGGGCTTCTGCATGGACAGCTCAGGTTCTGGAACATTCCTTGGATAAGTTCTGCAGGGAAGGGCGGGTAGGAAGTAGATGGAAGGGAACAAGGGAGTCCAGGGATGAGGTTGAGATGGGTGAAAGGATGAGGGGGGTAAACTGAGGCATGCCAGGAGCCGGGAGGCAGACTCGGGAAGGAGGAAGGGTATCTCCCCCGAGGCCCTCTCTGTGCCAGGTGCGGGGCTGAGCGTATTCCGATCGCGGATCGGGTGGCCCTTCTTTTGTTGACAACTCTTCTCAAATCCACGTGCCGCCCGTGCCGTCCTCTCCATAACGTTGGTCCTGGGGCCACAGCTCACTGCCTTTGTGTAAATGCGGTCTCCCGTTCCGGAATCAAGGACCAAAGAGATTTAGATACATTTGCAGCTAATCCCCTGACTCCCCAAACCCCGGTTCCTTGCTTTCTAAAACTCTGGTGCCAGCTCCGGCCGGTGTGGCTCAGTTGGTGGAGTGTCATCCCAGGCACTGAAAGGGTGCGGGTTCGATTCCTGATCAGGGCACATGCCCGGTTGAGGGCTCGATCCCTGAGAGGAGCATGCAGGAGACAGCTGATGTCTTGCTCTCACATTGATGTTTCTCTCTCTCTCCCTCTCCCTTCCTCCCTCTCTAAAAATCAAATTAAAAACTCTTTAAGCCTGGCCGGTGTGGCTCAGTGGTTGGGCATCCATCCATGAGCCAAGAGGTCACGGTTGGATTCCCCGTCAGGGCACGTGCCTGGGTTGTGGGCCCCAGTGGTTGGTGTTTCTCTCTCTCTCTCTCTCTCCCTCTCCCTTCTTCTCTCTGTAAGGGAAATCAATAAAAACATAAAAAACACACAGCTCTGGCCAATCGCATTTAGAAAGCAAGGGCTGGCCCTAGCTGGTTTGGCTCCGTGGATAGAGCATCAGCCTGTGGACTGAAGGGTCCCGGGTTCGATTCCGGCCAAGAGCACATGCCTGGGTTGCGGGCTCGGTCCCCGGTGGGGGCGTGCAGGAGGCAGCCGCCAATCGATGATTCTCTCTCATCATGGATGTTTCTATCTCTCTCTCCCTCTTCCTTCTTCTCTGAAATCAATAAAATATATTTTAAAAAAAGAAAAAGAAAGCAAGGGCTACTTGTATGTCTGTTTAGGGCGAAAAGTGTCATATGTGAAGCACTTGCTGCAAAGAGAAACAAGCCACAAAGACCATTACAGTGAGAACCAAGTAAAGGAGCCATTGCCAGCCCACATTTCAGAGCCTGAAGCGGCTTCTCTGTGTTAAAGAGAAAGCGGTGCGAAGGGCTAGGTGTGATATGCTAGCCCCGGTCCAGCCTCTCTCCTCGGTGGCCGTCGGGACTGAAAAAGGAATGACGTCCTCCCGGTGTTTGTCATTCGAGGTTATTTAAAGCTCTGCGTGGAGTTCGTGCAGCGCCCGGTATGTCGCCCTCATTCCCGGGAACAGTGCCTTACGCCGCGGGCGCCTCTTAGTTCTGCGAACCGGGCTGTGTTGTTATTGTCTTTTCATTTGAGGGGGACATTTATTTGTTTGTTTGTTTATATTTTTATTGATTTCAGAGAGGAAGGGAGAGGGAGAGAGAGATAGAAACATCAATGATGAGAGAGAATCATGGATCGGCTGCCTCCTGCACGCCCCACACTGGGGATCGAGCCTGCAACCCAGGCATGTGCCCTTGGCCGGAATCGAACCCGGGACCCTTCAGTCCGCAGGCCGACGCTCTGTCCACTGAGCCACACCAGCCGGGGCGTGAGGGGAAATTTAGCTCAGAGAAGTGAAGCCACTTGCCCAAAGTCACACAGCTGCCTCGGCCTCCAGCGCGGGCGTGCTCTCTGAATCTCTCTGGATGGTTCCTTTCCGTGGTGAACATGGTCCCTGTGGATGGGGGCAGCCAGGACCACCGCTCCTCCTGGGGGGCAGGCGGCTGTCTCTCTCCCGCCCAGCGTCCTCCTCCGGCTGCGGCGCCAGGAAGGGGCAGGGCCAGGGTCAGCGGGACGGTGACGGCCTCTGGGGCTCGGGCAGACGTATGGACACTTCTCCAAGATGCTCGGGGCTGGGGGACACCTCTGGGGTTCACACTCCCCCTTCTCCCCCCTTCAGGGGGACCTTGTGCCAGTGTGGGCGCCCCCGGAGTGCCCACCTGTCCGTGGCGGTGGAGGATGCGTTCGGGGCGGCCGTGGTGACCGTGTGGGACCGTGACTTACACACCACGGAGAAGCCCACCGACGCCTACGGGGACCTGGACTTCCTGGGCGCCGGCCGCAAGGCCAGCAACGTGAGGCCTGCATGCTGGGCAGGGCCGGGCGGCCAGCGGGCGGCGTGCTCGGGGCTCTCAGGGCTGGGGCCTGGGGCGCCCAGCTGAACACGGTGTCTCCCCATTTGCCCACCCCTGTCTTCACCGCTCTCTGGGTCTGTATTCCCCCCCCCCTTTCTGGGACTGCGTCCCCCACTCGCTGGGTCTGTGTCCCCCCCGCTCTGGGTCTGTGTCCCCCCCCCTCTGGGTCTGTGTCCCCCCTCTCTGGGACTGTGTCCCCCCTCTCTGGGTCTGTGTCCCGCCCTCTCTGGGTCTGTGTCCCCCCCCCTCTGGGTCTGTGTCCCCCTCCTCTGGGTCTGTGTCCCCCCCTCTCTGGGTCTGTGTCCCCCCCTCTCTGGGTCTGTGTCCCCCCCTCTCTGGGTGTATGTCCCCCCCTCTCTGGGTGTATGTCCCCCCCTCTCTGGGTCTGTGTCCCCCCCTCTCTGGGTGTATGTCCCCCCCTCTCTGGGTCTGTGTCCCCCCTCTCTGGGTCTGTGTCCCCCCCTCTCTGGGTCTGTGTCCCCCCCCCTCTGGGTCTGTGTCCCCCCCTCTCTGGGTCTGTGTCCCCCCCTCTCTGGGTCTGTGTCCCCCCCCCTCTGGGTCTGTGTCCCCCCCTCTCTGGGTCTGTGTCCCCCCCTCTCTGGGTCTGTGTCCCCCCCTCTCTGGGTGTATGTCCCCCCCTCTCTGGGTCTGTGTCCCCCCCCTCTGGGTCTGGGTCCCCCTCTCTGGGTCTGTGTTCCCCCTCTCTGGGTCTGTGTCCCCCCCTCTCTGGGTCTGTGTCCCCCCCTCTCTGGGTCTGTGTCCCCCCCTCTCTGGGTCTGTGTCCCCCCCCTCTGGGTCTGTGTCCCCCCCTCTCTGGGTCTGTGTCCCCCCCTCTCTGGGTCTGTGTCCCCCCTCTCTGGGTGTCTGTCCTCCCTCCGGGTCTCTGTCATCCTCTCTCTGGTTCTCTGTTTCCTTCATGGTCTCTGTGCCCTCCCGTGTCCCCCCTCCCATGTGTCCACAGTTCCTCCGACTCTCTGACCGCACGGATCCGGCTACAGTTTATAATCTGGTCACGCGCACATGGGGCTTCCGGGCCCCGAACCTGGTGGTGTCAGTGTTGGGGGGGTCGGGGGGCCCCATCCTCCAGACCTGGCTGCAGGACCTGCTGCGCAGCGGGCTGGTGCGGGCCGCGCAGAGCACAGGTGACTGAGGGGTGGGGGGCTCTGCCTCCTGGGCCGGGGCTGGCTGCTGTCTCCCCCACTTCTCTGGGATGTGCCTGCCCTCCCTGTGTGTGGGTTTTGTCTCACACTCTGTTCTCTCTCTCTGTCTGTATGCACTGTGTGTTGCTGGACCTCACCATCATCACCCTGTGTCTGTTAGGGGCCTGGATCGTCACCGGGGGGCTGCACACGGGCATCGGCCGGCACGTCGGTGTAGCTGTGCGGGACCACCAGACAGCCAGCACCGGGGGCACCAAGGTGGTGGCCATGGGCGTGGCCCCCTGGGGCGTGGTTCGCAATAGAGAGGCCCTCACCAACCCCAAGGTAGGACCAGGGTCTTGGAAAAGGAGGGGCTGGGGCCTGGACTCCTGGGTCTGAGGGAGGAGGGGGTGGGGGCCTGGCCTCCTGGGTCTGAGGGAGGAGGGACTGGGGGCCTGGATCCCTGGGTCTGAGGAAGGAGGGGCTGGGGGCCTGGACTCCTGGGTCTGAGGGAGGAGGGACTGGGGGCCTGGACTCCTGGGTCTGAGGGAGGAGGGGCTGTGGGCCTGGACTCCTGGGTCTGAAGGAGGAGGGGCTGTGGGCCTGGACTCCTGGGTCTGAGGGAGGAGGGGCTGGGGGCCTGGACTCCTGGGTCTGAGGGAGGAGGGGCTGTGGGCCTGGACTCCTGGGTCTGAGGGAGGAGGGGCTGGGGGCCTGGACTCCTGGGTCTGAGGGAGGAGGGGCTGTGGGCCTGGACTCCTGGGTCTGAGGGAGGAGGGGCTGGGGGCCGGGACTCCTGGGTCTGAGGGAGGAGGGGCTGGGGGCCTGGACTCCTGGGTCTGAGGGAGGAGGGCTGGGGGCCTGGACTCCTGGGTCTGAGGGAGGAGGGGCTGGGGGCCTGGATCCCTGGGTCTGAGGGAGGAGGGCTGGGGGCCTGGACTCCTGGGTCTGAGGGAGGAGGGGCTGGGGGCCTGGACTCCTGGGTCTGAGGGAGGAGGGGCTGGGGGCCTGGATCCCTGGGTCTGAGGGAGGAGGGCTGGGGGCCTGGACTCCTGGGTCTGAGGGAGGAGGGGCTGGGGGCCTGCATCCCTGGGTCTGAAGGAGGAGGGGCTGGGGGTCTGAGGGAGGAGGGGCTGGGGGCCTGGACTCCTGGGTCTGAAGGAGGAGGAGCTGGGGGTCTGAGGGAGGAGGGGCTGGGGGCCTGGACCCCTGGGTCTGAGGGAGGAGGGCTGGGGGCCTGGATTCCTGGGTCTGAGGGAGGAGGGGCTGGGGGCCTGGACTCCTGGGTCTGAGGGAGGAGGGGCTGGGGGCCTGGACTCCTGGGTCTGAGGGAGGAGGGGCTGGGGGCCTGGATCCCTGGGTCTGAGGGAGGAGGGGCTGGGGGCCTGGACTCCTGGGTCTGAGGGAGGAGGGGCTGGGGGCCTGCATCCCTGGGTCTGAAGGAGGAGGGGCTGGGGGTCTGAGGGAGGAGGGGCTGGGGGCCTGGACTCCTGGGTCTGAAGGAGGAGGAGCTGGGGGTCTGAGGGAGGAGGGGCTGGGGGCCTGCATCCCTGGGTCTGAAGGAGGAGGGGCTGGGGGTCTGAGGGAGGAGGGGCTGGGGGCCTGGACCCTGGGTCTGAGGGAGGAGGGGCTGGGGGTCTGAGGGAGGAGGGGCTGGGGGCCTGGACCCTGGGTCTGAAGGAGGAGGGGCTGGGGGTCTGAGGGAGGAGGGGCTGGGGGTCTGAAGGAGGAGGGGCTGGGAGTCTGAAGGAGGAGGGGCTGGGGGTCTGAGGGAGGAGGGGCTGGGGGTCTGAAGGAGGAGGGGCTGGGGGTCTGAAGGAGGAGGGGCTGGGGGTCTGAAGGAGGAGGGGATGGGGGTCTGAGGGAGGAGGGGCTGGGCCTGGACCCCTGGCCCTGATGGAGAGACTCCCCGGTTTGTTCCCTCATCCCCCAGGGCTCGTTCCCTGCGAGCTACCGGTGGCGCGGTGACCCCCAGGACGGGGTGCAGTTCCCGCTGGACTACAACTACTCGGCCTTCCTCCTGGTGGACGATGGCACCCACGGCCGCCTGGGCGGCGAGAACCGCTTCCGCCTGCGCTTCGAGTCCTACATCGCCCAGCAGAAGACGGGCGTGGGCGGTGAGTGGCCGCTCCCCCGGCGACCCGGGTCCCAGGCTCAGGACCCCAGCCGTCTGGTCTGGTCAAATGTGGGGTTTGGGGCGCGGAGGAGTCTTCTGTGGTGAAGGCCTTCCCGCCATTTGCTGTTTTTTTAAAAAAATCTTCATCTGAAATCGGAAATGCACAGCAGTGGACAGCTCACTGAATTTTTTAAATTAAATTTATTTATTTTTTAAAAATATTTTTTTTTATTGAGTTCAAACCGGAATGGAGAGGGAGAGAGAGAGAGAAACATCAATGATGAGAAAGAATCATTGATCGGCTGCTTCCTGCACACCCCACACTGGGGATGGAGCCCGCAACCTGGGCATGTGCCCTCGCCAGGAACCGAACCACGACCTCCTGGTTCATAGGTCGATGCTCAACCACTGAGCCATGCCGGCTGGGTTGAATTTTTAAAAATAAAGTAACTTTTCTTACGCCACCAGCACCCTAGCTCAAGAAGCAATATTAGCAGCCCAGAAGCCTTGTCCTGCCAGCACCCAGGGCCGTCTTATCCTGCTTCTAACCTCGCAGAGCAGTTCTGACCTGTGTGTGTGCTTCACTACCCCCTGTACCTTTTAGAGCCTGGCTTCTTATGTCCCACATCATTTCTGGGAGCTTCATCCGTGTCATTGCCTGAGTTGTGGTTTGGAAATAACCCATGAGTAAAAGAAAAAAAAAAATGTTTTGAATATATGAAATGCCATTGCTTTTGAGATGCAGCTAATGCAATACTTAGAGGAAAATTTGTAGATTTAAATGCATAATATCTGAAAGAAGAAGAAAGGCTGAAAATGGTTGATTTAAGCCTCCAGTTTAAAAAACTTTAGAGCCCTGGTGTGGCTCAGTAGGTTAGGCACCCTCCCCTGCACCAAAAGATTTGATTCCCGGTCAGGGCACTTGTCCGGGTTTCCGGCTCGATCTCTGGTAGGGGGTGTGCAGGAGGCAGCGGATCGGTGTTCTGCTCTCACATCAGTGTTTCTCTCTCCCCATCTCCCTTCCTCTCTCTCTAAAAATCAGTAAAAATAAAAAATAGCCCTAAACGGTTTGGCTCAGTGGACAGAGGGTCAGCCTGTGGACTGAAAGGTCCCAGGTTCGATTCCGGTCAAGGGCATGTACCTTGGTTGCAGGCACATCCCCAATGGAAGGTGTGCAGGAGGCAGCTGATCAATGTTCCTCTCTCATCGAAGTTTCTAACTCTCTATTCCTCTCCCTTCCTCTCTGTAAAAAAAATCAATAAAATATATTTAAAAATAAATAAATAAAAAATAAAAAAGGAACCCTAGAAACAAAACAACAAATCAAATCTAGGGAAAGTAGAAGCAAGAAAATAAAACAGAAGGGCAGAAATGGATGAACTAGATACATGTATAGTGAAGAACATCAACTAAAACAAAAGGTGTATTTTTTTTTTTTTGCAAAAATTTCTACTTAATTATTAAACTTTACTTAGCTTTCTGGCTACATTAATCTTATTTTTTAAAATATATTTTTATTGATTTCAGAAAGGAAGAGAGAGGGAGAGAGATAGAAACATCAGTGATGAGAGAGAATCATTGATCAACTGCCTCCTGCACATCCCACACTGGGGATTGAGACTGCAATCTGGGCATGTGCCTTGACCGGAATCAAACCTGGGACCCTTCAGTCCTTAAGCTGACGCTCTTATCCACTGAGTCAAACCAGTTAGGACTAACCTTATTTTTAAAAATAATCATACTGTAAAAGTTATTTTTTGGGGTGTGCAGTTCTATGATTATAGATTCACTAGAGGCCCAATGCATGAAGATTCGTGCAAGAATGGGCCTTCCTTTCCCTGGCTGCTGGCACCGCCTTCGCTCTGTCTGGAGCTGCCTTTCTGCCTTCCCACACTGTCCAGAGGCCCCGAGTGGCTGGCGGGGCGGGGCGGGGGGGTGGCCCTAGGCACCTGCATATGCAAATTAACCCACCATCTTTCTTGGGTTAATTTGCATACCCACTCCTGATTGGCTGGTGGGCGACACGAAGGTATGGTCAATTTGCATCTTACTCTTTTATTAGTGTAGATGTGACCATTTCCACAATCAGGACACAGTATGGTTCTCTTACCTTGAAGGCATCCATTTCTTTTGTACCCCAGCCCCTAGCAACCACTGATCTCTTCGCCATCGCTCTCATTTTCTCTTTTCAAGAAGGCCATATAAATGGAATAATAAAACACATAACCTTTTGAA
This sequence comes from Cnephaeus nilssonii, assembly GCF_951640355.1. Taxonomy (NCBI): domain Eukaryota; kingdom Metazoa; phylum Chordata; class Mammalia; order Chiroptera; family Vespertilionidae; genus Cnephaeus; species Cnephaeus nilssonii. Next base: position 44,526,940 of record NC_137091.1, read on the forward strand.
ACTGGCTTTTCACACAACATAATATGCTATGGCAGTTTTAACATGTGCCCTTTGGAACAAATCAGATCATCCCAAGGTATATAAAGAAACAGTTAATTATCTTCCCTACCTAGCTCCAACCCCTCTATTGGGGTAATTAGTCTTACACAATTTAGACTTTATCCTTTTATACCTTTATCTCTGCTTATAAAATTCTATACAATTATATTTCCACCTATATGGTGTTTCTTTCTTATACTCTACATATACATATTACACTTCCTTATGGCCATCCCTTTAGGTCCACAGCTTCTTCACCTTGCTTCCCCTTCTAATAAGTAGTTGTATGATTCCTTAATTGTGGGCGTATCATCTGTTGTTTATGTTTCTGAGTTGATGGATACTTAATGCTTTACCAGTGCTTGGCCCTAGAAGCAATGCTGAATAAGTATCTGTGTGGACATGCAGAATTACATACAGATGTTTTAAATTCTATACAGTAGATTCCCCAAGCGATATTGCTAAGGGTGCATATTAATAGGTAGACTAGATAATTTTTCTAAAAACTTGTAGCAATTTTCACTCCCATCAAGAATGTGTGTGAAGGAAGGAAGGAAGGAAGGGAGGAAGGAATAAAGGAAGGAAGGAAAAAAAAAAAAAGAATGTGTGAGAATGTCCTTTTCCATTCAGTCTCAACCAGCTCTGGATATTCTTTTTTTTTTTTAATCTTTTTTTTTTTAAAATATATTTTATTGATTTTTTACAGAGAGGAAGAGAGAGGGATAGAGAGTTAGAAACATCGATGAGAGAGAAACATCGATCAGCTGCCTCTTGCACACCCCCTACTGGGAATGTGCCCACAACCAAGGTACATGCCCTTGACTGGAATCGAACCTGGGACCCTTGAGTCCACAGGCCGACGCTCTATCCACTGAGCCAAACCAGTTTCGGCTAGCTCTGGATATTCTTGCTTTAATTATTTTTTTTTCCAATTTGATGGGTAAAAAGTAACATCTCACTTTTAATTTGATTTTTTTAATTAATCTGATAATATTAAGAGATACAAACATATTTTGTTGGCCAATCAGATTTCCTCAGTTATGAATTGCCTATTCATATTCTGTGTACATTTTTGTTGTTGTTGTTGCCAATCCTCATCCAAGGATATTTTTCTCATTAATTTTTATTTATTTATTTATTTTATTTATTTTTTAAAAAATACATTTTGTTGATTTTTTACAGAGAGGAAGGGAGAGCGATAGAGAGTTAGAAACATTGATCAGCTGCCTCCTGCACACCCCCTACTGGGGATGTGCCCGCAACCCAGGTACATGCCCTTGACTGGAATCGAACCTGGGACCCTTCAGTTCGCAGACCGACGCTCTATCCACTGAGCCAAACTGGTCAGGACTCCCATTAATTTTTAGAGAGAGTGGAAGGGAGGGAGTGGGAGGAGAGAGAGAGAAACATCAATGTGAGAGAGACACAGCTATTGGTTGCCTCCTGCATGCGCTCCTACCTGATTGAACCTGCAACCCAGGTACGTGCCCTTGACCAGGAATCGAACCGTGACCCTTCGGTGCGCAGGCTGATGTTCTAACCAATGAGCAACACCAGCCAGTATATTTTAAAATTGTGTTTTTTCTTTCTTGCCTTTTTAAAAAATATGTATTTTTTATTAATTTCAGAGAGGAAGGAAGAGGGAGAGAGAGAGGTAGAAACATCAATGATGAGAGAGAATTGCCTGCATCCTGGGCATGTGCCCTTGACCGGAATCGAACCTGGGACCCTTTAGTCCGAAGGTCAACGCTCTATACACTGAGCCAAACTGGCGAGGGCTCTTTCTTGTCTTTTTATAGGCATTCTTTGTATCTTGTCAATAGTAACTCTGACTATTAGATGTATTGTAAACTTTAAAAAAAAATACTTTTTTTATTGATTTCAGAAAGGAAAGGAGAGGGAGGGAGAGAGAAACATCAGTGATGAGAAAGAATCATTGATCGACTGCCTCCTGCACCCCCCCTACTGGGGATCCAGCCTGCAACCCGGGCATGTGCAGTGACCAGGAATTGAACCATGACCTCCTGGTTCATAGGGCTCAAAAATTTCTTAACTGACATTTATTCTTCCATGTGAATTTTAAAATTATCGTATTCCATTAAAAAAACAAAACAAAAAGGAGCCTGGCTGGTGTGGCTCAGCAGTTGAACATCGACCCAGGAACCAAGAGATCACCGGTTCGATTCTAGGTCAGGGCACATGCCCAGGTTTCGGGCTTGATCCCCAGTGGGGACTATGCAGGAGGCTGCCAATCAATAGCTTCCTCTCTCATTGATGTTTCTATCGCTCTATCCCTCTCACTTCCTCTCTCTCTAAAAAATCAATAAAAAATATATTAAAGAATAAAATAAAGGAAAACACTTCCAAATTCCTCTTATCCTCCTCTTTCCCCAAACTGCATTTAATTCATTTGTTACTTTGTGACAGGTTAACATGGCATTCATTTTTTCATTTATTCAGGCCTTGTCCTTAAATAATGTTTGTCAATTTCTTCATAAAGATCTAGTATCTTTCTGGATGGATTAATTCCCAGGTATTCTATACTTTTAAAAAAAATCAAAACGTGAATAAGATACATGTTTTGAGAAAAGTTTTTGATTTTTATTTATTTCTCACATCAATTCTCTTACCAAATTCTCTTATTAATATTTACTTATTTTGAGGGGAGTCTCTATAACTGTCTGAGACTATAAATCATATTTTCTCCAAATAAATTCCTTGTCTCTTCCAGCTTAAAAAAATACCATTTTCATTATTTTATTTTTTGACACTATTATGCCCGGATGAGTGTGAATAATAAGAATTCAGTCTCATTTCTTACTTTAATGGGAACAGACTCAGTGGAATACTATCTTGTATGACTTTAATATGTGGCTTTGGTATATATCTTTGTTATGTTTGGATAGTCGGTTCATTTCCTTATTTCCTTCATTTTCTCTTTGAACCTTCATCTTCTCCTGGCTCCTGGGGGGTTCAGCAACCACAGAATTGCTGCTAACAAACACCCGCCTCTCTCAGGAAGCCAGGAGTCCAGGCCCCCAGCCCCTCCTTCCCTGGGAAGCTGAGCATTACTGTCTTCAAAATCTGGCCCCTCCCAGCGTGCTCAAAGACAGGACAATTCCCATGAGCCTCGGGACAGAGGATTAGGCAGAAGCCAACCTTTGCCCCAGGGACTCCTGGCAAATGTGGTTCTCCACCATCCCTGGCAAAGACTGATGGAGGTGACCACACCCCTGGCTCTCTGCTCTCCCCAGGGACTGGAATTGACATCCCGGTCCTCCTTCTCCTGATTGATGGGAACGAGAAGATGTTGAAGGTACAGTCAAGAGCCCGGACACCTGGGTCTAAGGGGCTGGGAGCGCGGGCCCTGGGTTTCAGGGGAGGAGGGAGCGGGGGACTGTACTTCAGGTGGGGTGAATCCCTTCCTTCCCTGACCTAACACCCACCCCCCCCCCCCACCTTTATCTTGTAGCGGATAGAGAACGCCACCCAGGCTCAGCTCCCCTGCCTCCTGGTGGCCGGGTCTGGGGGAGCTGCGGACTGCCTGGCGGAGATCCTGGAAGACACTCTGGCTCCAGCGAGTGGAGGGGGCAGGCGAGGGGATGCCCGAGATCGGATTCGGCGTTTCTTCCCCAAAGGGGACCCCGAAGTCCTGCAGGCCCAGGTATGACATTGAGGGCCGGACTCTGGCTCCTGAGGTGGAAGGGAGCTGGGCTCCTGGGACTGGAGAGAAGAGGGTGCTTGCTGAGGGCTCGGAGTCTTGGATCCAAGGGAAGAGGGTAATAGGGACCCAGACTGGTGGATTGGAGGGAGGAGAGGCCTGGGGGCCTGGACTCCCGGGTTCGGGGAGTAGAGGGTGCTGGGCACCTACAATACCAGGTCCTGACGGCCTCCTGTGTCTCTGTGGCCAGGGCCCCGGGGGAGTGGGCTGGCGATGCGGAATTTGGTGTTCTGCAGGTGGAGCGGATCATGACCCGGAAGGAGCTGCTGACAGTCTATTCGTCTGAGGATGGCCCTGAGGAATTCGAGACCATTGTTTTGAGGGCTCTTGTCAAGGGTAAGACTTGGACCCTTAAATTGTCCCACCTTCTCAGCTCAACTTTGGACGATTTTCCTGGCCTGGCTGTTTGTTCATTCTCTCTCATCTAAGGCCATGCCCCCTTCACCTCTTTCTTTTCATCATTCCCCTTTGCACTGTTTTTTGAGGCTTTGCATGATGCTTTTGAACCGTTTCCCAAGATACTTTCTTTATATTCCAACACTGCTTTCTTCCTGTTGGATCCATTTATCCAGCCTTTCATCTTTTATTCATCCATCCATCTATCCATCCATCCATCCATCCATCCATCCATCCATCCTTCCATCCATCCATCCATTTACCCATCCACTCATTCATCCACTCATCCATCCATCCATCCATCCATCCATCCATCCATCCATCCATCCATCCACCCATCCACTCACCCTTCCTTCCTCTTCTACGTGCCTCCAGTATGTTCAAGCACTGCAGGGTGGGGAGTCAGAGATGGACCAGAGCACTGCCTCCCAGTGAGGAACTCCTGACATTTCACTGGAGGAATGAAGGATGAAAGCCAAGGTCAGGAGCATAATGGCACCTGGTGGAAGCCGAGGACAGGGCTCGTGTATTCATTCGACAAGCATCACCCTGGGCTCCAGAGGTGATAGCAGATCCACATCCTGCTCTCAAGAACCCCTGATCCTACCAGGGATGTTTGGATGCAACCTTAAATAAAGCTTAAGACAAAAGCTGGGGGGAGGAACCGCCGTAGTAAGGGGCGAAAATCCCAAGAGGAATGGTATTTAGATTGGGCCTTGAAGGCCCAGTGGGATTTGGACTTCGTAAGATGAGGAGATGGGATAAATAAGTGGTCACGGGATTTCCCAGGGCTCCATGGGGATGTGGGTGGGGAGGTTATTTGTGGTATTAGAAGAGTTTTACAGGGAAAACACCTTAGATAAAAACTCCTAAGAGGCATAATATCAATTTACAAGGTGTTCTCAGCCCCAGGCCCCACCCCAATTGTATCCACCATGTTCTGTGGCGGCAGAAAGAACAGTTACTTCAGATTTGGAGTCAGATAAAGCTGTGTGCTCCCCGCTTGGCCCCTGCCTGGCTGTGTGGCCTTGAGAAAGAGTCTTAGTTTCTCTCTCTGAAAAACGGAGATAATACCTTGCGGGAGGGTTGTGAGCTGAGAGGCAGCTTATGAGCAGTGCCCGGTGCCTGGGTGGGGGTGGGGGGACCCAATAAATGAGAGGTCTTCTTAGTGTGACCCTCTTTCTCACGGGGACTCGTCCTCACACAGAGGATGGCAGTGGGCAGATCGGCTTCACGTTACGGAAGTTAAGGCACGAGCGTCTTGGGAGAAAACAGCAGCTTTGCGGGACGGGGTTTGGGGTGGTGGCCAGCCCACTGCCTGCAGGAGTGGGAGCGATCAGATCACACTCTGCCCGGGAAATCGGAGCCGGCGGGCGGGCTGGGTGATAGCCGAGTGGAGTGGATGGGGTTTCAGCAGATGAGGAAGGAAGGAAGGAAGGGGGAGGGACGAAGGCTCCGTAAGACTCTAGCAGGAGCCAAGCGCTGTGCTGAGCAGTCGGCATGCATTTTTGCCCCTGAACCCCCATCCCCGCCGGCTAGGCTTTTCTCCCCACTTTGCAGATGAAGAAACTGAGACACAGAGAGGGGGGGAGGGACTTGCCCAAGGTCACACAAGGTCACAGGTGCCAGGCTTCAATTCGGGCCTGTGTGACTCTCCAGCCCACTGCACGGGCTGTGTCTGGGGGAGAGGGGAGAGAGCCACGTGGGTGGCATGAAGCACGTGGCATGAGACAGCCAGTGAGGGAGGCAGGGCCAGACCGCCCCGGACCGCAGCTGAGGCTTCGTCCTGAGGGGCAGGGGAGGGACAGGGTCAGTCCTGTGTGTAGAAGGACCCTCGGGGGTCAGGTGGGGCAGGCTAGAGAGGAGAGGAGAGACTGTGAGGAAAGGAAGAGACTGCAGCGGTGGTGATGGGACAGGATGGAGCTGGGGCCGCGGGGCAGTCGGGGGGCGGGGAGAGAGAGTCGGGCTGGAGAGAGAGGGCTTGGGGACTGATGAGTTTTGTAATATGAAGGAAAGGGAGGGGCCAGGACCCACCTGGGGGTCTGCCTCGCTGACTGGGTGGACAGCGGCGCTGTCCCTGAGACGGGGGACCCAGAGGAACGTCTGTTTTGAGGAAACAGCCTGAACTCAGGATGGGACATGGTGAGCAGGCAGGGCCTGGGGCAGGGCCAGCTGCTACAAGCGAAGGCAGAATATCATGCAAGATATTATCCATCTATTTTTTTTCTCCTCTTGAAACTGCGAGGAAAGGAGGGGAGTTCAGACTTACAAAATCCTGCTCTGAATTTGCTTCTGGGGTTTGAAAAGAAACATAAAGTTTGTGTTCTCTCAACTCTCAAGCTGCAGCGTCCTCCCAGTTTGGAACTTCTTCCTGCGGTGGTTATTATACCATAGTGTTCCCATTTTATAGACGAGGAAACTGAGGCTCCCGGGTCCCGTGGCTTGCCTGAAGTCCTTCAGCGGGTGCTGGGGGAGCTGGGATCGGAACAGCCCCAGAGCCCGACCCCTCTCCACCAGACCACCTAGCCCTGCCGTACCAGTTGTTGGAACAACCAGGACGACGCAAACGTCCTTCCTTTGCTTTGGCCAGTGGTCGGCAAACTCATTCGTCAACAGAGCCAAATACCAACAGGACAACGATGGAGATTTCTTTTGAGAGCCAAATTTTTTAAACTTAAACTTCTTCTAACGCCACTTCTTCAAAATAGACTCGCCCAGGCCGTGGTATTTTGTGGAAGAGCCACACTCAAGGGGCCAAAGAGCCGGAGTTTGCCGACCACTGGCTTTGGCGCTAGATGCGGAGCAAATGGACAGAGAAGGGAAAAGGAACTCCATGGCCAAGTGCCCAGAGGCCCAGCAGCGTCTTCCCTTCTTGTACGCACTGCAGCCTTCCGACGGCTCAGGCCCCTGTCGCGTGCACACACTTGGCACCCATTCCGTGGTTGGATCCAAGCTCTAAAGGCCTCTTGATCTTCCTTGCTCTTCCGAAGGACCTCCAGGGTCTCCCAGATCCCTAGAATATTCGCACTTTTTTCCTGACCTCGTTTCCTGCTACCGCCCCCTCTTTCCTCTTACACATACTCCACGTTTCAGGAAGTGAGAGTGACTTACGTTTGCGATCAGATCCTGTGGTTTTCCCGCACCCGGCCTTTGCTCAAGCTGCTCCTGCTGCTGAAGGCTCTTTCCACCTTAGCTGCACACCCTCGGATCCTACCGGCCTCCCCAAAGCCCCGCCTCAGTGCCCACCCTGTCGCACTCAGACCCCGGTGATGGCAGCCTCCCTGGGCCCTCATCAATGCTATGCCCGCCTCTGACGGCGCCCATCACCCTGAGGGTAGTTAGGTGGTTCCGGGACCTGTTTCCCTGGAATGAGCTCCGTCCGCGCAGGGACTGTATCCAATTTCTCCGTCCCTCCCATTGCCTGGTCTGTAACCTACCTCAATAATGCTCAGTGAGTGAATGATCCCCCCTCCTTACTGGGACCTCGACACCATGGGGCTGCTCTCTGCCCCTGAGTTGATGACCTTCTGCTTGACTTCTTCAAGACCCCAGAACCTGCCAACAACACCGCCTTATATGGAATTTTTAAAAAATATTTTTATTGATTTTTTTTTTTTTTTTAAGAGAGAGAGGAAGGGAGAGGGATACGGAGATAGAAACATCAATGTGAGAGAAACATCAATTGGCTGTCTCCTGCACGCTCCCCACTGGGGATCGAGCTGGACACCTGGGCATGCGCCCTGACCGGGAATTGAACCAGTGACCTCTCGGTTCATGTGGCTCAACCACTGAGCCACACCAGCTGGGCTTTATATGGAATTTAAATGTGGGCATCCCCACAGCAAAACAGAGACTCGCCCGATGTTCCCACCCTCCCCCTGACTTTTCCCTCCCCCTCTCCCCCTTGCAGCCTGCGGGAGCTCTGAGGCCTCAGCGTACCTGGACGAGCTGCGTTTGGCCGTGGCCTGGAACCGCGTGGACATCGCCCAGAGCGAACTCTTCCGGGGTGACATCCAGTGGCGGGTGAGGGGTTGGAACCCCGGGCTGGGGATCCCGACAGGGGGATGCACTCTTCTCCCTCCTTGACATTTGGCCTGTCCACCCATTTCTTATTGTCCAGTGTCCGCCTCCTGTTCCCTCTCCACCCGTCCGTCCACCTCGCAATTCTGTCCCCCCACCTCTGGTCCTTAACCTCTGACCACTCCTGGCCTTCTGTCTGTCCCTGCTCACCTCTTCCCGCGTTCCCCACCCCTGTCAGTCCGTCCACCTGGAGGCCTCCCTCATGGACGCCCTCCTGAATGACCGGCCGGAGTTCGTGCGCCTGCTCATCTCGCGCGGCCTCAGCCTGGGTCACTTCCTGACCCCGACGCGCCTGGCCCAGCTCTACGGCGCGGCGCCCCCCAGCTCGCTCGTCCGCAGCCTCCTGGACCAGGCGTCCCACGCGGCGGGCGCCAAAACCCCAGCCCTGAAGCCCTCCGCGGAGCCCCGACTCCCCGACGTGGGGCGGGTGCTTCGGCTGCTGCTGGGTGAGATGTGCGCGCCGAGGTACCGCGCCTGGGCCGCGGGGGATCCCCACCGCGACCACGGCTGCAGGGACGGCGACCGAGGCCTCCCGGAGAGCGTAAGGACCCGGGGATGCTGGTGCGGGAGCCCCAGAAGGGCCTGGGGGTGGGGCTACACCGGGAGGGGGTGTGGTCAGCTGATGGGGGCGGAGCCAGGTCGGGGGCGGGGCCATCCTAACCACGCCCCCTTGTCTGCAGTCCCAGCTGCTCTGCGTCAGGGCCCCCTCGGAGCTCATGCTGGACGCGGTGCTCGGGCAGACCCCCTGGAGCGACCTGTTTCTCTGGGCGCTGCTCCTGAACCGGGCGCAGATGGCCTTGTACTTCTGGGAGATCGTGAGTGCTGACTTGGTCGCTGATGCTGCTCTCCCGCATCCTTGTCCTTTAGTTCTGCCAGACTGCAGTGTCCCCGGGTACCCCTGATGTCACCCTGACCCCCCACCACCCAGTCCGCTATTCCTGGTATTTGACTCCAGCTGCTGCTGCTTCCTCCTCCCGCGCCCCCACGTCATGCATTCCTTGTAACTGGCCTTTTCTGTTAACGATATATATTGGGCCTTCCTCTTGTTCATACATGTGAATTAATCTCTTTCTTTCAAAATGTCCGTACAAAGAAGTTAGACGTTATTCTGTAGTCAACGGACATCATTTAAACATTGGTACACTTGCAATTCATTTTCATTTTTTAAAATATATTTTTTAATGATTTCAGAGATGAAGGGAGAGGGAGAGAGAGAAACATCAATGATGAGAGAGAATCATTGATCGGCTGCCTCCTGCACGCCCACCACTGGGGATTGAGCCCACAACCCGGGCACGTGCCCTGACTGGGAATCGAACCGTGACCTCCTGGTTCATAGGTCAGCGCTCAACCACTGAGCCACGCCAGCCTGGCAGTACACTTGCAATTTAGAGACCTGGTTGTAGCTGCAATGTAGAAGGGGCAAGACTAGATAGAGGCGAGGAAGCCGGGTAAGAAGCTACGCTGGGGCTCTCCAGGCAGCCGAGGTGGGGGCCTGACCACAGCAGGCGGGATAGAGGTGTCGGGACACATTTGAGAAGGTGCAAGGTTAAAAATATAAATAAATAAAAAAGTTGTAGGAGTCAAATCGGATCTAAGATAGAGCTTATTTTTATGCCTATATGCTATAGAAATATCGTGACAGGACTCTTCAGCCAATCAGGTCAGGAGTTAAATACAGACTTTATTTATTTATTTATTTTAATCCTCACCTGAGGATATTTTCCCATTGATTTTTAGGGAGAGTGGAAGAGAGAGGGAAAGACAGAGAGAAACACATTGATTGGTTGCCTCCTGCACGAGCCCCTCCCCGGCCCTTGCACCGGGTGGGGTCCGGGATTGCGAGAGGGCACAGGCCAGGCTGAGGGACCCGAAGTGTACGAATCCATGCACTGGGCCTCTAGTTATTATATATAAGTGTTTAGTCCTACATGTTAATTCTCCTGAGGTTCCTTGTGTGAGTCACTTCTCTGTCTTGCTGTTTTCACGATTCTTTGTTTTTGACTTTCAATAATTTGATTTATTTCTCAGTGTGGATTTCTTTGAATTTTCCTATTTGGAATGCCTTGATCTTCTTGGATGCGTAAATTCATTTACTTCATCAAATTTGGGAAGTGTTAGGCCATATTATCTTCAAATATTCTGTTTCTTTCTGCCTATCCTCTCCTTTTGGGAATCCCACTATGCATATATTGGTATGTTTTATGGTGTCCTACAGGCCTCTGAGGGCATGCTAATTTTTTGTTCTTTTTTCCTTATGTACCTCAAACTGTATAATCTCCATTGATTTTTCTTCAAGTTCACAAATTCTCTTCTGCCTCCTCAAAGCTGCTGTTGCGCCTTTCTAGTACATTTTTCATGTCAGTTATTGAACTTTTCAGCTCCAGAATTTCTATTTACTTACTTTTTATCATCTCTCTCTCTCTATTCATATTCTCTATTTGATAAGACATCATTTACCTGGGTTATTTTAGTTCCTTTTTCATAATTTCCTTTAGCTCTTTAAGCATATTTAAGACAGTTGACTTAAAGTGTCTGTCTAGTCTGAGTTTCCTTAGGGACAGTTTTTATTAATTTCTCTTTTCTTGTGAGTGGGCCATACTTTCTTGTTTCTTTGCGTGCCCCCTAATTTTTTGTTGGAAACTGGAATTTTTATTATTATGAAGTGGCAATTCTGGGTATCAGCTTACCTCCTCCCTCCAGGGTTTCTTGTTGCTTCTTCTGGATTGTCTGTTTAGCGACCTTTCTGAACTATTTTTGTAAAGTCTGTTTTCTTTGTCGTGTGTGGCCACTGAAGTCCCTGTTCTGTTAGCTCAGTAGTCAGCTAGTGACTTGATAGAGATTTCCTTAAATGCTTGGGGGGAGGGGAGACCCAAACTCTCCCAGCCTGCAGAGTCACTCTGTGTTGGACTGTCTTTCAACACGTAGGCAGACTGTTTACAATTCCACTTTATCTGTCGCTTCCTGCTTTTGTGGCCTAAAGGTCAGCCTGAAGTGAAAGCTTAGGACTTTCTCTAGTCATTTCTGAGCCAGCATCCAGTCTTGTTAATGCACGTCACCTTCTAAATCCCTTGGTACACACAGGAGCTTTATAAACCCTTAGGCCCCTGAGTAGCTCCTTCCCCAGCCACTTCCCTCCCGAGCTGTTCAGTGTGTCTATTACTACCTGGGCTGCTATTCTTTGTCTTCTTTGTTCTTGAGTTGTAAGAGGGCAGCTCTTTATTTTTAAATGCTTTCAAACACCACCTGGGAAGCCACTTCTGTCCTGGGGAAGTTCCAAGGACAGTGGAACAAAGGCAAGCGGTTTCTTCAGGGAGCCATCGGCTAGGTCCACACACACAACCACAATTACTTAAGAGGAAGATCTGAATTGCTCCTTCTGGTACCCCAAACCCACACCTTCGGGCTGCCACTGAGCTGGGGAGTTGGCCATGGTAAGTGGGTTAGTTAAAATGTCACAGTGGTCTTTTTAAACATATATATGTTTAAAAAGACCACTGTGACATTTTATATATATACTAGAGGCCTGGTGCACGAATTCGTGCACAAGTAGGGTCCAGCTGGCCTGCCCCAGTCGGGGTGGGGAGGGCCAATCGGGGGTGGGGCCAGCTGGGGGAGGGGCCACAGGCTGTTGGCCGGCCTGCCCCGCCCCCTGGTCAAACTCCTGGTCGAGGGGACAATTTGCGTATTAGCCTTTATAGGATAGATTTCAGAGAGGAAGGGAGAGGGAGAGAGATAGAAGCATCAATGATGAGAGAGAATCATTGACCGGCTGCTTCCTGCATGCCCCACACTGGGGATCGAGCCTGCAACCCGGGCATGTGCCCTGACCTGAAATTGAACCGTGACCTCCCGGTTCACAGGTCAAAGCTCAACCACTCAACCACTGAGCCACAGGCTTCCTGAAATTTAAGTTTCTTTCTTCATTGAGCATTTTCCTATTTGTTGTACGTTTTATAGTAGATTCCAGAATTTTAAAAAAGTTGATGCTGACAGTTTTCGCCAGCTTATTTGTTGCTTTTGGTGGAGGGATGGAGTCTTGAAGCTCTCTCCCCGGCATTTTGGGTGACATCTCCAACTGCTCCTTGCCTGTCCTTAATCTCCGAGGTCATTCTAACCAGCCGAGCCCTGGCCTCTGAACTCTGACTTCTGACCTTTTCACCTGGTGTCCAGTTTCTTCCAGACCCATCTACAAACACCCCTTTCTCCGTGGCCTCTGTTGACCCTGGTTAATTTCTGAACCCTGGCTTTGCCCCTTCCCTTGATCACAGGCTTGCTGCCCGCTTCCTCACCCTCTGACCCCATCCACGACCTCTCTCCCTGTCTCCTCAGGGCTCCAACGCCGTGGCCTCGGCTCTGGGGGCCTGTTTGCTGCTCCGAGTGCTGGCGCGCCTGGAGTCCGAGGCTGAGGAGGCAGCGCGGAGGAAGGAGCTGGCAGCCAAATTTGAGGGGCTAGGTGTTGGTGCGTGGGGCAAGGGTACCTGGGGGTCGGGGTGCAGGGCTGCCGTTCAGGGGGTATGTGCGTCTCCCCACTCCTCTCATAACCCTGCCCCCTCCCTGCCAGTCCCTGCCTCTCTCCCCTCACATAGTCTCCTTACTCATGTTCCTCTCCCGCAAACCTCCGCTCCCAGACCTCTTTGGCGAATGCCACCGCAGCAGCGAGGAGCGGGCGGCCCACCTGCTCCTCCGACGCTGCCCGTTCTGGGGGGACGCCACCTGCCTGCAGCTCGCCATGCAGGCTGACGCCCGCGCCTTCTTTGCCCAGGATGGAGTGCAGGTGAGCATCGGAGGCGACATCCCAAACGGTGCCCGGCGACACCCTGGGAGCCAGGCAGGATCAGCCCTGCCATTGTGTCCCCCCTAGAAACCACCCCTCCTCCAGAGAGCCCCACCCTCTCCCGGGAAGGCTGCTGGTCCCACAGGCACCCCACCACCTGCCACCGGAGCGCCACCCCCTCCCCCCCAGGGCACAGCCTCCCACCCTCCCAGACAGTTCCCCTGGCACAGGAGTCCCTGGGAACCCGCAGCAGGTCCCTCCCAGTTCTGCACTCAGCAGTGAGAATGACCTCGCCGGTTGCCTAGTGCTTTGGACACAGACAGACTCTGGGTTAGGAAAGCCTGCCCTTCCGGCGGGAATTCCCCTCCTTCCGGAAGCCCTGCTTGTCCCGAGAGTTGAACTTTCTCCGTGTCTTTAACCCCAGTCGGCCAGGGGCACTGCGAGTCCCACCCCCAAGACCCGGTGTTCTGCCTGCAGACAGGAAGTCCAGCTTATCCCAACAGGAGGTCCCGCCCCCAGCTGTGGGAATGATTTGATTGGCATTTCCAATAATTACCCAGAGTTCTTTGCTTCGAATAATGGTTAAACTCATGGGGTCTATTTTTTAAAATATGTTTTTATTGATTTTTAGAGAGAGAGAGAGGAATGGAGAGGGATAGGGAGACAGAAACATCAGTGATGAGAGCAAAACATCTATTGGCTGCCTCCTGCACGCGCAACCCGGGCATGTGCCTGACCCAGAATGGAACCGTGACCTCCTGGTTCATAGGTCCAGGCTCAACCACTGAGCCACGCAGGCCTGGCTCATGGGGTCTATTTTATGCCCTTATCTCAATCCCCCTGTGCTCTCTCTGTGAACAGGGAGGAAATATCAGTGCCTGTCTTCCTGGGGTGTGGCGGGGGCTGTGTGAGCTAATCTATGTAAAGTGCTTAGCCCAGTACCTGGCATGTCCTTTTTAATGAAACCGTAATATGCAAATCGAACGAATGGCCGAACGACCGGTCACTGTGATGTGCACTGACCATCGCTATGATGTGAGCTGCCCCCTGGTGGTCAGTGCGCTCCCACATGGGAAGCGCCACTCAGCAAGAAGCCGGGTTCACAGCTGGTGAGCGCAGCAGTAGTGGCGGGAGCCTCTCCCACCTCCGCTACAGGCGGGTGGTAAGGAGTGAGGGGTCCCGAACTACGAGAGCCCCAGACTCCGAGAGGGATTTCTGATTGCCGGCTTAGGCCTGATCCCGGCGGGGGGTGGTGGGGGGGCAGGGAGCATGCCTAAGCCAGCAGGCAGACATCCCCCAAGGGGTCCTGGACGGAGAGAGGGTGCAGACCACGCTGAGGGACCCCTCCCAGTTCACGATTTTCATGCACCAGGCCTCTAGTTGTGTTAATAACCGTCAGCTGTTTAACCTACTAGCTAGAACCTGAGGGAAGGTAGTCAAAGGCCAGGACCCCGATAGTTGGGGTCCCCACGTTGAGCACTTGCTCTGGGCTCTGGAGCTGGGGGCCAATTCTTACCTGGGGTCTTCGGGAAGGGCTGGGGGAGATTCAGGCTCTAACCTTCCCCACCCCCACAGTCTCTGCTGACACAGAAGTGGTGGGGGGAGATGGACAGCTCCACGCCCATCTGGGCCCTGGTTCTCGCCTTCTTTTGCCCCCCACTCATCTACACCAACCTCATCACCTTCAGGTCAGTCCCGGGGTTAGGTTGGTAGGCGGGTGCTGCTCATAGCTCTTCCTGCTCAGCTCTGCCCACCTTCAGTCCTCCCAGTGCTTCCCGCCTTGTTTCTCTCATTCCCTCCCCAGGACTGGGGCACGTTCTGGGAGGTGAACTTTTGGGGGGCTCTCTGTATCTCTATGGGCAATTCTTCTGCCCGCAGGCTTGGCTCTGGGATGGTTCCCTTTAGGGTGACTCTAGCAGGGAACCTCCCTGTCTCCCTGCCATGTCTCTGGATAAAGAAGCTGGGTATCTCTGGAGAATTTCTCTCCCACTCCCTTCCCCCCACCCCCATTCTCACTCTGTGCTTCTCTCCATGCCAGGAAGTCAGCGGAGGAGTCCACACAGAAGGACCTGGGGTTTGACATGGATGGGAGCCTCAACGGGGAAGGGCCTGTCAGGTGAGCGAAGCACCAGCACCACACGAGGTGGGGCGGCCTGGGCAGCTGCAGGAACTCCGGGTACTGGGAGTAAGGCCAGAGCAGAGAAGTGGGGCTTCCGCAGGTACTGGTTTCACGCTGCCACTGAAGATACTGAGGAAGTTTCCCAAATGCCGAGCTCAAGGCGTGGTCAAGGTTTGGTTCTGCCACCCAGGAGTTCGTCATTGGAAATAAATTTGCTTCATGCTACATGTACTTCTATCTCGATTTCGAAGGGTTCTCATCAATCTGGAGAAAGGAGCTGACGCGTAGATTCAATAAGAAGTCCAAGGACCAAAGATAATTTTGAAAGGCATTGGGGGTCAGAGGAGCTTCAGCTAAAGGAGCTAAAGACTTCCCCTTGACTCAGGATCCCGTGCTTTTTATTAACACAATTTGTCCTAAGGCCAGGTGGAGATAATACACTTCAAAGGGTAGGGTTTCAAAGGGTGGAGATAATACACTTCAAAGGGTAGGGTTTACAGAAGCATTGTCAGATTCGAGAATAGCCTACAGCTGTTCAGGTGTTTGGCCAACAGGAGGCAATAACATGTAGATTAAGAAGCTCTGAGCTGTCTGGCAGCAGACAATGCTATTCAGGTTTGGGGGAGATGCTTTTTAGCTGTTCCAACAGGTAAACTACATATGTGGCTCAGCCCTTGTTGAGCCCCCCAAGCTTCACCAACCTTTTGATGAAACTCTTGTAATTATGATCTGTTGGAATTGGTTTCCGGCAGATAAGCAAGTGGAATTGTGTGGATTTGGTTAATTTAGGGATACTTTGTCTATTTTTTTTTCCTGACTTCAGGGCCTTTGCTTTAAAAAAGAAAGTTTATATTGATTTTAGAGAGAGAGGAAGGGAGAGGGGGAGAGAGAAACATCAATGTGAGAGAGAAACATTGATCGGTTGCTTCCTGTACGCACCCCAACCAGGGACCGAACTGCAACCTGGTCATGTGCCCTGACTGGGAATCAAACCGGTGATCTTCCGGTGTTTGGGACAACACTCAACCAACTGAGCCACACTGGCCAGGGCCAGGGCCTTTGCTCTTAATCTCTATGCCATGGTATCCATGAAAGGTCTTTTCAAAATCGGGCCTAAGCAAATGAAATGAAATATTTATCTGTCTTCTGATAAATCTGCAGAGTGGAGGTGCTAAAGGACTTGACTCTGAGTCAAGCAGACCTGGGCTCAAATCGTGACTTTGACTTTGGAGGTGACTTCACCTTTGAGCCCCAGCTTTCTTTTTTGTAAAGAGATGGTACATAGGAGGTTGTTCCTCTGTTAGTCAGGTTAGGTTGGGTGATGCTGCAATAACAAAACACCCAAAACTCATGACTGGCAACAACGAAGTTTCATTCTCACTCATACTCGTTTGTGGGTTGGCCATGGCTCTGTTCCATGTCGTCTCCACTGTGG